>NC_133326.1:270248772-270848772 GCF_042186555.1 Aquarana catesbeiana
TTCACATTTACATAATCACCAATTTTTAAATCTCTCGTGTATTTTATATATATATATTTTTATATATATATTTTTTTATATTTTTTATCTTGCACTGGTCCATTATAATCATTTTTATTATTTGTAAAGTACCATCCCGACTTTCTATTGATATACCTACATGTTCTTTTATTTATGGTCCATATTAGTAGTTTATGCACCAGGTCATATCCTGCCCATGGATGTGTACTGGCGTTTTATTAATTTTTTTAATTAATTTTTAACTTATAATTTTATGTAAAACTATATGCTTATGTGTCTCCTATATATGAATGTATAGATACTTGATGTTAAAACCCTATATATTTATTTCTTTACCTGTGCTCCACTTCCATGTGTATTATATCTAGTATTGCCCATAGCTGCAGTGTATCCTGATACTGTTTATCATCCTCAGCCCCGCCCCCCCCCCTCCTCCCAAAGACTATAAAAGGACTGCCATAACATCCGCCCCTTATGCTTGAGAAAGGAGTGCCGCTATTCCTGTCACCAATAGCGCGCAGACTCGGAAACGCGTCGCATAGCTGTGACGTCACGGTCCGGCGCCGCGCTGAGCTTGCTTTCCAGGCCTCGTTCTGGCTCCCTGTACGGCCGTTACTATCTCTCTCCCACGGAGCCGTACGAGCCTCAGACGGCAGCGCGCCCGGCGATCGGCCTTTGGCGTCCCCTCTCCCCCTCCCTGGAACCCACAGACCGTTGGTCTATGTTATTCTTAAACCCACCATCTATCCGGTAGTGCCATCTGGAGACCCGAGGGAGCTCCCACCGTGTTCTGCTACCACCATCCATCCCTGCCAGGACCTGATGTGTGACCAGCACTGCACGGACTTGCTGAGACCTGTGGTCCTCCAGACTCTCCTCTACTCAGAGATGCACCGGAACGCAATACTACAGTCTTCCATGTGAGTGGATATTGTTTGTTGTTAAATAAATGATGATTGATATATACTCAGAGGCGCCCCTCTTCCTTGTTTTATCTTCCTCAGCCTATTGGACCTTGCTTCTGGTCTTTTTTTGGTGGCAGCCCTGATTGACTCTCTCCTGTATATACATCTATATACATCCATATATACCAACCCTGCCAATGGACTATTTAGGATCTGTTATGTGAGGTATACCTGCTTTGCGCCTTTTTACTTTTTTTTTTTTTTTTTTTTTACCATCCACAATGACACCTTGGTGAGATTCAGAGGACATGGTCCCATTGTAAAGGGGGGGGGGGGGGGGGATTTAAACGACCAGATGATATAACCATGTATTTATCACACGTAAGTCCAGTTTCTTGTTTAAAAAAAAAGTTGCATTTTATCTCTTCCATATGGCCATGTAGAATTCGTATATATCTGCCATCAAGAGTCAACAGAAAGCCAACCCATCACCTACCTCAAATATATTGAAGAAATAGTTACTGCCCTGATTTATCAGCAAGGACCCGCCCAGGAAGCATTCCTCTGGCTGTGCGAGTCAACTTCATGAGCAACATTTTCCCGATAACATTCCCCCCACAGAATAAGGATGACGTCAAAAGAAATGTCTTGTATGCATCAGAGGAGGAGTTAGAGCCACTAGTTATTGTCCCCAATGTCCCAACCAACCTGGCCTATGCATCAGAGAATGCTTCAGAAGTTATCACACATCCATAAGAGATTAATGCCCCTCATTTTTAACAGACTGCCATTTCCCCGTTTCAATACTGGTGCGGATCATTTTTCTGCTACCACATTTCTACCTTCCACGTTAACTGACCCTGGCCTGTTTACGGACGATGGACTTTGCCTGTCGTTATAAACCACGTTTCTGATTTAACAGGCTGAGGTCGATGCACGTGGAAATTGACCATGTTTTTTGTTTGCCACTTGGACTGATCTTTTGCCCTTCTATTTTAGTACACAGGGGTCTCGCATATGCTGAGGGGCTTCAAAATAGTGTTCAAGCACAGAAAAACAGTTTTTGGTTTTCTGTGTTCCCAGGGTCTGGAGTCTTCAAAGAAATTTGGGTGGGAGAAGCCTCTACCCCGTCCCCATTCTTTCCCAACAGAGGCCCTAAGCTTGATGGTCCTTCCTGCTGCCTGGACCAATACATTGGCTGTATTGACATATCTCTGCTTGTTGCCTCTGACTATGGACAGTATTGCTGCCTGGTCGGTTGTTTTGTTGCTGCTGACCACATCTCTGCCTGCTACCTGGACCAATGCTTTGGCTGCGCTGACAGTAACTCTGCCTGCAGCCTGTACTGATTATGGACAGTATTCTTGGCTGCTGCCTGGACGATTGCCTTTGCTGTCGCTGACCACATCCCTGCCTGCTGCCCGGACCAATGCTCTCCTCTGTGGACGACTGCACTACTAAAACCACAAGTAATCTTTTTTTTTCACCTTTGCTCAGCAGAATGTATTTTGGGGTGTAATTGGTATGTACATGCTAGGTGTTAGAAATATGAAGGGCCTTCAAAAATGCAATAGGTTCTCAGGAAATTGGATGTATAATTTATGCTCCTAGAATGCCTCAAGGTGGCTACTTGGAGGTTGGGCCTCTGTATGTGGCCAGGCTGTGTAAAAGTCACACATGTGGTATCACCATACTCAGGAGTAGCAGAATGTATTTTGGGGTGTAATTGCAAGTATGCATATGCTGTGAAAAATACTTAATATGACAATTTTGTGGGAAAAAAAAATTACAACTTAAAAAAAAAAACTCTCCATGCCTCTAAAATACCTTGGATTGTCTACTTTCCAAAAAGGAGTCATTAGGGGGGTATTTGTACTGTCCTGGCTTGTTAGTGTCTCAAGAAATTAGGCTAAATCATGTGTAAAATGGTTAAATCATGTGTAGCATGTGCCATTTAAAGTCAACCAACACTCTAAGTGCAAAAAAAAAAAAAGTCCACTCCATGGTGAAATGTTTGAGCACGCTCCTCTGTGCACTTAAAGCGATATTAAAACCAAACATTTATTATAGCGCAGCTTTCTAGGTTTTCACTCTTATTTCACCTTGTGATCAGGCCAGTAAGTTTGTTTTTCAACTTAACAAGCTGTCGTGCTAATATATCACTTAGGAGTGTTGAGACAAACCAATTAACACTGACAAGCGTGCAAACTTTGATAAGCTTTTATTTTATTTTTTTTTATGTAAAACTTTTATCCAAAAGAGAAATATTTGTTGCTGCAACTGTTTGTGTAACAATTTGGCTTAAATTTGTAGTACATCTAATACTGCCCCCTGTGCTCCTCCATCCAGAGTGGGGGTACCACAATACGAGAAGTGTGTCACTGATCAGATCACCAGGAGAAAACCAGGAGAAAACCAGAGAAAAACCCAGCAAAAAAAAAAAATAAAAAAATCAGGGATGATCAGCATTCCAACGTTACAAAGAATGCAACACGAAATGTAAGGGTGCAATCAGGGAGGCTAAGATAGAACATAAAAGGCACATAGCGGAGGAGAGTAAGAAAAATCCCAAGAAAGTGTAAAAATAAACAAAATAATGTAAAATAAATTGCGCGCAGAAGCGAACGCATACGTGAGTAGCGCCCGCATATGAAAACTGTGGTCAAACCACACATGTGAGGTATCGCCGTGACCGATAGAGCGAGAGCAATAATTCTAGCCCTAGTCCTCCTCTGTAATGCAAAACATGCAACCTGTAGAATTTTTTAAACGTCGCCTATGGAGATTTTTGAGGGTAAAAGTTTGACGCCATTCCACGAACGGGCGCAACTTTGAAGCGTGACATGTTGGGTATCAATTTACTTGGCGTAACATTATATTTCACAATATTAAAAAAAAAAATTGGGCTAACTTTACTGTTGTCTTATTTTTTTATTCAAAAAAGTGAATTTTTTCCAAAAAAAGTGCGCTTATAAGACCGCTGCGCAAATACGGTGCAAAAAAAAAAAAAAAAAAAAAAAGTATTGCAACGATTTTATGCTCTAGGGTGTTAGAAAAAAAAAAAAAAAACATATATAATGTTTGGGGGTTCTGAGTAATTTTCTAGCAAAAAAACCTGTTTTAAACATGCAAACATCTAAAATCCAAAACGAGGCTGGTCCTTAAGTGGTTATAACATGTCCGGGCCGCGCTTGTAAACAAAGCTGTGATCGTGGCTGGAAAATGAAAGAGAAAGTGTAAAAAAAAAAAGAAAAAAGAAAAAAAAAAAGTAAAGCGCCCCTGTCCCCGGTAGCTTGTGCACAGAAGCGTACACACACGTCCCACCCACATATATAAACGCAGTTCAAACACCACATGTGAGGCATCGCCGCGTGCGTTAGAGCGAAAGCAATAATTCTGGCACTAGACCTTCTCTAACTCTAAACTGGTAACCTGTAAAAAAAATTAAGCGTCGCCTATGGAGATTTTTTAGGTACCAAAGTTTGGCGCCATTCCATTAGTGGCGCAATTTTAAAACGTGACATGTTGGGTATCTATTTACTCGGCTTAACTTCATCTTTCACATTATAGAAAAATCGGTCTAACTTTACAGTTTTATTTTTTAATTCATAAAACTCAGCATGGATTCATGAAGAATCGTTCTTGCCAAACCAATCTATTAACCTTCTATGAGGAGGTGAGCTGCCATCAAGACAAAGGAAGCCCCGTAGACGTGGTGTATCTGGATTTTGCAAAAGCATTCGATACAGTTTCCCATAAACGTTTACTGTACAGAGGACCCTACATTGGGGGGGGGGTGGGGGGGGGCAGAGGCCACTACAGACGGGGAGGGGCAGAGGCCACTACAGACGGGGAGGGGCAGAGGCCACTACAGACGGGGAGGGGCAGAGGCCACTACAGACGGGAGGGGCAGAGGCCACTACAGACGGGGAGGGGCAGAGGCCACTACAGACGGGGAGGGGCAGAGGCCACTACAGACGGGGAGGGGGCAGAGGCCACTACAGACGGGGAGGGGGCAGAGGCCACTACAGACGGGGGGGGGGCAGAGGCCACTACAGACGGGGGGGGCAGAGGCCACTACAGACGGGGGGGGCAGAGGCCACTATAGACGGGGGGGCAGAGGCCACTACAGACGGGGGGGCAGAGGCCACTACAGACGGGGGGGGCAGAGGCCACTACAGAAGGGGGGGGGGCAGAGGCCACTACAGACGGGGGGGGGGGCAGAGGCCACTACAGACGGGGAGGGGACCGAGGACATTACTGACTGGAATGGTACCAGCAGAATGGAGAAAAGGCAATGTAGCACCAACAGGGCCAAGATACATCCCGGGGGGACACTACAGCGGGGGGGGGGGAGGGGACCGAGGACACTACAGCGGGGGGGGGGAGGGGACCGAGGACACTACAGCGGGGGGGGGGGGGACCGAGGACACTACAGCGGGGGGGGGGGACCGAGGACACTACAGCGGGGGGGGGGGGACCGAGGACACTACAGCGGGGGGGGGGACCGAGGACACTACAGCGGGGGGGGGGACCGAGGACACTACAGCGGGGGGGACCGAGGACACTACAGCGGGGGGGGAGGGGACCGAGGACACTACAGCGGGGGGGGAGGGGACCGAGGACACTACAGCGGGGGGGGGAGGGGACCGAGGACACTACAGCAGGGGGGGGGGGAGGGGACCGAGGACACTACAGCGGGGGGGGGAGGGGACCGAGGACACTACAGCGGGGGGGGGAGGGGACCGAGGACACTACAGCGGGGGGGGGAGGGGACCGAGGACACTACAGCGGGGGGGGGGGAGGGGACCGAGGACACTACAGCGGGGGGGGGGGAGGGGACCGAGGACACTACAGCGGGCGGGGGGACCGAGGACACTACAGCGGGCGGGGGGACCGAGGACACTACAGCGGGCGGGGGGACCGAGGACACTACAGCGGGCGGGGGGACCGAGGACACTACAGCGGGCGGGGGGACCGAGGACACTACAGCGGGCGGGGGGACCGAGGACACTACAGCGGGCGGGGGGACCGAGGACACTACAGCGGGCGGGGGGACCGAGGACACTACAGCGGGCGGGGGACCGAGGACACTACAGCGGGCGGGGGGACCGAGGACACTACAGCGGGCGGGGGGACCGAGGACACTACAGCGGGCGGGGGGACCGAGGACACTACAGCGGGCGGGGGGACCGAGGACACTACAGCGGGCGGGGGGACCGAGGACACTACAGCGGGCGGGGGGACCGAGGACACTACAGCGGGCGGGGGGACCGAGGACACTACAGCGGGCGGGGGGACCGAGGACACTACAGCGGGCGGGGGGACCGAGGACACTACAGCGGGCGGGGGGACCGAGGACACTACAGCGGGCGGGGGGACCGAGGACACTACAGCGGGCGGGGGGACCGAGGACACTACAGCGGGCGGGGGGGGGGACCGAGGACACTACAGCGGGCGGGGGGGGGACCGAGGACACTACAGCGGGCGGGGGGGGGGGACCGAGGACACTACAGCGGGCGGGGGGGGGACCGAGGACACTACAGCGGGCGGGGGGGGACCGAGGACACTACAGCGGGCGGGGGGGGGGACCGAGGACACTACAGCGGGCGGGGGGGGGACCGAGGACACTACAGCGGGCGGGGGGGACCGAGGACACTACAGCGGGGGGGGGGGGCACCG
Source organism: Aquarana catesbeiana (assembly GCF_042186555.1). NCBI lineage: Eukaryota > Metazoa > Chordata > Amphibia > Anura > Ranidae > Aquarana > Aquarana catesbeiana. The sequence continues at coordinate 270,255,381 of NC_133326.1, forward strand.
AGGACACTACAGCGGGGGGGGGGGGGCAGAGGACACTACAGCGGGAGGGGGGGCAGAGGACACTACAGCGGGAGGGGGGGCAGAGGACACTACAGCGGGAGGGGGGGCAGAGGACACTACAGCGGGAGGGGGGGCAGAGGACACTACAGCGGGAGGGGGGGCAGAGGACACTACAGCGGGAGGGGGGGCAGAGGACACTACAGCGGGAGGGGGGGCAGAGGACATTACAGTGGGAGGGGGGGCAGAGGACACTACAGTGGGAGGGGGGGCAGAGGACACTACAGTGGGAGGGGGGGCAGAGGACACTATTGTGAGGGGAATGCTGTAAAGAGGAATGAAGAACACTAGTGGGAGTGGGGGCACAGGACACTATGCTGTTTTTTTTTTTATTATTGGGGGCTTGATAGTTTTGTTTCTTTTAAAGGGTGACCCCCCCTCCCCCGGGGATCTTTGATTTGCTCCATGTTTTCAAGGTAGATCTCAACCTCTGAAAGTTTGCCTACCACTCTTCTAAACTAACCGGGTAGTCCAACTGTGGAAGACACTTCTGTTGTGTGGGGAGTAACACACAAACTAAGGGCTCATGCGCACTGTAGCTCAAAAAAAAAAAGATAGAAAGAAAAGCTGCTATTACAGGTGTTTGAGCTTTTCTCTGCCACTTTGGCAATAAACATTTTCTAAACACATTTACAAATGCACATTTGTAAAAAAAAAAAAATTAAAATGTTTGAACTCCAAAGCTGGACAGACAGGCACTAGATATAGGAGGACATCCAGCAGTGGTGTTTGGAACAGTAGTCCACCTGTATTCCATCCCCTGTACAGGCAGGAAACAATATATTGAATAAGCAGCTGTGGCCTGCCCATGGGCCAAAACCTGCAAATAATGTTCAGGCAACTGTACTGTCCTTCCACCCCAACTTTTGGCTCAAGACAGTGAATCAACCTGGTCAATCAGAATGTACTTGCTGTGGGTCAAAACAACCCTCCAAGAGTCCTCTTCCATTGAGATTCTCTGGATTTCTGCAAAAAAGTTTTATAAAGCATAATCATATTTTGTATGGTATAAATACCAAAAAAAAAATACCCACTACATACACAATTGTAACCAAGTGTTGTACATGGTCAGAGTTATCGATGGATAAGTATATGAAGTGTAATTTTTAAAATAAGGTAAATGGTGTCAGGTATTCCAAACCAAGTTATCCAATCAGTTTAGATGTGCATCAAGACCTACGCTGGAATTAAAAATCAGCTGAACTGCCAGATTTGTCAATCAGTTCACTTATTCTCTGCTTATAATGACTATAGAGCAGTGATGGCGAACCTTGGCACCCCAGATGTTTTTGAACTACATTTCCCATGATGCTCAGCTACACTGCAGAGTGCATGACCATCATGAGAAATGTAGTTCCAAAACATCTGGGGTGCCAAGATTTGCCATCACTGCTACAGAGGCTTGACTGACACCTACAGAAAACTTTAGCTTGAAACTATAATAAAACGAGGTTGCAGTAGTAAATATCAAGATTCATACACCTTTTCCATCAATAAAAGAATACACAAATAAAATATAGGAATTTTGACTTACCTGTAAATTCCATATCTTTCAGTACAGGGCACAGGATTGGCAAGCATAGACCATGAGTTCAAGCCTAAGTGTAGCTAGATTTAAAAATAAATAGAATACAAATGAAAAATCTGCATATATGACATACAGTCAGTAGGATGTGTCCCTTGTATTGATTTCTCTATCATTGGAAAACTTTCTCCGTCCATGTCCCCACTTCTGCAATTTCCCAGTGCAGCAGGGGCTAATACAAACAATAAACTGTCACAGGCTCTCATCAGGAGATTCCAACTTTGCCCCAGCCCCCCTTCACCCATGTATAGAAGCCATACTACAGATTTTAAGAGATTCTAAGAATTGAGGATGATCGATATCTCCACCCCTTCCATTCAGAAATCCCATTTCACTATAAATCCTGCTTTCAACGCCGCTACCCAGTGTGCCCTCAAACTCACACTCCGTAAAACTCCAGTTTTGTAGAACAGAATAAGGAAAAAAAAGAACAGATTGGAGGGATGTGTCCAAGATATACAAATTTACAGGTAAAATAAAAAAGTTCTCATTATCCTAAATCATACAGTACAGGACAAAGGATCTGTAGTCAAACTATAGGATGTCCCTAAGCAATAATCCGAGAGGTGAGTAATATAGGAAAGTGAGGAAAACAGGGCCACAAAGAGCAAGGGTGTACACTAGACATGTGCATTCGTTTTCGTCCGAATGCATTTTCGTCTGAATTTCAGATATTTTCGTTATCGTTTTAACAAACGATAACAAAAGTGCAGAATCCGAAAAACTAAAGATCCGACATAAACAAATGCTTTATTTTCGTTGCTACAACAGTTCGATATAGATAGGAGATTTGACATGATGATGACAATAACAATCTGTGTCCATCAAACCTGTGATCGAATGTGCCTAACCTTAACTCTATTAGTCAAATTAGTCTATTAGTCCAAGATGATTCGACGTAGGGGAGAAAAGATTCGACGTAGGGGAGAAAAGATTCGACGTAGGGGAGAAAAGATTCGACGTAGGGGAGAAAAGATTCGACGTAGGGGAGAAAAGATTCGACGTAGGGGAGAAAAGATTCGACGTAGGGGAGAAAAGATTCGACGTAGGGGAGAAAAGATTCGACGTAGGGGAGAAAAGATTCGACGTAGGGGAGAAAAGATTCGACGTAGGGGAGAAAAGATTCGACGTAGGGGAGAAAAGATTCGACGTAGGGGAGAAAAGATTCGACGTAGGGGAGAAAAGATTCGACGTAGGGGAGAAAAGATTCGACGTAGGGGAGAAAAGATTCGACGTAGGGGAGAAAAGATTCGACGTAGGGGAGAAAAGATTCGACGTAGGGGAGAAAAGATAAATAAAAATAATGATGATGATGAATGTTATTGGCTGATTGTAACCAAAGAGGAGGAGGAGCAGTAAAATAGCTAGAACTAAGTACACACATACTTTTGCTTATGGTGTCTGTTGAAAGTTCTAAGAAGATTCGACGGAGCAGGTAAACTATACGGCGTCGTACAGTGTAGCTGCTCCGTCGAATCTTCTTTGAACATTCGACAGACACCATAAGCCTTCAATGACAGATTCGACCTTAATTTGGATTTTCGGATTAATGCAATTTTTAACGAAAAACAAAATAAATAAAAAATGAATTTCGGGAGTAACTAAATAAATTTATTTTTCGGACGAAAACGAAATTCCGAAACGAAATATTTCAGTGTGCACATGTCTAGTGTACACACTCAGATGACAGCTTGAAGCACATTGTGGCTTAAGCATACATCAGGCATGGAAGTCTAGACGGTAAAACTAAGAGAAGGTAAAAACAGAAGATCAGGTGGTGGCTTGGCATGCATGCTAAACAGATGCTTGATGTTGAAAGGCCCAAAATTCATCAAAAGAATTGGTGGAATGTGCCCATTACTTGACAGCATAAGTCCTGGAAATGAGCTGCCTGAGCCATTGAGCAATGGTGAAAGAGGAAGCAGGATGTCCCTTCTTGGAACCCTCAGGAGGAGATCCTTTTTTTTTTTTTTTTTTTTTTTAAATTAAATTTATTTTTTAATAAAGATGTGGGTAGCTAAGCAGACCCCAACTGCTCTGACCACATCCAGACAATAGAGTGTAATCTCCTTATCTTCATTGATAGTGATGGGTCAAACACCCCCTGGATCGGTTCGCACCAAAACTCCTGAACATGCAAAAAGTTTGGCCGCGAACCCCATTAACGTCGATAAGGCCCGAACTTGAAAACTCAAAAGTCCCCATTTTGAAGGCTTATTTGCAAGTTATTGGCCATAAAAAGGCTATGTGGGCCAGGAACTGCTCTGGGGGACATGCATCAATGCAATATATATATTTTTTTTAAAGGAGCAGTGATTTTAATCATGCTTAAAGTGAAATAATTTGTGAGACGATTTTGCATAACACAGCCATGAATAAGGAATGGTACAAAAACATCCTCAGCAACTTCTCCCAACCATCCAAGAACAGTTTGGTGACAAACAATGCCTTTTCCAGCATGATGGAGCACCTTTCCAAAAGGAAAAAGTGATAACCAAGTGGCTTGGGGAACAAAATATTGAAATTTTTGGTCCATGGCCAGGAAACTCCCCAGATCCTAATCCCATTGAGAATTTGTGGTCAATCCTCAAGAGGCGGGTGAACATAAACACAAATTCTGACAAACTCCAAGGATTGATTATGCAGGAATTGGCCGCAATCAGTCAGGATGTGGCCCAGAAGTTGATTAACAGCATGCCAGGGCAAATTGCAGGTCTTGAAAAATAAGGGTCAACACTGCAAATATTGACTCTTTGCATAAACTTAAAGTGGTTAAGCCACTCCAAACTGTACACACCATCAGCACTGCCTCCTATTGTAGTATCCCCCTCTGTGTGTGATTTACAAAAATCAATGCTGCAAATACCTAATTTCACTGCCGAGATTGCGATCACATGACTGGCCAGCTTTCTCCTTTCCTTCTCTGAGAGATGCAGCGGTCAGGGCTGAGATTCCCCTGCTGATATCAGTCTGAAGGGGAGGAGAGAGTTGGCTGGTCATGTGATCGCCATCTCTGCTCTTAAATGAGCTATTTTCAGCATTTATATATATAAATCATTCACAGAGGGGGTCAATGCAAAAGGAGGAAGTGTTGATGGTGTATACAGGTTAGCGTTATGAGAGCAGGAGGGGGAGGGGCGGCTCACACACAGAGGGGAGGGGGACACAGGAGCAGAGAGGAGAGCAGATAGCAGGCTGCTGTTGACTAAAGCACCTAAACTGACCATGGTGTCAGGGCTCAGCAGCCATGATACACCGTGGTCAGTTTACAGAGGGGTGGGGAGAAACTGGCAGGATCAACCAGGTTTTTTAGGTGTTACAGGGGGCCAAATGACACAAGACAAGCACTGTGTCATATAACTTATGCTTTAAAGGAGCAGGATCCATTTTTTTGGGGTTAATGCTTTATTGTAATTGTCAATAAAGGCCTTTGACACTTATAAAATGCTTGTAATTATACTTAACTAAACCGTATGAACATCTGACAAAAAGGTCTAACACTGAAGAGAAGCCGACTGTGAAAAATTAATATTTTTATCACTCAAAACTTTTGGCCAAACAGACACAAAAAAAAAAGGAGGAAGAAGAAAGAAGAATTAAACAGATTTTCCCAGCGGCAAGCCATTGCCGGCACCCCCATCGATACCAGGCCCTTTGGGTCTGGTATGGATTTTAATGGAGAACTCCATATCAAAATTAAAAAAAACAGCATGGGGTCCCCCCCGATATTCAACATGGGGACAAGGGCCTCTTCCCCACAACCCTGGGCGGTGGTTGTGGGGGTCTGTAGATCCAGATTGTAATCTGGAAGCTCCCTTTAACAAGGGGGTCCCCAGATCCTGCCTCCCCTATGTGTATAGGGTACTTTGTACCTTTAATCATTAAAAAAAAAAAGAAAAAAAAAAAAAGGTTACTTTTTATTTTTAATAAAGGAATTCTCAAAAAGAAAGAAAGAAAGAAAGAAAGAAAGAAAGAAAGAAAGAAAGAAAGAAAGAAAGAAAGAAAGAAAGAAAGAAAGAAAGAAAGAAAGAAAGAAAGAAAGAAAGAAAGAAAGAAAGAAAGAAAGAAAGAAAAGAATCCACCCACGCTGAAGGCTTTTTTTTTCCCCCCGGGTCCAGCGGTGCGGCAGGCGTCCACATCGGGGGGCATTTTTTATTTTTAACAAAGGCATTGTCAAAAACTATGTGCGTTTATTACTTTGACACGTTTTTGGTGAATGAATAGGTTCTTTGACAGAGCTCCCCCACCCCAGGTTCAGGGCATGTGGCCTGCTATGGTTCGGGGGGGGGGGGTTGCTCGCTCATCACCCCCCCCATCCTGGGCTGAAAGGCCGCTTACTGGGATTATGAATTGGGGGGAACCCCACGGCGTTTTTACAGCTGATGTCTCATCCGTTAAGGACACCGCGGCCCGCTTCTCAACTGGCCGCTATTCACAGTGCGCTCATTGGTGAGCTCATCGGGTGAATGTCTGAACCAATGCTTGGCCTGAACAGTTCGCTCATCTCTATTCCATGAGGTGGAAGGAAAAGTTTACCTTGAGATGGAAATAGAGTCTGGGTCTCAGGACCAATCAGGATCTAATCTTTGTAAGAAGGTGAAGGAGGAGGATAGTCCAGTGCAGCGTTTCTCAACCTTTTTTCTGTCTGGGCACCCTTTAAAATCATGCAGTCTAGAGGCACCCCATTCTAAAATGTTAAAAACAAATAGTTTTACACAAGGCAGCAACATCCACACATGTAGGGCACCCAACGTTAGAGGTGATTTATTCATTCTTTATTTATTCATTCTTCCAAAGCAAATACACTTTTGCCCTCTGGTACTGACTAGTGTCCAATGTTTCTCTTCTCCCTCACTCAGCTAATGTGATCTCAGTGCTGACAGAGGGGAAAACAAGAATGTTGTTCAGGTGCCCCAACTTCCCCCCTTAACTGATGACATCATTGGTTGTTAGGACACTGGTGGCTGGGAGATTGTAATGGTGCACAATGAAAACCTGTGGCTTTGTGTAACTAAAAAGGCAGACTTGATCCATCCACTGGCTTGTATACAAATGTTTGGCAAATTTTAGGCATTTTGCCAAGGCACCCCTGAAGAAATCTGAAGGCACCCTGCAGTGGCAGCTGGTGTTTTTTTTTTTTTTTCAAATGGAAGCTTCACTGGAGAGAATGTATACACCGGACTGAACAGGATCCAAGGAATCATAAGGACATCCACTGTGAAAGCCAAAGGTCCCCTGGGTCTGGTCATAAACTTGTCCAGTTTCTTGCTAAATCTGGAGGTCATGGTGTTCACACCCGGCGTACCAAATTTATAACATCAGGAAGATGGGTTGACGGGACCACTCGCGAGTACACCTTCCAATTTTTAATCCCTGGTATGTGGATATGCAAGAGTGTTGGAACACAGTTTCCGCTCCCCCCCCCCTTGAGAGAATCAGGCTTGCCTTCTTCAGAGCTGCCCGATATTCTGGTTCTCATTTGGTGGTTTATGAAAGCCGCATCTGTGGCTTGATACAATTGCATCCTAACTGGTTGACTCGTAAGGGGGGGGGGGGGGGGGGGGTGTAGGAGAGTCAGTCTTATGGCTCTCTATTTGCAGAATATTGATGGGGAGCACCAAACTCTGGGGATCAGGTGCCCTGGACAGTTGGGCAATTGTAGATCTTGTCCTACCGACAGGCTGGCATCTTTCATTACCACCTTCCCAGCCATTTCCCTGATTCTAGGCCAGAGTTGGAAATCAGGGAGATTTGTGTGTCTGGGAAGAAGTAGTGGGCGATCCAGAGAAGGGACTTGTTTGTGCCGTATCATGAGAATGTAGAGCTGCAAAGGTCTAGTGTGAACTGTTCAAAGAATTGTCTGGAAGGAGGTCACCATGGTGTCAAGATCCCTTATGCAGAAGAAAGTCAAGGAATGCCTGGCTGACCAGAGAGTCTGACAGATAAACCTCAGAAAAGCAATCTTTTCCTGGGAAAGTAAAATCTGTCTCAGATACTCTAGGCCAGCGTTTAACACCTGGGGTGCCACAGCAAAAGAGATTATAAAAAAAAAAACTGTCCTGACATTAAGCATTTTTTACTGCTGGCTCAGTTTTTTTTTTCTTTAACAGCAGTGTCAGTCTGGTGGTTTTTAAACTGGTTTGAGAGGGTAGGATGACTGTGTGCTGTGTGGGTCACTCACCCACATCCTAACAACCAATGTCATCGATTGCCAAGAACAAGTGGGGGTATGAATGGCTTCTTGGTTTGAAAACAGGATTAGTGACAGGGGAAGAGAGTCAGGAGGAGGTGTTGGGTGTGTTCTACTCCCTCCAGCTCCTCCATGCTGTGTGTTTACAGGACGTGACCCCGAAAGGCACTTCGATTGGAAACACGCAGACACGGAACATAGAGCACCAAGTGGTGAAAAGCCTTTGCACACAGTGCTAGCCACTTAAGCGGACTATGCTGCGGCAATGTAATAACTCTCCAGCTAGCAGTAAACATTCCGGGAGTCCGCCTCTTTCCCCCCGCACCAAAGTGTAAACACAGGTTGAAGGTTTCAGCAGCTGCCTGTGACCAGGTTTCCACAAAACCTCTGAGGCTTCACTGTCCTGCAGCAGCTTCCTACTTCCAGCTGTAAGCAAAGCCAGCCTGCTGCAGACCCTTGATCACATCGATCAGGGGGTGAGCATATGGCCCTGCAGAGACAGTCATCCTGCCCTACAGCTGGAAATAAGCGGATGTGCTGAAAAAAAATGTAAGCGGTAATATGAATGCAATTTAAAGTTCCACTTCATATATCCTTTTTATTGCATTGTTACATTGGTCCAGCTAGGACCAAAGAAAGTATGGATCTCTCAGAACTGCTGTTACTGACTATAGTAAATCAACCCTACTAGTACCATATGTTTTGGTGTGGCGCAGTTTTAAAAATGATGCTGGCACCTTTTGTTTTTTCATGAGCATAGAGCAGCCCATTAAAAATGAAACGTGCGAGAACTCACAAACAAGCACGCAAGCTCAGACACACCTCCTGGTGTGAACGAGTCCTCAGATTGATTTGCCCCAAGATTGTGCACAATTCTAAAGGGTAGCTTGACAAAAAAAAAAAAAAGTTAAGAAACACTGCTCTAGTCAATGGGAAGGCTAGAGGGCAAACGTCTTGAAGTTGATCAGTCATCTGAACTGAACGTTTGAAGGAACTCAATTGTCCTTTGACTGTTGGACTACAAGACAAAAGGTTGTGGAGTCCTTCAGCAGCAGGTCCACTAGATATCCCATGTGATGGATGCTCTGAGATCTCAGTACAGCGTGGAAGCAAAGCAACCAACCTTCTGAGAACTCTTGGTGTAAAACAGAGCCAAAAAAAAAAAGGAGGGGCAAATTGAAAGCGTTGGTCTCCCAAAGCAAAGCATAGAAATCAATAGAGTGTGAGAAAGATGGGAACGTGAACATAGGTTTCTGGGATGTTCACCGATGCCAGAAATTCCCCTGATCAAGGAGAAGAAAACTACAGAGCTTGCGGTGTCCATACAAAATTTGGGGACAAACATCTATTTCAGGGGTTTTAAGTCTAAAATTGGGTGAATGCCTCTGTTCGATTTTCAGACAGTAAAATAAAGGTTTGACTAAAATCCTCCTTGTACCTGAAGCAGATTCAAGACAGCTCATAACTCTGCCTGTCTGAGTTGAAGCAAGAAGATTGGTGGGTAGGAATCGAGGAGGGGCTAGGATAGAAACTCTAGTTTGCAGGCCTGGGAAAAAAAAGATTGGACCCAGAGGTCAGAGACATATCTGACCTAGAGGGGTGGGAGGACTAACAGACATCTCCCAACTCCAGAGAGTGGGGGCACCCCTTCATTGTGAAGAAAGCTTCTGGGTAGGCATGGAGGATTAGGGGTCCAAGGCTTGCGAAGAAAGCATGGACTCACCTTTTGAGTAGTAGTAGTAGTAGTAGACTTAAGCTGTTTTATGTGGGATAGAAATACTTTACCCCCCGTAACATCCCTGATAAATTCACTAAACAGGCAAGGTGTTAAAATGCCTTTTACAAGCAAACCAAGCCTTTAATCAAACCTTTATGCATGTGCACAGAAAGTATTTACTTGAATACTAGAAAATTCCTAAGGTTTGGCATTTTTTAAAACCTGCATCATACTACATCTATGCAGCCTACTAGTATCCAAACGTAACCACTATTACCTAAAAGCATCAAATATTTTATTTTAGCTTCAAGCTACTGTATTCAGAGCAGCAACTGTCTGAAGAATCCAGCCAGCCCAACAAACCCTGTTAGCCAAGGATATCTACTAAGGTTTGAGGTTATCCTCAATCATTCTAACAGTGGACACTCTGTTGTCTCCAACTATCATACAGATCATTTTTAACAGATGAGGTAAAATGTGCACAGAAACGGGTTTCATAAAAAAAAAAAAAAAAAAAAAAAAAAGAAAAAAAAGGACATGCCAAAAGGGCTCAAAACATCAAACAAAACTATGAAGCCTGATAGGTAAAATTTCTAATAAATACATGATTTGTGCCTAAAATATTACTTTATGCAAATTGCTCATTGCATAGATCTTATACCAAACGTTTTTCCAACTTATAAGGATGTGCCCGTTTTGCACTTTCAAAGGAACAGCCACTCCGACTTACCACCATATTGGACAGGAAGGCTTTTTTAGTGCAGCATTGCAGAATAAAATGTATACACATAATTGTACCTGGGTGTGCAATAGTAAAAAAGCAGAAAGGAAAAAAATAAACACAAACATATGCTTATAACATTTCCACTTTCACAGTCAAATTTGAGAAAACCCAGTTATGTGTTCCCAGTCGCACATCATGCTTTTTTTTTTTTTTTGAAAGGTTTCTTACCTTATTTAGGAGAAGGTGTCATGGCTGACTGCAGGGTTTTTTTTTTCTCCCATCAATGTCAGAGTGAGTTTGTCTTCATTAAACATACAATGCAATAATTCTAGCCTCAAAACTTTTGTTAGGACAGTGTCTAAATCTAGATGATGAAGATCTGTCTGCACGGTACAATAAGGCTTAATTAAAAGTACAGTTAGCCTTTAGGCCTCCTTCAGACCTATGCTTTGCATAAATTCCATTTTACTGCAACAGGCACTCTATGCCATGTATTGCCATTTAGAAAAAGGCACCCTATTACACAAGCATGGTGGGTGCCAACAGACTTGCACTGAAACCCATCACACATGTGGTGCATTTGTATTGGATGCCTTGCAAAGTGTTGGGTTGCATCATCATGCAATATACTAAAAACATATGTAATTACATTAGGATATGAACGTAAAAGAAAAAAACACATTTTTAAACATTTTCTCAACATTTCCCCCACCCTTAAACCCCCCCACTGTGCTGATCTAACCCACCCTTACCCCTCCTCCATTGTATCACACAATTCTGTAACCTCGTTCATCAGCATTCTGTAGCAATGTTTACCTGTGGCCAGTGGATCTTCTACTTCATGCGGTCTGCTTGTTTGTAGTAGAATAATAATTCTATTGGGTTCTCCTGCATATGGGTGGATAGCAGGACTTGGACCTAGCATTTAGTGAGATATTACTACTGATCTCTGAACCTTTAGCATAACCCTGCACATACAGCAAGCAGCTCCCAACTCAAAAAAAAGTCTCCCATCCCTGATAACTTACTTTCAATCGACATGTGGGGTGTAGGGGCCACAAAATAAGTTTAGCGATTGGAGACTTCCTGTGATGGGAGCCAGTATATGCAATGGTCACTGCAGATTAGACGAGATTAGCAACACTATCACTAAATACGAGGTCCATTCTGGGGGTAGTGTAAAGTCTTTGGGATAGGCCAAAAGAGTACCAATTTGCAGCAACAGGAGGCTTATAAGACTGTTAGTACTATGCATCATTTAAATGTAAACCATCCACAACAGCCACACCCAGCAGGAAGCACATTCACAGTAATCCCTGGAGCAGATGAGTGTGTTGCAAAAAAAAACATGACATTCTGGCCCCTTCAGATCACACCGTTAAAACAAATCTCTACTGCTGGCTGGGCGGACGACATCTGAAGTTATAGCTGACAGCTGATTGTAGGGGCACTATAGACCACTTCACCTCCACTGTGCTTGCATATTCCTTCTCACCACTATGACTGAAATCTTCCCATCACTGCCCCTTTATGTCCCCCTACGTTTCTGGCCACCACAGCTCTCTATCTCCTTATCCTCATCCCCCCCCCCCAAACCAACTACTATTCTGACCACTGCACCCAAAGCCTTCCTCTCTCCCTGCTCTTACAATTGCTCCAATGCCCCCTTCCTTGTGCACGCACTGCCACTGCATTAAGGTTCCCTTCCATATTCAGCCCGTCCAACAAACAGGCAAGTTTTTGCTTGTACACTTTAAAATAAAACCAATCACTAAGCTAAAATAGCTTCCGGAAGTTGCACCTTAGTGACACTGATGGTGAACATGAGCCCTGTCCTTGTGAGTCAGATAATGGTGGCATTCATCAGAAAAAGGTATTTAGCCTGTATACAGCAGTGGCAAGGGCAAAAAAAAAAAAAAAAAAAAATCTATATAGCCGGTATATAACATTGATTCTGCATAATCCAGTTTTAAATTTGAATGAAAAGCTGTAGAAAGGCAAAATGACTACATTTGCAGACCCAGTCTGTTAAGTCTGCAGGCCTAAAATGGTAACGGCTGAGGTTCCTGCCTTCTAAGAATGGATATTTTCGGTTATACCATAATTTTCTGCTCCGAAATGTCAGAGCTTTGCTTCCTAGACCGTTGCTCAACATGTTGTCATAGAGGAATGGTATACTGACCGACAGGTTCTAATCCAACAAATGTTTCCTACTCAATATGTCAGCCACCTGAGCTATTTATTTTCACCCTGATTAGGTGACTATTTTATGCCTTGTGTGGCCCCTGAGCCTTATAAAATTTGTCAGTGGTACTCTTTGCTGTGCTACCTTCCACTTCACCCTCCATAACAAATTTGCCAGCTTGTCATTTGAATAGTGCTGTGCATCACTAATATGGTTAGATCATACATGCATTCAGCTGGAGATAGCAAGTATTATCCAAACCTGTTAAAGCCACGTTTCAGATATCATGCAGACAGAATTATTCAGCCATATCAAGTCGCTGATCATACCAATGTCACCAGGTTCTTAAAAGCACTGATTCCATTTACAGTACTTAATCGTTTCAGGGTCGCTGACCTTGTTTATATGCATGTACATGAGAAGATTTGACATCGCTTGCAGCATTCCTGTTCCAGGTCTGGAATGACAGCCTCATATCTCTCTCAGTAGAGATCCTGCCTGCATGTTTATCTCATGTTACTAGATAGCTAAGCCATGATCAGAACAACCGCTCTAAAGCGTGCACCTTTAAGTCAGCAGCGCCAGCTCCCAAATTTTTATCCCCATGGGCTCACTTTAAAGTGGAGTCTGTCTGCACTCCTCTAGAGCAGTGGTCGCCAACCTTTCAGACCTCACAAACCACTAGACTTACAATTTCAAATCCCGCAGACCACGAACATGAATTTTACATGCCTTATGCACACACAATGCTGCGGCGCACACAGACTCTTTATTGAATCTCACCTCTCTATCCAGCCATGTGCTAAAGCTCCAGGCTCCCTCCCACAGTCTGATTAGCACTGCCATTGAACCCTCCCTCCACCTCCCACTCTCAGCACTACTCCCAGCACCTCCCTCTGAGTTCACAGGAGCCAGATTTGTGGCAGAACCCTAGGGATCACCAAAACTTTCTCGTGGACCATCAGTGGTCCACAGACTACTGGTTGGTGACCGCTGCTCGAGTGTACTTTTGGGAAAGTACATTTTAAAACATCTATATTTGCAGAACAAATGCTCTGCAATAATTCTGCAAATTATTTTTTTTAATGAAGGCAGAAGCGAGACAACTAATTTTTAATGAAACCTGGCAACTGTCATCGTATAATCTTACTTAACTGGACTAACAGGTAAAGTCAGTCATTCTGTTAAAAAAAGAAAAACATTTAAACAGAAAACACAATGCAGCATAAAATGAAATTCTAAATACAATTTATGGTTAGCGATTGGGAGACCTGATAGTTCTTCGCTTAATTATGGACACAGGAGTCACCGATAACAGTAGCTCTTTCCAGCCAAATACCTATACTTACCATTTTCTCTACTTACAGCATTTATTATTTCATAATAAAGGAAACCTTGGTCATGATCGCACAAATGATTTCATGTTCTCAAAACAAAGCCAACACTACAGTGAGGAGAGCTTTTCTACTTTATTACAAAGAGAAGAAGCCTTTATGTGGTCAGAAAATACAAGATTGATCTTTTTCTTCCTATGAAACGCTGCTGTTCAAACAGCCAGAGTGAATTGTCTCAGTTCACTTCTTTAAGTCCCATCATGTTCACTTGGGTATGGATGTCCTTGGCTGCTGAAAATCTGGCCCTTTAGTGCACAGGGCGACAATGGAGTCCCCTGACCAGCAGTTCCAGAATGTCCCATTTTCATATATTGCATCCATGCACACCTCCTAAAAATGAGGTACAGCAGGGCAAACATTTCCAAAATAGGTGTCATATATATAATATATACACATTCGTACATACATACCTTTATTCATGTGATGTCCAAAAATTTAAAAAAAATGTACACATTTATTACAAAATAGTAACAAAGACTGGACAGTGTTTTGCTCATTCTGGAAAGATGAAGCTCAGTAATACACAACTCTGGAAATTGTCCAAAGGTTGCGGCAATCTCTTTTTCTTCTAAATAGTGAGTTCTTGTTTGCCCATTCCCTGTCACAGGGGCCTGTAGATCTTTGCACTGCAATGAGATACAAACCCCATTGGCTGAGAAGGGGCTGAACAAGGCCTAAAATCGCCTTTCAAAACAGAATGGGAGTAAAATGAAGGAAGGTGACCTTGCCCATCTTTCCAAATGAAATACGAGAAGGATCTTCACATAAAAATGCACAAACATGTGTTTCTTTTATTACCAAAGGTGCTACAATGAACAATGCAAACTTTGCTGTCTATTTTGTTTTTTTCCCTCTCTCACTCTCTCTCGCTCTTCCTTTTTACATTTTGAAAAAGTGGTAAACTTTGTCAGTGTACTGTACTGGTATGTGGTGAACAGACCTAGGTCTGTCTGCTGGCATAAAATGGAAACCAAAACAAAAAGAGGAAAAAAATACAGACCCTGCTCAAACTAAAAAAAACAAATGACAATTCTAGTTGTTGGGCAGCACATAATTAGTAAGGCAGGACCTCAAGTGATGATCCCTTTGCATGAGACAATTGCCAGATCCTCAAGGAATTAAAACCAGGATGCCTGAGCCACATCAGTTCTGCAGTTGAGTATTGTGCTGAGACAGCCATACCCCATGAACAGGGAAGTCTTTAGAAGGCTTGCTGAGCAGGATTGTAATTGAAGGTGGATGGCAGATGAGGCCTTTCTTCTAGCTTGTCATATTCCAAATGGAACTCCTGAAAGGGGAAGAAAAATAAAAAGGGTAAATTTCAGTTAAAATGAAATACTTGAAATTATGGAAGTGTTACTTTGTTTTTTAAAAGACTAAAGGTCAGGACATCCAATGTCTTGTTCATGGTGGGCCAGATGCGTTTCTGTATCTATTGAAGGGCCAGAAGTTGTAACTAAACTTAGAGAAATTAAAAGGGACTTAAATCTGAACTCCAGGCAGATTCAAATACTTTAATAATTTAAGCAGGTATATGTTCAGGCTGTTTAATTATTTTTTTTTTAAGAAAAAGCAATTTGTGTTAAAGTGAGAATAACACAGTTTCATTTATAATGTCCCTACTATTTCTGTATGTGGATGGCACTGTAGATATTGTAAAAAGATTGAAGTACCGCTTTTCTAATTGATATACAGCTGTCACATGACCCAGATCTTTTCCAGCCTGTCTGCAGGGAAAAACATAAGCAGGAGGAGCTTCTAGTCCTCTGCTACTGGTCACATGTTCAAAATAAAAAAAACAGCCTTTGGAATACAGAGTAAAAATATCAATATACCGTTTTAAATAGTTATATAAAATATATTTGAAACGAAACCTATTTTGTGGAAAAAACATGGTGTGGGTGGATTTCTGCCACTCACAAGCTGTGTCGCACCCCTCCAGCCTGTGTCTTAGAATAAGAGGGAGGTGAAGCCTCCATTAAAGCGGACCTTCAGTCATTTTTTTCAACTTTTCATCAATTAAATCTTCTGCCGCTGTTTTAAATTTGGATCGTAAAAAAAAAAAATTTCTGCCATTAAATACCTTATACAGCCCCACTTCCTGTTTCTGGTCTGGTAGTTAGCCTAGGCTTATGACATCATGCACAGCTCACTCTCTAACTCTTGTGAGAGTTTGCAAGGAAGGGAGGGGGAGGAGTCATAAGAGGGCCAATGAGAGCTGCATAGCTGGTGGTGGTTGTGTGTGCGCGTCTGAATATCCAGGAAGTGAATAGGCAGCAGCTTCAGCTGCCCACAGTTAAAAAGGTTGCAGCCAGACTAAGTGGAGGGAGAGGAGGGAGGAGGGAGGAGGGAGGAGGGAGGAGGGAGGAGGGAGGAGGGAGGAGGGAGGAGAGAGGAGGGAGGGAGGAGAGAGGAGGGAGGGAGGGAGGGAGGGACTGTCATTTACTACTGTGTAAATGCCCACATGTGTGACCCTATAGTCACATGGGCTGCTCAGATGTGATAGGGAGGAAATGCTCAGCATAGAAACTGACTAAAAACTGAGCATGGGCAGACTTGCCACTAAAGCTGCAAAATCCCTAGCTGAATTGGGGACATAAACTGAAGGTGGAGATAGAGAGCAGCAGGCTCAACCAGTTTTTTTGCAGAATACAGAAAACAAATCTCGGTGACCGAGTATGAACAGCATGTAATACAGCATTTATTGATAGTTTTTTTATGATGTGGGTTTAGAAACACTTTAAGTACCTGAATTTGACTTGGTATCAGCCTCTTGTAATCCCCTGTACAGCAGAGCTCAGACTGGAGGAGAGGGAGAAGCAGGACAAGGAACCAGTCAGTTTTGCTGCATTGAGCATGTGCTAAGGTGGCACATGCTGATAGGAGGAGAGAACAGAACAAGAGGAGGATGAACTCTTCAATCTGTTGCTGCTCTAACTGTAAAGTCACAGGCTGGGGAAGGGACAAGGCCTAGTTGTATTACTTAACTGCAATAGAACAGTTCTCCAGGCTGGCTGTGCCGTTTGGGTAAGTCTCAGAACTTGGTGGACACACAAATCCTTTGACCGGTAAAACATTTCCCATATATCCAATTTGAGTATTTAGCAGTTTGCCTGGAGCTCAGCTTTAAATAGCAGTCAGTCATACCTGAATGCAATAATGCCTTAATCCTTAAAATTGTTAGACGCTACCTCACCCAATCAAGATAAGAACACACATGCAGGAATTATGTTCCCAAAGTAATATTAGTGTGCACCAATATTTAACTACCCAATGTCTGTTACATATGTAAGCTCAAACTGATATGCTGATTATTGGGAACCAAAAACTACACGATACCCTGTGTTGAGCACCAGGATGATTCCTAGTACCGAAAAAATATCAGAGGGACTTAAGGTAAGGAATTCAAAGTGGTAGCCAGGCCAAGTAACAATTTCAGGAGGATGTCAGCAATGGCAACCCTCGTATTTGTCAGTGCAGGTTTCCTTAATCCAGCTGCTCAGGACACCCCAGAGCAGCAGTCTGGGTACTACAGTCATTTCTTATTGCCAACTATTTTTCAGAATGAAAGTAAAAGTAAAATGTTTAGCTTATTAAATATTATATTTTCTATTTCTATTCAATTACACAGAATCAGGCTTCTTCATAATTAAGCTTATTTGATTTGTAGAACTAACTGAGGAAGCTGTAGCAAGGTAATTTGAATTACTGTATCTTTGAGTTAAAGCATTTGGGTATTTGCAGCATAAATGATTGCTTAAAACTAACAATTCAAAATAGTAAATAAAAGCAATAATCATTTCATTGGGCCAACATTGTCCTTCAAATAAATAACACATGTAACAGTAATGGTCTAACAACCTGGATAAAAAGCCCTCGAATTTCCAATAGAATAATTTTTTTTATAAAGCTTACTAACAAATGTGTATTACAGAGCACATTTCATCAATATGTTTAAAGTGTTTTTCCACCTTTAACCCTCAACTGGGCTCTTGTACCAAAAAAGGCTCAGTTGTGCAAAGTACTGCTCTAAAGCAGTTTCAACAGTGGGGGTGTCTCTGCTTTTCTTTTATGGAAGTACCATCCAGCATAATTGTACCTTATGTATACTTCCAAAAATACTAATTTACTGGCTATGTTTGGCCTCAACGCAATCAGATTTGCTATCCCTGAACATGCAGTTGGTGAACTGCTAATCACTTAGCAGCTAATTTCTGAAGTATTACAAATTATAAAACTATAATGCATTGCCTTCAAATAAGATGATACTAAATTTCACAATAAAAACATACTTATAAAAAGGGGTATCTATTTTGTGCTTTAGGCCAGTTTCACACGGGGCGGATTCTGTCCCAATGAGCAGGGGACTTGTGAGCCGATCCCCTGCTGATCGTAGTAGAGCAGGCAGATGCTGTGTCCGTTCGGTTTCTGCAGAGTGAACACGGACAGAGCCTACTCTGCTCTATAGGGGGCCAAAGAGGACAACGCCTAAAGAGAACGACATCCTCCCTTGTTTTTAGCAAACCCGGTTGAATGCAGGATGTAAACACAGACACCTATCCGGAGGACTAATAGGATTTTTTCATCATACTTACCTGTAAAATCCTTTTCTTTGAGTACATAATGGGACACAGAGTCAGGCTAATATTCATTACCTACTGGGTTATACTCCATCTCCAGGTGAATGGACATTGGTAGATCAAAGGTCTTCAGACAGGAAGTGATCCCCTATATAACCCTTTCCATACAAGAAGCACTTCAGTTTTGTAGCAAGTACCGAATCCTCAAAAAAAGAGGGGAGGGATCTCTGTGTCCCATGATGTACTCAAAAGAAAAGGATTTTAAAGGTAAGTCTTTTTCATACATCATGGGACACAGAGTCAGGCTAATATTCATTACCTACTGAGACCTCCCAGAGCAATGCCATTTTCTGGCTTCACACCAAGCAATACAAGTCTTCCAGACCTTATTATAAATTCTCCTAGTGACAGTTTTTCTAGCATTCACTAGGGTAGACACTACTGGTCCTGAGATGCCAAAAGTCCTTCAGCACCCTGGCTTCAATAGCCAGCACCCTGGCTTCAATGCCATCAAATTTAGAGACTGTAAATTGGGGTGGAATATAGGACCATGAGACAGTAGATCAGGGCGACGTGGAAGCGTCCATGGCCCGTCTATCGTCAGTCTCACAATCTCCGGGAGCCAGGGCCTTCTGGGCCAGGCTGTGCCACCAGAATGACTGAAACCCCCTCTTTCCGAATCCTGCGCAACAAATGTGGAAGGAGAGGGATCGGAGGGAAAGCATAAACCAGGGAGTACTGGCTCCATGGAACTATCAGAGCATTTGCTCCGATTGCCAGAGGATGCCTTGTTCGGGGACACAAATTGCTGTAGCTTGTTGTTGAACCTGGATGCCAATAGGTTGACCTCTGGCCATCCCCAACGCTGGCAAATTTCCTGGAACACCCCTGGGTGTAGGGACCATTCCCCCGGGCAGATCTGCCTTCCAGTTCTCTACTCCCAGGATATGGACTGCCGATATAAAATCAGCACATGTCCCTCTGCCCAGGCAACTATGTAGTTCACCTCCTTCAGAGTTGAACGACTCCTGGTACCGCCTTGGTGGTTTATATAGGCCACTGCAGTGGCACTGTCGGACTGAACCCCAATAAGGCAGTCCTGAAGCTCCACAGTCCATGACCGCAGGGCCAGACATACTGCCCATAATGCCAGGACGTTGATGGGCAGGATCTGTTCTGTCCCTGACCATTTTCCCTGAGCTATAAGCCCTTCTAGGGTCGCTACCCAGCCTGAGACTGGCATTTGTAGTCAGTACTCTCCAAGTTACTGGGAAAAAGGATTTTCCTCTTCGCAGGTTATGATCCTGCAACCACCAGTTTAGGCTTAAGCGTGCCCAAGGAGATAAGCACATTGGATAATCCAGGGCTTGCCCTCTTCTGTTCCAGGCCAACACGATGTCTTGTTGTAAAGGCCTGGAATGGAACTGGGCATAGGGCACTGCCTCGAAGGTGGGTACCATCGTCCCTAGAAGAGCCGAATGGAGTATTGTCTGGTGCCCTCAACCTTCAGGGCACAGATCCTTACAGGTGGCTAGAATATTCTTGCTTGAACCAAATCTAGGATCAGACCTAAATACTTTAGACTTTAGGCTGGTTTCAAGGCTGACGTTTCGGTATTTGTGATCCAGCCTAAGCTTTTCAAATACCATACTGTGCATATTATGCTCTGTTCTAGAGCCTGTAATGAGTGATCTGAACAGGGGGTCATCCAGATATCTGAGCACTAGGATCCCTTGGGCCCTTAAAAAGACACAGTACTGGTGCTAGGACCTTTGTGAACACCCAGGGAGCTGTACCACGCCCCGAAGGGTAGAGCTACAAACTGAAAATGTTGTTCCTCTACTGCAAAACATAGGAACCTCTGAGGAGGATGAAAGATAGGTATGTGTAAATACTCGTCTTTTATAAATCAATGGAGGCTAGAAAGTCTCCCCTCTGGATATTACTTTGGGAACATAATTCCTGAGTGAAACCTGCTGTATTGAATCCTTTAAAGGCGTCAATAGCAAAACACAGCGTTCGAGAAATATCTGTCTTACTTTCAGGCAGATCATCCTCCTGGTTAGGCCTATCAGGCCGTTTGACCTGATCCTTTATGGACTGGCAGATACCAATTGCTGCAACAGCTGGCTGAATAGCTGAACTGGCCAAAGGAAAGGAAGCATTTAATGAGTCCAATTTCTTTCAAGCCCTGTGCGTTATTAGACAAGTTCTTGTTTAACCACTTGCCGACCGGGCCATTGCCGAAAGACGGCAACAGCGCGGTCGGCTAGTTCTGGGTGGACGTCATTCCAGAATGTTGCTCCCGCGCGCCCCTGGGGCGCGCACTCGAGAACATCCGTGACCCCGGCGCATCACGGTAAATAGCCACTGATCGTGGCCGTTTACCATGTGATCGTTCCGTCAAATGACGGAGCGATCACATGTAAACAAACCGGCGTCACGTCATGACGCCGGTTCCTCCCTCCCCTCTCTGTACCGATCAGTACAGTGTGGAGGGAGAGGGGGAGAGATGGCAGCGCTGTGGGCTGGATGTTTAGTGCCCACAGCGCTGCTCAACATACATAATGGCCAACACTCTGCCAACACTCTGCCATAAATTAACAGAAACAAAGAATTTTTTTTTTATCGAATTTTCAGTCTTTGATTTATAGCGCAAAAAATAAAAAACCCAGCAGTGATTAAATACCACCAAAAGAAAGCTCTATTTGTGTGAAAAAAAGGACATAAATTTCATATAGGTACAGTGTCGCATGACTGAGTAATTGTCATTCAAAGTGTGAGCACAGAAAGCTGAAAATTAAATTGGTCTGGTTAGGAAGGGGGTTTAAGTGCCCAGTTGTCAAGTGGTTAAAGAAGAAACTGCTGCATATACTGCTGGCATGCTCCATTTTTTAACTTTTCACCCATAAGGTATAAGAGGGAAAACCTCTTAGGAGGAGCGAAAATCCTGTCAGGATGTTCCCAATCAGCATACACCGCCTGTTCCAACAGGGGGTGTAGGGGCAAAGCCTGTGCGGCCCGATGTGCCCTTCCCTATAGTGTTAGTCCTGCTCCTCTCTTTTTTTTTAAGACATTTACCAGCCACAAAAAGAGTAATTGGGTGTAGTATTAAAACACCTCAGAAGGGAGACCCTTTAATAGGGCTTGCCAAGCCCCTACGTAACAATCCTGCTAAGCACCTTTAGCCTGCCAAGCAACACTTGGTGACTCGCGTGACCTGGGTAAGAAAAATGAACCGCGGAAAGTGTCTGTTCAGAGCCTGCTCTGTGTTCCACATCTTGCCTTCTGAAAGCACTGCATGCTTGGCCTACACAGCTTAAATAAGCTGGGTGTGCGCCAGAACGTTCTGTGCATGGGCACGTGGTCCCGGCGAATGGGTGTGGCTGTATTCGCGTATGACGCAAATCCTCGTGCGCCCAGATAAAGGCTACTGCGCATGTGAGGTGAAGCCACATGCGCCATGGCCGCCAAACAAACTGCTAAGTCCATCGGCGCTTTTGCCAATGCACGTGGGCCCTGGCTGACAAAACTGCTGAGCACAGCGGCAGTCTTGCAAACGCACGTGTGCCATGGTGAACAAAGGCAAAATGGTGCACCGTCTTGCACCATTATACAGGTAAAGAACAGCCAGACAAGAAAAAAAAGATACACTTTGCAAACACTCACTGCTAGCCCAAAACTCCTCCGTCTGGTCACCGCACACAGGTGTCCAGCCTTTAGCTAGCTTGACTGATTGAAATATATAGGTAATAACAGCGCTAGCGGAATAGAGTGCTACCATATGGCACAATGTGCGAATATATTTATAAGGTGCTAGGTGCTTCCAATATGTAAATATAATATCAGCGCTAGCAGAACAAAGTGCTACTATATGACACAATGTAACACACTAAACAATGTGAGAAAATATTCAAAAAGTACTGGGTGCTTCCAATAGTAGTCAATATTACTGGATAAGTGCTTCCAATTAGATGATCTCTCCTCTCGTGACCCCACTCACCAGAGTTAGTGGACCTTCAGCTTTGCAGTCCAGGAGTCAAGCAGGCTTAGGGGTTTGAGGAGGTGTAACATAAATATCCAGGTTTCCAAAAGTGATAGATCTCAGAGGAATCCAGGGTACTGATATACAACGAGGTAAAAAAGAGAAACAAACATGTGAAGTACTGCCGGTAAAAAACACACTGCGCTGCACCGGCAGTACTTCACATGTAGGTTTCTCTTTTTTACCTCATTATATTTCAATACCCTGGATTCCTGTGAGACCTATCACCTTTGGAAACTTGGATATTTACATTACACCGCCTCAAACCTCTAAGCCTGTTTGACCCCTGGACTGCAAAGCTGAGGGTCCACTAACTCTGGTGAGTGGGGAGATCATCTAATTGGAAGCACTTATCCAGTAATATTGATCACTATTGGAAGCACCCAGCACTTTTTGAAGATTTTCTCACATTGTTTAGTGTTATATTGTGTCATATAGTAGCTAGCGCTGATATTATCTTTACATATTGGAAGCACCTAGCACCTTATGAATATTTTCTCACATTGTCCAGTGTGTTACATGGTAGCACTTTATTCCACTAGCGTTATCTATATATTTCATCCATTAAGGTTCTAGTACCTTTGCAACAGCAGCTGCGGTCTCTCGTCATTTTAATTTTTTACTTTACATTTTTCCACTAAACGCGAGTTATATAGTTTGTTTTTGATAGCTTGACTGATTGTTACAATCACTGGGACACTCCACAATAATAAGAAAAGGGGTTTCGCTTATCCGTCCTGGTGCAAGGCAGCTTAGAAACTAAGAGCCCAATCTTTACCCCTCACAGGGGGTTCCTGTCACTTGAGGACCTTCAAGGACTGGGTACCCTTTTCATGTTTAGGGTACACTCCCTTGGACCTGTACAGCACCCTGCAGGAATACCTTAGCGCTGTAGTGTCAAGGATTCCACTTCGCAGGGTCCAGCACCCAGAGGCCGCATTACAGGCAAAACCTTGCAGGATCTTGAGTCTTCTTTGCAAGGCTCGGGTACCATTTATCTAAGCATATAAAGCCAGTGTCAAATGGATCTGATCGGTCAATCCCTTGATTCATTTAAGAACCGTTTGTGGGACTAGAGACCTGGAGCTTAGAGAGCTTAAACAAACCGTGCCATCCACCTTGCAGACACTGGTAAAAAACTGAAGTGCTTCCTGTGTGGGAGGGGTTATATAGGGGATCACTTCTTGTCTGAAGACCTTTGGTCTACCAGTGTCCATTCACCTGGAGATGGAGTATAACCCAGTAAGTAATATTAGACTGTGTCCCATGGTGTACGAAAAAGAAACATGGACCGTCCGATCAGGTTCACATAAAAAAAAAAAAAAAAAAAAAAAAGAAGAAGGACAGGTGGACCTCATCGGAACTCAAAAGCAGGCACATCCCTCACATTAAAATTAAATATATATGTAAAGATAAATAAAGTTCTTCACCACAAAAATTGTTAAATCTTTTCAGGTGTGCTGTGAAATTTTTTTTTAGATCTTTTTGGTGCGCCGCAAGACAAAAAAAGCTTGAGAAACACTGAATTTAGGTGCTACTTCATTTCAATGTTAAGAATGATTTATTCTAGCCATTGAAATGCTAAAAGCGGCTAGTGTTAACACGCGCCAAGCAATATTTCTCTCAAAACGCTGCTGCTCCTGGACCTGCTGGCTGTGTACTTTTTTTTCTGCCTCTAAACTCGTGTGTGCACATGGAGGCCAACATGCAGTGGCGTTTAGAGGCAGGACAGCCAAGTTACTGGATTTACAGTTTTAGGAAAGTTGGATAAACTTAGTTTATTCCACAGAGAAGCGTGTGATGTGTGTATATAGCAGCTAGCAATAATAGCGCTGTTCTCCTGGCAGGGACGGCTCCCCGTTAAACATTCTCTCCCCCACCCCACGCCAAATCCCTCTGTGGGAGGGATTCCCCCATCAACACTGTTGGAGGAGTCAAGAAATTTTCTTTCCTGCACACCGTGGTTGCAGGAAAGAAAAATTGCATCATGTATGGCCTGCCTTAAAATTTTCTTTCTGCAGAGATCCAAAATGTCATGTTTGTGCAAGGACTCAGATCCTTCACATGACCGTCCTCTCCTCCTATATCACATCCCCCCCCCCCCTTACATCACAGTCCTCCTTCACACCATCCTCCAAAGTAGTGTCCATGCGAAACACGTACAGTAGTTAATGAGTAGTTGCTTGGTTGCCAGGATGATCTTTGCAACCAATCATCTGCTGGTTAACTTCATAAGTTAACTCCAGCAGCTCCTGTCCTCCCATCTCAAAGGGTTCTGCTTCCCGCTCTGCTGTAAGGATTACAGTAGTGGCAGAGGAAAAACTGGCTCCTAAATGGCGGTCTGGATCTGACCATGACTCAGTCTTTATCCAGACCATGGTCTGCCATTTAGTGATGCCTGCCTTAAATTATAGCTAAAATACAAATTTTTTTTTGTAGAATAGAAATGGATTAAATACAACTGTCAGGTTGTTATTACTGTCTGTACCCGTTACAGAAATTCAGCTTCTCTATTTGTTCTGTTTACCAGTAGCACTGAAAAGTAAAAAAAAAATCCCACAGTTTGAACTAGACACTTGATCTGAGGTTAATTGCCAACCCCGGCAGGTGCTTCTCAACGAGAACAATAAATCCTCCATCTTCGTGTACAGCAGGGGCATCAAGGTGCACGGGCTCAAATATGGGTGCACCCACCATGTACCCCCTTAGAGGATGTCCAAGTTATGATCCACGGATGACTCTTCTGTAGGGCTTTAAATTCAGGGTGAAAGCCCATTGTTGGATAAGGACCCTGAAGGATCGTGTCTGCATAGAAATAGTCGCGATAAGTTCCAGTTTATTTTGACAGGGACACAGAGTGAAGAAAGGTGTCAAAACTATGCAAAGTAAAGAAACATAACTTGCCCAAGACGCAAACCTGTCATTCACCACTGCAGGGGAACCAAAAGCGTTTTTGCAGCCATCATGTACAATTTTGAGCTTTATAGGATAAAGCATACTGTAAGGCATTTGACTTGTAAAGGATCTTTAGAGAAAATCAGGAAGGGGCACAATTGTATACAGGTGCATCTCAAAATTAGAATATCAAAAAATGAATTTCAGTAATTCAATTCAAAAACTGAAACACTCATTTTAAATAGATGTATCACACACATACAGTGATTTATTTCAAGCATTTCTTTCTTTTAAATTTAATGGTGAGGGCTGTGCTGACTTTGGACTTGAGAAAACACAGTGGACCAACACCAGCAGATGACATGGCTCCCCAAATCATCACGGACTGTGGAAACTTTACACTTGACCACATGCAACTTGGATTCTGTGCCTCGCCACACTTCCTCCAGACTCTGGGACCTCCATTACCAAATGAAATGCAAAATTTCCCAGTCAGTGATGATTTGGGGAGCCATGTCATCCACTGGTATTGGTCCACTGTGTTTTATCAAGTCCAAAATCAGCGCAGCAATCTATCAGGAAATTCTAGAGCACTTCATGCTTTCCTCTGCTGACCAGCTTTATGGAGATGCAGATTTCATTTTCCAGCAGGACTTGGCACCTGCCCAAACCGCCAAAAGCACCAATACCTGGTTTAATGATCATGGTATCACTGCTGGATTGGCCAGCAAACTTGCCTGACCTAAACCCCATAGAACATTTGTGGGGTATTTTATCAAGAGGAAGATCAGAGGCATTAGACCCAACAATGCATATGAGCTGAAAGCAATTATTCAAAGAAACCTGGACTTCCATAGCACCTCCTCAGCAGTGCCACAGTCTGATCGCCTCCATGTGACGCCGCACTGATGCAGTCATTCATGCAAAAGGAGCCCCGACCAAGTATTGAGTGCACACTATACTGTACATGGACATTTTTCTGTAAGCCATTCCGTATTAAAAATCTTTTTTCATTGGTCTTATGCAATATTCTAATTTTCTGAGATACTGAATTTTGAGTTTTCACTAGCTGTAAGCAATAATCATCAAAATTAAAAGAAAGAAATGCTTGAAATATATCACTGTATGTAACACATCTCTATGAAATATACGAGTTTCACTTTTTGAATTGAATTACTGAAATAAATTAACTTTTGATATTCAAAATTTTATGCGATGCATCTGTTTTTATATTTTAGCTACGGCATTTTCTGGGCTTTTTGTAGAACAAGGTCATGATCCTTATACAAAATACATGATTAGGAACCAAGCCAAGAAAGGTTTTTCCAGTGCTCTAAGTATTTGCCTGCTCACTATGCCCTCCCAAACCCATATGTGGAAGGTAGCAGGGTCAGCAACGCAAGCTCTCCATAAAGTCAGTGGTTCAGGGTCCTCTGAACCCTCTGGGGGCCCATGACATATTGTTTTGTTGGAGCCTATTATTCGCATCCTTGGCTCGATCTCAGAACAACTTCCTCCACCACGGATATCCTGCTCCATGTCTGTCAGCAGCCTCCCACCCTCCCCAAATTTTGTCAATATGCTGGCGTATGAGGGTACACTTGAGCACCAAGGAGTCTATATTGGTCATGACAATAGACTTACAGATTGCAATAACTTTAAGGATAATCTGTGCTCTGGGTTACATCTGCAGACACTGGTAAACTAGATCTTGGGCTCTGAAAGGATTCTGCCATAGCGTAGTAGGTCTGCGTAACACCAAAAGTTGTGTGGAGAGCTACAGGTAAGGTGGTGCCTTAGCAAGTGGACAGGCTACGAGGCCCGCTTTTTGGTCTCATTAAAGAGTTTCTGCTTTTTTCTGGGTGGCATATTTTGTGGTTAGGCAGACCTTCTATATGATTTTTAGATCAGCCTTCGCTAATTATCCAGGTGACCACGGTCAACTGAATAGACAAGTAGGGGTAATTTTCCAAGGGTTGTATTTATTCCATTAAAAAATGTGAAATGTGAAATATCCACTCACTTGAGATTTTCCTCACTTCCTGTCATATCTTAGAGACAGAAAGTAAAATAAAATGTTGTCACAGACCGTAATAACAAAAAAAAAATATCTTTGCACGGATTGTGTTGCACAGGTAAAGCAGAACTAACTTTTGTAATACTTCTCTCTGTTTCAACAGTTCGACGCCCATGAGCTCCCTCGCTGGCTTTTCCTCTGGGTGCTGGTCCTCAGACATCTTAATTGCAGGAGTGATGTCATCCCACGCTGCCCAAACAAGCTGAGTCATACTGGCACACAAGTACTGTGCCGGGATGTAACTGGAGCTCCACATGCACAGTTCAGTGCACAATCTACAGAAAGGTAGATTTTATTGCCTGCAATTAGGAGTCTGCTCGCTTTTTTTTTTTTTTACATTTTAGACTTTAGGTCTGCTTTAAGCATGTTCTTTTTGAAGGAAAGGAAACTGGAAGCGCAGTTCATCCAGGCACATATTTTCTCCTAAATGCAAAATGTTATCCATACTCTCGTAGATTTCAATGGGCAATAATATTTTTTGGTCCATCTTTATTGTTTTTATATAAATGAGCTCCTCTGGTTCTTTTCTCTACATTTGCCAGCAGCATAACAGGTTTTGAATCACAGAAAAGCACAGGGAAAGAATTGATGCGAGTGTGGGCTGTTCAGAGTACTAAACTGCATTGCAGCACAGTAAGAAGAAAAAAAAAGAAAAAAACACCCTTCCTGCACAATATTCTCTGCATTAGCACTCATTAAGGAAGGCCACAAGACTGGATGGTAGCAGATAACGCACATTACCTTGCGCAACTGTATGCCTTTACTTCATGGCATGTCTTTTTAAAGTCGATGCAACCTTTCGCAATTGTACAAAGAAAATGCAGGTTACCATGCTTTACATGGAAGAATCATGTGTAAGCATACGAAAATATGTGGGGTGGGGGGTTGACCTGTATAAAACTATATACCGTATTTATCGGCGTATAACACGCACCGGCGTATAACATGCACCTCAATTTAGGAGGGAAGTTGAAGGGAAAAAAACTTACATTTAAATGCCCATCAGTGCAGCCTTGCCCCAGTCCAGCCATGTCAGTGCAGCCTTGCTAGTCCAGCCTTGCCCCAGTCCAGCCTTGCCCCAGTCCAGCCTTGCCCCAGTCCAGCCTTGCCCCAGTCCAGCCTTGCCCCAGTCCAGCCTTGCTGAAGCCTGTGAGCTTCAAAATCGCCGACCGCGATTTGAAAATGGCGCCGCCGGGGCCGAAATACACAGAGCCGGTCCTCGGCTCTTCTCGGCGGCTCTCGTTTACTTTCGGTTCCACTCGGACGGTGAGCGGAGCTATCCGAAACTAGCCGAGTATACTCGGCTAGGTTCGGGCAGCGCTCGAGTGAAACCGAAAGCCGCCGAGAAGAGCCGAGGACCGGCACTGTGTATTTCGGCGCCGGCGGCGCCATTTTCAAATCGAGGTCAGCGATTTTTTCATTCTGACAGCTCCGGATCGCAGGGGATCGGCGTATAACACGCACCCGCGATTTTCCCCTGATTTTAAGGGGAAAAAAGTGCATGTTATACGCCGATAAATACGGTACTTTGAACCACTGCCCAAGTCCATTGTTAATTAGCTGTTTGGGTAGCTGTCTGTACTTCTACAGGCTCTATAAAGTATGTTATTTAAGTAGTAAGAATGAAAATTGCACAATGTAGCAAAATTTTTTTATATGTGGCAATAAAAAAAAAAAAAAAAAAAAACACACCCCACCACAAGCAAAAAACTGCGCTGTCATCCCCACCTGCCTTGGTGGACTGATATTGACCAGTTTCACCATTTCAATGCATGGGGTGGGGTAAAAAACAAAACAAAACAAAAAAAAAAACAAAAACACAGAAATACCTGATCACACACTTAATGACAGGAAGTAAAAAGGTCTAGATAATATTTTTTTTTATAAAACCGATATATAAATACTCTATGGACAGTAGCTTATTTTGTCATAATGTAGTTTTAGTATAGAAAAAATATAAAATTACATTTTTTTTTTTTTTTTTTTTTTTTTTTTTTTTTTTAGAAAATCTGCACTTACAAAAATATAGAGGCCACCATTTCTAACCTTCCAAAAATGTTAACTGAAGTTATCATGCTGATCCAATGCATTTAACACTTTTAGGCTGGGTTCACACTATAGCACGGAGCGGCTCACAGCAGGGGTCCGGTGCATCTCCATTCAGCGCTTCAGGTCCGATTTCAGACCGAATTTTTGGCCGAATTCGGACCTGAAATGGACCAAAAGACGAACAGGACTCCAGTGCAATTCGCACCGGAGCCGTTTCGGAGCGTGAACCGGCTCCATAGAGAGGCGGTCACAATCTCCTGCTATGCGAATTGGATGTGGGGAATCCGCATCCAATTCGCAATAATGTGAACCCAGCCTTAAAGTAATAAATCCATTAGATCAGTAAAGTCAATGATCTGCAACATATCAGGAGTTCAGACTTTACATGCTATATGCTTGTGCAGGGTCCTCGACTGCACTGAATTAATTGGATTGGCAAACAACCCGCAGTGAAATGCAGTCATTGTTTGGTAATGCTTTTATTGCAAATAAAAAAATAAAAAAGTCAAGCGAGGTCATTGGACATATGGTCTTATGTAGCTTATTCTATTTTTTTTTTTTCCTTAAGAGCCCTTGCACACTGGGGCGGTTTGCAGGCGCTATTGCGCTAACAATAGCACCTGCAAACCGCCCCGAAAGTGCCGCTGCTGTGTATCCAGTGTGCAAGCTCAGAGGGCTTGCACACTGGAGCGATGCGCTGGCAGGACGGTAAAAAAAGTCCTGCCAGCAGCATCTTCGGAGCGGTGAAGGAGCGGTGTGTATACCGCTCCTGCCCATTGAAATCAATGGGACGGCGCAGCTATACCGCCGGCAATGCGCCTCTGCAGAGGCGCTTTGCGGTGGTATTTAACCCTTTCTCGGCCGCTAGCGGGGGGTAAAACCGCCCCGCTAGCGGCCGCATACCGACGGTAAAACGCCGCTAATAATAGCGGCGTTTTACCGCCGACGCCGCCCCCCGCCCCAGTGTGCAAGAGCCCTTGCACACTGGGGCGGCGTCGGCGGTAAAACGCCGCTATTATTAGCGGCGTTTTACCGTCGGTATGCGGCCGCTAGCGGGGCGGTTTTACCCCCCGCTAGCGGCCGAGAAAGGGTTAAATACCACCGCAAAGCGCCTCTGCAGAGGCGCATTGCCGGCGGTATAGCCGCGCCGTCCCATTGATTTCAATGGGCAGGAGCGGTAAAGGAGCGGTATACACACCTCTCCTTCACCACTCCGAAGATGCTGCTGGCAGGACTTTTTTTACCGTCCTGCCAGCGCATCGCCCCAGTGTGCAAGCCCTTGGGGCTTTCACACTGGGATGACAGCAGCGGCACTTTCGGGGCGGTTTGCAGGCGCTATTATTAGCGCAATAGCGCCTGCAAACCGCCCCAGTGTGCAAGGGCTCTAACACTCAAAGCAAAGTTCCCACATGAATTGCTTGCCTTATCATGAACAACATAACAAAAATAGCGTTCAAGTAAACTTTGCAATTTAACAACACTCTGTCCCAGCCACAGGTCTTACTATATGCAGCGGACAGTAACTTTACATGAGTACTTCAGTTGTATCTTGCAACATCAGTGGGTGTTTATCAAAGAAGCACAGCCAAAACATTAACCACTTGACCACCGGAAGGTTTTACCCTTCATGACCAGGCCAATTTTTGCTATTCAGCATTGTGCTAATTTAACTGTACGCAAAATAAATTTATATATTTTTTCCATATAAATAGAGCTTTCTTTTGGAGGTATTTGACCACCAATTTCTTTTTTTTTTATTGTAAATGAAAAACACAAACATTTTGAAAAACATGATCTCTTCAGCATTCTGTTGTAAAACATAAAATAAAAGTAAATTTTTTCATAAATTTCACCCAAAACATATTCTTCTAAATGTCTTTGGTAAAAACCAAACTGCGTTTTTTGGGGACACTACTATTGGGGCCACTAGTCTAGTTCTGATCGCGATCAAGATACTGATCTGTACAGATACTATACTAGTAATGGTGGTGATCAGCGACTAATAGGGTGACTGATAGTGTAGAGGGCAATCTGGCCCTACTTGATACTGGCTGGTAGTGACAACACAGTGATTAGTGAAAATACTGTACACAGACACTGTACTAATGGCGTTGGCTGGGTGACCAAGATCAGGAGGGCAATCAAGGGGTTAACTGTGCCCAACAAGTGTATGGGTGCTGCTTTAACTTACAGATCTGGCTGGAGTCTCTTCTTGCTTTGGCCTCATGCACACTGGGCGTTCTTACAGCTGCTTTTTGTGGCTTCAGGCGGTTTTTTATGCAGCCAATAAACGCCCCAGCATGTTATCCTTTGTGGCCATGCACACATAGGCCGTTATCAGCATTTTTTGGCAGGGAAGTTTTCTGGCTGGAAAAACCCCCAGAACTATTGGGTTAAAGAGGAGCTTTAAAAGCTTAAATTGCAAAAAAATGCACCAATTCTGCTTTTATCAGCATTTTGAGCCATAAGCTTTTATAGGAGTAAAGTTTTGCTAAAAAAAAAAAACAAAACCAAAAAAAAAAAAAAAAAAACGCACCACTGAAAAACTAATTTTACAGCGACAGCTTTCTACAGCTAAAGCTACTGGCATTTTTATAATGTCCAGTGTGCATGAGGCCTTTCAGTGCTAAAAAGGTAACCAAGCTGGGAGAAATCCAGCCAGATATGTGTGCTGTGTTAATCAACACACAAATCTCTGTGCTGTGATTGGCCACAACCGTTCAGCAGGTATACAGCCAAAATGATTGGTTGTAACCTGCTGACAAACTCGTGTTGTGTACAATCACAGCACAGGACGCACACATACACTCCTGTAAACCAGTAGTGCACCGAGATGTACAGGTAAGTCTCGGTGCTGCCTGCAAGCAGTAAATGTACTGTTAGCGAATGGCAAGTGGTTAAGCATCGCATTAACGTCTTGACTCCTTTCCCACCTATGAATAGGCACTAAAAGGTGTGAAACGTGTCAAGGCATTTGTGCTTCTAGATATACTGACAGTTCACATGAGAAAAAGATAACATATACCGTACCTTTGCAACTTTCCTCCAGTTAAGACAGTCAAAGAAGTAATATGTTCCCCTCTCGTAGGTGTTTGTTTTCATTGTTGGTTCCATTCCAGGTGCCCTGGTTATCCATACCCGCTCTTCTTTATGATATCTCCAGTCTCTATTGAAACTAAAATGAGAAACACTTTCAGGGATATATTTTGCATCTCACTTTGTACCAATATCACCAGCGTAGTAAAAAAAAAAAAAAAAAAAGTGTTCCATTTCAGCAGTAATACATCATTATTTACAGAAGGACCAGAAAACCTTATAGGCATCCTAAAAATAGTGCACAACCTTCCAAGGCGGGGTTCGGGTATGTGCCATGTCACTGTTAGTGGCAGTGTCCCCAGGGAAATACAGGATTGTTACCTTTGATAGGTTTACTCTGTGATGATAGATTGTGTGCATTATTTAATATGCGCCAACAAATGCGAGTTTTTAGAGTTGGGTTAATAAAAAAAAAAAAAAAAAAAAAAAAAATCGGCATGTGCTTTTATTAACTAAAAAAGCACTATGAATGTCTATGTAAAAAATAAGAGAGATAGAGATGCATATACACACACACATATATATACACACACACATACATCTCAACTTCAATATGGGGTCAATATTGAGTATATGTTCAATTTGGAAAATGTATGAATTGTATGAATTTGCAGCCGCACTGGAGAAGTGTGCTCACTTTCCACACGTTTCATACTTTTTTATAAAAATGTTAGACGTTGAATGTGCATTTATATTTATGTTTTGCATGGCTATTTTGTTGTTGTTTATGCACTTGTGTACATAGACATAAGTGATCAGCAAATGCAGAAAAATAAAAGCATCATCCTTAAAAGTTTTCAGCATTTCAACAAGACATTCTTCAGTCATTATATTTCCACCTGCAATTAGCACGGAACATTCTTGCAAAAGGGGATTAAATCATAATCTATACATGTTAAAAGCATGCGCTAATGGGCAGAAGCACACACAAAATGCATGCAAGCATCAAATATGCAGGTTACCACATACTCATGGGGACAGAGGACTCTAAAATAACATTCCAATCTTGGAATGTTCACAGTACAGTAGAAATAAAGCTGTGGTTAACCTCTTTTGCCATGATAGGTAAATGTCAGTTTGTGGAATTAAACAGTATTGTAAGGCCTCATGAACACACATCGCATGTCTTTACATAGGATTTTGAAAGACTGAAATAGGGTCATTCTGTGCATACACCGGCGACACAAGAATGACTTATTCAGAGCTGACATGTAGACTCTAATACTGTGTAATCTGTGGTGGCACCCCTGGCTAAACATTTAACATATAGACTGAGCAGCAGTGACCAATAGAGCCCCATGTGCGCTGGATGTAAGTTAGCACAAACTATTATATGTGTACAGCGGCAAATATGGTCTTTATGTCAGAAATGTAATGCAGACTTTTCTAGCTTTGGTCTACGCAGGTATATGCTGTGGAGCAAAATAAACCTGTGTGCATGGGTCCATAGGATAGAATAGTGCTGCATTCAGTTCTGTATAAAATTACAGATCTGAGTGCAGATGCCTCAAGTTAAATGAGCTGAGATTTGAGGTTGTGGTGGCATCATTACAATTTTCTATGAATTCAATACTTTGATATCAAGCCCCTTACTAAATTCTTCCAGACTCTGGCCTCCCTCAGCTTCTTCCACATGGAAGCCATAAGAGGAGATTCTAGAAGAAAATTCTAATATATTTATATACACATACATGTTTTTTGCTGTGATCAAAATAAGGAAATGATGTAACAAACCAATATACATTTTCCTATTGTCTGTCTGAAAACTGCTTAATACTTATACATACAGCTCGACTGCGGCTAAAAGCTGTAAAACATCCCCTCCATTCATGTAATAGAGATAGAAAAGAAGATCTTCTCCGTATCGGCCAAGTTTTATTGCAGCCAACTACAAAAAAAGAGAAGTACATTATATTAGTACAATCGTAAGTATATGCTTTTTTTGCATTTACTCTAAAATATTTTTCTTGGAGTCTACTGAGGGGCACAGGAAGTCAATAACTATCGGATTGTACATTACTCAGGATTAACACTAACCAAGTAAAAAAAAAAAAAAAAAAAACCTAATAATTGTAATCAAACCAGGGATATATACACCCCCCCCCCGATCTTAAAACAGAGTGGTAGAACCCGAGTCCCTCAATAGACTCCAAGAAAAGAACAAAAATCCTATCTTCCTTTTTGTCCATTGAGGAATACAGGAAGCCTACCTGTTAGTAGTCCGAGGGGATAGGCAAACCAGCAAATAAACACCGTAAGGTTCACTATAAACAAAAGAAACTGGGGGCTACCTTAAAGGACCTTATATGCTCAAAGTTGGAATCAGATGAAGTCTGGACATCCACCTGGTAGAACTTGAAAAACATGTGACCAGAAGACCAGGTGACAGCCTTGCAAATCGTGGAAACATTAGCCGGATGCCAAAAAACCCAACATTCACCGAGTGAAAGCCCTTCTATGGGACCAGAAGATTGGTTAAATGCGGTAGTAAAGTCTGCTGTCTTTTCTCTTTTTTGGGGTGCCCCCAGGTGGGTTATACCATAATGTACTAGTATTCACAGACAAACTTGCCTGTCAAACCAAGCTCTGCGCTGTAAAGGAACCAGCGGGTCCTGGGCGCTTCCATCTTCATCCGGTCTTCCTTCAGGGTTCAATACCTATGGCTGCTAGATTGGCCGGGCTGTGATGAAGTCACTCCCACACATGTGCACGAGAGTCACATTGCAGTGCCACAGATTGGAGCTGTAAATGTTCACTGAGCAGTGACAGTCGACAGGCAGAAGGAAGCATTTATGACAGAAATGACCGATAAAGTCTCTTCTGTCAAAAATATCCTGTCTATAGGCAATTTTTTTTATTTTAACAAAGTTTTCTACCACTTTAATGGTCCGTCTAAGCCACAAAGCAATGGTGGAATGAGAAGCTAGTTCACCTTTATTGGGACCACCCAGAATGACAGTCATTCTTTCTAAAGAAAGCAGTGGCTGAGGGATAAACCCACACAGCCCAAACTACATCGAGGCAATGGAGAAAATCTCCTAACGAACTGGAGCCAGACAGAAGTATGCAAAAAAACAATGTCCTGGTAGAGGTTAAAGGTTAAAAATGACCTTATGCAAGAAGGAAGTTCTTGCCTCAACACCATCTTGTCCAAGAACAGAAAGGGTTCTTAAATTTTGCAGAGGTGATGGCTTCAGAAACAGTACCTCATCAGTAACAGTGGCAAGAGTTCTGGTTCTCTAATGATTAATGTATCCCTGCCAAGAAAAAAGTTAATCTGGAAGGGACTGGAGAGACTCAGATTGTGTGGAGTGATCAAATCTGTTTAAAGCCCATCTCCGACCAACATTTACACACCTCTCCAGAACCCTAACTCAATCCCCTGCCTCCCATGGCTACCAAAATACCTGGTGTCAGAGTTCAGTGACGTGTTACAGTGCTCTGGTTGCTAGGCCTAAGCACTGCATTATGGAAAGTTACATGCTCATCCATACCCAAAAGCTCCAGGTAGTTGCACTGCAAGCCACAGAAAAAGGAGTGATGGAGGAGTACTAATAGTGGTGAGTAAAAAAAGTGGTCTGAGGTGGACTTCACACAGGGACTGTCACTTTAACCTAAAGTGGAAAGCTGACAATGTTGCTTTAAACCAATCTTTGTCCAACTTTGCGTTAACGTGACAGCACTGGTGCTCAATTGGCCCGGCACTATCACAGAGGAGCAAGGAGGAATCCTCTCGGCTCTGCGTAAATTCTGTTTAGAGTGACTGCACGTTTAAACAAGGCTATCTTTTCCTTGCTTCCGTGACTGAACAAACCAGCAGGAGATCCAAGAAACTGATGTGCCGCTGCTGGGGGAGAGGGCATTAACGCAACTTTGACATCTCGTCTTGCATGAGCAACGCACAGCTTTGCTTTAAGATTCAAACCTAAAAATATCACTTGCTCCAGGCATTGTAGGGGCTTGCTAATACAATTTAACAATTAACTAACCCAACAATTTGTTTATTCATATAACACATTGCACAGGAATGGTTAGGTGCTGATGCAAGTGATCAACATTTTTTGGGGGGGGGGGGTTGGCAAAGTTTACAAAATGAAAAATCACTTCAGAAGGTCTGCCCTCAAATACATGCAAATCATTTTAAGATAAAGGAACATTTGTTTGCACTTACAATTTCCCAAATGACTGCCCACAGCATGCACAGAATTACTGCTTTGCAATAACTTATTAAATCCCACAGTTTGAAGAAACACTCACCTTATCCCTAATGTGTATGTTCGTTAAGTACTCAGAAGGGACGTGGAAATCTAGAGGAAAAGTAAAAAGAATAAAAACTGAACAAAAAAAAATCATTTAGCTCTGCCATCCGGGAGAAGTCTTGCTACATGTAAAAGTAAAAAAAACAAAAATGAAAATCCGAGACCATCAATAAAAAAATAAAAATAAAAGGATCTGGCTTTTTTAGAATAGAAAAATTTTCTTTTATCAAACCATCACACAAAGTAGCCAAGAAAAACATACCGATATCTTGTGGTCGACATGGTGAGGATGCCCATGGCGATGCAAACTTCGGATAAAGATTTCTAGGTTTAAAAACAAAACCAAGATATAAGCACAAAAAAAAACAAAAAACAAAAAAAAAAACAGAACTGCGTCAAATAAAATTTGTGTTATTAGAAGATGAAAAAAAAAAAAAAAAAAAATAGAAAAAGGAGTTGTTTTTGGTGCCAGCGTCTGGGAGCAGGCTGCATTTACCAAAAGGACCAGGGGTCTTAAGTGCCAATCTATGCTTAAGACATACGCAAAGCAAATGCAGATCTGATAGGCACTGACCCACATCAAGCTTGCAGCAAATTTAAATTGGAGAACTGTTGGAAATCCTCATCACTATAAATTGTGCTGGGGTTACTGACTGGGGAAAGATATAAGCCAAAGCATTCATAAGTGCCAGAAGGAGAGGTCAACAATAGCAGCCTACTTGTTTTATGACAGGTTTTCTTTAATCACTTGAGCTCCGGAAGGTTTTACCCCCTTCATAATCACAGCATTTATTGCTATTCAGGACTGCTCTACTTTAACCACTTGCCGTCCGACTTATGTACATATACGTCGACACTTTAAAGATAGATATCTCGGTAACGTCAGCAGCTGCTGCCACAACCAATGTATCCATCTCTCCAGGAGCCAGTAGTGTTTACGATAATGATGGTCTCTGCAGCGGATTCGCCGCAAGATAACCGTTATCGGCGGCGGGAGAGGTGCCACTCCCCTCCCGCCACTCACCGGAGCAGTCGGTGGAGGCGATCGGAACCTGTCCGTGGCCGGGTATTGAGACGAGTGAGGGGAAGATGGCCCCCACCCGTCTCCATATCATAGCAAGGCGGAAGCGACGTCATAACGTCACTTCCGCTCATATGTCTTAAAGGGACATTTTTTTCTATTGCATTTCAGTCCAAATATGAGATCTGAGGACTTTTTGACCCCTGATCTCATATTTAAGAGGACCCGTCATGCTTTTTTCTATTACAAGGGATGTTTACATTCCTTGTAATAGGAATAAAAGTGACCCAATTAAAAATAAATAAATTCAAGTAAAATAAGGAAAAAAAACTCTTTAAAGCGCCCCGTCCCGACGAGCTCGTGCACAGAAGCGAACGCATATGTGAGGAGTGCCCGCATATGAAAATGGTGGTCAAACCGCAATCGTTAGAGCGAGAGTAATAATTCTAGCCCTAGACCTCCTCTAACTCAAAACATGCAACCTGTAGAATTTTTTAAACGTCGCCTATGGAGATTTTTAAGGGTAAAAGTTGGACGCCATTCCACAAGCAAGCGCAATTTTGAAGCGTGACATGTTGGGTATCAATTTACTTGGCGTAACATTATCTTTCACAATATAAAAAAAAAAAAATGGGCTAACTTTACTGGTGTCTTATTTTTTTATTCAAAAAAGTGATTTTCTTCCAAAAAAAATTTGCTTGTAAGACTGCTGCGCAAATACGGTGGGAAAAAAAGTACTGCAATGACCTCCATTTTATTCTCTAGGGTGTTAGAAAAAAAAAATATATATAAGGTTTGGGGGTTCCAAGTAATTTTCTAGCAAAAAAAAAAAAAAAAAAACTGTTTTAAACTTGTAAACACCAAAATCTCAAAACGAGGCTAGTCCTTAAGTGGTTAACTGGCAATTGGACGGTCATGCAATGCTGTACGCAAATGAAATGTATATATCTTTTTCACATAGAGCTTTCTTTTGGTGGTATTTGAGGACCACTGGGTTTTTGACTTTTTTTACATACATGAAAATAGACAAAAAAAAAAAAAAAACCACCACACAAGATTTTCTACTTTCAGTTATAAAAAATCTCCAATAAAATCAACTTTTCTATGAAATTTAGGGCAAAATGCATTCTGCTACGTGTCTGATAAAAAAAAATAAATAAAAATAAATAAAAACCCCTGTCAGATTGGATGGAGAGCATCTGAATAGCAATTTTCAAGTCTTGCCACAGATTCTCAATTGGATTTAGGTCTGGACTTTGACTGGGCCATTCTAACATGTGAATATGCTTTGTCATGTGGACAGATTCTTCCACCTGAGCTGTGAATCTCTGCAGCTCCTTCAGAGTTACCATGGGGCTCTTGGCTGCTTCTCTGATCAATGCTCTCCTTGCCCAGCCTGTCAGTTTAAGTGGACGGCCAGGTCTTGGTAGGTTTGCAGGTGTGCAATACGCTTTCTATTTTCGGATGATAGATTGAACGGTGCTCTGAGAGATGTTCAAAGCTTAAGATTTTTTTTTTTTTTTTTTTTATATAACTGAACCCTGCTTTAAACTTCTCCACAACTTTATTCCTAACCTGTCTGGTGTGTTCCTTGGTCTTCATGATGCGGTATGTTCACCAAGGTTCTCTAACAAACCTCTGAGGGCTTCACAGAACAGCTGTATTTATACTGAGATAAAATTACACACAGGTGGACTATATTAATTAGGTCACTTCTGAAGGCAATTGGTTCCACTAGATTTTAGTTAGGGGTATCACAGTAAGACCCCATTCACACAGGGACGACTTGTCAGGCGACCTAGTCGCCTGACAAGTCGCCTCCCGTTCTGTACTATGGAGCCGTTCTAAGGGGAGCGACGCAAGTCGCTCCGACTTAGAAAAAGGTTCCTGTACGACTTCGGGGGCGACTTGGGGCGACTTGCATAGACTTCTATGCAGAAGTCGTTTTGCAAGTCGCCCGGCCATTCGTTTGCAGGTCGCCTCGCTGAGGCGACCGGCAAGTCGTGTTGCCCCTGTGTGAATGGGGTCTAAACGGGGCTGATAACAAATGCACACCACTAGGGCTGCAACGAACAATTCTTTTTTGAATGATTGATTAGTTGGCCGATTGTTTCGAATAATTGGATAATAACCTTAAAAAAAATGTGGTGTATAATTCAGGTAATATGTCAAATCTAACCATTTGCCGACCAGCCGCTGTCGTTATACGGCGGCAGGTTGGCTCTCTTGCGCGAATCACTGTAGCTGTGCGGAACTCGCACAGTTGCGGAGGGGCTCGCTTCTGCTGTGGGAGCGTGCCTATGTAAACAACAGACAGATCTATTGTTCCCAGTCAGTCATCGGGAACATGTCCCTGGCAGCCCATCTCCCCTACAGTTAGAACACACCTAGGGAACAATGTTAACCCCTTGATCACCCCATAGTGTTAACCCCTTCCCTGCCAGTATCCTTGTTACATTGATCAGTGAATTTTTATAGCACTGATGTAATAATGTCACTGGTCCCCAAAAAGTGTCATTTCGGGTCAGATTTGTCTGCCGCAATGTCGCACTCCCACTAAAAATCGCAGCTCGCCATTACTAGTAAATAAATAAAAAAAAAATTAAAAAAAAAAAAAAAAAAAGCCCTTAAATCTATCCCATATAGTTTGTAGACGCGATAACTTTTGCGCAAACTAATCAATATACGCCTATTGCAAGTTTTTTTTTTTACCAAAAATAATGAAGAAAATATATCGGCCTAAACTGATGAATAAATATGATTTTTTTTTGGGATATGTATTATAGCAAAAAAAATTCTCAAAATTGTTGCTCTTTGTTTATAGCTCAAAAATAAATAAATAAAAAATAGGTGATCAAATGCCACCAAAAGAAAGCTGTTTACGAAACGACACATCAATTTTGTTTGGGTACAGTGTGCAATTGTCAAAGCGAAAAAAATGGCCTGGTCATTAAGGGGGCAAATCCTTCCAGGACTGAAGTTGTTAAAAAAAAAGGCAATTTATTCTTGAATATCTATATGCAGTGGTAAAAATAACCAACTATATGGTTAGAGAGAAAAATCTCTAATCCACTCTGAGAATAACAGACAGAAGAGATATACTGTATGTACTATTAGAGGATGAATCTGGTAAAGATCGACATACTCAGAGATTAAATTTTTTATCTAAAGAAAAAAAAATTAAAGACTGATTTTCAGACAGAACTGTAATATTAAGTATGACAGACTCCCTTTTCATAGGCTGGTGATAAAAACTACCTGCGCCTGCTGTCACTTATGCTGGCCATACAAAAACAAGGTCTTCTGTCCCAAACATTTTTTTAATTTTAAGAACGTTTGTTTGATTTTCAAATCGTTAGTGGGGTCAAATCAACGTTAATTTGCGACCACAGTGACGGGAACATTGAAAGGAGCAGAATAGAAAACTTTCAGACAGTGTATGTGGTTTTCGTTCAGAAATTACATTCATTTTAAAACTGAACGTTAAAAGCAAGAGACATTCTTTCAT
Organism: Aquarana catesbeiana; assembly: GCF_042186555.1. NCBI lineage: Eukaryota > Metazoa > Chordata > Amphibia > Anura > Ranidae > Aquarana > Aquarana catesbeiana. The sequence goes on from NC_133326.1 coordinate 270,296,763, forward strand.
TCAGCGAATCGATACGTGTATGGCCAGCATGAGGCTCAGTTCACACCTATGCAGTTTGCTTTTGATCTGTTTCTGCAGTGCATTTTGCTATGAGTGTTGCATTTTTTTGGCCAATTTGTTCTTTGGCAGATTAAAAATGCAAATCGCGGCAAAAAAAAAAAAAAAACACAAACATACTACATGCTTTTCTGTATCTCCTCAATTGGAATCTATTGAACCAAAAAAAAAAAAAGTCCTTGATCCTTTCCAAATACACAGCGGCTGAAAAAAAGAATAGATGTAAACGTGTCCCATAGGAAACCATGTAAAATTAACTGTAGTGCGCTTTTGCAAAAAGTACCAAAAAAAAAAAAAAAAACACATAGGTGTGAACCAGGTCTAAGACATTTAGTAGCAGCAGCATGCTTTTTTTTCTGTATCACCTGCCATAATGGGGTTAAAGAAAAAAAAAAAAAAAAAAAAAAAAAAACCTCAAAGTAGCCCTTTATAGTACAAAAAGAGCAGATAATCGCTACTATAAGGGGTTCACTTATACTGTGTATATATAGAGAGATATAGATATAGAGAGATATAGATATAGAGAGATATAGATATAGAGAGATATAGAGAGCTATAGAGAGATATAGAGAGATATAAAATAATAAATACACCCAGAAGTAGGATATATGGGCAGACAGACATGAAGCTATATGGAAGGGAGATATAAATCTTTTATATTAAAGTACTACTAAACATAGTTAGGTTGAAAAAAAATAAAAATAAAATAATAAAAAAAAAAGGTCAAAAAGCTAAAAAAAAGCTGAGACTTTTTCATGGATATGATAATTTTACACATAATGCACAATACTAGTAAACGTTTACTTTAAATGTAATGCTTCAGTCTATCAGCCTCCACCTTCTCTGGGTTCAGATGCTGATCCTGCCTGCACAGAGTCTTTTAAAGTGTTTTTTTTTTTTTTTTTTTCTTTAAGCAACAAACCAGTCATACTTACCTGCTCTATGTAATGGTTTTGCACAGAGCAGCCTTAATTCTCTTCTGGGGTCCCCCGCTGACACTTCTGGCTCCTCCTGCCTTCAGAGAGCCCCAATGGCAAGCTGTTAAGTATGGAGTATCCACCCCTATAGCACGGTAAAAAAAACTTCTGCCTTTAGAACCACTCACTACCTGCCCAGGACTACATGGTCCGATGAGGCATTGCTTCTCAAACATTTACAAGTTCTCAGGCTCTTACTGACATGTATGGACAGTGTACTGAGCTGTATGTGTGCTGCACCGAGTATATGGACATGTATGGAGGTTTACTGAGCTGTATGTGTGCTTCATTGTATTTCCTAATGTGTAAACAAAAAAGGCATTCTGTATGCAGGCCAACTAATCGGCTGACCAATTATGAAAAAAGTTGACAACATCGATTAAGCGATTAGTTGTCTCGGCCCTACACACTTTTCAGATATTTGTAAAAAAAAAAAAAAAAAATAAAACCATTTATCACTTTCCTTCCACTTCACAATTATGTGCCACTTTGTGTTTTTCTATCAATAACATCCCAATAAAATACATTTACGCTTCTGGCTGTAACATGACAAAATGTGGAAAATTTCAAGGGGTATGAATACTTTTTCAAGTGTGTTTTTCTATGTACCCCCTTCACATCACAACGGTGTGATGGTGCAGGGCTGAAAACGTAGCGTGTATCTTTCCACGGCAAACTGGATGTCACCACATGTTACTGCACAGCAGCGCAACGTACTGCCCTACTGTGTACAGGCCTTAAGAGAAGTGTCACAATGTAAGGCTTTGCAAAAAAAAAAAAAAAAAAAAAAAAAAAAATGTAAGCAGTGCAATGCACTAAAATGTGAATTGCACCGCTCGCTACCAAAGACACCAAATGCTGCATTTTACCATGCAGGCTAGGATGAACCTTACCTAAGGGTCATGCAAGTTTTCGGCTTTCTAGTTAAGGCATTTGATGGATGTTAACTGTATATTGTAGGGTTTTGCATAAGGAAAGCGTTAGTGGAGCTTAAGACTTGTTTTTTAAGTCCATAACGTTATAAACAGGGACATGTGCCCTGAGCTGAAACCAACGCACTGCAAAGAAATCAGGTTCTAAACTTGAAGTGAGAGCAACATTTTTGTCGAGCCGATACAGGTAAAGTATACCTATGTCTCTACATTTATGAAAGAGTCAGGAGTCCCAGTTTCCCTTTAAAGGTGACACCAACACAAAAAAAAGGGACAAGCAAGTAAACAAACATGGGCAACAAGAAATACAGGGGGTTTAAAGAACCCGAAAAATATTCTCCAACAGCAGCTTGAAGCATATTTCGACCAGAGCTCACATTAGCTAAGCCTGGAACATCCACCTGTTAGAACTTGGAAAATATGTGAACGGAGGGCCAGGACAACAGACTTGCAAAACTGGGTAACAGATGCTGGATGCTGAAAAGCCCAGGCAACATCTACATCCCTGGTGCAATGGGTTCTGATGGGAAAGGGAGAAACCTTAAATTAGTGCCTGACCAACCTGGAAAGGAAGGCTCTTCATAGGAAAGAGCTGCTTACTCAGAAACATGCCTAACCAATATGATGGAAACCAAGAAAGGAATTCTCTTATGAAAAAGAAGGTCTCTGAAGAGCATAGAGCACCAAGTTGAGATCCTAAAGTGACACAATAGGTCAAATTTGAGGAATTAATGGAGCAATTCCTTGGAGAAAAGCTTGGCTAAGGTATTGCAAGCAGTTTCTGGAAAAAAAAAAAAATAAGAGATAAAAACCATAAACCTGTCCCTTGAGGGTATTCAGGGCCAGACGCTGGTGAAGGCCAGGCTGAAGAATGGCCAAAACACAAATATCAGAGTATTCCCTTTTATTGAACCAGGCAAAGCAAGACTCCCAGGTGCAAAGGTAAATCTTGCAGGAGTTGGATTTTCTTGATCTGAGCAGGGTGAAAATAACTCAGACACCCTTATCGTTTATAACTTGGGATTCAAATGCCCATTAAATCATTGACTGAGAAGCAAGATGGAACAGGCCCTGCACAGCAAGTCTGGTCTGTCTGAAGAAGGCGAGACCGAATATGTCTGTATACCACAGCGCATTCTTTTGGACCAATTTGATTTGAGGAAAATCACCAGGACCCTTTCCTACCTCTATCCTGCAGAGCAGGTGAGGGAGAATCTTCATCGGAAAGAGGGCATAAACCAGCTCAAATGGCACGCAACGAACCACCAGAGCATTTACTGCGAAGGCTAGGGGATTTCTGGTTTTAGCCACAAAATTTGTCCAGCTTGAGAAGGGAGGTTCAATGAGCTTGTAGAAGGCAGGTTCAATGTTGTAGAGACAGTATGATGGCTCTCAGTTCTAGAATATTGATGGGTAGCTTTGTTTTCTGCAGGGATAATTTCCCTTGAACAGTCTGGGAGTTGTAAACTCTGCCCTGCTTTCACATTCCAAGACCTGTGGAGGAATGACATTTCCAGTTGGTCGATCCAATAATTATACTAGCTTGTTTCCATCTTGATGTTGGATTGAAGGGGGTCTGAAGTGAAATTGAGCAAAGGGATCTGCCTCGAAGGTTGCCACCATGAGGCCTAGAACCCTCATACAAAAGCAAATTAAGGGGTGTGCTCGTAATCTGAGTGTCTGAGAGCTGAACCTTGAGAAGGAAGATTCTGGCTTGCTTTTTGTACACTCGGGATATAGAGGAAAGTGAATAGTGCAGGTCTCCCTCAACAAAATGCAGAAAGCCATGATTGGAAATTAGGGAGAGACTTTTTGTATGTCTGGTACATGTGGTACATCTATCACAACTCCTTGAAGTTAGTGCAAGGTGGTCATCAAATCTGCCTTTGTTTGAAACTAGCAGATTGGAAGGCAAAAAGCGATCAATGTGCAGGGATAAAAACTATTTTTTAACCCTTTAAAGTGACAGACTAGACCCAAAGGTCTGGGATGTCCAAGATCAAAACTAGCACAAAGGCCAACATCCACCGCCCCCCCACTCCTAGGAGCAGGGGCTCCCCTTCATTGTCTGGAGTGCTTCTGGAAAGGTTTGGTAGGCCAAGGCTTGTATTGAAAGAAAGTATTAAAAGGGCATTCTATGCATCGAGGTGAAAAACCTCTTGTAGTGCGCTAGCCCCCCGGAGCCCCCCCCCCCTTTACTTACCTGAGCCCAATCGTTCCTGCCCCGGGCACAAGCACACGCGCTCCAGCTGGTGTCTCAGGTCCTGATTGGATAGATTGATAGCAGTGCAGCCATTGGAACGCGCTGCTGTCAATCAAATCCAATGATGTGGGAGCCGGGGCAGAGCATAGTCCTGCTGTTTGTGTCAATGGATGCAGCAGCAGGACACAGGAGCGCGCTTCTCCGAAGGGGCACACGAGAAGAGGAGGAGCCAAGAGCGCCACTGAGGGACCCCAGACGAGGCAGATCGGGGCCACTCTGTCCGAAACCAACTGCTTTAATAAAAAGGAACCTTTAGTTATACTTTAAGGATTGGTTTAGAGGTTGAAATCTATGGAGAACATAAGAATCCATTTCTTTGACTAGAGGTACAAGCCATAGGAGTGAGAGACTTTGTGGGGTAGCCCTCATCTTCCATTTCTCCTACATCCCTTGACCATCTGGTTTTAAGTTGATATGCCAACACGGTAGCAGAAGGGGTAAGGAGGTCGTTGTAAAATATGGAGGAGATCAACTTTTGCGGGTCTGGACCTAAAATCAAGTCTAGAATTAAATGTGAAGGGAGCTGGAATTTGTGGAAAAGAAAGTGAAGGGAGCTGGGAAAAAAAAAAAAATAAATAAAAAAAAGAGTCAGGAAATTGTGTGTGTAGGGCATGCCGCAATTGTAAATATCTGAAAAGCATAAAGTTGGTCAGGGAGAATTCGGTCTTAAGCTCTTAGGTTTTTAGTCCAAGTTCAGAAATAACACGGTGCAAATACACAATGCTCTAGAAATCCAGCATTGCATCAAATGCATGTGTGCATGGAAAGCAGGAGCCCCGATCTTACGAATCGCTAGATCCCAAATTCTCAAATGAGTGCTGGCCAAATTAGATCAATGCATCAATGCTGGGGGAGGGAGCACAAGAAAGGAGGGGGGGAATCCAGAAGCAAGTGGAGCAGTGAGGGGGAGAGGAAGATGCCGGGAGGTATCGGGCGGCAATTACAGGTGGCCAAGGGTGAATGACAAGACTGTCAGCTGAAAGAGGTGGAGGGGAGGGAGAGTAGAGTTTTTTTGACAGTGGCTGGGCAGATTGTATGTAGGACTCCACCCCCTTGGGTGGTACAGACTGGGGGGGGTCTGAGTCCTGTCCACTACAGCAAGCAGGGATGGAAGTACAAGTCCCTACTTGCTGAAGAGAACTACAAATGGGCTGTGCCAAGATGGCTGGGGGAATAGGAGGAATAGCAGTCACCGGTCTTACAAATAGGAAACTACTGGGGATTAATGGTTTAATTTCAAAATCAAGAGGCTATTGAGCAACTAGTGAGGTAACAAGAAGATAAAGGACATTCAGTAAAAGGTGGGCTCTCAGCTGACCCTGGTTGGAGGCAGTGAGGCCTAAAGTGGCAAGCGGGCTACAAAAATCAATATCCTCAATACTTTCCTCCAGATCTTCAAGTAGAGGAGTTTCTGCTGATTCCTGAACAGGGTCGGGGGAAACAGGGATGTGTATGGAAAGCGAAGATTCTAGAAGTTCTAAAAGTTTTCCAAAGCTTTCAAACAAAGTGGTAGAGAAATCCGCTTTTGTCAGACAAGCCGCATGGCTGAGTGGGAAGAGTGTCAATACAGAACATTGCTTTAGAGTAAGGAAACTGCTATCACCCGGAGCAGTGTTCTGGATTTCCTGTAGGACATCTGTGAAATTCATGCTATTAGGTCCTTTAGTCCCAGTTGCCTTGCGCTTGTGATCTGCCATTAAAAAGGGAGGGGATTCCCAAGTGGGGTACGCATGGTTCAAGAGTGCGGAATGGATGGGGTTTTACTTGTCTGGAGAAGGAGCAGCAATAACCCAGGAACTGACCCAATTTCCAGTGACTATGTCTCTGCAGAAGACTGCACCAACAAGCTGTTTGAGATCTCGTCAAAACAGGTGGATTGAAACATGTCATCTGGGAGGCATGAAGCAGTTACCTTATTATTCTGAGACCAAGTCCAAATAGGAAGGAAAAAACATTTTTAAAACTACTCTATGAAAACTTAGAGACAAAATTTGATTGACAGCAGTGGGAGCCAATGGCTGCGCTGCCATCAATCTAACCAATCAGGACCCGAAACAGAGGCTGGAACTGGTGTGCTTGTCCCTGTTGCTGGAAAGACCGGGTTCAGGCAAGTAATAGTGGGACTCTGGGGGGGGGGGGGGGATTGCTGCATCACAGGTGGTTTTGCACCTTAATGCATAGAATGCATTAAAGGTGAAAAAACGTGAGGGTTTACAACCCCTTGAACACAGGATCCAGTGCCCAAAGCAAACATTATGGGCCAGTGGGGTCTGAGTATAGTACCAGGAGGTACATAATCAAGGGCAAACAATCCAGAATCTGCTAGATAGCAAAAGGTAATAAGCAGTCAAATGTTGATAAAAAATGAAGATGAAAAAAACCCAATAGTTAAAAAAAACAAAAAAACAAAAAACAAACACACACACCTATCCGGGGGAAGAACAGATCTAACTAAACCAAAAGACACTAGTAAAAAATGCACTAGGGGTGGCCCTAACAAACATTTTTGCCACAGTTAAAATCATCCAAAAGTGAAAAAGTAACAAAATATAACCCTTGGTCCAGGAACACCAGTCCAGTACGATTAGGATATAAAAGCTTTTACAAAACAAACTTTATATTGGCCCCCACTTCTGACACTTCAGGGAAGGCACAACATCCCAGCAGTGCATTCTCCCTGTGTTTTGAGCACCCAGAATGGATGAGGCATGGGGACATCACCTATACCTCCTGGGCACGTCTGAAGTCGGAACTGGGTATTTCGCAATGGCCTTTTTGTTTTAAGGTGAACAGGATCCTGATATTCCAGTTTGCTGACAGCTATTCCTTACTAGAAAGCTTTCAGCAGATTTTAACACTAGCTTGTAGAAACTCCTAAAATACACACAAGAAGGTTTCAGATCATTTTAGTTCTATTAGAAACCATTATCGTGCTTTTGTATAAAGGCAAAGAAAAAAAAATCAACTAAAAAATACTTTTTACACTATAAATCTGAAGGTCTCTTGATTCAAAGTGATTTGGTGTCAAGTACAAATAGTATGTAGTCATTGTGCTTTTAAACAATCAAACTTCAAAGTATTGAAGTAAAATAAAAGGTCATCCGTTCATATAAAGCTATGCAACGAGTCGTGCCCAATGCCACACCAGCAAAAAAGATGTAATTTTAAAGAAACTAAGAGCTTTACTTCAAAGCTCCTTTATAACTAGAGGCAGTTCATACTAGTACTTAAAGAATACCGGTCTTGATATATCTTATATGTCTTGAAAATACAGGCTGCCATTGATGCCCTGTATCTGAAAATGCAATTTACCTGGGAGGCCAGAAATGATAGGTGTACTTTCAAATTTTTGGCAATGATAAAAGTTTCCAACTTATATACAATACATTACAAAGTCAGGCACTACTAAATGCAACCCATTCAGGGCAAAGTTACAACTAATACTTACCTCTCCTGCACTTCTCTGCGGGCACAGAGTAACACAGTCCGGTATAAGCTCAGTGCTAGAGCTCAAACAGGACTAAGGACAATCCCCTGCCCTGGTACACAGGCCTGATCATTGATTGCTTTAGTGCTGAGCACTGCATTGTGGGATGAATGGGAAAGGATAATTTGCTTCCCCACACCCAGAAGTACAGTGTATGTCACAATGTGCTGGAGAGTGTCGGAAAGGTAAGTATCTGTAAAGGGGAGGGTAGACTAGTTGGCCTTGACGAAGCAACATGGTAGATTTAACTTCAGGAAGAAAAGAAGAAAAAAAAATACTGAAACTCACAATTCATGAAAAAGCCTACTTTCTAAGCTTCTCCCTTCCAGTCTGTCATACGTCCTAGAAACCTGACATAGAGAACCAATAGGGTGCTAGGGGGCAACACAGATAGTTCTTTGAGAAACAGTCTATTTAAATTAGGAATAGCTATTTGTTTACAGCAAGAAGGGAGGAAAAAAAAAAAAACTGGGTGTTGAGCATCATGATCAATAAAAATACACTTTGATAAATTCTATTGCAATCAATCCAGTTAAAATATTCTCAAAAAGCATGTATACAGAAAACATTTATAAAAACTGCTAATTTCTTTTGGATTTTAAATATATACTTCAAAGAGAATGCCTATAAACACGGTTTAATGAACATTTTATTTTCCAGACTTGGCACAGACTGACAAACATTTTTTTTTTTTTTTTTATGCAAACCAAAATATATAGATACACAGACATCATTAGCAAAAAGCACAAAAACGAAAAGAAAAAAAAAAAAACAAAAAAAAAAAAAAAAAACTGACTTACTCTGGAGAGTTGAGATTGAGGCCTAGTGTTGTCAAGTCACTTCCTAACGCAAGATGTACCATCCCTGGGTCTGTTTCAGCTGCCCTGATGAATGTTAACAAGCCAATCATGCCAAACTGATCTGTCACCATACCTTGAGGAATGTTGGTAACGCGGCCTGGACAAGACATACCAGCAATCACAATTAGAAACATCTAACAAAATATTTTTCTCAAGAGCTTGAGGTCCTGGTAATTAAAACAGGACAATAAGACATGACTGTGTAGATAATTAAAGGGGTAATAAACTCCCAAATCAAAAATGTAATAATATTACAGCTTACCAATCATTGGAGCTGTTGGCTGCATTAGTTTTCTTTTTTAGGCTTCCCCCCCCCCCCCTCTGTTTTCACCGGCCAATAACACACCTTCTGTATTAGAGTGCCTACACTCTGGATGAAACAGACACCTCTGGACAGCAGCATTGTCAGTCTGGGGGAAGGGGAGGGTTAGATCTAGCAGGTTTTAAGTGCACTTACAATTTAAAAACTCCAGTTAACACTTTTTAGGCAGTTACAGCAACAATTTTTTCCTCCTTATGGGATAAAGGTTTTATATAAAAGTTGATAACCCCCATCAGTGGAAAATGTTCTGTCTCAGCCACAACTGCAGGACAGCTTGCTCTGTTGAAAAATAAAACAGACTTACTGGCTGGATGACCAGGTGAAAATAAATTAAAGCCTAAAAAAGAAAACAAATGCAGCCACCACATCTAGAAAGTGGTAATCTACAACATATTAAAAAGGTTTGCTTTGGGGTTCAATACAGTTTTAAATAATTTAACAAAAAGGAAAGCCTCAGTTTAAATGCTGGTACCAATGTGTTCTGTAAGGGCCTTTTAAACTATGTTCAGGGTGGTCTCAGTGTTCTGGCATTTAAAGAGAACCAGTCACCACTTTTTTTGCAAGACTATGAATATTCAGGTCTTAAAATTAAAATATCTATACAAGCTTTCTAATAAGAAATTTACATTGGTCACCTTATTCAGCTTTATGTATTTGGACTCTACCTCCAGAATCAAGAGTGAGAGGTCACCAGAAGCCTAACAGTTGCTATGCTCATCAACTGCTTGACCTTCCACACTTTTTCCAAGCTCCTGAAAATGAGTAATAGTGCCACATAACACGGCCCTAAACAGCATTTGTTACTGTCACAGTTCTACACATGCATGCTTTGGTTGGTTGATGTAGAAGATCAATGCAGCAACAGCACCTAAGACATTCATAAATCTGCCAAAAGTATTTAAAGAACAGCCCTATTGTAAGGCACCAAAGAATACACTAGCAAAAAAAAAAAAAATACATTTGATTTAATTGTGCTTTAAAGTAAAGGGTTACAAGACCCCTCATCAATGGATTTAAAGTATGCATCAACAAAAATAATTCCTTTCAGGAATTCTGAACTCTGGTACAAACCAGGAAGACACACACACACAGTAACTTAAAAACAAAATCACCACAGCGAGCACAGTGACTCACAGCAAAGAACTTTATTACATCCTCTGCATGTGACCAAAGTTTTCTTCTCTCCAAATGTGCTAGATTGGAAGAACAGATGCACACAATGTGCAAGTTTGAACGCTCTTCTGAAGAGTATGGTTACAGGTAGGATGAACAAATCCGCCTGGGTTCCATTTGCAGTTTACAGCTAACCCCATTGAAATCCCGTTAAATTGTGGCCATTTGTAGGGCTACTATACAAGCTAGTGACAGCAACAGGCATGAGAGACCAGACCCTGCCATGGGGAACATGTACCAATGCCAAAACTGAAAAAAAAAAAAAAAAAATACATAACTGCATGGCTGCTGTGAGAGCAACCCTATAGGGCTAGGTTATACATTTTTTCAGTTGATTGGCACCTGTGACAAAGCTAACCAGGGGCAAAGGTTATGCATTGCATACTGGGTAATTCTTTATTTCTGGTAAAGGTTTTTGGCCTAAAGCTCCTGGGGATTCGCTGTGATGCATCATAAGCCAACGAGTATGAACACAATGGTGGAATGTGGCATTCCAGGCAGAAAGCTGAATGTTTAAATACATAAACTGAATAATGTGAACCAATAATTCAGGGTACGGTCTATAATGGAAATACTTTAAAAAACAGAAAATCTCCAACTCTTTGCTGTGAACTTGTGAAACTGGATTTTTGATTTGCCTGTAAAATACTGCACAGTACAGGACGTAAGTCTTCGCATTCATAACAAACAGATGGCCTATTGTCTTTTATTCAACCTTACCAACTATGTAATTGGGTTATATGCCACACCTTCAGATGACTGGACACTGGCCAAGCCAATCAAAACGTTAACATTCACACAATGCAAGCCTCAGTTTTGTAATAAGCAATGTTAGGACCAAGTCACAAAGAAGAGGGTCCTGTATTCTATACTGTACTCCAGAAAAAGGATTTTACAAGCAAGTCAAAAACACAATTTTTTTTATCCTACAGCACAAGTCTTCATATTCATAAAAGATGGGTCACCCCAGAGCAGTAAAATAAGTGGACAGTAACATGGCAGCCAAGATCTTCAACATACAGACCAACAATGGCCTTAAAGTGAATGTAAACCTTTACGTATACCCACTGAAGTGAATGGCCTCAGGCGATACACAGATGAAACAAATCCTCCTACATAAGCTGTACATGCATCGGTAGGTTTCCCCTACATCCAAAGTGCAAAATTTACACGTGATCTCTCAGCTCTGAGAAGCAGGGGCTGGAGAGCTGAAGTTACATCAGTGAGGAGAGTTCTGACAGCTGATTGGAGAAAAGAGACACACCCCCTTCAAACAGCACACAGGAACAGAACTGAGACTGTCAATCACAGACTGTGCCCTCCTGGCACCATTTCTCTTAGCCTCAGGAAAATTCAGAAGTGGCTTAGGCTTATAACAGAGGAACAAGGTAGCAGAGAGAAATTACACTTAGTGCTCTGGATTGAGACAAGCACAAACTATAGAAGGATAGGTTAACAGATTCCAGAAGGCGCTAGAACAACTCTAGAAATTCAAAGCATGAAGTGTAAAAGTTCTGTAAAAAAAAAAAGTCAGTTCAAAAGTCCCACACATGATATAACTGCAAATAGCAGTGTTCCAATCATGCAGGAAAGAGGATGTGATTATCCAACTCCACAAACAATCACCTCAAGTGCTCACCCTATGTAAATCTCTCTCTACAAATGGTTATGCCTCACAGAAAAAATGCTTGGCATAAAGTGCTCAGAATGCACCATTCCTTCTGAAGAGTCTTCCCATACACTGATAGGAATGATAATTTGGTGGTTTCTCAGATACTGGGCAAAGAAAGAGGAACTTGCACAGTGTATTACCATAAAAACCATTACACTTTCATAAACATCCAATAACTACTCACAAACTAAACAAAATAAAGATGTCAAAAGAAATATCACATATCCCAGCTAATCACTTGGCATTGCAAAGGACTGTCCCACACATCTTCAGCAACCTTCCCTACAGGATAAGGAGTAGTGTCAATACAGATTGCCGTGCAGCTGCACCTCGACGCAGCGTTTCATCCACTGGGTCGGCCAAAGGGTTGCAGCCAAAACTGATCAGCAGGAGGCCTGAACATCTACCTGGTAGAAATTTGTAAATGTGCGAACCAATGACCAGGTAGCAGCCTTACACAGCTAAGCAACAAAAGCCTGATGCTGAAACACCCAGGATGTGCCTTAACTGGAAACAGAAGCACCTTACCATTCAGAAAATTCATTAAAAAAAAAAAAAAAAAAAAAGGAGGAGGAGATGATGCCCAGAGCTTGACTGAGACTCCATGTTTTACTCGTTTATGTGTACAACTTCTATGGTATTTTTGAGGTGATCTATACTGGAGATCACAAATTAGAGAACAATTTATGAACACTTGATTTTTTTCAGAAATAATGTAATCTTCATTGCTCAACATTTGATGGAATTTTTGTTGTGGCTATACCATGCTAATACAACAGTGGTTTTTCAAAATAACCAAGGCACTTCAACAAAAAATACTTTATTTTATAGAAAACAATGATCAAAATTAGGGAACAGCAATGACTGTAGCACGGAAAAAGATTACAACTAATTTAAACAAATTTCTAAATGTTACAACAATCAACAATTAGTAGGAAGTGTACAGGCCCTTGCTTTGAATGACTTAAGCACATCTGCGGCCACAGGACATCACTAGTCTTTCACACTGCTCTGGTGGGATTTTGTTCCACTCTTCTTCCAGTCTCTTCCACAGTTCAGTGACTTTAGTGGGTTTCTTTGCCATAACTTTTCCAGAGGTTTTCTATTGGGTTTAGATCAGGACTCAGGGCTGGCCACTTCATTATTTCAATGTTTTCAGCTTCAAGGAAGAGGTTTTCCAGTTTTGCTGTGCGACATGGGGCATTGCCGTGCATGAAAATTGCTGGCTGATTGGGTGATGAATGCAGGGAAGGAACAGCATGTTAAAAAGAAGGTTCTGATAAACATTTGCATTCACTCTGCCATGTAGCTGTAAGAGAGGCTGCACACCAACATCCCCCAAACCATGGCGCTTCCTCCCTCCACCTTTCAATGACTTCTTTACACACTTTGGGTTCAGTCTTCCCCCTGTTTGATGACGAACATAATGGTTTCCCATAGTACTCAAAGTAAACTTGCTTTCATCACTAGAGTGAACTTTGGACCAGTTCTCTGTCCACACAACATGCTTCTCAGCAAAAAGGTTAGTCTAGTCTTTTGATGCTTTCTGCTAATGAGAGGTTTGGTCACTGCAGAGTTTGATTTCAGTCCAAATTCTCTTAAACAGCGAGACACTTTATGACAAGGCAGATCTTTACTCTGATCAACACTGAACTGGCAAGCAATTGCAGCTGCAGCGTTGAACCAATTGCCCATTGAGATTCTCCACATTATCCTGTCCTCTCTTGCGCTTGTCTTTCATGGACGACCAGCCTTCTTGGGGGACTTGAATGAGTTTGTGACGTTGTAAAGATGCAATATTCTACAAATTACACATTTGGAATGACAAACTTCTTTTGCTATGGCTGAAAGGGTCATCCCTTTGGCCTTCATTTGGATAACCTGCTGCCAGAGGGCTTCAGTCACTTAACAGCTCACCATCTTGCAAAGTCAGTGAAAACTGGAAAGTTAGGCTGCCAGTTAAATAGGGTTTGTCAGATAATTAAAGAAATTAGCACAAGGTGCCAGATTAACACCAATAACTGAGAGGTATCTGAAAGTGTTCTCTAATTTTGATCAATGTTCTTTTTCAAATCTCATTACATTTTTTTATTCTGTGCTTCAAAATATATGCAACTCTTTTACTCCTGTTAGATAATTTCATATTTTCATTTTGGGACCAAGCAGTGACCTTGAAATTTAGGAAATTGTAGGTTCTCCAATTTTGATCTCCAGTGTAGATTTGTTAGAAGGAGAAGTACATCCAAAGCTTGTTTGGCTGTCCTCCTGTGGATCACTGGAGCGCAGTTTGTTCTGCATTCCTGTGACCTGTTTTCAGCAGACAGCAGACTGAAGCCCACTGTTGGCTTACGTCAAAGAGCTGATCCAGGCTTGGGAAAGATTGCGACCATATGGTCGGGATCCGCCCACATGCTTGGACTGGCAGCCGGCTCAGCCTCTCAGCGAGCCTGAGCTGGTTGCTCCCACCCTCTCCACAGCCCAGCTCTCCAGTCTCCAGTGCTCTCTGTATCAATGGCGTTTATTAAAAGAACAAATAAATTGCACTTCAACAGTGCTAACTATCATTGCGTAAAAAACACATTTCAATATGCTGCCATGCAGAGAGAGATGGCCGCAGGCGACGTCACGCTCCAGGCTCCCACGGTCATCTCTCTGCATTTCAGCATATCAACGTATGTGTGTTACATGATGACAGTTAGCACTGCTGAAGTGCCATCTACACCATTAATCAACACCATTGATACAGAGTGCACTAGATTGTGTGTTCTGTTCCCTTACATATTCTGACCATGAGTTTTCAGGCTGGTATGGTGATGTAGGAGATATTGAAGCTGATTCATCAAATCCACATCCCCATTTCCCTTAAAGGGGAACACAGCGTGTTTTGACCTGCTGGTGACACAGGGGTCAAAGCAGTAAGGTGAGCAGCTAGAGTGCAATATACGCTGGTGGCCCACACTACTTTACTGCAGGCCTTACGAGGTGGAGGAGCACAGATATATGTGGAGAACATTTGCAGATTTACATAATTTATATATGGACACTGATCCATTTGTAATTGTATACTGATTTTTTTATATCCATTTGATTGTTTTAACTTTACTATAGATGATATAGAGGAATTGTGCTACACTATGTTAGATATTTTGGCTTTATTATATACAGCAATACCTCGGATTTCGAGTAACATGGTTAATGAGCATTTTGCAATATGAGCCATTATTTTTTTTAAATCCTGACTCAGTTCGCGAGCATTGTCTCGCAAAACAAGCAGGATTCAAGCCTTTGCGGTGTGCAGTATCGCATTTGGCCAGAGGTGCGAGGGCGCCGGTAACACTCAGAGCCGCTTGGTTCCGCCTCTCCGAGCGGTTTCCAAGTGTCTCTGGCCACATGTGGTACTGCATACACTAAAAGTCACTGTGGAACAAATTATCTGAGTTTCCATCAACTTCTATTGGGAAACTCACTTTGATATACGAGTGCTTCGGATTACAAGCATTCTTCTGCAACGAATTATGCACATAATCCAAGGCACCGCTTGCATTTTATTAAATAAAAAAATCTCTCCCTTTCTTGTTCCTTGTTTTCCTGTGAGGATGTACTTCTATGTACTTTGTTTTTATTTTGGTATAATATATTATTATATTTTCTTTACTGCGGTTTTAAATGTTCAGTTTTCTACATGGCACTGTAATGATATGGGAATATTCAAGGGGTGTTTGAGGTCCTGAGGAAGCAAGGGTCCCTGTAAAATGAGTTGACCCCATTGCAGCTACTACCTTGACACTCCATCTGGGTTTTTCAGTGATTGGCTGCTGATGTGATTATGACCTCAAATATGATTTTAATATTTGTGAGAACGTTTTTAATGTATACAATAAAATTTTATGTTCTCTTTTAATTGAGTTACTATTGGAGGTATAGGTTAAGTCCCACCATTATGATTTTGTGGTTTCTGATTGGGGACAGTGAAAGGAAGACAACCTCCTCATTTAAGTTAAATCCAGATACCACTTTAGGCAAGAAAGAAGCGTTTGGTCACAGGTCCACCTTATATCTGTGCAATACCAAAAATGTCTCTTTACAAGATAAAGCAGCCAGTTCCAGAACCCATCTGACCGCAGTAACTGCTACTAGGAAAGCCACTTTACGTTTAAGATCCACCAAGGGAAGCTCCTAGATCAGTATAAAAAAGGCAGCCACTAGAGCCCAAAAGCACAAGAAGATCCAGTGTCTCACAGGAGACCGTTGAGGCGGAACAATGAGCAAACCCCTAAACGTAGGCATTCACCAAAGAGTGAGGCGAAGGATCTGTAGAACAAAATATCTAAGGCCCGATCGTTCAAAGTTCTCAATGCAAGTTTCTGGTCCAGGCCAGACTGCAGATCAGTGGTGGCCCGTCCATAGGGGGCGCATTGGCGCCGCCCCCCCAAGCTTTTCACAAAAATAAATAAAATTAAAAATAGTCACTTTAAGACTTCCCAAGCGCCGGACACACTGCGGTCTATGGGAAGCTTCCCAGCTTGCAATCAGCTGATTGGAAGCTGATTTGCCTGTGTTTAGGGCATGTTCGGGGAGCAAGCGATGCGCCCGCAAACATCCCCACTCTACACTGATTTGTCTCTGGCTCCTGTGCTTTTTTTAATTTATTGGTCGGGACCGGAGGTTGACTAGGCGGCGTTTTTTCGGCACTCCAGCGTCACATCCAGTTCACCAGCCGCCACTGCTGCAGATAAGCCAGAAGGCATTCCGCAGAATATTAGCAAGGGTGGAATTTTCTCTCACACCAATGAAAGTATACGTTCCAAATAGAAATCCTCTCTGCCAGGACCTGGGCTTCAACATCCACAACATTGAAGCCAGCGAACATGAAGCAGGATGGAAGAAGGGACCTCAAGACAGATGATCTGGTTGGTCCAGAAGTAGCCAAGAGGCTCCACTAGCAGGCAAATCATATCTGAGAACCAAGCTCTCCTTGACCAGTTTGGACCTACCAAAAATTACCAGCATCGTTTCCATCTCAAACCTGTAAAAAAAAGATGAAGTAGCAGCTACAGGAGGAAAGGCATAGATCAGCTGGGATCGATCTTACAGTCAGAGCAGCCACTGGGATCACTTGTGGATCCCGCATTCTGGTCACAAATCTGTCCAACTTCTTAGAGTATATGGATGCCAGACATCTGGTGTCCAAGTAGCTGCTCAATAGATAGCAGCCATTGGGCCTTTCCATTGAGGTGGGAAATGCCCAAATGGGGTGGTCCAGAGATTTTGGTACTATGAAGACATGGTAGGGGAACACAATGTTTAACGGGTCAGCAACCGACTCACTTCAGTCATAGGTCCAAAACTTTTCCCACTTCGGTTGGGCACCACGACCCCCTAAGGGACCACGGCCTTGAGCCTGTAGAGCATGCAGCAGTGATGCGCGCACACACACAATGCACCATATTCCTAGGTGTGTCATCCTCCTGCCAGGTCCAGTGTAGTTGCAGCACTACAGGTCATCCCCACTCCCATCTTTACGTGGGGTCAGGGTACAGTCCCTGCAGCACTAAACCAGGGGAAAACTATCAGGAATGGTTACATTGTTGCAATGGTTTGGTATAGTCAAGGTCTTTTGATAGAAAATTTCTAACATTAAAAACACCCTTGGATATATCTCTATGAGGGGAGAATGCACGCATCACCTAAGGACACTAGTAAAATAATTGCACGGTGGAAGCGTTCAAGCTCTGATTGGCTATGCCAGGGTCCAATCATCTGGTGTGGCAAAGAACCCATCCAATCCACTCATGAATATGAAGACCTTTACTGTCCTGTAGGATTAAGAAACACAAATCTAATATTTTTAAGGAACATAAATCAATGCTGACAGTGCACAGAGAAGCAATAAAAACGTACCAAACTTATACCTTCACAGCGAGTAAGACCCTCTAACCCTGAAAAGCCCAAACTTCCATAAATGAGTTATGGATCTACCCTCCCACAATACAATACCTGAAGCCACAGCAAATGTATTAGCATAGGTCCACTCCTCTACCTACTTTCCCACTAACAGTGCTTGTACCTGGAGAGGCGTCACTCTAGCACCAAGTAATGCATTATGGGAGGCAGAGGGAAGTGTACATCTGCACCAAATGCCAAGATTTTCATGGCTCCAGGGTATATGGAGGCAGAGAGTGTTATACACAATCAGTTTGCTTGACAAGAAATTACTGCCTCTCTTTAAACAAAAGTTCTAACTGGACACAAAAACTCCCAATATCATTCAATGTCTTTCACCAAGCTGCAAACAAATACAGAAAAGAAACCATGATTTCAAATACATTACCATCAGGTAAAACCTGAATCCCTTTTTTCTGCTGGTTATTATTTTGCGTCGTGGAGCTTTTATCTCCTGGAAATTTGGGTCCATCTGTAGTTGAAACAGTCTTTCCCGGTGTATTTAAATTCTGCATGCAAACAAACAACAGATTTGACTTTTGCAAAATGATATACAATATTGTGGAATCTATACACACACATATGGAAGAGACTTTGTGGTCTAGGAACCTTGGCTCAGTTCTCTTCAATCAACCAAGGGTTCATTAACCTCCCTGGCGGTATGATTATTTCGGATTTTAGGTGCTGAAAGCGGTACAATTATTTTGCATGGAAATTTGGCGTTTTATATTGTAGGTCTGTAATTCTTAACAATAACACACTTAAATCTGTCCAAACAAGAGTCTAGTAGATATCCCGGGTATGATAAAGTTTGAAACACAAAAACATAAAATTATAATAAATAAAAATAATTAAAAAAAAAAAAAAAAAATTAATAAAATAAATTTCCCCACGATTCACTATCGCTCAATTCTGCAAGTGTTCTAATTTACTATCGCTGTTTTCTAGCTGGTCTAAAGCCACTTTTGATGTAAAGGGACACTTTTTGGTTGCTATGGACAATCTCCAGTTTCCAAGCAGAAAGAACAGTATACATAACAAAAAACTGCATGCAGGGCATAGGACAAAGCACTGGGGACAAAAGGGATGTGAAATAATTTCATACAGTACTGTAATCTGTAAGATTACAGTACTGTATGTGTTATGATTTTACACTTTTTTGAATTTGCCGCCAGGCTCCGCCCCCGTGCGTCGCGCCGCTCGCAGGGAACGGAGCCTGGCACGGAGAGGCTTCGGAGGAGGACAGAGCCCGCAGACACAGCGGGGGACATCGCAGGATCCCGGGGACAAGGTAAGTAAAGCCCCACCAGGATCCTGCGATGTAATCCCGAGTGTGGCTCGGGATTACCGCTAATGGTCCTGAATTTTAACCCCGAGCCACACTCGGGAAAACCGCCAGGGAGGTTAACACAGGCGTGGAGACCAGTAGAGCTCGAAGAGCCATTTGTTTATCTTCTTGTTCTAACGTGTTGCTGCATGCAGGCAACCTATACAAAAGTGGATGGATATGCATTGGCTGTACGCATTCACACATAGCCCAGTTTTACAGGTATGCACAGATAGGTGCATGACTCCGGATGCACGGGCTCTGCGTACCTGTCAAACAAAACTGTGCATGTAAGTTTAAACAGGTGATGAGCATCCATTTACTTCTCAACAGATAAAGGACTCTTCACGTTGTATGGGGCTGTGCATTGTGTGAATGAATCCTTAGTAAACTTGTAATATGCCCTTCCTGCCAGTAAGCTTAAAGAATATGTAAACCCAACATGTCATATTCCTGATATGTGCCTGCTGTATCATGTACTTGCATGAAAAAGAATCCTGTACTTTTTGTATTGTTTCCTTTGTGTGAAATCCCTGGTGTTCCTACCCAATGTGGTTCCTCCGCTTTCCTATTAAAAACTGGCCACATTAGGCACCAGAGCACCGCATGATCAGTTCTCTAGCTATGCTGGGAAGTCCGGCTGCTCTCCTCCAATGATCAGACTTCTCCTGACACACCTCCCCTGCATAGCCTTTCAATTAGAAGATCAGTGTGCTGCTGTTTCTTCTCCCCCAGCTCTTATGCAGCTGAGAACAGAGGGAATGTCATCAGATATAGGTATAAATCTAGTGACAAGTGATGGTGCCAGAAAATATTAAATAACCATAAGTGCACCTGCCCCTTTTAAAAAGTGGAATACACCAATTTATAATCAAATATTAGTGCGAAAAAGGTGTGGCGCCAACTCCCATAACAGATAGTGACCATCAACATAAATCACAAAAGCATATTCATTAGCATAAATTTAAGTCCATAGGGTACAAATCCCATATTATAACAATTGTAAAAAAAAAATGATCCGGTCACCGTGATCAAAAGAAAAGTGCAGAAATAGGTTAATCCGTTAAACAGTGCTCCACCGCAAACCGCGTGTGAGAAATTCAAACTCACCAGAAATTCATAATGAATATACCTTGCAGAAATTGTAACCTATCAAACAGCAGCATGCATTGAGGCGATGACTCCAAACCACAGAAGTGTCTCCTTACAGTGATCATTAAGGCTCAGGAGAAGAATGTTGAGAATCATAGCGCAAAGTTTATTAAAAGTCGGTTGAAGCAGATGAGTAAATAATGTACACTTACATTTAGGGGTGCTATCAGCACCATGTTCAGCTTTAGTGAATGCACTCGCCGTCTCTCCAGGTCGTGGTGTGCGTTCCAAAGCACAGGAGGTATAAACCAGGAAGCCGGATGTGACGTCGATAGACGCGGTCTCGCAGCCTTAATGCATTTCGTGATCAATACGTCATCAGGAAGCTTACCCGCCACCATTTTCTTGAAGCCACAACTTATTGTCATTGGCTAAGGAGATATTACATGAAAACTATTCCAAAACTTCCGAGAGTCAGTGCGTTTTAGTTAAATGTATTAGACCCTTTTCACACTAAGGAGCTTTTTTTAGCGCTAAAAAATAGCGCCTGTAAAGCCCGAGTGCTTTCACATTGAGGCGGTGCACTTGCATGATGGGGAAAAAAAAGCCCTGCAAGCAGCATCTTTGGGGCGCACCGCCCCTGCCCACTGAAATTGGCAGCACTTCGGCAGCACTTCGGCAGCACAGGTGCCATTAACCCTTTCTTTGGCCGGTTAAAAGTGTCCCGCTGGTGGCCAAAAAGCACCGCTATAACTAGCAGGGTTTTACTGCCAACGCCCGCACTGCCCCAGAGTGAAAGGGGTCTTAGAGGGTCTGCTGTACATATTGTTGTGTTCCTTTCACACAAAAACTTACATAAAAACCATACTATAAATTAATATGCAATTAAAAAATATAGGAGATCAAATAAGGATCATGATCTATACGGCCTCATGGGCTAGTGACAATTATGCAAATAGCCCATATTTACTCCGTCAGTAAAGAGGAGTCAACCCAAAAAAGGACCATATTTTCACTATTTGATATGACATAATATTAATAACCCTTTATTACACAAAGTCTTACTCATAAGTATTACACCTAGTGCCATCTAGTGGCTCCATAAGCAAATTACAACCATAAATAATTCCAACCAACAGTATACTATTATCCGACAATATAATCTTAAAATTTAAAGGTTAAAAAACATTTTTCATCTTAAGAAGTCAACCATTATGCTATATCAGTGATTCGTAACTGGAGGAGGGTGGGGTTTTAACTTTTGGTTACCATTAAGGTTGAATAACCCTACAACACTGAATAAAATGGGCCAGAAAAACTAGTAATTGGAGATATAACAATTTAAATAGATATCTACATTGAGGCCTGATGGACACAAAGATCCAATGGGTCTCATTTTGATTTGTCTACGAAAATCACTACCTCTCCAATGTTTATAAACCCTATCAATACCAATAAATTTTAATCACAATGGGTCTCTATTGTGTGACAACAATGCTTAGAACATCCCTTCTATGTTACCAACATGTTCATTTAGCCTTTTAAATAAAAGGTCTAGTAATTCTCCCCACATTTCAATCCACAAGGGCAAGTAGGAAGATAAATTTATAACATGTCATACAAGATTTTGTAATGTATCGTATCTCTCTCCTATAACTTTATGGAAATTATCTACCTTTCTCCTTTTATCACTAGTGGTTCTGCAGGAGGTACACCTACCACATCTGTAGAACCCTTTTCTTTCCAGTAAAGTAGTAACTCTTTTTGGAGGATCTAACACGTTTTTGGCTATTGTATTTCTTATGCCAGGGGCTTTCTTCAATATAAAAATGGGCTTTTTATGGAGTATTTTATTCAGGCTATTATCTTTCAATAAAATTGGCCAAAATTTGTGCATAATCTTTTCGAAACACCTGTATTAGGTCTTGAACCATGTAATGAAGGCATCTCATTGGGGGTTGTTTTTTTGGTTTTTGTATCAAAATCTCATTTCGCTCTATCCTACAAACCCCTTCTCTAATTTTTAATAGATCTTTCCTTTTTAACCTTTTTCACCGAATCCGTCTATAAGCTTATCTGAAGTAGTCCGTATTTTCATACGTTTCTTTTTACTCTTATAAACTGTCCCTTAGGAATAGCCCCAGTCCACTTAGGGTGGTGGCAGCTCCTAGCGGAAACATAGCCATTTCTGTCCACGTCTTTGAAGTATGTGCATGTTCGTACTTGAATTCTCCTCTTGTATAACTCAAGAGCTGGAAACTGAATGGTGTCTAAATTCCAATTAATTGTCAATTTAATATATGCATTGTTGTTCAGTAAAGACAAAAAAAAATAAAAAAGCTATACTTAACCTTTCCTCAGATCCTTTCCGTGTCACCAAGATGTCATCTATATATCTTCAATAACATCTTAGCCCTGGCCAGGATCCTGGGAAAACCTCTTCCTCCCATTTATTAAAAAAAAAGTTTGCTATGCTGGGTGCTTATCTTGCCCACATAGCCACACCTTTAATCTAAATAAAATACTCCCCCTGATGCTAAAAATAATTGGACATGGCCATGTCTAATGCTTCTAGTAGTCAAATTTGTTCCTGTTTAATATCTGAATACTTATGAAAAAAAAAAAAAAAAGAGACCTGGTGGATACATGAAATTGGATCTGTATGTCCATCAGGCCCCAATATAGATATTAATTTAAATTGTTATATCTGCAATTAGTAGTTTTTCTGGCCCTTTTTATTCTGTGTTGTGGGGTTATTCAACCTTAATGGTAACCAAAAGTTAACCCCCCCACCCTTCCATTTAATGGGATTTTATTATTTTTTGCTAAATACATGGGGAAAAAAAAAAAAAAAAAGTCTTTATTTCTGTTTTTGCAAATAAGTAATTTTTCTGCAACACCAATGTGTAGCACTGATGGGACACTGGTAACAGGCTGCACTGGTTAGACACAGACGTGTGATGTGCAGACCTGACTCAGAGCCCGTCCAGGGGGGGTTGTTGGGTTGATGGGGAATCCTCTGCAAGGTGGTAAACTGCTCTCTGCTGAGTCCATTCAGAGCCGCCAATTCCTGCTGCGGGGAGTCTCCCCGGACAGCTCAATAGACCTGCACCCAGCGGGAGGGAGGAGAGAGCCGCACAGGGGACACTTCCTGCCAGCAGCTCCGCTCGTCCTATTACACTACAGACCCGTCCGTATCTGGCATAACCCACCATTCACAGCGCCACCCTCACAGTGCTGCAACTTCGCACCCCCCCATGCTAGCCACTGGAGCCAACAACCCAGGCGCCAGGCAGCACTTTCTAGTCACAATTATGACCTGGCGCCTGGGATTTGTCGACCCCTCAAATAGTGGAAATAAAATATGGTCCTTTTTGGGTTGACTCCCCTCTGCTGATGGAGTAATTATGGTCCATTTGCAGAATTGTCACCAGTCCATGAGGCCGTATAGATAGTCATCCTTATTTGATCCGAGCGGATTTTAAATTACATATTCATTTTATTTTATAGTATGTTTTTTATGTAAAAGTTTGTGAAAGTAAGACCCCAAATTGTACAGCAGCCCCTCTAATGCATTTAACTAAAATACACTGATTCCTGGAAGTTTTGGACTAGTTTTCATGCAATATCTTCTTAGCCAATGACAATAAGTCGTGCGGTATATAAGGCTTCAAGAAAATGGTTGCGGGTAAGCTTCCTGATAAAGTGTTGATCACGAAACGCATTAAGGCTGCGTGTCCGCCCCTATAGACGTCACATCCAGCTTCCTGGTTCCCACCTCCTGTGCTTTGGAACGCACACTGCATCTTGGAGAGACGGTGAGTGGATTCACTAAAGCTGTACATGTTGGTGCTGACCTACAGCACCCCTAAATATAGGTGCGCATTTTTTATTTATCAGCTTGAACCAATTTTTAATAAGCATTGTGCTACGATTATCAATATGCTTCTCCCAACCTTTTTTTTTTGAACTGTTACTGGGTTTACAATTACTTTAAAGTGGTTGTAAGGCCACTTGTAATGTTACTACAATCTACTCATAGGCAAATATATGTGCCCTACAGTATGTCATCGATTAAAAAAAAAAAAACACATATATCTACCTTATTTCAGAGCGTCTCCCAGCTCTCATGTGACCAGCTCTCCCCACTCAGTCTGACAGTTGCAGGGGCTGAAAACTCCCGCTGACGTCAGCCGGGAGGAGATAAGGAGAGAGAAAGAGGTGGCCGATCACATGAGCGCCGGGAGGCGCTCTGAAATAAAGGAGACTTTGGCTTTTTTTTTTTTTTTTTTTAATAAAAAGGACATACTGTGGGGCACATAATGTTACCTAACAGAGCTGATTGTAGTAGCATTAAATTGGTATGAAAGCAGTAAGAGGGGAGGTTCAGGGAGGAAACAGCCAACAGGCAGGGAGGGGGGAGAGGACAGAGGAAAGGACACAGTCTGAAATTTTTAAAAATGTGCACCCTTACATATAGTGACATTTACAGCTTTACTGAATAGGAGGATGGCTATAAAAAGCAAAAACAGTCAAAAGGTAATAGGCCTCCTGAAGTTTGACAAGTTGGTACAAATACCAGACTAAGGGGTCAATTCACCAAGAGTTAAATAATGGCAAATAAAAATGCGGTAAAATAGCTCTTGCATTAAATCCGTTTTGAAAGTACAATTCACTAAGAATTGTGCGATAAATAATTACTGCGGTAAAGTTTCGATAATGCAGCAATATTTTCATGTGGTAATTTATCGGATTGAAAAGGTTGCTAAGGAGCTGTCCGGGAAGCCGGACGCTGCGTCCTTAACAGACGGCTCCTCCACTGTCAGAGGGTTCACTGCTGACAACTGAATGTAAAGAATACATGCTGGCAATTAAAAGTGTGTGTGTGTGTGGGGTGGGGGACTTTGTTTTGCGTGCGATTCCCCTTAAGCTTCATACCAGAGTGCCCGATATGTATTGGGGGGACCCCACGCTGTTTTGTTTTTCTTTTTATTTAATTTTTCTTTTATTGCTGGCAGGTTCTCTTTACATTCAGCAGTCAGCTTCCAAGCCCACTCCTTAGCAACCAGCTATTGGTTTCCGACAAATACTGCATGCTATACCACCAGAAAAACCCTGGTCATAAATATCACACTTTTTTACTCTGTTCCGTTTGTGAATTTGACTTTGGTAAAAAGTTTACCACATGGTATTTGGTGAGATTTACCGGCACATTCTTCATTTTGCGGTAAACACCGAATAATTTTTTTTTTTTGTCAATTGACTTTACCGCATGCAATAATGTATGTAAATGGGTCACGTGACTTGTATCCGGTAAACGTTAGTGTATTGACCCCTAGGTATGAAGATTTTTGCATGAGCCCAATTACAACTGCTTCCAGTGGCAATTGTTTTTAGACCATGTTTCCCGGGGCAAGATTTTCCAAAAAGATAAGAGAAATGCTAAGCAAATTATTAATTCTCTCTCTAAAGCCAGCAGCTTCCTGCACCAACCAATGCACAGCCAAAACATCAAACACACACTCAACACACTCTGGAAACAGACAAAAAAAAAAAAGAGAGAGGAAAGTGCACCAAAAATGAGCCACGTCCATAAATCATTGAGGATACAAAATAATGTAGTACTGAGTATTACCAGGGAGGTGGACTTTTTAGGCTAAGAAACAGTGGAGAACATATAGCAGTATAACAAATATAAATTTATTGAAAAAATATAAAATATCTAAAACACAATGACAACTGTAACATATAGCATCTATGATTATTGTGCAGTGAGCCCTTGTATGTCTACGCGTTTCACCGTTAGGCTTCCTCAGGACACGGCCAAGGTTCACAGATGAGACAGAAGGGAATAAGTATCTCCATCTTAAATTGGAATGCAAAATCATGCAAGTCACGGTAGCATGAGAAAGTTCAATCAGCAGTAAGAAAGTATATTAGATATAGCTAAATATCTCAGCAGGGGCATGTAAACAATATTCCTAATTAAGGGAGCAGCCATTAGAGGGAGGAGGGCCAACACCGGATGCACCACTTAGATCCTGTATTTAGTATCAGCAATGCTGAAGGCTCAATACAATCCCATCGCTGCATATTCAGGATACAAATAATCCAGCGTGCCCCTGGGAGACAGCAATACACTGCACCATCCTGAATACGCAGAATATGCAGCGATGGGATTGTATTGAGGGATTGAGATTGAATGGTTATTCGGGAACATGTTACATGTCCCACCACTTGTTAAAAAAAAAAAAAAATGAAGGAGGAAAGAAAGACACTCCACAATATCCCCTGATGTAAATCCAATGCCGATCACGTTAACCAGCAATGTAGACCTAAATCAACCTGTCCAAGGGTCAACCACTGCTAGTCCATGTTACTTCTTTACAGTAAGGGTCTGGGCATGCTGGGTGATATTCCTTACGATATATGATCATGACCATATTTGGAAAAGGCCAGAAATAAAAATAAAAGGCATAGCTTTAACAGACTTCAAATTGAGTAAGGTGCTATGTTTGGGTTTAGGGAACTTTTCCTGGGTTAGCCGAACCTTCTGTGAACTGAACTTTGCTTGGTTTGCTCATCCTTATGGATTTATATCCTTTGCCCTCTAAGGATAAAGCCTCAGTATCTCCAAAGTCTAGCTTTAAGCTTCCCCTTTCTGTGCCAATCTGATTTTCTAAAATCCTAGGAAACAGGATTTCTGTTAGGCAACATGAATGTTCCAATTAGCCGATTCTGAAATTTTTCACAGCACAAGCGACCAAAGGCCTAAGGCTCCCGTTGACATAACCAGCACTGTAGGTAGCCTGCAGCAGCATTTCTCTCCAGGAAAGGTAGAAACTCAATTCTGTTATTCTTTATGTATGCATCTCAGCAAGATTTCAAAAGATTTTAACCTAACATGAGTGTGGGCTAACCTTAAACTTATAAGACATAGGTGGGTCCCTTGACACCTGTGCTTTCTGATGTGTCATTTGGATGGGCTGCCAATGCAGCACAAAAAGGACCTGGAATAGAACCTGTGCTATTTTTGTCAATGCAGCGAAACACAAACAGCAGTGTGTTACCAAGCATTGCACTGCAATAGCATCATGTGTGCACTGGTTTAGTGCTTTAGTGTGCCTTTCAAAAATTTAAAAAACACTGTAGGCTATCCCAAGAAAATAAAATATAAATATGAGGACCCCATCAAAAGGATACAACTAGAGTTCAAGTGGTCAATAACTCAAAAAATTCACGTGTCATTGTTAAAATCAAAATCACAAATAAAAATGTTCAGTGCAAAAAGAAGTGCGGAAACATTACAAAAATAAGGTTTGAAGAATCCGTGTATCAATATTAAGTATTAGAAACACCGATATGTTATTAAGCGATTGTGACATACATGTGGAAAATATAACATCCTAATAGACAAATTAACTCACTTAGCTGGAAATATGATTAAATACCCAATATGAATTATGCAATCCATCAAAAAAAGTTTGTGAAGAAGTCCAGACTGGTAATGAAGCAGAGACACAAAACACCTGTACGTTCTATTGATGAAAAACCCTGATCTGCTCTATGCAGTTTGCACAGAGCAGATCGGGATTTCCTATCAATAGAACGTACAGGTGTTTTTTTCTTTTTTCTGGATATATACACTGATCGAGTGTTATAGAGAAGTAGTTATCCATGCCTGAATCCGAAGTTGATGGTCCTGCATAGTCGCATCCTACAAGGCTGTTGGACAGTGGAAGTTGAGTGTCCCCCAAATCGTTTAAGGAGAGCGTTGGACCCCTGCCTGTTTAGACCCATTAGGCATATGCTGACTGGGTCCACGTTCCGGTAAAACTTATTGCTTGGTGTTGGTGGAACCCTTTACAGTGGTGACCCCTAGTTGTGGTTCAAGGATTAATATACCATCCTCGGATCACTATTCTGACAACTTGTTTCATTACACCAGTCTTGACTTCATCACAAACGATACCGATGAGGCAGGGGAGGGCGGGGTGCCATTTACTAGCCTATTTGCCCAAGCACCACCTGTGAAAATGCAGAGAACACAGGGGGGGGCCACCGACTGAGACCTCAGCCACCTTAGGCCCCACACAGGGGGCATCACCAAGGTCCCACATGGGGGACGTCAACCGAGGCCCCGCACAGGGCGGCGCTGACCCCAGCTCCTCACAAGGAGCACCGGCCGAGACCCCGCACAGGGGGCACCGGCTGGGCCCTTCACGAGGAGGAGGGTACAACAGCTGGGTACGTCACGGGGGGGTGGGGGGGAGGGGGGTGGTGTACAGTGGCTGGGGGGGGCGACAATGGCTGGGCCCTTCACGAGGAGGAGGGTACAACAGCTGGGTACGTCACAGGGAAGGAAAGGAGGGGGCCCCTTACATCCCGCTCCAGCGAGGGCATGGGTAATGCTCCCAGACAGGTCCTCAGATCCTCCTCGACACCGAAGTAGGGGGGCTGTCAGCCATGAGGAACGCTGCGACACAGTCCGAGATCCAGTAATATGCGACACACACACATACATTCACATTCTGTACTTTCCAAATATGCTGCAGAAATCTCCCTCCACCTGGCTGCAACCATTTTAACTGTGGGCATTTGAAGCTGCTGCCTTTTCACTTCCTGTATTTACAGACACACACCTCCAGCTCTGCAGCTCTCATTGGCCCTCTTATCACTCATTCTCCCTTCCCTGCAAACTCTCATGAGAAAGCGGTGCATGAGGTTATAAGCCTAGGCTGTTTACCAGACAAGAAACAGGAAGAGGGCTGTATAAAAATATATATAAAAATATATAACATAACATATTATATATATTTTACTATTCAAAAAAGTTGAAACCACAAGGGCAAAAGATTTATTAGATGGAAAGTTGAAAAAAAAATTACCGAAGGCCCGCTTTAAAAAAGGAAAAAAAAATAATCTTGTAGAGTAAAGAAAGAAAAAGTGCCAGAAAAAAAAAAAAAAAAAAAAAAAAATAGTTTAGTCTTTCACACAGGAGAGCTGAAGAGAGATCATCCATCCTCCTAGGACACCAGTAACAAAATGAGGCATGCTGATAGTGTAATGGATTATGCTCAGCTTGGTCTGCAGATTTTTTTTTTTGTTTTTTGTTTGCCAGTGTCCATTCCTCCTGTAGGTGTAATATAAACCTAAAAAAACATCATCTCTCAATAGATGAAAAATAGTGAATTAAAGAAGGCATATACATAAGAGGTCTTGTTAAAACTACTCACAGATTTGTTGTCATCATTGCTCGATGTAGGATCTTTATAGCTGGAGCCTGGTAATGCAGGGAAATCCTCGTTGTGTATTGAGAAGTCCTGGGACTGTTCATTTGCTGGTTTTGTTACCATGCCAACTACAGGAGGAGAGAATCCCAAAGTTAAAAAATATTCACTCCTAACATACTCCTATAAATTTATAATCTTCTCCAATTCTGTCGTTCAACTGTGAAAGCAAATGCATCTATGAATTCTGATTATTAAATAAATATGGTGAAGGGGACGGGGGGGGGGGGGGGGGGGATACTAATGGACCTCACAGCAACAATTTTTGGACCATGACCCAGTCACATCTGGCAACTGGGTGACAATGGCTACAGCATATCCTTTATGTCCAGACAAGCTATTACAAGACATGGCATCAGGCACAAGAGAAGGACCACATGAGGTTACTCTATGACAGGGTTTCTCAACTCCAGTCCACAAGGCACCCCAACAGGTCATGTTTTCAGGATATCCCTCAGAGGAAACAGCTGTGGTAATTACTGAGGCAGTGAAACTGATCAAATCACCTGTGCAAAATAATGGAAAGCCTGAAAATGTGACCTGTTGGGGCTCCTTGAGGACTGGAGTTGAGAACCACTGCTCTTTGACATTGGTCAAGAATATTAACCACTTGCCTACTAAGGCAATTCTGATGCTTCTCTCATATGTAAATATCAGTGTTTTTTGGCTAGAAAATGACTTCGAACCTCCAAACAAAATTTATATAATCTTTAAACAGAGGCTTTAGAGTAGGGGTCTCAAACTGGTGGCCCCCCCAGCTGATGCGCAACTACAAGTCCCATCATGCCTCTGCCTGAGGGAGTCATGCTTGTAACTGTCAGCCTTGCAATGCCTCATGGGACTTGTAGTTTTGCAACAACTGGAGGGCCAGTTTGAGACCCCTGCCCTAGAGCATAAAAGGGGAGATCATTGCAACATTTTATATCATTGCGTTTGCGCAGCAGGTTTTCAAATGCAATTTTTCTGGGGGGAAATATAAGTTAATACATTTAACCCTTCTTTGTAAAATATGAAAGATGTTGCGCCAAGTAAATAGATACCCAACATGTCATGCTTTAAAATTGCGCACACTCATGGCTGGCCGTCATAGGACGCCTTGGTCTTTAAGTGGTGAGATCTGAATGATGCCTGCAGCTGCAGGTATCTTTCAGATATTGTTTTTTCCCGCCGGCGATTCCCTTCACCGTAAGAACAATCATAGCGGCTGTTCAGGCGGTGGAAGGAGACACCCCCCCCACCCTGGCTGCCCTCCGGGCCACCCATACGGGCGACCTGGAGAAAGAATCCGCCATCAGCGGAAGTTAGCCATAGAGATTTCCGAGGAGCAAATGGTCCCCGGCAATCTCTATGGCTCTCAAAGGCCCGGGCGCAACGTTATGTCGTCACGTCCGGGCCGGCGCAAGTAAACAATGCTGAGGACACGGCAGGTAAGCATCAGATCGTTCATTTTTTTTTTGATCTGATGCCTTCCAACCTGGAGGTGAGATGAGGGGGTCTTATAGACCCCACATCTCTCCAGAAAGAGAACCATTCACGCACCAATCCTATCACAAGGGATGTTTACATTCCTTGTAATAGGAATAAAAGTGATCAAAAATAGTTTTTTTCAGGCGCTTTTGGGCTAAAAATAGCGCCTGAAAAACAACTCCACTGCAGTCCCAGTGTGAAAGCCCGAGGGTTTTCACTCTGAGACGATGCACTGGCAGAACGTAAAAAAAAAAAAAAAAAAAAAACACTCCTGCAAGCAGCATCTTTGGAGTGGTGAAGGAGCGGTATATATAC
Source organism: Aquarana catesbeiana (assembly GCF_042186555.1). Taxonomy (NCBI): domain Eukaryota; kingdom Metazoa; phylum Chordata; class Amphibia; order Anura; family Ranidae; genus Aquarana; species Aquarana catesbeiana. The sequence goes on from NC_133326.1 coordinate 270,327,940, forward strand.
ACCACTCCTGCCCATTGAAATGAATGGGCGGCGCTTTGCGGGTCGTTTTAACCCTTTTTCGGCAGCTAGTGGGGGGTTAAAAGCATTCCACTAGCGGCCAAAAACCTCCGCAAAAACTACAGTTTGGCGGCGCTTTACCGTCAACGCCCCAGTGTGAAAGCAGCCTAATACATCACATGCATGGTTTGAACACAGTTTACATATCTGGGCGTGACCTACATATGTGTTCATCACTGCACTGCACGGGGGCGCTTTAAAAAATTGTTATTACTTTTTTTTATTTTTACACTGTCCCTATAAGCAGTAACCGACCAGGTTTTTTTCTGGCACTTGTTGAGTTTAAATCAGTATTTTTTGCTAGGAAATTACTTATAATCCCCAAACATTATACAATTGTTCTTTAGTAAAGACCATAGGGAATAAAATGGCGATCGTTGCAACTTTTTATGTCACACAGTATTTGTGCAGCGGTTTTTGCTATTTTGGGGGGGGGGGGGGGGGGGGTATAAATAAATATAAACACACACACAATTTACCTTAATTTTTTTGTATAATGTGAAAGATGACTTTACGCTGAGTAAATAGATACCCAACATGCCATGCTTGAAAATTGAGCACGCTTGTGGAATGGCGGCAAACTACGCTACATAAAAATCTCAATAGGCGACACTTTAAATGCCTTTACAAGTTACCAGTTTAGAGTTAGAGGTCTAGCACTAGAATTATTGCCCTCTAATGTTTGCAGCAATACCTCACGTGTGGTTCGAATACTGTTTACATATGCATGCGCGACTTGCGTCTGTTTGCTTCAGGACGCAAGCATGAAGGGCGCTTTACTTTTATCATTTTACTCTTTTTACATGCTTTTTAAAAATTACATTTTTCTTTTTATCATCACTTTTATTCCTATTACAAGGAACTTAAACATCACTTGTGATAGAAAGGATGACAGGTCCTCTTTATGGAGAGATCTGGGGTCAGTAAGACCTCACATCTCTCCTCTACAATGTAAAGCATTCGATAAAAAAAATAAAAATTTACATTGGGCCGGAAGTGGCGTTATGTTACTCCAGTCCTCCTAGACCATAGAGATGAGTGGAGGCAATGGCAGTAGAGAGTCCACATACTTTTTAAAATTTCAAACCTTCTAAATTCTATGGCATTCAAACAGTACAAGGCATATAATAAAAACGAGATATGGCTTACCATAGGGAGCCCTTCCAGCCAAAGGATTTATTAAAGGAGTTGGGTTACCACTTCCTTCCCTTCTATTTCTATCCGCTAATGCTGGAAAATCTGAAAGGTCCAAACCCGTCACATTTTCACTTCCATCTGAAAATCGTTAAATGCATGGTTAGCAAAGACAACTATGACATATACAAGGAGGACAAAAAAGTATGAAAGTAGTGAACTGACATTGCCAACTTGCTTTTGAAAATGGCAAGTTCTGTGGTTGTCATTATCCCTGCTAGACTATTTAGCTTTTCACTAACAAGCAACAAGTGTAAGCAGTGTCATTTAGAACTTAGGTTTCAATATTCCTGTCATTAAAGCTAGTGATTGAGAAGCAGAATGTAACACAGGGCCTTCTGACATGCGCGCTGGCCTATTTGAAAGAGGCTCATCCGCCAAGAGTCTGTGGGGGAGATTTACAAAAACTGGAGCACTCAGCAGCAAATTGGCTACCATACACAGTTGTTACAGAGTCTAACTTCAGCTTGTTCAATAAAGCTTTGACAAAGCCAATTGATATCTTTGCAGCGCTGCACCAGATTTTGCACTCTAGTTTTAGTAAATCTCCCCCTGCGTATATCTGTGTACCAAATTCCCCTGGGGCAATGAGGATCACCAGAATCTGAACTTCCTCTATCTTGAGTAGTAGTAAAGAATCCTCATGGGGGGGGGGTTATGCATCAGTCTAAACTGACTTAAGCCTCATACACACAATTGGATTTTCCGATGGGAAATGTGTGATGACAGGCTGTTAGTGGAAAATCCGACCGTGCGTATGCTCCATCAGACAACTGTTGGCCAACTTTCCGTGGACAAAATGTTGGATGGCAGGTTTATAAAATTTTCAGGACAAATGCCTTCTGTTGGATTTTCCGAGCGTGTGTACACAAGTCCATCGGACAAAAGTCCAAAATACAAACACGCATGCTCGAAAGCAAGGACGAGCTGGAATCGGTCAAGCTTGTAAATTAGCGTTCGTAATGGAGAATTAACATTCATCATCAAATGGCAAATTGTGAAATCTCAAAATGCAGCGCTCATTTTCTTCTTTAATGGAATAATAATGAAGCTGCTTTGCTGGTGATACTGATGGAGTTATTGCAAACAAATTTTCAAAAGTTTTTTTTTTTTTCTAGTGATATCAAGATTATTATTAGGATTTTTTTAAGCATCTTTTGCAGCTTTTTTTTTTTTACAAGCTTTCAAAGCGTTTTTGAAGTGCATTAGACCCCTTTCTCGCTAGGGCAGTTTTCAGGCTCTTTAGCTCTGAAAATGGCCTCTGCTAAGCGCCTGAAATCCACCTCCCATTCATTCCAGTGTGACTTTTTCCATTCAGGCGGTGCTCTTGCAGAACGTTGGGAGTGATGTATTTAGCACCCCCAAAATGCCCTGTCCATTGCAAAGAAATGGGCAGCGCTTTCAAATCGCCTGAAAACGCAGCAAAACGGGAGTTTTGTGGGGTTAAAAGCACCTCTGCTATCGGCCAAAAAGCGTTGCAAAAGTGCCGCTTAAACCGCGCTAAAACGAGCATGTGAAAGCAGTCTAACAAGTGTTTTGATAGCTTCAGCCATTTTTGTTTAGCCAATTTAAGCACTAGGGGGAGGAGAGTGAGAGTAAATTAGGGGTGGAGTGATGCTATTTGAGCGTTTTTCTGCTCAAGTCAGGCATTTCTATTGGAGTCTATGGGGCCAAAAAAGCTAGTAATTTGCCCAAAAAGAAGCTCATGTACTTCAGGCGACAAAATGCTCATATGTGAACAGATGCCATTGAAATGAATGGGGATTTTGCTTGTTGGACATTTTGGAACTTTTGAGATGAGCGTTTTACGAGCTGAAACTGCTCAGGTGTGAATGCAGCCTACAGAAAGAGGATGGTCCAAGTATACAAGCTTGTAAATATTTACACATACGGCTTGAGTACACCAGATGCAGTTGAATGAGCCTTTAGGGCTCCGTTCACATCTTGGGGTTCTGAATCGCAGCGATGCGAAATAGCGGCAAATCGCAGTGACGCCCATGCAATCTCCGTCACTTTCAATGGCAACCCGATTGTGGCATGATTTTGGCGCGATTCAGACAACCGCGGGACACCTGTCGCGCAAAAGAAGTACAAGAACCTTTTAGGCGACAGGCGTCCAGCGATTCTGTTTGCGCGACTTTAGCGCAATTGTCGCCCGTCAAATTGCGCCAAAATCGCCCCGCGGCCGGTTGCCATTGGAAGTGACGGGGATCACATTGGCATCCTGCGATTTGCTGCTATTTCAAATCACAGGGATTCCCCTGCGATTCGGAACACCAAGATGTGAACGGAGCCTAAATGCAGCACGAAAACATGTGCAAGAAAAATTGCAGGTATTTCAAGAGTCTAGTTTACACTGTTGCAGTGTTTTCACATGCGTTTAAAAAAAGTACAGCATGCTGTATTTTTTTTTGCACATGAATGCACTTTAGAAAAAAAACAAAACCAAAGACCATAACACAAATGCACCACATGCTCAAGTAAACTTGCATATAGAAAACGCACACTGAGAGGACAGCAGTATAAATGATTCCTAACCCTCCCTGGCACCACAAAACCTGTAGCATAACCCAAACAAGGACACATACTGCAATTCCAAAGCACACAGTGCTGTAATTGTTGAAATGCATGTTTAACAGCAACCTTAGTGTCTAGAGCAGGGGTCTCAAACTGGTGGCCCTCCAGCTGTTACAGAACTACAGGTCCCATCATTCCTCTGCCTGAGGAAGTCATGCTTGTACCTGTCAGCCTCATTCGACTTGTAGTTTCGCAACAGCTGGAGGGCCGCCAGTTTGATATCCCTGGTCTAGAGGTTACACTTTGTGCCTCCTCCACCCTACCATCAACCCTTAGGAACATTCCAAGAATATCAACTCTAGAACCACCCAGGGAGCTTTTCTCCAGCTCCTGGTGACGTTTTGTTTTCTGCACTGTGCAATGTAAAGCCAAAACTCTACACTTGGCATGCCAAGAATAGAGCCAAGTACCAGAGACAACTTATCTCCTGCACACGTGACCAAAAAGCCAAAGAGGAGCGTCGCAAATTCACACAGCCATGACAGGATCTTGGATCCATACAGTACACGTGGAGGCAAGTGTGTGCCATAAACTGCAAGTATGTTGTGCAGATTATAGCAAAATCTGGCATTATCTTCCTTGCTGCGTCCAAGATTACTAAATTAATGTTTTCTCGACAGCATGATGAACACTAAATCTTTGAAATAGTTGAATAGCAGGCTTGTTTGGACACAAATCGTGAAGCCCTTTAATAATCAATAATGCAATTATCACACAATCCCATAGAGATTGATTTTATTTAGCGTCTCATATTTTCAATTACAAACTTAGACAAAATTATGCCTATAATTAAATCATTTGCTACCAAAGATGGAAGATACATGTGAACTCATCAGAAATTATTTCTGGCTTAATCTACAGATGGGAACATTTCACGTTTCAATGATATATTTTAATCATCACTGTGTGCAACTGATATTCAGTTTGGACTTTCACAATGATCATAAGGAAAAAAAAAAAAAAAAAAGTCTAAAAAAGGAACAATCACAGATTTCAGCTAAATATACAAAACTCTTACCTGTTCCATTAAAAATGTTACTCGATAAAGAATTGTTCAGACCAAACGCCTGATTTCTGTTCATGCCAAACCCAGACATACTGTGTGATCAGAGAAAGAAGGGTCAGTGTTCAGTGCATAAGAACATCTTCAAAAGAAAAAACAAAAAGGATATTTACAATCACTTTAACAAAAATGTTATACTTGCCTGCTCTGTGTAATGGTGTTGCACAGAGCAGCCCCTGATCCGACTCTTCTTGGCCCCACCCCCCACCCCACCATGGCAAGCTGGGGGCACTCATGCATGCTCGTTACCAAGTTGGCTCTGTGTGTCTAAGGACTCCCACCGCAGTGTCTGAGCCAATGAGAAGGGAGATCCTCTGTTCCTGTGCACATCACTGTATCGAGATCGGGTATTTGGGGGGGAGGGAGCTGGACAAAAGGCTTTTTCACCTTAATGCAGATAATGCATTACATTACAAAAAAATACCTTAAGGCTGCGTTTACACTATTGCGAATTGGATGTGGGTTCTCCACATCCAATAGCAGGAGATTTTGACCAGCTCTCTATGGAGCCGGTTCACATATCTCCGCTGCGGCTACAGTGCAAATTTGCACAGGAGCCCTGTGCGTCTTTTGGTGCATTTCAGGCCCGAATTCAGCCAAAAATTCAGGCTGAAATTGGACCTAAAAGCAGTGAACCAGGATGCACCGGACCTCTGCTGTGAGCCAGATGCGAAGATAGCGTGAACCAAGCCTCAAGCTTTGGAACCACTTTAAAGCTGAACCGCAGGCATAAAAATAGGATTTTTATAACAGCTTACCCGTAAAATCCTTTTCATTTGAAGCACATTACAGAACACAGAGTCATAGTAATCACTATGTGGGTTATAGGCCACCTTCAGGTGCTGGACACTGACACACCCTAAACAGGAAGTTGCCTCCCTATATAACCCCTCCCATACCGGGAGTACCTCAGTTTTGTAGCAAAGCAATATACGTGTATACTAGAAAGAGGTGGGGGGCGGGACCTCTGTGTCCCGTGATGTACTTCAAAAGAAAAGGATTTTACAGGTAAGCTGTTATAAAAATCCTGTTTTCTTTAAATCGTACATCACGAGACACAGAGCCATAGTAAATCACTATGTGGGATGTCCCATAGCAATGCCAACCAAGGGGTGGGAGACAACAGAATTAGGGCAACATGAGACTAGAGGAGTTATACAGCTGCTTGCAGCACACTACGCCCAAAAGGCGAGCCTCATGCCTTTTTACATCCACCTGATAGAATCTGGTAAATGTATGGATTGAAGATCAAGTTGCGGCCTTGCAGATTTGAGCCATGGAGGCTTGGTGATGCACTGCCCACGGAGCACTAACAGCCCTACAGGAGTGCGTTTCGATTTGAGAGGGTGGAATCTACCTGCTTGAACGATTACTTGTCGAACCCATCTAGAAATGGTAGATTTCGATACTGCCCGTCCTGTTTTAGGACCTTCAGGCAATATGAACAAAACATCCGTTTTCCGAATCTGATCAGTCGCCTTTAAGTAGACTGACTGCTCTCACCACATCAAGAGAATGTGGTGATTTTTCTTCCATAGAACAGGGTTCTAGAAAAAAGGAAGGTAAAAAGTTAGGATGAGGATGCAATACTACCTTATCCTTGTGAACAATAATAATATGGCTCTTTACAAAAAAGAACAGCAAATTCTGATACCCTTTATGAAGCAGATATGGTTACCAGAAAAAATAGTTTCCCTGTCAAAAAGGACCAAGGGAATATGTCGTATCGGCTCAAAAAAAAAAAAAAAAGGCTGTTTTTTAATGCCGACAAAACTAAAGTCCCAAGGGTTCAGGGGTGACCTAACTGGAGATTAAGCCGCATTACCCCCTGAATAAAGTTACGAATCAAAGAATGCAAAGCAAGTGGTCGTTGAAATAATACCGAAAAGGCCGAGACCTGTCCTTAGAAAGTACTCAAGGCCAGCTTTATATCTCACCCCATCTGCAGAAAGTCAAGGATTCTACCTATGACCCATTTCCTGGGGTGCCAACCCCTGGTTTCACACCAGGAGACATATGCTTCTCAGACTCCACAATACATAAATTATGGAGGCCGGTTTCCTTGCATTAACCAAGGTAGACACCACTGAACCTGACAGCCCACGCTTCTTCAGAGTGTGGGCCTCAATAGCCAAACCGTAAAATTTAGTGTTTGTAAGGCAAGATGGAATACCGGACCTTTGCGAGAGAAGGACTGGATGTAGTGGTAGGAATAACATATAATAATATCAGCGCTTTACTCCTTATAACAATCAATAATAGTTACTTGGTATCAGAACAGTCTCTAAAAAGTCCATATTGGTGGATAGGTATATTGGCAGATAAAATCTTTTGTCTTTAATGATCACCAGCGCTGAGGGCAGCTATCATGGAGAGCGAAGCCAGCTCTTGAAACGACCATATAAAACAAAACGGAGAAAGCGCCTCTGAGTGCAAGCATTTAATTAGACATATTAATCGCATAAGTACACTTACAGTAAAGGTAGACAGGGTTGAGTTGCAGTAAAAAAAGTCATCTGGGATCAGTAGAACGTCCAAATAGCGTGTTCCTATGATGTAACTCCAGAGGGACGGCCGCGGACCTCCACTCGGGGTGACAGATAGTAAAGCGGCTTGATTAGGGCTTCCTTGTTCCGGCCGCTCGCTATGAGCGTGTGACGTCACCGAGAGACTGTAGTAGACGAGGGCACACAACGCGTTTCAGAGCATGCGCGAAGCTCACAGTGGGCATGCGCGCTCCTTTTTCAAGTGTGGAGAAGGCGGAAGGGATCGAATCTGAAATAATCCTATGTTGATGACCGCTAGCATGCTCATTGGTTAAAAAACGAGCTATGGGTGTGCTGGACAAAGGACTGGTATACAGATAATGTCTAAAAGGAACAAACTTATAATATATCTCATGGAACATTAAACAGATATATTAGATATAGAATAATAAATAAATTAAAAACTAGTTCATTAACAATCAATTAAAAAATAAAAAATAGATAATAGATTGAATTAAAATTAACAACCTCGGATAATAGTATTAATAAAATAATTTTGAAGGTAAAAAAAACTTTAAAAATGGAGAATGTAGAGTTAAGATAAAGATGGCTGCACAAATATTTTTCACATTGAGTTATAGTTACTTGGAAGATGTAAGCTGGTCTTCATTTCAGATCATCCCGCGTGTCAACGGCTGTCATATAGACGCTCAGTGACACGCCGAATGCTATAAAAAGAATTCCTAATAATAGTGGTTATTACTCGGATGCCATATATGGGGGGAGAGGAGAAGGGGAAAAAAAAAAAAAAAAAAAAAAAAAAAAAGGGGGGGGGGGGGGGGGGGGGGGGAGGGGGAGAGAAAAAAAAATAATATAATAAGAAACGGACAAATAAAACGTATGTGATTCCGGAAAACTATATAATAGTATTAATCTCTAATTCTTCATTTAACCCATTGGGTGCCAGGGTGTCTAAGGTATAAATCCAGAATGTTTCGCATTCGCATAACTTGGAGAAACGTTTGGCTTCAGATAATTTACGTGGTATAGACTATCACCCACACTTGTAAACCTACAGTTGATTGATTATGGTGCTCTAGAAAGTGACGAGGAACACTATGCTCATCAGCCTTTTTCTATGAATCGGCGATGTTTGCCAAAGCGTTGTCGCAAAGGGCAAATTGTACGGCCTACATATAGTAATTTGCATGGGCACATTAGACAATACACTACATAATCAGTGGAACAGTTCTAGAATCTCTCCAGCTGATATATCTTATTTCTATGTTGAAAATTGCGTTGGCCATGATTCACAAAAGGACATGTCTTACATAAAGCTTTATTACATCTATACATCCCTACAAGGGGAATAAGACACAAAGATTTTTCAACTTTGCTAGTCTTCAATTTACTGGGCGCTATCTTATTTTGCAGAGTTGGTGCTCTTCTGTATGTTACCTTGGGTTTATTTCCAAGACTATTCTGGAGGAGGGGATCCCGTTTCAAAATATTCCAATGTTTATGGAATACACGTTCCATTTTTTTTATGTTCGCTATGGTATCTCGTAATGAACCGTACAGTATCATTGTTGGATGGTTTTGTTGTTTTAGGTTTTTTACCCGGGAGAAAAGGGGCGTAGGCTTGATCTATTATTTTCTCTGGGAACCCTTTATCCAAGAATTTTTTCTTTAGATGAACACTTTGGGAAATGTAGTCGGAGTCTCTAGTACAATTTTGTCGTAGTCTGCAATACTGGCCTTTAGGGATATTATTAACCCACTGTGGGTGATGACAACTATTAAAATGTAAATAAGAATTCCCAGCAGTGGGTTTGGTGTAGTTGCGCGATAAAATTGCATTATGATCATGAAAGTGCTCAAGATCAAGAAAAGAGAGACTATCTGTATTATGTACGAATGTAAATGAAAGACCTAAATCGTTAGCATTACAGTGGGAAACGAAATCATCAACAGAAGAAGGCGGACCATCCCAGATGACAATAATGTCGTCTATATACCTGCCGAAGAAGACCAAATGTTGGGCACAGGGATTGTTGTTCCATATAAACCTATCTTCCCACAGACCCATGGTCAGGTTGGCATAGGAGGGGGCAAAGTTTGTTCCCATAGCTGTACCATGGGTCTGTAGGTAGGATTCCTCATCGAAATGAAAATAATTATGATGCAGACAGAATGAAGTAGCTTCTGAGATAAATACAGCTTGTTTTGCATTAATGAGAGGATCTAGAGACAAGAAATGTTGAACTGCCATTAAACCTATATGGTGGGGAATTGATGTATATAGAGAGTTATCGTCTAGGGACAGCCAAGAATAACTCTTGCCATCTGTAAGGTTCCAGGAGCTCCATCAGATGTATCGAGTCCCGTACATAAGAGGGGAGGTTCTGGGCAAGAGGCTGTAGAAAAAAGTCAACATATTGGGAAAAGCCACTAGATACACTATTCATGGAAGCCATGATAGGTCTACCAGGGGGATGGGATGAATTTTTGTGCACCTTAGGTAAATGGTAGAAATAAGGTGTACTATAAAATTTTTTACATAAAAACTGGGCTTCATTTTTGTTGATTATTTCATCTAAAAGGGCCTGACTGACTAGTGTCTCAGCCTCTAATCTAAATTGAGGCAAGGGATCTGAGGGCAATTTTCTATATGTTTGTGGATCTGATAATAATCTTAATGCTTCTGTGATGTAAGAGATACGATCTAATATGACGATCCCGCCACCCTTATCTGCCGGTTTAATGACAATATCAAGGTTGTTAGTGAGGGAGTGGAGTGCAGCCTTTTCTCTAGGGTTAAGATTGTGGGAACAATATTTTTGTGTTTCCCATATGGTCACACAATTGTTGAAGTTCAGCAAAAACCGCTCTAAAAAAAGTTTCTAAATAAGGGCCCTTTGATCTGGTAGGATAGAACACCGATTTAGGTTTAAGATTCGTGTGTTTAACTGGAGGTGAGCTCTGTAGATGTTGAGTTAATAGCTCAAGATTAGATTCAAGATCTAGGATGCCCAAATCTCCTTCTCGTTGCTCAGAAAAGCCTTTACCACAGAGATCTAACATGAGACACGTCAAGAAAAATATATCATTACCAGTGAGAGTAAAGGCCAGTATTGCAGACTACGACAAAATTGTACTAGAGACTCCGACTACATTTCTCAAAGTGTTCATCTAAAGAAAAAATTCTTGGATAAAGGGTTCCCAGAGAAAATAATAGATCAAGCCTACGCCACTTTTCTCCCGGGTAAAAAACCTAAAACAACAAAACCATCCAACAATGATACTGTACGGTTCAGTACGAGATACCATAGCGAACATAAAAAAAAAAAATGGAACGTATATTCCATAAACATTGGAATATTTTGAAACAGGATCCCCTCCTCCAGAATAGTCTTGGAAATAAACCCAAGGTAATATACAGAAGAGCACCAACTCTGAAAAATAAGATAGCGCCCAGTAAATTGAAGACTAGCAAAGTTGAAAAATCTTTGTGTCTTATTCCCCTTGTAGGGATGTATAGATGTAATAAAGCTTTATGTAAGACATGTCCTTTTGTGAATCATGGCCAACGCAATTTTCAACATAGAAATAAGATATCAGCTGGAGAGATTCTATAACTGTTCCACCGATTATGTAGTGTATTGTCTAATGTGCCCATGCAAATTACTATATGTAGGCCGTACAATTTGCCCTTTGCGACAACGCTTTGGCAAACATCGCCGATTCATAGAAAAAGGCTGTGATGAGCATAGTGTTCCTCGTCACTTTCTAGAGCACCATAATCAATCAACTGTAGGTTTACAGGTGTGGGTGATAGAGTCTATACCACGTAAATTATCTGAAGCCGAACGTTTCTCCAAGTTATGCGAACGCGAAACGTTCTGGATTCATGCCTTAGACACCCAGACACCCAATGGGTTAAATGAAGTATTAATCTCTAATTCTATTATATAGTTTTCCGGAATCATATACGTTTTATTTGTCCGTTTCTTCCCCCCCCCCCTTTCCCTCTCCCCCTTTTTTTTTTTCCCCCTTCTCCTCTCCCCCCATATATGGCATCCGAGTAATAACAACTATTATTAAGAATTCTTTTTATAGCATTCGGCGTGTCACTGAGCGTCTATATGACAGCCGTTGACACGCGGGATGATCTGAAATGAAGACCGGCTTACATCTTCCAAGTAACTATAACTAAATGTGAAAAATATATTTGTGCAGCTATCTTTACTCTACAGTCTCCATTTTTAAAAAGTTTTTTACCTTCAAAATAATTTTATTAATACTATTATCCGAGGTTAATTTTAATTCTATTTATTATTTTTTATTTTTTAATTGATTGTTAATGAACTAGTTTTTAATTTATTATTCTATATCTAATATATCTGTTTAATGTTCCATGAGATATATTATAAGTTTGTTCCTTTTAGACATTATCTGTATACCAGTCCTTTGTCCAGCACACCCATAGCTCGTTTTTTAACCAATGAGAATGCTAGCGGTCATCAACATAGGATTATTTAAGATTCGATCCCTTCCGCCTTCTCCACACTTGAAAAAGGAGCACGCATGCCCACTGTGAGCTTCGCGCATGCTCTGAAACGCGTTGTGTGCCCTCGTCTACTACAGTCTCTCAGTGATGTCACACGCTCATAGCGAGCGGCCGGAACATGGAAGCCCTAATCAAGCCGCTTTACTATCTGTCACCCCGAGTGGAGGTCTGCCGCCGTCCCTCTGGAGTTACATCAAAGGAACACGCTGTTTGGACGTTCTACTGATCCCAGATGACTTTTTTACTGCAACTCAACCCTGTCTACCTTTACTGTAAGTGTACTTATGTGATTAATATGTCTAATTAAATGCTTGCACTCAGAGGCGCTTTCTCCGTTTTGTTTTATATGGACATGGAGGTAGGGTCCATGGGACGCCTACCGCCATCCTTATGATCTCTGCATACCAAGATCTTCTGGACCACGTCGGGGCCACAAGAATCACCAACTTCCCTTCCTGCTTGATCCTGCGAAGAAGTCGTGGATGCACGCAGAAAAAGGAGGGAATGCATAAAATCAGTAAAACTGATACTATGGGAATGCCAAGGCACCTGTTTCCGCATGCTAGCGAATCCTTTGTTTTTAACATAAAGATGTCGATCTCTCTGTTGAACCTGGATTCAAACAGATCTACGTCTGCATTCCCCCATCTTTGACCGATTGTCAGAAAGATATCGGGGTGAAGGAACCATTCTCCCGGGAATAATTGCTGGCGACTCAAAATAGACTGCCTACCAAATTTCTATCCCTAGAATGAAAAACTGCCGATAGGCAAGGTACATTGTTTTCTGCCCAATATAGGAAATGATTCACCTTTCTCTGGGCCGCACAACTTCTTGTGCCCCCTTGGTGATTGATATAGGCCACTGCTGTGGCATTGTTGGATTGGATCCTGACAGGATAGCTCCGTAAATTAAACGTCCAGGCCGTCAGGACCAAGCGCTCTGCCCAAATCTGTAGAATGTTAAACGGGCAAGGTCATTTCTGATCTGGACCACTTCTCTTGGACAGTTGCCTCTTCCAGGACTGCTTCCCAACCTAAAAAAGGTTGGCGTATGTTGTTACCACTTCCCAGGTAACTGTAGGAAGGATTTTTACCCTTTGCAGATTTTTGGTTATTAACCATAAACTGAGGCTCCGGCGCACCTTTGAAGTCAGACACATTGGAAAATCTAGAGCTTGAACCCTATTGTTCCAAGCCAATAAAAGATACTGTTTTGCAGCAGTCTCAAATGAAACTGAGCATAAGGAATGGCCTCGAATGAAGCCATCTTTTCCTCATGCAAGCTGAATAGAAGAATTCATCTTGCTCCGACCACCTTAATCAGTTCCTTTATGGCGCTGATCTTTGCCTGGGGCAAGAATACACTTTTCTGGGTGTATCTATGAACAGACCCATTACCTCCTTAATGGTTTTAAGGAAGATTTCTCTAGGTTGAGAATCCAACCTAGGTATTCCAGGTAGTTGAATGTGGTGACCATACTTTGGTCTAAGCGGGCTACCGACTGGTCTATCAAGAGCCAATTGTCTAGGTAAACTATAATAGTTATACCTTGGACCCTTAATCAGGCTAGAGGAGGAGGGGCCAGAACCTCCGTAAACACTCAAGGTGCAGTAGCTAGACCAAAAAGCAGAGCTACAAACTGAAAATGAAGATTTTCTACCTTGAAGTAGATATTACTGGAGAGCAGGGAAATATGCCCATGGAGGTATGCACCCTTGACTTCGATTGACGTCAAAAGTTCTCCTTGTAGGATGGAGACAACTGATTGGATTGACTCCATGCGGAAAAGAACGGATATCCAGGAACCGGTTTAGATTCTTGAGATCCAGAATGGGTTTGACATCTTCATTACATGTTGCTGTGAAAAAAAGTTTGAATAAAACCTCAACCCCAGCTCTTTCATGGGGACCAGCATGACCACTCTTTACCAAAGGATGGTCCAATGCTAGAAAGAGACTTTTTTCTCTGGATCTTTAGGAACGTTTGATCTGAGAAAGCGAGGAGATGGGAACTCTTGAAACCCCAGATTTTACTCTAGAGCTATTGAAGAAGCCACCCATCGGTCTTGACATTCTTTCTGCCAGACCCTTGAGAACTGCAGAAGTCTTCTCCTCCCCCAGCGAGCGGGGGCACCCCCTCATAAGATTTTGTATCTTGTTTGTAGGTTTCTTTTGTCCCTGGGCTTGACCCCTGAGGATTACCTCTTGAACTTGATGACGGAAGCCATCGTGACTGCCTGGAGGCTGATGCCCCTGGCACTGGAGAAGGAGCTTGTTTAAAATGAAATACATTTACTCCTTTTCTTACATGGCAAAGACACTCAACCTGTCAAAAAAAAAAAAAATATATTGTTTTCCTAATAGGAATTCCAACTCTTTATCCATTGTATCCCTAAGTATTTGAGCATTGTCTGCCGAACAAGTCAAACTTTTAATCAGAAGATATAGCAGCGTCAATTGCTGGTGTCTTCCACCTTTAATACGTTTTTTCCTCCATAGGATAAAAAGTGTGAAAAACTTTTTTTAGGAGGGAAAAAATGCTTATATGGGTGATCCCAGATTGAATGGACAGGAAAGGCATGCATAGCTTTGAGAAGGCTTTAGCGAACCCAAAACAAAAAGTGGACACTCAGTTAAGGGTAGCATAAAATGTGGAGCGGACCAATTCAGTAAGAAATTGCACCCACCATGTGAAGCTGATCCTTCCGCATATGACCCCTCAGAAGGGGAGTCATCAGCCTGTTCACAAAGAGAAAACATCTTCTCCCGCCCCCAGATCCTCAGTTTGAGGGTCCTTGGGTAATGGAATTGAAACGGTCGCATTTTATCCCAATCTGGGACGCGATTAAAGCCACTAACCTTTTTCCCATCCTATCATGGCTGAGGAAAAAACCTTTTTAGAAATATAGGCAGGGGCTGCAGTGTTGTAAACAGTTGCAAACATTCTATGGCCCCTGAAGGCTCACTCTGACAAGCCACCCCCTCTCAGGGGAGGATGCCATTGTAGAGATGAGTTTTAGGCTTTCAGAGCTTGAGGGAGATCCCTTTAGCCCTCTTTTGGGGTGTTTCTACCTCCCCTTCCGACCATAGCCGGATGCATAAATGCAGAGGTACTACCAGAAGAAACACATCCACTGCTTTGAGCAATAGTCCAGCCACTGCCGCTGCAATTAATGCTCAGCCTAATGTGAATAGTTAATGTGTCAATAGGAATGCCTGTGTCACCAAACCTCTTAAAAGCCCCTCTTTGCTCTCGTGTCCCTCCGACAAATTGCAGCAGGAAAAAAATTGAGCTTTTTAAACACACTCCTGCGCCAGATGTTGGGAGGACGCCAACGCCGCACTAAGCCCCGCCCCTCCATTGCATCACGTGCTCCCTCTCTTTATAAAATAGTTTTCCCGCGTGAGCGCGGGCCTCCAATCCAATGGGATCGGCTTGTGTGGGAGGGATGGCGAGGAGGAGACCTAGACAAGCCATCGTGCAGGGGCGGTAGGAAAACGGAGCGGCATGCCGATTGTTTTTAGCTTTCCCCTTTCCAGGCAGAGGGGGAGAGCCTTGTCCAGGTGAGGGGTGTCTGGTGGAAGAAAAAAATCCCCTCAAACTTACCGGAGGTCTGCCTGTTGGCCGGAGGAAAAAGCCTGCTGCTTCCTGGCACAGCACGATCTCTCAGGAAAGCACGAGAAGGTACGTGCTCTATACAATCCCCAGTGGCGACTCTTAGGCATGATAACATTTACTTTTTTTTTTTTTTTTTTTTTTTTTAAAGGAGACATTTCATAAGAAAAATTTAAAATTCCTTAGAGAACTCCACTTACCTTTCCCGCCGCAGGGTTTTCTGTGGTAAAACAGACCCAATCTTCACCCTTCACGGTGGATTCCGTTAACAAATCTTCAGGAACCAAGGGACCCTCGGGGAACCCACACTCCTGGAACCGTAATAGCACCCCCGCCAGTAAAACTTTATGGCTGAAAATACCAAAGTACTCTCTAAAAAGAGAAGCATTACAGGCAACACCTCGTTTCTTCGGACACGAGGCCCAGGTACCATACCATTTGGCCTAAAAGACACTTTGAATGGATCAGACTGCATAGCTAGCCCCAGCAAGGATTGCTCCAGTGGAGCTCAGAACAGCACAGCACATCTTTACTCGTGACCAACACCTTAGACACTGGCGAAAAAAACTGGAGGTACTCCCGGTATGGGAGAGGTTATATAGGGAGGCATCTTCCGGTTTAGGGTGTGCCAGTGTCCAGCACCTGAAGGTGGCCTATAACCCACATAGTGATTACTATGGCTCTGTGTCCCGTGATGTACGATTAAAGAAAATACATTTAAACATTACTCAACAGCCATAAAAGGAAAAATCTATTTTGTGTGTACCACGTCTTTGAAAATCCAGTTATTACCCTGTAAAAATTAGAAGTTACATCACTGTGCTATGCACAGCACGTGAAAAGAGCAGAAGTGTGGGAAGAACCACCCACAATCAGCAGCCTGCAGAAAACTACAGGAGAGGTGGGTACAAGACTGGTCTGCAATTACTGTAAAATCTGATATAGAAGCAAAGTGCAGCCTTTGCTTTTCTCAGTCCCCCCCATAACGTAGTTTGTCTGGTGAACTAGCCAGTAAGTCTGCTGTCTTTCAACTTCCTTTACCAGAGCAAGATGTCCAGAAATACTTGCAGTTAGGGGGTTGAGACAAACCATTTATAGCTGAATTAAAGTCCCACTTTCAAAATATGCAGACAGGCAGGCTCTTTATTGCAGAAGAGACATAGAAGGTATTCAATAAAAGAAACCTATCTTGCCTGCTCAGTCTTCTTTAGAATGTAAACCTGAGTTGCGCAAGCACAGCTCAGTTTACATTCAGGTACAGATCCAGTGTGCCGGGATTACTTTGCATGTGCAGGAGTGATGTCATCGCGGGCCAGCCAATGAAGAAGGGAGCAGCCTAGCACTCAGAAGAAGCCAAGTTGAAGAGGACGGTTGCATCGTTGAAAGAAAGGCAAGTGTTTGGTTTCACTTTAACAGTGACAAGTGCTCTTATAGTGGTCCGCTTTTATTTATACATGCAATTCCTTTATCTAAAAAAAAAAAAAAAGGGAAAAAAAACCCACACTATTGCTGTAACTGCTTACAAAAGCTGACCATACATGGATAGAAAAGGATTTGAAAAGAAAAAAAACAAACTTTGGTTTTTGATAAAGATCTGTCCAACTACTGTGTTAACGCCATTATTGTATTGAATTGTTTTCCACACTTGTTGACATATCAATCGTTAACTACATAAATAGTAAATTTATTGTCAGACAATGCTCATTCGCTATACTTTTTTTCAAACTATACGATTATGCAACAAAATTCCAACAGGACAGATCTTTTTGGCATAAAACTTTAGAGAATCGAAATGCACTCACTAACGTTCCTATAGTCGAACGATCAGGCTTTTCGTACACTTTTCTATTCTTGAGGTATGGCCAGTGTTAAGTGTTACCTGGAGTTGGGCTTTAAATTGTTAGTCACTAATGTAAAGTCTATTTAGGGCTGGCCATACAGATTGGAGATTTCCCTGCTGTTAGAATACAATGATCACTGCTGTCAGCTATAGCCAGCTGATGGAATGGTACAAAAAAAAAATAAAGAAAAAAACACCACACCAAGGCTGGTTGTACTGAAGTCAAATCGACTGATTGAAATTTGCCCAGTTCCTGCTGAACCAGCCGACTTTCAATCTGTTTATTGCTCTTAGTCCATCCAACGCCAACCGCTCCACAGAATAAACAATGCTGCTATCCACTTATGTTGCTCCTCCAGAGAAACTGTGGAGAAGGAACCTGGCAACTCTAGGACAGATCCGTTTTACTGGCCAATTGCCACACGAAAAAAGGAATAAAAAGAGAGAAAAAAAATAAAATCTAAAAATTTAGCCACCATAACCAATGATTGTTCAGCTGCAATACAAAAAAAAAAAAAAAAAGTGTTTTTGGGTTTAAGAATGCTATACTTAAAAGTAGAACTATAGGCAAAACTTTTCTTTGCCCATTTTGGATCGAGCTAGGGTTATAACCAGTGTCAGATACATTTCACCATCTGTGTCCCTTTACTTCCTGTCCAAATTAAGGACATTCCTTGGGGACCCCCAGGTCACCAGAACTAGTATCCCCACTGGAAGATTTTCCCTCTATTACTTTACTGGGAACAGGCCAAAATCTGGGATTTTCTTTTACTTTCAATGATAATGGTAAATGTGAGCGAGAGCCTCCATATTGGGGGCACAGATGGCAAAAAAAAAAAAAAAAAAAAAACAACAACACACACACACACACACACTGACAGGGGTTTTAGTCCATCTCCGCTATCAAGTTTTGCCTTTAGTTATATTTTAATGCCCTGTACACACGGTCGGACATTGATCAGACATCCGACAACAAAATCCATGGATTTTTTTCCCGACGGATGTTGGCTCAAACTTGTCTTGCATACACACGATCACACAAAATTGTAGGAAAAGCCGATAGTTCTGAACACCGTGACGTAAAACACGTACGTCAGGACTATAAACGGGGCAGTAGCCAATAGCTTTTGTTTCTTAAATTTATTCTGAGCATGCATGGCACTTTGTGTGTCGGATTTGTGTACACACGATCGAAATTTTCGCCAACGGATTTTGTTGTCGGAAAATATTATAGCAAGCTCTCAAACTTTGTGTGTCAGAAATTCCTATAGAAAATGTGTGATGGAGCCTACACACGGTCGGAATTTCCGACAACAATGTCCTATCATACATTTTCCATCGGATAATGTGGATATAAAAAGTTTACACACCCCTGTTAAAGGAGTTGTAAACCCTGAGGCTGTAGTCACACCTGAGCCTTTTAAAGTCACATGTTTTTACCACAATTTTGTTCAGGTCACCAATGTAAAAAAGGCAGAAAAATGCCTGTAATCTGCCCCAAAGAAGCTCATGTTCTTTTTTGAGCGAGACAAAACACTCAGATGTGAACAGGTGCCATTGAAATGAATGGGATTTTGCTTGTTGGGCGTTTTATGAGCTGAAAACACTCAGGTGTGAATGCAGCCTCAAGGTTTACCTTAATGTATTGTATGCATTAAGGTGAAAAACCTCCTGTGCTGCAGTTGCCCGCCCCCCCCCCCCCCTTTCTTACCTGAGCCCGATGGTTCCAGCGACGGGATGAGCACAGCAGCTCCTAGGTGGATGCAGCATCAGAATGAGCATCAGCTGGCAGATCCAGACTTCCTAAGTCAGGATGACACGCTGCCTGGACTGATCCTGGTGACGTCAGCGGAGAGCTGACCTCGGACCGTTCTCCGCTGAAAATGGGACACAGGAGTGAAAAACTAACTGCACTCCTGTGACCCACTGGAGAAGCCCAGCCTAAAAAGCTCAGGCTGGACTTCTCTAATGTGACCTAAAAACTGTACAACTTAGTTGAACTGAAATCTTTTAGGTGGAGGGAAGTAAAAATAAAAAAATAAAATATGGTTGCATAAGTGTGCACACCCTTAAAACTAATACTTTGTTGAAGTGCCTTTTGATTTTATTACAGCACTCAGGCTTTTTGGGTATGAGTCTATCACCATGGCACATCTTGACTCGGCAATATTTGCCCATTCTTTGCAAAAACACTCCAAAACTGTCAGATTGTGAGGGCATCTCCTGTGCACAGCCCTCTTCAGATCACCCCACAGATTTTTAATCGGATCAAGGTCTGGGCCATTCCAAAAGTTCAATCCTCTGCTGAAGCCATTCCTTTGTTGATTTGGATGTATGCTTTGGGTCATTGTCATGCTGAAAAATGAAGTTCCTCTTCAGCGCTTCTAGCAGAAGCCTTAAGGTTGTGTGCCAATATTTACTGGTATTTGGAACTGTTCATAATTTCCTCTACCTTGTCTAAAGCCCCTGTTCCAGCTGAAGAAAAACAGCCCCAAAGCATAATGCTGTCCCCACCATGCTTCACTTGTGGGTATGGCTTTTTTTTTTGAGATGTGCAGTGTTTTTTGCGCCAAAAATCTTTTGGAATTTTGGACAAAAAGTTCAACCTTGGTTTCATCAGATAACAGTTTCCCACATGCTTTTGGGAGACTTCAGATGTGTTTTTGCAAAAAACTTAGCCGGGCTTGGATGTTTTTCTTTGTAAGAAAAGGCTTCCGTCACGCTACCCCATAGCTCAGACATGATGAATACGGTAGATTGTTGTCACATGTACCACACATCTGGCAAGTACTGGCTATTCCTGCAGCTCCTTTAATTTTGCTGTAATCCTTTGGCAGCCTCCCTCACCAGTTTTCTTCTCGTCTTTTCAGCAATTTTGGAGGGGGTCCAGTTGTTGGTAATGTCACTGTTGTGCAATATTTTTTCCACTTGATGACGGTCTTCACTGTGTTCCATGGTATATCTAATGCCTTGGTAATTCTTTTGTACCCTTCTCCTGACTTAAACCTTTAAACAATGAGATCCCTCTGATGCTTTGGAAGCTCTGTGGACCATGGCTTTTGCTGTAGGATGCGACTAAGAAAAATGTCAAGACCGACCTACTAGAACAGCACAACTAAAATGGAACCTGCCTGCTTCCGAGATCAGTAAGTAATTTTTAAAGAAAGTAAAAGCGCAAAAAATATGTTGTTAGAAAATGTTCATTTACAGGTTGAGACAGTTACAAAGCAGTCTGCGCTATAGCCGAATGACGGCCACAGCGCGGACCTGAATTTCCGCTCCCTGCAGAGCGCGCTGTGATCACCGTGTCACTGACACTCGGGTGATCACCGATCCGAGTAAGAGGCCGGTCCCAGCCCCTTACCATGTGATCAGCTGTCAGACAGCTGATCACATGATGTAAACAAAAGCGCGGTAATCATTTATTTTTCTCCTCACGCTGTGAAAAAAAAAAAAGCCGATCACTGGCTCATCTGCAAGGGACATCGGTCCCAAATAGGCAATTATGCCTCATCTGTGCACATCTTTACCCCCTGCCAATCCCCACAGTGCCACCTATCAATGCCCACCAGTGGTGCCAATCAGTGCCACCTAGCAGTGCTGCCTATCAGTGTAACCCAGGGGTCTTCAAACTGCGGCCCTCCAGGTGTTCAGGAACTACAATTCCCATCATGCCTAGTTATGTCTGTGAACGTCAGAGTTTTACAATGCCTCAGGGATGTGTAGTTCTGCAACAGCTGAAGGGCCGTAGTTTGAGGATCCCTGGTGTAACCGATCAGTGCCCATTATTGCCACCCATCAGTGTACATCAATGAAGGAGAAAAGAAAAAAAAAAAATTACCTGTTTTAAAATTTTAAAACAAAAATATAAAAAAAAATAAATAAAATTAAAAAAAATTTGGTCTTTTTACATTTTTTTTTAATCAAAAAAATAAAAACCACAGAGGTGATCAAATACCACCAAAAGAAAGCTTTTTATTATGTTCGGGGGACTGGAACTCCGCTTTAAAAACAAAAAAAGACGAAAAAAAATCTCATGTACACAAGTATTCACAGCCTTTGTTAAATACTTTGTTGAAGCACCTTTGGCACCAATTACAGCCTCAAGTCATTTTGAGTATGATGCTACTAGCTTGGCACACCTATTTTTGGGTACTTTCTCCCATTCTTCTTTGCAGGACCTCTCAAGCTCCATCGGGTCGGATAGGGAGCATCAGCACACAGCCATTTTCAGATCTCTCCAGAGATGTTCAATCAGGTTTAAGCCTGGGGTCTGGCTGGGCCACTCAAGGACATTCAGAGTTTTCCCGTAGCCACTCCTTTGTTATCTTGGCTGTGTGCTTAGGGTAGTCATCCTGTTGGAAGATGAACCTTCACCCCAGTCTGAGGTCCAGAGCCCTTTACAGCAGGTTTTCATCAAATATGTCTCTGTACCTTGCTGCATTCATATTTCCCTCGATCCTGACTAGTCTCCCAGTTCCTGCCACTGAAAAACATCCCCACAGCATGATGCTGCCACCACCATGCTTCACTGTAGGGATGGTATTGGCCAGGTGATGAGCGGTGCCTTGTTTCCTCTAGACATGACCTTGCCATTCAAGCAGAGTTCAACCTTTGTTTCATCAGACCAGAGAATTGCGTTTCTCATGGTCCGAGTCCTTCAAGTGCCTTTTGGCAAACTCCAGGCAGGCTGTCATATGCCTTTTACTGGAGGAGTGGCTTCAGACTGGCCACTCTACTATACAGGGCTGATTGGTGGAGTGCTGCAGAGATGGTTGTTCTTCTGGAAGGGTCTCCTCTCCACAGAGAAACGCTAAAACTCTGTCAGAGTGACCATTGGGTTTTTGGTCACCTCCCTGACTAAGGCCCTTCTCCCCCAATCGCTCAGTTTGGCTGGGCGACCTGCTCTAGCAAGAGTCCTGGTGGTTCCTAACTTCTGCCATTTATGGATGATGGAGACCACTGTAATCATTGGGAACTTCAATGCTGCAGACATCTTTCTGTAACCTTCCCCAGATCTGTGCCTCTATACAATCCTGTCTCGGAGGTCTACAGACAATTCTTTGGACTGCATGGCTTGGTTTGTGCTCTGACATGCACGGTTAACTGTGGGACCTTATATAAACAGTTGCGTGCCTTTCCAAATCATGTACAACCAACTGAATTTACCTAAGGTGGACTCCAATCAAGTTATACAAACATCTCAAGGATGATCAGTGGGAAAAAAAAGGATGCACCTGAGCCCAATTTTGAGTGTCATGGCAAAGGCTGTGAATACATAAGTACACATGTTTTTTTAATTTTCTTTATTTTTAATAAATGTGCAAAGATTTCAAATAAACTTCTTCCCTCCCTGAGACAACGAGCGATCTTCTCCCCACACCCATTCGCATTATTTGAAAACAGCATGGCCATGCAGGGCTCTCCTGTCAAAACGCTCCAGTGTGAACCAGGGCTTACTCTTAGTTTCTGTACATGTGACAAGTTTCCCAAACTGGAAAAAGAAAATCTTCAGCAGGGTTCTATGCTCTGGGACTGGTCATGAAGCTAGTACGTTAGAGCAGTGATGTAGCGTGGGTTGTCAGCACCCGGGGCAAGGCAAGTAATTTGCGCCCCCTAACCTGCAGACTTTTAGCACTACCCGAGTCCCTTCAAATAGTATTGATCTACCCGATTCCTATACTGACCACTACACTAACCTACTCGATTTCAACACTGACCAACCTGATTCCTTTACTGACCATTACACACTACACTGACCACTATACTATACTATACTGTCCACTACACTGAGAACAACACTGACCACTATACTGTGATTGGGTGTATGGGGGTCATGTGTGGAGGTGGGACTTCAGGAGCAACCATGATCGCAGATAGGCCAGCCACACATGACCCCCATACGCCCAATCACTGAACATGGCGGCCGGAGCGCGGGTGATACAGGAAAGTAAATTAGGAGGAGGCAGCCAGTAGTGACACTACTGGCATGAAATTGCGCCCCCCAAAATGTCACGTCTGGGGCCACGGTACCGCCCACGTTATGCCACTGCATTAGAGAGCCTCTCTTCAATTTTATTTTAAAGGTCAAGGGTCAGATTCATTAAATGCTTGTAATCAGACAGAAAATAAAGCCAGGAAGAGGAAGAGGAGGAAGAGGAAGAGGAGGAAGAGGAAGAGGAGGAAGAGGAAGAGGAGGAAGAGGAAGAGGAGGAAGAGGAAGAGGAGGAAGAGGAAGAGGAGGAAGAGGAAGAGGAAGAGGAGGAAGAGGAAGAGGAGGAAGAGGAAGAGGAGGAAGAGGAGGAAGAGGAAGAGGAAGAGGAGGAAGAGGAAGAGGAAGAGGAAGAAGAGGAAGAGGAAGAGGAGGAAGAGGAGGAGGAAAGACATTTAAGGAATTTATATATTCTTCCCAAGTGTATGCTTGCTCCATAGGCACAGTTAAAGAAATGCTTACCTGTTCACAGTAAAAGGTTGTCGGGATGGCGGTTGCTTTGGCATACATATTATGCTGGGTGAGCTTCTGTTTGGACTGCCTAACCCTGAACTGCTCATATTATTTGTCCTGCTTGGCATTCCAATGCCCTGTCCAACCTGGGAGTGGTTCATCATATTCCTGGGATTCATCGGTAAAATGCCCCTGAAAGAAAAAACAGTTTATGTTTACATATCCTGTTCTGAAATGCTGACATATATAACAGCATCTATTTTAAAGCCACATACTGTGTATAGAAGTTACCAGCTAAGTACAATATTCAGAAGCCAATGGAAATCCACTGATTTTATTACACATTTGCCAAGTATTAAAGTGAAATGTAGCTTCAACCTAAGCAAGGTTTCCTCCCCAGTGCTAACACCTATGCTGACTAACCTCTGTAAAAGTAGGATTTTTTTCGTCATACTTACCTGTAAAATCTTTGAGTACATCACAGGACACAGAGCAACCATAATAATGACTATATGGGTTATACGCCACCTACAGGTGAATGGACACTGGCAAATAGTCAAAAAGGAAGTCCTCCCCTATAAAACCCCTCCTACAAAAAGGAAGGACCTCAGGTTTTGTAGAAAAGCAATGATTATCCCAAAAAAGATGGTAGGAACCTGTGAGTCCTGTGATGTAATCAAAGAAAAAGGATTTTACAGGTAAGTATGACGAGATCAAAAAAAAAAAAAAAAAAAAAAAAAAAAAAAAAAAAAAAATCCTACTTTATCATGCAACACGGGACACAGAGCAACCATAATGACTATATGGGATGTCCTAAAACAATGCACTTCAGGGGAGGGAAACACATTTACAGAGACTGCCACCTGAGAAGGACTTCTTCTGCCGCCCAAAACATACTGTGGCCAAAGCAGTATCCTCCGTGGCTTGGATATACATCTGGTAAAATTCTGAGAATGCATGAACAAAAGACCATGTATTGGCCTTAAAATCCTGAGCCAGTGACACCTGATTGCAGATGGCCCAAGATGCCCCCACACACCTGGTAGTGAGCGCTTTTACAAAAAAATAAAAATATTAAAAAAAAGGGGGTGAGGGGCCTTGCCCTTTCAAGCCATAGGCTTGAATAATTAACTGAAAAATACAATGAAAATATATAGTTACCTTGGATGCCTCCTGCCCATCCTAGGCTCTTTCAGCAGCATAAACCAGGATTCCTAATCTGCGCTGACAATTCAAGTAATTCTGACTGCATGAAAAACATCCAGAGCATGCAGTGAATTTACTCCTGCCAACTAAGGATCAGAAAATAAGACAAGACAGTGTCTTGATTCAAGTGAAAACTAGACACCACTCTAGGCAAAAAATGGATGAGGAAGCAACATCACCCTATGATGCGAGACCAAGAACGTCTCCTTGCATGAAAGTCGCCAACTCTGACACTCCACCTAGTGAAGTGATAGCCACCAAAGAAGCAACCTTCCAAGATAAAGGACCAACAGAATCTCCCGATTGGTTCAAAAGTGGTCTCTGCAAGGACAGACCAGATCAAGTTCAAGTCCCAAGTCTACGTTACCTGCTGTATGAAGTATGAATAAAAGAAGTGAGAAACAATGGCCTCTGGAAAAAAAATTGATAGGCCTTAAGTACCATAAAAGGGTCAGAGTTCGTCCCCATCTCCTTTCCCCTACCGATTGGGGAAAAAAAAATTTAAAAAAAATCTCCCACTCACATATTTCTATGGGTGCCACTTCCTGGTTTCACCCCAGGCAAAACAATATTTCCAAGTTCTGTAACTGAGGTTCCCCGAAGCTGGCTTCCAGGGGCTCAACAGTGCTGAGTTACAGAACTCAAGACCATTAGGTCCCGCTGGATTGGGAGTGTCCAAGAAGCAACCCCTGCAAGACTTGCTATGTTAGTTAGTGTACCAAGCCCTCCTGGGCTAATTCGGCTAACATTATGATCCATTTTAGCCCCTTCCGGATTCTTCGCAAAAGATGTGGCAGAAGTCAAAATAGAGGGAAATCATCAAATAAGGGAGAATTGGTCCCCAAGGAGTTACCAGTGCATCTACCCCTATTGCCAGTGGGATCCTCATCCCGGACATAACCTGTTCCAACTTGATGTAGAACTTGGAATCTAGTAGATTCACCTGCAGGGGTCCCCCTGCCACTGTTGCACTGTTCTAAACCTGGAATATGCACAGATGATAGAGACAGCATGTGCTGTCCCCGACAGAATGTGGTTCACCTTCCTGAGCTGCACGACTCCTGGTTCCGTCCTGGTGGTTGATATATATGCCCCTGCAGAGGCTTTTCCGGGTAGAACCTACAACAGGTTTGTACCATAATCCAGAGCACGGAGTACTGTCCAAAAGCTCCAATATATTTATTGGCCGTATACTCTCCTGTGGAGACCAAGTCCACTGAACTGTAGCCACCCTCAAACCAAATGGAGAAACTGGCATTAGTGGTTATCTTCCAATAACCGAAAGGAAGAATTCAACCTTTCTAGATTCCAAACAATCAACCACCAATCAAATTTTTTTATTTTTATAATGCTTATTCCATACAAAAAAAATGTTAAAAAATATTTCTTATACAAACAAACAGCGTGAGGACCTTATTTCATATTATACACATTCACAAAGAGAAACAAACAGATTAAAAAAAAAAACTTCAAAAACTCATAAAACTAGCCACACATACCAACAGTAAACATACACCTCGCATTAATTTTCAATTGGTTTTGCTTTGTTCAACTCCCATCATCTTAATATGTTATAGATCAATCTCCTCCTTTAGATGTCAACCAAACTGGAGAATTATGTAGTAGGAATAGCAATTGGGGGAGCCACACCATTTTCACCAGATTTGCTCTCCCTATCATAGTTAATGGGAATTTGCTCCAATTTTTACTTTGTTGTCTGAATTTACCTAAGATGGAATACATTTTTATCGATATAATCCTTAACATTTGAAGTGATTATTACCCCCAAGTACTTAAATGATGCAACATACGTCATCTGGTGATTCTGGCGTGGAGACCCCGGGTCCCTTTGGCATTATTACCGATTTGTCCCAGTTAATATTGAATCCTGAGAGTGTACCAAAATGATCAATAAGTGAGATAACTTTAGACAGAGTAATGTGTATCCCCCAGAAAAACTAGAGCATCATTGGCAAAGAGTGCTATTTTTTTCTTCGCCCGCACCTCTCTGGAATCCCACAATGTCTGGATTTTCCCGAATAGCCTCCGCCAGGGGTTCCACAGCCAGTGCAAAGAGGAGAGGAGACAGGGGGCAACCCTGTCTTGTTCCTCGCTTTAAAAAAAAAAAAAAAGTAATGACGTTGATCCATTAATCTGTACTCTTGCACTCGGAGAATTATATAGCAATTGTATCCACTTAGTGAATTTTGGTCCTATTCCAAAATATTTTAGGGAAGCCCATAGATAATTCCACTCAATACTATCAAATGCCTTGGAGGCATCCAACGACACGATAGCTTTATTTCCAGTATTATCTATGGGTACCTGTAGGTTTAAAAATAAACGTCTAATATTATTGGCTACTGATCTATTTGAGATAAAACCTGATTGGTCACGGTGTATTAATTTATCAATATACTTTGAAAGTCTAGTTGCCATTATCTTTGCCAAAAGTTTAACGTCCGATGTTAACAGGGAGGTAGGGCGGTATGCATCAGGCTTTGTTTGATCTTTGCCTGGTTTCAGAATAGAGATGATCACAGCCTCTTTCATCGAGGTGGGCAAAGATCCCACCTCGTAGGCATGATTAAAGACCATTAGGAGATCAGGTAGTAATACCTCTCCATATGTTTTATAAAATTTCTCCTGGAAGGCCATCTGACCCAGGAGATTTATTATTGGCTAAATTGGTCGCTGCAACCCTCAAGTCATCTAGTGTTAATGGTTCCTCCAATATCTCCTATCATCTGTCAACCTTGGCAATTCAATGGACTCAAAGAACTTTCTCATATCCTCCTTGTGATCTCTTGTCCTACTTGTATATAGCTTCTGATAAAAAGTCCGGAACACTTCTAGGATCTCTAGGGTATTGCTGGTCTTCCCGTATTCAGAAGTATGAATTTCTGTAATAAGGGATGTTGGTCGCTGTGCCTTTACAATAGAGGCCAATATACGTCCTGTTCCTTCTCCCTCCTCATAGTAAGGTTGCTGCAAAAAAAAAAACCTTCTTTAGCTGTGCAACACCCTGGGAACAGAGCCCTCCGGAAATCCAACGCCTGGATCTTCAAATTCCAGACAGATAATGATCCTCTACCAAGACCTGGAGTAGGACTGTACATAAGGAATGTGCGTCAACCTAGATAAAGCTTCTTACTGCAAAAAGTATCGAAGGAAAATCTGGACCAACTGCTTCCTCAGCAAAGGTTATTGAGGTATACTTAGATTGACACCCCCCCCCCCCCCCCCGAGTCTTTAGCAAGTCCAGCACCGGAGCTAAGAGCTTTGTGAACCTCAAGCTATGGCCAGCCCGAAGGATGATCACAAAAAAAAACAAAACAAAAAAACTTTCCACTGCAATTACAGAAATCTTTGATGAGGCGGGAAACAACCTGGCACATGAAGCGGTGTGCTTACTGATTATTACGCAATCTACCTCTGGCAGAGAGGACACCACTGAACAGACTGTGCCTATCTGAAACAGAAGGATGCCCAGCGGACTGAGATCTTAAGACAGACCTCATGTTCCTATTCAGTTTTGAAGCTGCTACTAATTTAATTGTTTTACAATAATGAGCCCATAACTTCTGCTCCAAGACCCAACACAAGGCAAAGACTGACCCGACTAAGGAAGGAGTGAACCACCTCAGGAGACTGCACTAAAATCTTATGGTCTGAGATACTCTCAAAACACAGCAATCTCAGATGCCTCTCTCACTTAGGAGGGAAACCTAGGCAGTCTCCCATCCAAGTACTAACCAGGCTTGATCCGAGATCAGGAGCCAGTGGCTCAGATCGCTCTGATGCCATTGGTCCAACAGGAGACGTGAACATTGCCAGACCACTGAACCTGAGGGCGGTGTACCTGCCTCACCCTTCTAATAGGGCGTACACACGGTCTGACTTTGTTCGGACATTCCGACAACAAAATCCTAGGATTTTTTTCCGACGGATGTTGGCTCAAACTTGTCTTGCATACACACGGTCACACAAAGTTGTCAGAAAATCCGATCGTTCTGAACGCGGTGACGTAAAACACGTACGTCGGGACTATAAACGGGGCAGTGGCCAATAGCTTTCATCTCTTTATTTATTCTGAGCATGCGTGGCACTTTGTCCGTCGGATTTGTGTACACACGATCGGAATTTCCGACAACGGATTTTGTTGTCGGAAAATTTTATCTCCTGCTCTCCAACTTTGTGTGTCGGAAAATCCGATGGAAAATGTCCGATGGAGCCCACACACGGTTGGAATTTCCGACAACACGCTTCGATCGGACATTTTCCATCGGAAAATCCGACCGTGTGTACGGGCCATTAGTCATTTTGCTAGTCTAACAGATACATAGTAACGTGACTGTATTAGACAAACTAATATGTAGTTTCACAAGGATGCAGGCCTAGACAACCCTGTAGGTATGTAGGTATGCAGGTATACAAGTATTCTTGCCATTCATACATCTATGTATGCAGCTCAAGGCAAAAAGCACATACAGTTGTGCTCATAAGTTTACATACCAAGGCAGAATTTATGATTTCTTGGCCATTTTTCAGAGAATATGTATGAGAACACGAACACATTTCTTTCACTCATGGTTAGTGTTTGGCTGAAGCCATTTATTATCAACTGTGTTTACTCTTTAAATCATAATGGCAACGGAAACTAACCAAATGACCCTGATCGAAAGTTTACATACCCTGGTGATTTTGGTCGGATAACATGCACACAAGTTGACACACAGGGGTTTGAATGGCTATAAAAAAGGTAACCATCCTCATCCGTGATCAGTTTGCTTGTAAATTAGTGTGTGAGTGAAAAAGGTCAGTGAGTTTCTGGACTCCTGACAGACCCTTGCATCTTTCATCCAGTGCTGCACTGACAATTCTGGATCCCGAGTCATGGGGAAAGCAAAAGAATTGTCAAAGGATCTGTGGGAAAAGGTAGTTGAACTGTATAAAACATGAAAAGGGATATAAAAAGATATCCAAGGAATTGAGAATGCCAATCAGCAGTGTTCAAACCCCAATCAAGAAGTGGAAAATGAGGGGTTCTGTTGAAACCAAACCACGGCCAGGTAGACCAACTAAAATTTTAGCCACAACTGCCAGCAAAAATTGTTCGGGAGGCAAAGAAAAACCCACAAATAACTTCAGGCGAAATACAGGACCCTCTGAAAACATATGGTGTGGCTGTTTCAAGATGCACAATAAGGAGGCACTTGAATATTGGGCTGCATGGTCGAGTCGCCAGAAGAAAGCCATTACTACACACATGCCACAAAGTATCCCGCTTACAATATGCCAAACAGCACAGAAACAAGCCTCAAACCTTATGGCACAAAGTCATCTTGGAGTGATGAGACCAAAATTTAGCTTTTTGGCCACAACCATAAACGCTACATTTGGAGAGGAGTCAACAAGGCGTATGATGAAAGGTACACCATTCCTACTGTGAAACAGGGAGATGGATCGCTGATGTTTTGGGGATGTGTGAGCTACAAAAAGGCACAGGAAATTTGGTCAAAATTGATGGCAAGATAAATGCAGTATGTTATCATAAAATACTGGAGGAACATTTGCATTCATCAGCCAGGAAGCTGCGCATGAGACGTAATTGGACATTCCAACATGACAATGATCCAAAACACAAGGCCAAGTTGACCTGTCATTGGCTACAGCAGAATAAAGTGAAGGCTCTGGAGTGGCCATAATCAAGTCTCCTGACCTCAATATCATTGAGCCACTCTGGGGTCATCTCAAAAACGTGCAGTTCATGCAAGACAGCCCAACAATTTACAGGAACTGGAGGCTTTTTCCCAAGAGGATTGGGAAGCTTCACCATCTGGGAAGATAAAGAGCCGCATTCACAAATACCACAAGACTTCAAGCTGTCTGATGTTAAAAGGGGGCAATACACGGTATTAGGAACTGGGGTCATTTGGGTAGTTTCTGTTGCAATAAAAAAAAAAAAAAAAAAAAAAAAAAGTGTAAAACACAGTTTATTAAGAAATGGCTTCAGCCAAATACTAACTATGAGTGAAAGAAATGTTTGCGTTATTCATAGTCTCTGAAAAATGACCAAGAAATCATAAATTCTGCCAGGGTATGTAAACTTATGAGCACAACTGTATGTATCCCTAGACAAATAAGCACATATGTATCTAGTCCTAGGCAAATAAGCACGTATTTATGCAAACATGTGTCTATGCACCATGTGTTTATGCAAACACGTATATCTATGCAACATGCATACAAGCATGTATACTATGCTGCACCTTGCTGCACTTTGCCCCATACTAATATTTACTAGTTTAGCACATATGCATGTCATGCAGCCTTTTTCTGCTTCAGATCAGCCTAAAAGTAAGCTCCTGCAGACCAAATGCACATTATTCTGAAGTTTGCATGTATGCACCTGTTCAACTGCACCAGACTCCATACTATTTTTGTGCCAAATGCACAGTATTCTGGAGACACAACACTTTAAAATGCTAGGGGTGCATTGACTTACAGTTGTACAGGTCCCCCGAATTAAGCAGTAAGTATGCAGCATATAATCATGACTTGTCTGGCCACACATTTCTCCCATAGTAAGTACTCACACGTCATTAGTATCCATGGGCTGCTGTTATGTCTCAAGAGGCCCTGCCGTCCACATGACAAACATGGTCGCCCCTCCACTTCCTGCCTATATAGAAATAGGCCCCTGCACCCTCTAGTGGCTGGAGGGTTTTTTGTTTTAAAAGAAGAGAAACTGAAAAATAAAAAATGCAGACTTATCATTCCTGCTGCAAGACTCTGAGCATTAACAAGAGTCCAATCTTCACCCATCACAGTGGGCTGTCATAAAAAAGACCTTCAGGGACTGGGTCCCCCTTAATGTGGGGTCCACTCCCCTGGACCTGTATAGCACCCTGCAGGAAAGCACCTTGGTCAGAACAAACAATGCACAGGGTTCCATTACGCAGGGTCCAGCGCCGTAAGGCTGCATTACAGGCAAACCTCGAGGAATCTCAATCCATTTTGGCTGACAGCTTTTTCGAATAGATCTGGTTGAAGTCCTTGATTCTCATTAGAACCGTTCCAGACCTCCAAGAGCACATGTATCACATCAGTGACCACCACCTTACAAAAAAAAAAAAAAAAAAAAACACTGGAGATCCTTCCTGTGTGGGAGGAGTTACATAGGGGAGGACTTCTTGTTTGACTATCTGCCAGTGTCCATTCACCTATAGGTGGCGTATAACCCATATAGTCGTTATTATGGTTGCTCTGTGTCCCATGATGTATGAAGAAAAAAAAAATAGGATTTTTTTTACTTACCGTAAAATCTATTTCTCTGAGTTAATTGACAGACACAGCCTTCATAACGATACAGTTATATCGCCTCTATTAGGAGTAGGACTAGGCAGAACAAAAAAAAGCAAACGAGCACCTGGCTACGCCCATGGGCCGTCATTCAGTATATAACCCCCTCCCTGCTCTAGGTATTCAGTTTAGTAGCAAGCAGTAATAGAAATATCAAAAGAACTCCATAGAGGGATGGGTGCTGTGTGTCAACGAACACAGACCCGGGGGCCCCTCACAGGAGACACAGACCCGGGGGCCCCTCACAGGAGACACAGACCCGGGGGCCCCCCCCCCTCCACAGGAGACACAGACCCGGGGCCCCCCCCCTCCACAGGAGACACAGACCCGGGGGCCCCCCCCCCCCCTCACAGGAGACACAGACCCGGGGGCCCCCCCCCCCCCTCACAGGAGACAGACCCGGGGGCCCCCCCCCCCCCACAGGAGACACAGACCCGGGGGCCCCCCCCCTCACAGGAGACACAGACCCGGGGGCCCCCCCCTCACAGGAGACACAGACCCGGGGGCCCCCCCCTCACAGGAGACACAGACCCGGGGGCCCCCCCCCCTCACAGGAGACACAGACCCGGGGGCCCCCCCCCCTCACAGGAGACACAGACCCGGGGGCCCCCCCCCCTCACAGGAGACACAGACCCGGGGGCCCCCCCCCCCTCACAGGAGACACAGACCCGGGGGCCCCCCCCCTCACAGGAGACACAGACCCGGGGGCCCCCCCCCTCACAGGAGACACAGACCCGGGGGCCCCCCCTCTCACAGGAGACACAGACCCGGGGGCCCCCCCCTCTCACAGGAGACACAGACCCGGGGGCCCCCCCTCTCACAGGAGACACAGACCCGGGGGCCCCCTCACAGGAGGCATTGACCGGGCCCCTCACGCGGGGCACAGACCATCACAGCGCAACCCCTCAGCAAAGGGGGGCCGCCGCGAGGCCTAGCAGGCCGCGGCCTAAATTTTTGTCCGCCAACTGCTAGCACGCGGCCGGGAACCGCAGTAGGCTTTAAAAGCCGCGGACTAAATTTTTGGACGACCGCGGTAGGCCGAGAGAGAACCCCGGGAGGGACCGACCACCCCCCACCCCTCCAGGGAAGGTCGCTGCCAACCTAGCGCGTAGCTGAGGTCTGCATGCGCACGCTGGCCAGACTGCGGTGGACCCTCTGGATCTAAGTATACAGTCCGTCGCCCAGCCCGGCAGCTGGCACTTGATTGTAGATCTCGCTGGAAAAAAAATCCAGAAAAAAAAAAAAAAAAAAAAAAAACAAAAAAAAAAAATTCCCAGGACCAGCGATCCCAGCAGGATCCAGGTCCTTACTCCTGACTAGGCAGAAAAAAAACTGAATACCTAGAGCAGGGAGGGGGTTATATACTGACTAAGGACGGCGTAACCAGGTGCTCATTTGCTTTTTTGTTCTGCCTAGTCCTACTCCAAATAGAGGCGATATAACCCTATCGTTATGAAGGCTGTGTCTATCAATGAATGAATGAGAAATTATGT
Source organism: Aquarana catesbeiana (assembly GCF_042186555.1). Taxonomy (NCBI): domain Eukaryota; kingdom Metazoa; phylum Chordata; class Amphibia; order Anura; family Ranidae; genus Aquarana; species Aquarana catesbeiana. The sequence continues at coordinate 270,361,854 of NC_133326.1, forward strand.
TTATACATACCTATCCTCAGCCTGCTCCAGTCTGGTTACATGATCCCCGTGTTAGTCAGCGGTGGCTGCAGGGGAGTGAATGCTTGACAACTGGCACCCATAGGCTCCCATGTCTCAGCCATTGTTGGCGCTCCCCCGGCAGCTGCTGCCGATTGGCACATGACTGGACCAGAGCAGGCTAAAAATAGGCAAGTATATACACAGGTTAGTCAGCAAAGGTGATAGGAAGGGCGATAGGACTGGTTAGCTTTAGGCTGGAATTCTACTATGGTATAATTTCCACATATAAAAATGGTGTGCAATCTTATGGTCATGTTTATGCAATTAAAGCATGAAGCGCTCCTCCTCCACTGCCACATTTGACACTTTTGAGGGGGGGGGGGGGGTTAGAGAGCAGGAACCAGATTTTGACAGGTATCCGCTCCCATGGCGATCTTCAACATTTCCAGCCCCTCCTTAATAACCCCCCCCCCCACCCCCCCCCGCTGCCTCCTGGGACACACAGAGGTCCCAGAAGACAGTGGGACCATTCAGAAAGCGCATCGTTAGAAACAGAGTTGTAGGAAAAATGTGTATCAGTATTGATTTTAGTAGATTTGAATGCGTCTTCAAAGAACACCACAGCCCCTACTCAGTTATCAGTCTGCATAGAAACTGAATAGGAGCAGCAGCAGGCAAGTTCACATTATAAAATTGAACTATTTTTCACAATACTATAACTATTTTTATTATGAACTATTACTAAGATTTATAAGCTTTTATCTTTGCTTTATAAATGCATTCCTTGACAGTTTACACCCTTTCCTAGTTGGATATTGTGGCATGACTGCTTTTTGCACCCACTATGATATATGAGAAGAAAAAAGGTGCAAAGCTTAATTGGAAAGTGCAACATTTGTGGAATTGAGACGTGTGCATAAAATTGTAAATTACAGTAACTCATATTTTCATCCAATTACTGCCTTTTTATTACATTTTAAATAAATATTTTGCATTTTCACACACCATGGAAGCTTTTTGAAAGCAATTGCTGGGCCCTGCTTTCACAAAAGGTTGAGTACCACTGCCTTAAAGCGGAGTTCCACCCTAAAGTGGAACTTCCGCTCATCGGATTCCTCCCCCCCTCCGGTGTCACAATTGGCACCTTTCGGGGGGAGGGGGGTGCAGATACCTGTATAATACAGGTATCTGCACCCACTTCCGTGTATAGCTAGCCGCAGACTCCCCGCCCACCCCTGTTGTGTTGTGGGAAATACACAGTTCCCACAACACAACGGGGACCAGTGTAGACGCGCAGCGCGGCTCGCGCATGCGCAGTAGGGAACCGGGCAGTGAAGCCGCAACGCTTCACGATTCCCTCAGTGAGAATGGCGGCGGCAGCACCCGAGGATCGAGGGACGGTTCGGCTTCGGGTGCCGACATCACTGGACCCCGGGACAGGCAAGTGTCCTTATTTTAAAAGTCAACAGCTGCAGTATTTGCAGCTGCTGACATCTAAAAAAAATTTTTTAGCAAAACTCCGCTTTAATTTACCAGAAATGACCGAATTTGGATTGCATGGTTCTATAATGCATTACTAACTTCATCAATGGAAATTTTAAATCTTTAAGTGGACAAACAGGAAGTGAAAAATAGGAATAAAAAAAAAAAAAAAAAAAAAAAAAAAACACACAACACTACAACAATTTAATCTGCAGTACCTGCTCGGAGATGGCGGCGTATGAAGTGACATTGTTGGTACCCCTGTGGTTGGCGTTACATGGTTTGGTAACTGAGTGCCTTGTGATAAGCTGCGATTTAGTTGAGGAGTATTGTTGCTCATCCCCCTCATTGGAAGGCCTAGTGCACCTGTAGAAACAAATAGAATTCAAATATATTATTTGGCAGCACACAAATACAACGGTCACATGGTTTCTGCAGTGTAAAGCTGATGCATACATGCATTCAGCTATTCATAAAGACGATCACATTCAGTAATATGGAAGATAAACAACAAGATGGTTGGAGGAATATGTATCCTTCACATCAACATATTCGTAGACCAAATAAAAAAAAAAAAAAAAAAAAAAAAAGTACCCTGGGGACTCTAACACAGGCCATACACATCGATGCAAGTGTTTGATGAAATAACCATGTTACTGTTATGACCGAATGTAGAGAATATCTCACTGGTATTACAACGTATTTTAAAAAGGACTGAACTGATGATAAATGCAGTCTGATGGATTGAAAAATTCTTATGATTTCCAAGGTGATTGCGAGACTTATTTGAGGCATTTTTTTCACTTTGTCAATTTTTTTTTTTTTTTTAAGAACTTAACTGGGCTGATGCAGGCAAGGTTTTTAATAAAACAAATGTACTGAAGAGTTGATCACTTGAGTGTTAGAAATTCTAATTACTGGTAACCAATAGAACAATGACCGATGCAGAGTGATGTTAAGCAGCTATATCGCACATTTTGCAGAGCTATCTAAAATCTATAAATTTATAAAGCACCCTTGGTAAATACAAAACTATAAAAAGAACACGGGGAAGGGGCTAGTACAGATAATAAAATACATTAGAGGTTCCAAAAAGAGCAGTACATAGGAGTTGTTTAGTACAATGTAACAGTAACAAGGCCCTACCTATAACAGCTTGAAAGAAAAGCGAGTACGCTGTATATGATGATCATTTGTGACTTGCCAGATGAGAAGTAAACCAATGAGAACAAAGAAACTCAGATTCTATGTGTGTCTAAAGAGGTGGGTTTGCAGAGTGAACCTAAAAACGCACTGTCGCTTTGTGCGTCTAAAAGTTTGAATGAGCGGAATGGCAAGTTGGCAGTGTCTCTCTAAAGGTTTCAAGAGTTGGAGACTTCTCAAATACATGTGGGAGAAGATCATCTCATGATCTAAACCAAGTTAGTCTTACCGGTAACTTGTTTTCCAGAAGTCTTTCAGGACAGCACCTGAGAGATAGTGACTCCTCCCACCGGACCATAGGAAACACCTTCTTCCTCCAGATTTTTAAAGGGAGGCACCTCCCTACCATACCTCAGTTGTAGAAGAGAACCTCTGGCCCCGGCTGGAACACATACGTTAGGTCACAGCATAGTAAATAAAATACAATAGGGCGGGATGTTGCTGTCCTGAAAGACTTCTGGAAAACTTACGAGTAAGTCTAACTTGGTTTTTCCCAAGGAGTCTTTCAGGACAGCACCTGAGAGGATAACAGAGACTTACCCCCTTAGGGCAGGACAACAGCTTGCAGGACCTTTCTGCCAAATGCCTGATCGTTAGCAGATGTGAGGTCCAGCCTGTAATATTCCACAAATGTGTGAAAACTTGACCATGTTGCCGCCTTGCAAATTTGTTCAGGGGTGGCACCAGCTCTCTCTGCCAAAGTGGCTGTCAGTGCTCTGGTTGAGTGTGCACAAATTCCTGCTGGTGGAGACAGACTTGCATGCGAATAAGCCTCTGAAATGGATAATTTCAGCCATCTTGCTAAAGAAACTTTAGAAGCCTGGCAACCTTTTCTGTTGCCCAAAAATAGCACAAATAGTGAATGTGAACGTCTAAAGAGCTTTGTCCTTGCCAAGTAACACAACAAAGTCCTCTTGACATCCAACATGTGGAAAAAAGTCTCCTTCTCCCCTGCTGGGTTAGGGCAGCAGGTTGGAAGTACAATGTCTTGAGCACGATTCTGCACTGAAGCTACCTCCGGTAAGAATTTTGGGTCTGTCCGAAGTATAACTATCTGGAAAAATAGACAAATAAAAGGTTCTTTAATTGATAGAGCGTTTAGCTCACTGATCCTGTGTGCAGAGACAATGGCAATCAGAAACACGGTCTTAAAAGTAAGATATCGGAGAGGCTCTTCTTCCAAAGGCTCAAAGGGACCCTTTGTTAGAGACTTCAGGACTACCGACAGATCCCATTTAGGGAAAGACTTAAGTGGTGCTGGTCTAGACCTCGTAATAGCCAAAAAAAAAAAAAAATTATATTATATATAATCCGATTACCATCGGATTCGAGACCACAGTTTTTTTTTTTAAGAACACTGCTAGAGCAGCAACCTGCACCTTCAGGGTACTAAACGCTAGCTTGTCAGCTCCATTTTGTAAAAATTCTAGAATGGAAACAAGACTCCCTGGGTCCTGGGCAGATGAATTACACCATGTATTGTAATCCTTCCAGACCTTGGAATAAATGTCCCTCGTCACCTTTTCCCTACTTGGCATTAGTGTTGTAATCAACCGGTCAGAAAACCCCTTGCTTCTTAGGAGCTGCTCCTTGGATACCAAGCTGTGAGCGCCAGATGCCAATAAGGTCTGACTGCCATTCTCAGAACTGTTGAAAACCATGCCCTTCTTGGCCAAAAGGGCACGATTAGGATGACTGGTATCATCTCCTTCTGAATGTTCCTTAATATTAAAACGGAATTAACTGGAATGGGGGGGGGAAGCGTAGCAAAGATGGAATTTCCATGGATACACCAAAGCATCTGTCCCCCAGTGATCCGACCTGATTGTTTAGGGAAAAGAATTGTGGAACCTGAGCATTCTCCTTTGGAGGCGAACAGGTCCACCTCTGGCTTCCCCCATTTTTCGGCAATCATAGTGAAAACATCTGGGTTCAGTGACCATTCTGCTTCTTGAATGGGGTTCCTGCTCAGGAAATCCGCTACCCTGTTCAGGGTCCCTTTTAGGTCGACTGCTGATAGAGACAGCAAGTGTCCCTCTGCCCACTGGCTAGTACTTGCAGTAACCTGTACCCCCCTACCTGTTTATATAAGCCACTGCCGTGGCAATGTCCGTTAGTATCTGAACATGCTGAGAGTGAAGATCCTGAGCAAATGCCTTTAGAGATAAGGTGAACGCTTTCAGCTCTCTCCAGTTTGAGGACCTTGTTGCCTCCTTCTTGGACCAGCTTCCCTGAGTGAAACCCTTTCCTAGGTGGGCCCCCTCCCCCAGCCCCAGGAACTGGCAGTTTTGTTGTCAGTCTTTTTTTCGACCGGAAAAGCTCAGACTAAACCCTCCAATAGGGTATCCTGCCTCTTCCACCACCATAGTGATCTCTTCACCTGAGTTGGAATTTTTACCTCTGTTTCTAGGGATTCCAATTTATAATCCATGATCTCAGGAGAAAAATTTGCAGACACCTAAAGTGTAGCCTTGCCCACTGAACGGCCGGCATTGATGAAGTCAGAACACCCAAAGTTGACATGACTTGTCTTATCGTCAGACGCTAGTTGGTCTGCAGTATCGACACTGTATTGTGAATTTTGTCCTCTAAAGGAAGAAAGATCTTTTGAAACACAGAATGGATTACATACCCTAGAAACCAAATCTCCTGAGATGGGTCTAAAGAAGACTTTTGGAAGTTTAGAATCCATCCCAGAGACTCCAAATGGCTGCGTGCTCTGACTAAAATGCTCTGCAATTCCTCCCTCGAGGGGGCGAAAAATAGCATTCCCTGAAGACGAAGCGGAGCTAAGGCTTCTGCCATCACTTTGGTGAAAATTCGGGGCGAGGATGACAGATCGAAGGGTAAGGCCCTGAACTGTAGATGATGAATCACACCTTCCATCCTTACCTCCAACCGGAGATACATCTGGGACTAGGGTGAGATCAGAATATGCAGATATGTATCCTTTAAATCTATAGACGCCATGAAGCAACATGGCGTCAGTAGGTTTCTGACTGAGAAAATTGAGTCCATCTTGAACTTTCTGTATATGATGGATTCGTTTAGAGGTTTTAGATTGAGAATCAAACGAAATTTTCCTGTCGGTTTCTTTACCAGGAAGACATAAGGAATAGAACCCCTCCTGCAGTTCTTTTAGTGGCACGTGGATTACTACACCCTGTTGCATCAGTTTCAAGGCCAGGGCCCTTACTGGATCTCGTGGGGGATTTGTTATCAAAAACTTTTGGGGGGGGGGGGGGGGGGGGAGTGTGTAGCCCTGCGAGAGAGTGGTCAGAATAAACTGATTTGAAGTTATGCCTGACCACTGCGGAAGAGACTCTTTTAGTCTTCTGCCCACCTGCAGGGACGAGTCATTGTGATTTCTCGGCCTGTGTAGGACGACTGAAGAGAATTCCACCTTCACCCTTCGATTTCTGTGCGAACCAATTTTTCCTTCTTCCCTGAAACTTGCAGTCTTGCTCCTGAGCTTTTTGAGGTTGAAAAATTTGTTTTGGGACCTGCTTTTTCTTTTTGACCGGGAAGGACCTCTTTTTAAAAAAAAAAAAAAAAAAAAAAAAAAAAAAAAAATCGGCAGTTCTGTTCAGATTATTATCTAGGTCAGGGCCAATGAGGTGGTCACCGAAAAGGGAATCCCACAAAGTTTGCTTTTTGACGCTGTATCACCTGGCCAGGTCTTTAGCCATAAAGTTCATCTTGCAGGATTTGTCAAAGCTGCGGATCTAGCTGACATTTTAATTGCTTCAGCCGAAGCATCTGCAATATAAGCAACTGCAGAGATCAGGGTAGGAAAAGAATCTAAAATCTCCTGCTTGGGGGAAGTCTGCCCCTATATGCGATTTTAGCTGGTTAATCCAGTGTTCTAGATTCCTGGCTACAAAATTGCTCATGACTAATTGTCACGATCTCTTGAGCAAAAAATCCATGCGTTTGTCAATTGGATCCTTCAGAACCCCCATGTCTTCAAAAGACAGGTCTGTGGATCTTGAGACCTGGGGAAAGGCAGCATCCAACTTGGGCACCTTATTCCACACTGCAGAAGGGTCCTCCTCAAAAGGAAAAAAAAAAAAAAAAAAAAAAAAAAAGGATTTTTAAAACAGCTTACCTGTAAAATTCTTTTCTTGGAGTACATCACAGGACACAGAGCACCATAATAATGACTGACTATCTGGGTTTATATATTACCTTCAGGTGATTGGACACTGGCAACCAATAGTAAGAAGGTTCCTCCCATATAACCCCTCCCACACGGGAAGTACCATAGTTTTGTAGCAAGCAATGAAGATCCCAGAAAAGAAGGGAGGGACCTCTGTGTCCCATGATGTACTCCAAGAAGAGGATTTTACAGGCAAGACGTTTTAAAAATCCAATTTTCTTTATCGTACATCATGGGACACAGAGCACCATAATAATGACTATCTGGGATGTCATAAAGCAATGCATTTGAGGGGAGGGAACATAGTATTCCTAGACCCCATCCAGGCCCAGGACTTATAAAGCTGCTTGCAGCACGCTACGCCCAAAAACCGTCTCCTTTTGAGATCTAACATCCACCTGGTAAAACCTGGTGAATGTATGAACTGAAGACCAAGCGACCGCTTTGCAAACCTGAGCCACAGACACCTGTTGGTGCACTGCCCATGATGCACCAACTACCCTAGTGGAGTGAGCTTTTAGATACCGAGGTGGAACCTTGTGTTTTAATCCATAAGCCTGGATAATGACCTGGCGAATTCACCTATAGACAGTAGAACTGGTCGCTGCCTGTCCCCTTTTAGGACCCTCCGGCAGGACAAAAAGGGAGTCAGTTTTCCGAAATGGAGCCGACATCTTTAAGTAAACCTTGATCGATCTCACCACATCCAGTGAATGAAGCGACCTTTCTTCCCTAGACTTAGGGTTTGGAAAAAAGTAAGGCAAAATGATATCTTGATTCAAATGAAAATTGGAAACCACCTTAGGCAAAAAATCCAGACTGGGGCACATGACCAGCTTATCCTGATGTATCAATAAAAAAGGTTCTTTACAAGAAAGGGCGGCCAACTCCGACGTCCTTCTAGCTGAGGTTATGGCCACCAAAAAGACCAATTTCCTAGTTAATAGGATAAAAGGAATATGCTCAATAGGCTCAAAAGGTTGACCCTGTAAGGCTGATAGCACCAAGTTCAGGTCCCAGGGACATAAGGGTGGTTTAACCGGTGGCCTCAAGTGCGTTACCACTTTGACAAAGGTTTGCACTAAAGAATGGAATGCAATCGGTCTTTGGAAGAAAACTGATAAGGCTGAGATTTGACCTTTAATGGTCCCTAAAGCTAGGTTAAACTCAACTCCTGCTTGAAGGAAGGCAAGGATCCTCCCAATCGTATACCTGTGAGGGTACCATCTTTTCCCCTTGCACCAGGAAATATAGGACTTCCAGATACTATAAGTAAATACCTCTAGAAACTGGTTTCCTAGCGTTTATCAGAGTAGACAAGACTGAACCTCTAATACCACGGTCTTTCAGTATTCTGGTCTCAATAGCTATGCTATCAAATTTAGCGACCGTAAAGACGGATGAATATGGGACCTTGGGATAACAGGTCTAGACTGCATGGGAGACACAATGGGTCTCCCACTGCCATCTTCACAATCTCTGTGTACCACGACCTCCTGGGCCAACCTGGGGCCACCGGTTTCTGTTCTTCCTGAATTCTGCGTAGCAGGTGCGACAAGATCTGGATTGGAGGGGAAGCATAGATTAGGGAATACTGATCCCAGGGAACCACCAATGCATGCGTCCCGACAGCAAGTGGGTCCTTGGTCCTGGACACAAACCTGTCCAGCTTGGCATTGAATCTGGATGCCAGAAGATCCACATCTGGGATCCCCCAGTGCTGGCAGATTTGAAGAAAAACTTTCGGTATGAAGGGGCCACTCTCCCGGCAACAATCGCTGGCGACTTAGATAGTCTGCCTGCCAATTGTGCACACCCGGTATAAAGACCGCTGAAAGAAACGGCACATGCCTCTCTGCCCAGGTTAATATATGATTCACCTCCTTTTGGGCTGCCTAGCTCTGGGTGCCTCCTTGGTGGTTGATATATACCACCACCGTGGAGTTGTTGGACTGGACTCGGACAGGAAGACCCTGCAATATGGATGTCCAGAATAGGAGAGCCAAGCGGGCTGCCCGAATCTCCAACAGATTGATGGGCAAGGTCTTTTCCGCTTGGGACCATATTCCCTGGATGGATGCCTCCTCCAGGACTGCTCCCCAGCCGAGACGACTGGCGTCCGTAGTTACCACCCTCCAGGCAGAAAGGATTTCCCGCTCCTCAAGTTGCTGGTTTTTGACCACCAAGAGAGGTCCCCCTAAATACATCGTAAAAAAAATTAATATATTTTTTCCTACTTAATAAATGCATATTTACTATGTGGGTGCATGTGTCGCTATCAGGCATATTGTTGCTAACAATATTATGCTTTACTACTATTCTTATTTATATTAGATCATGTGCTGCTATGTGTACATAATTTTTATTATGCCTATGCTATTTGTACATCTCCTATACATTTATACAATTAATGTTTTACTGCATATGAAATGAATACCCCTTTTATTGTCTGTCACTTTGTACAATCAATAAACATTTTATATTGCATTTCAAATATGGTTTATTTTACCTCCACTACCCAAATGCTTCATCTAAAGTCCCAACTTCCCTTCTCAATTGTACCAAATACCGGGATGGAGGCACTTAATTGTACCTCATATAAAGTCCCAATTCCCCCCCTATATTTTCTAAAGAGAGGTCCCGTTGTACCTGTGGGGATAGAGACATGGGACGATCCAAGATCTGAACAGTCTTGTCTCAGGCCTTCAGGATATTGTTCTGGAACGACCTGGAGTGAAAACTGCGCATAGGGCAGTGATGGCGAACATTGGCACCCCAGATGTTTTGGAACTACATTTCCCATGATGCTCAAATACACTGCAGAGTGCACGAGAATCATGGGAAATGTAGTTCCAAAACATCTGGGGTGCCAAGGCTCGCCATCACTGGCATAGGGGATTGTGTTTGAAAGATGACACCATCTTGTCCAGCAATCTCATGCACAGTCGAATTGAAGGTCTCTCTTCTCTTTATTTTTCGAACAAGTTCCACTATGAAGTTGACCTTTAAGGCAGGTAAAAACACCTTCTCTTGAGTGGTGTCCAGGATCAGTCCAGATGTAGCAAGACCTGAGCCGGACGGTGTGCCCGATTTGTCCACATTCAGAATCCAGCCTAGGAACCGCAGAAAACGTTGTTGTAACGTTTTTGACTAGGATGGGGCAAGATCAGTCCTTGAACAGAAGATCGTCCAGATATCCTACCACTGAGATCTTCTGGGACCTTAGAAATGCCAAAACCAGGGCTAAAATCTTTGTGAAAACCCAAGGGGCCATAGCTAGGCCAAATGGCAATGCCAAACTGGAAATGACGCCCGTCTACTGCAAAACGCAGAAATCTCTGATATGGACCGAAGATCGGTACATGTAGGTACGTGTCCTTGATGTCTATGGATGCTAAGTAATCCCCTTTTTTCAGGGAAGCGATTACTGAACGGGCATACTCCATACGGAAAGACCGGACGTTTAGAAAGCAGTTGAGGGATTTGAGGTCCAGAATGGGCCTTACCTCCCCGTTCGGCTTCGGCGCTGTGAAAAGGTTTCAGTAAAACCCCTTGAATCTCTCTCTGTGCGGAACCTTGACAATTACTCCCTGCTTTTCCAGTTACTCTAAAGCCAGGAACAGGCATTTCTTTTTCTCTGGATCTGACAGAATTCTGGACTCCAGAAACCAAGTTGGTGGAAATTCCCAGAACTCTATTTTGTAACCCTGTGTTACAGCAGAAATGACCCACCTGTCCTGAACCAGTTTTTTTCCCAAGCGCCTGAAAACGGCCAAAGTCTGCCCCCCCCCCCCCACTCGTAAGAGCGGGGGCGCCCCTTCACAAGGTAGACTTGGAATTGGACTTGGCTGGTTTTTGGGTCCATGGTCTTCTTTGACCCTGGAGGTTTTTTAAAACTAGGCGGCTGAGGCCGTCGATACCGCTTGGGAGAAGAAGCACTTGGCCCTGGAGCATTGGTAATTTTAAAGGAAAGCTGCTTATTCTTCCTTTTAACAGGAAGCAAGGAACTCTTTCCTCCTGAGATCTTTTGGATAGATCTATCCAGATCCACTCCAAATAGGCGTTACCCATGAAAAGGAAAGGCAGCGAGCAGCCTTTTGCATGGCGTCTCGGCAGACCAGTTCTTTAACCACAAGACTCTGCGCATATGTACTGAAAGTAGCGCAAAACGCGACATCTGCTAGATCGAGTCCTTCAATGAGTCTACTGAGAAACAAAGCGCAAGGAAGCTCCGACAATTCGTCAGTAGATTCCTCCTGAAAAGATAGGTTCCTAACCAACCTTTTAAAAACGGTTCTTCAGGGACTGGCAAATACCGATAGCCGCAACCACCGGCTGTACTGCTGAACCAGCTACTGCAAAGGCAGCTTTTAGCAAGGAATCCAGTTTTTGTAATCTGCCGGATCCTTAAATAACTGGGCATTATCCACTGGACAGGTTAGGCTTTTATTCACTGAAGAAATGGCAGCATCAACCAAAGGTGTATCCCACTTCTTCCAGAATTTTTTCTCCCTAGGATAGAAAAGGGAGAACCTTTTTGCAGGCAAGTATATCCGGTCAGGATGATCTCAGTCAGCGTAAATCACAAGCTCTAATAATGGATGCAAAGGGAATGCCTGGAAACCTTGCTGAGGTCGCAATGATCCCAAAGTAGAACAGAAGAGTCCAGGCTCCTGAACCGGGGGCAACTTAAACCCAGCTCTTACCATTCCAGACTGGATAAACAATTTTTTGGGATTGAGAGGCTGAAATTGGTTCTTTAGAACCTGAATCCTCAGCCAAGGAATCTTCAGCCTCTCCTTCCTCTTTATCCCTAATGGCCACATCCTCCAAATCCTCTGCCCACTCTGGTTCCAGATCACCTGGACACATCTGGCTAAGAGAGTCCTGGTGCTCAAGTGACTCTCCACTGGGGCCAGGCTCAGGAGAGGGAGACCTATGACGCTTCTTCCCTCCCTGTGTTACTGTGGCAATCATACCTGCTATTTTGCCCTCAAGGACAGCTAGGGCTGATGCCAAGTCATCCTTAGTAACATAAGCTGAGGCAGGAACATTAGTAGTGGCCACTACTCCTGACAGATGCAATGGCTCAGCCAGGCCAGATGCCGCAGCAACCTGAGGTTGGTCTCCTGTTTTCAAAGTAGGTACTTTAACCCCTGGACTAGCCCTGCTCCCCGTACCCCTTCTTCTGGAAGACATTGCTTACAAGAGATGGAGGGACAAAGTGTACTCCCTCTGAGCTATAGGCTGTAATCGAGCGTATAGCAGTTATCACAGCCCTATACAACAAATACCCGTTCAAACTTGTTGCAACTGTCCACTCATGTGCACCAGACCTCTGTGTCCCAACCACGCACTTCTAGGGGTCTCGGCCCCCTTTAGAGCCCGTTCAACGATGCTAAGAACCGGCACTGCCATGCGTCCCCCACGTGACCCGGCGGCCTGCACGCCACACGGTAACCCCCACGGTGCATGTGCACGCCCGCCCGCCGTGCCCATGCGGGACACATACAGCATACAGGTATACTGCCGGCCGTCATCTGTAACAGCAGCACAGTGGGACACAAGGCACGCACACATACATAGACATATGATATAGAGGGAAAACAGTTATTAGGCATCCCAGAGGGAGTACTCACCATCCACACTGCAGGGCCTGAGACAGGTCCAAGCTTCCCCCATCACGGCGGGAAGTGCCTCTGGAGGACCTTCAAGGACAGGGTCCCCCTTTTTTTTGGGGTCCACACCCTTGGACCTGTAGGGCACCCCTCTAGTTCCCTTGGGTAATAAATAGACCAGGGATACCATTTAACAAGGGTCCAGCGCCATATAGGACACAAAACCTTGTTCTTGTTTTTTGTTCTTTACGCAAGCCAAGCGTAACATGAATAGCTTTAAAGGAGCCCATCTACCTCTTCTAGGGATAGCTTAAATTTAGAGGGGGCCACCTCAGTCTCATCACCCTCCTCCTCTGAGTCTAACGGAAGGAGCAGGGGACTGCTCTTCCCTGCTTGAAGGGTCTTCAGGTAGAAACCGGGATAGAAAGGGAACCCTGGGAAGACTCTGAAGTAGATGGCTGACTAGCAGCTGGATTAACTAAAGAATCACGAAAAGTTTGAATCGTGGCATATAGTTCCTTATTTACAGAGGCAACCAGGTCATCACAAACAGAAGCCGATTCGTCCTTGACTAAAGTAGTGATGCAAGCCCTGCATAAGATGAATAAAGCAGTGCAGCGCTATACCCAGAAGTTCAAATATTACTAATAAAAAAGTCCCTTTAAATTTAAATCCAAAAGTTGATAGAGAAAAGGTCTCCTCTGTAGTGGTCTAAGTGCTCATGACAGTCCATGCAGTGCTATACATCCGTGATTCCACCACCAGCTAGCCAAACCGCTCACCTCAGCATATGGACCCCTGAGCTAACAGACGGGTCAAAACAGCATTTACCACTCTCAGTGGATAAAGATGGAGACTTGCATGGGCAGATCGTCACACGATATAAAGGCAGCACTCAGTAATTGATGATCATGTTCACATGCAATAAAATTAAGAGTACATAGCGCACACTGTGTGGCTAAGAATATCACATTTATTAAAAGTCAAGTACTCATATACACAGCACTACACCCTAGTGCTGGGATAAAGGTATAATGGCATCAAAGGATAACGTCAAGTAGTAATGGTGGCTGCAGTAATGTCCAAGGAACTCCCGCACGCGTATCGTCCACATCCGGACTTCATCAGCGGTCAGTGTATAGCACTGCATGGACTGTCATGAGCACTTAGACCACTACAGAGGAGACCTTTTCTCTATCAACTTTTGGATTTAAATTTAAAAGGGACTTTTATTAGTAATATTTGAACTTCTGGGTATAGCGCTGCACTGCTTTATTCATCCTATGTACTTTGAGGTTTTTTTATGTTTACCTTCAGTGTTCAGCTGCTTGTATTTTTAAATATTGGATTTTTTGCGCTGACTTTATTTTATTTATAATTAAGCCCTGCATAAGGCTTTTTTCCCCAATTCTGTCCCAATTTGGCCTTGCAAGAAGGACATTTCTTTTTGGGTCAGAGCTTTTAGCCTGAAAAGACAAAAAGGGGAAAAAAACCAGGGGACCTTTTAGTGAGACCCAGTCTCTGCTTTAAAAAGGACCAACATAGGTGCATGAAGAAGAAACCAGTCAGCCTCTAGTGCCCAGACAGGCCCATTGCCACTAGGGGGAAGAAAAAAAAAAAAAAAAAAAAAAAAAAAAAGGAAGAAGGAGAGAGAGACCAAAACCACAGGTAAAAAAGCAGACTTTGACCGCTGCCTCCTACTTGAGCCTTGCTGGTGCCTGTGACTGTCCCCACTGCTGCAGACGCCGACTCTTCCATAGCAGGTATGTAACTTTCCACTCGTGGCTTTACACGCCGCTTCCGGACTCCCATAATGCCTCTGCACCAGGCCGGAAGCAGACATAGGCGCCAGCTCCAGTCCCCCCTTCCACCCCTACGGCCACACCGGAAATTACGTTTTCGCCGACCCAGTGACCCACTCTGTCACTTCCGGCGCGACCACCGGAAAACATCGCAGTGACGCACGCACGCTGCCGCTTCCTGAGACTGTGCAGGCCACCGAATCTACAGCTCTCACCGAGCACCAGGAGGGGAAGAGAAGCCCAATTACTACCGCTGCAGATGCCTGGGTAGGATGGGAGGACAGTGGTGGGTCTCTAGTGGAGGAAAAAGAGGTTCCCTCAGGGCCGGAGGAAACACAAAAGCTGAGGTATGGTAGAGAGGTGCCTCCCTTTAAAGTTCTGGAGGAAGAAGGAGTTTCCTATGGCCTGGAGGGAGGAGTCACTATCTCAGGTGCTGTCCTGAAAGATGCCTTGGGAAATAAGGTTGTATTCAGAGCGGAGGCAGAGTTTGGTATGGTATCTGAAACTATCTAATAAAATATTTGGATGGGCAAGATGTAGAGATATTTGTAGGTTAGCTTTAGAAGTTTGAACAGAACTTTGAGAAGTTGGCAGGTAGTGCAGGTCCTTACTGAAAGGAGCAGCAAAGGAGGAGTAAGAAAGGCAAACGAGTCACAGAGAGTTGTGCTGCATCTTGTGTAAGGAAGGTATGGCTATGAAATATTCTTTTAAGATTTAGATGGCAGGAGATGTTTGTGAGCGATGTGAAGTTGACAAGACAGCCCAGAACCAATTAATACCCCAGGCAATAACTGAGGAAATGGAGTCATGAAGGAGTTATCAAGATTGTATCTTAATGTTGGAGTATAGCAGATTGCAACAAAATTGCAAACGTTTGGTTTTATCCATTTAGGGAAGTGAAACGAAATTAAAGCAGAAACAAATACACAAACAGAATACAGTAGAGAAGGGAGAGTGGAAGCAGAAAAAGATTTAAGTTTACTACATACTAAAAAAATTATATTGGAAGTGATAATTACTAATCAGCTAATTAAAAAGGAGGAAATAAACTTCCCTGGATTGTTTGTACCTATAGGTAAGGCCTCATGTACAATGCTGCTGCGGATGTTTAGGAGGAGTTGGGCATTTTTTTCAACTGCTCCTGAACTCTTCTCTATGTTATGTTATCAGTACATGTACACAGGTTCGTTTATAGTCGTTTCTAGGCAGTTGAGTTTGGAGGCTTTTTTTGGAACGCAAAAAAAAATGGGTTCAAAAGTTGAGCATTTCAAGCGCCAAACACAGCTAAAACGTTTACAGGAGTTTGTCATTTTTGGGTATTTTTTTTAAATGCTTCTAAAAACGCAAATGTGGCAAAACGCCACTAAACGCAGCATATAAACGCAGCAAAACGGACGTTGTAAATGTGGGTTACTATCTGTCAAGTTAAATCGCTCAGGAGAGGTTGTAAAAATGTCCAGTGTACATGAAGCCTAATAAATCTTCTGCCCTTGTTTTAACTTTGGATAGTAAAACATTTTTTTTCTGACAGTAAATACCTTATACAGCCCACTTTCTGTTTGTCTGGTAAAAAGCCTAGGCTTATGACATCATGCACAGCTCTCTCTCACTCTGTTAGAGTTTGCCGGGGGCCTGCATGAGTCATACGATGGCCAATGAAAGCTGCAGAGCTGGAGGAGTGCCTCTGGGTAAATCCAGGAAGCGAACAGGCAGCAGCTTCAGCTGCCCACAGTTAAAATGAATGCACTTAGTGGAGGGAGATTTCTGCAGCATATTTGGAAAGTACAGAATCACAGTATATACTAGAGCTGCATGCCAATTTGTTAAAAAAAAAAATAATTGTTATCTCGATTCAACCAACCCCCCCCCCCCCCCCTCACGATCTCTATGCAGAATTTCCCGATTCATTCATGTAACAAGCGTATAGAGTTCTCTGCTCACTCAGCTGTCAAAAGGGAAAAAAAAAACTGCCAAGTTTTCCACAACATTGTCTGCACTGTTAGATAACTATAAACATTGGAACCTTTTGTTCTTAGTGCAAAAGGAATGAACTTTGGTCTGTAAATGAAGCAAGTTTAACAACTTTAAGCAGAGTTCCACCCATTTAAAAGTCAGCAGCTACAAAAAAAAAAAAAAAAAAAAAAAAAAAAAAAAAGCGTAGCTGCTGACTTTTAACAGACACTCACCTGTCCCACAGTCCAGTGGTGCAAACACACCAAGCCCCGCTCCTCTCCACATCACTGGCATTGTAACTGTGGGCGTCCAGCTGTGGCTTCACAGCCAGGCGCGAGCTGTACACTGAATGGCCAGGCAATCTTTTGGGACCTGTGACATGTCCCAGAAGATTGCAGGGAGGGGGGAGGTGAACTTCCTTCCGGCACCAGGAGAGGAAGTGGGAGCTGGGTGCCAGTCAAAACTGGGTTGGTCGGGAGTAGCTGCGAACCTTTCCTCTTTACAGACAATAGTGCACACAGTACAACAATGCCCCGGCACTGGTGATGTCACCGACATGTTCTAATTGGAAGCCTTTCTATGAGAAAGATTATGGCAAGAACATGTCGGTATAGGCGGGAGGCGATGCCACCATCACAGGGGCACCGTTTTACACTGTGCACGGTCATCTGTTTAGTGACTTTTTTTCCCCTACTATCAGACACAGACTGGATGTCAGCGGCCAGGACCCAGACTCGATTGTTGCACCTATTCCTTGTGCCCTGCTGCTACTGAACCCGTTATTAGGCACACACATGCTTGCACTGCATTAGCAACATTGAAGCAACAGTTACAACTCAGAAACATGCAGCCAGCATTATAGAGTGAGCGCCTGGTCTTATTGTCACAAATGTTATTTATTCCTCCTTAGATTTTCTTTGCACTAAGGATTTGTGAGTGCTGCAGGAATTGTTTATAGATTTTAGGAATTTAGCATCAATAGGTGTACTGTAAGGCATACACCAATTAGAAGAAATTATCCAGTCAGTCAATGAATGCAGAGAAAACGGGCATTAATAAACTAAATAAAAGAAAAACTTACTTTGTTGCCCGTATAAACTAGCCCCAAATTGGGACAGCTGACCCGACGCGGATGGTGATGGAGATGCCAGCATCTAAACAGAGGGGGAGAAAAAAATAAATAATGAGGGATAGAATGAGAACACAAAATCACTTGTCAGTATTTTTTATAAAACGCGCAATAGGAAAAAGTTTGAAATACTATTAACTTAATATATTTTATAAAAAAAAAAAAAAAAAAAAAAAAAAATGCACAAAACGTACATCTTTTTCCGACCGATGCGGAAACATCGATGACTGGCTATAATACATATTCTCGTCATGGTAGTCACTTTCGACTCCTTCTACAAACTTCTTTCTTGAAGCACCAAACATGCTGTATGTCACCTAAAAAATAAAAAAAAATAAAAAGACATTGAAGTGTTAAACCTTCAAAAAAAGCTTACATAATGAAGAACACAAAACATAATTAAAAGAAAACACTGCAAGGTGACAAGAGGAAGCACATGAAAATTTTACTGTAAAAATGCAATGGGTACTATACAGAATGGAATTTAGGTGCAGTGCAATTTCAGCCCATTCATTTGAATGGGCTGAAGTCGCCCCAGACTGCAGCAAAAGCAATGCATACCCTACTTTACAAAACAGAGCAACTGGATAGCATGGTACTTCTGTACCTGCATTGCATTTGTGGTGTCCAAGTCCAATAGTGTCTGCTACCCCTCTCTGCCAATCCCTCCATTGGCTGCCACTCGCCCAACGAATTAAATTCAAAATACTAACAATAAGTTACAAAGCCATCCACAACTCTGCCCCCAGCTACATCACTAGCCTAGTCTCAAAATACCAACCTAATCGCCCTCTCCGTTCCTCCAAAGACCTCCTGCTCTCTAGCTCCCTCATCACCTCCTCCCATATCCGCCTCCAGGACTTCTCTCAAGCCTCACCCATCCTCTGGAATTCCCTACCCCAATCTGTCAGACTGTCTCCAAATTTATCCACTTTTAGGCGATCCCTGAAAACTTTCCTCTTCAGAGAAGCCTATCCTGCCTCCATCTAATAACTGCACTATTTTCTCCATTAGCTCATCACCCACAGCTACTACCCTTTTGTAGAACTTGACCCTCCCTCCTAGACTAAGCTCCAACGAGCAGGGCCCTCCGATTCCTCCTGTATTGAATTGTATTGTACTTGTACTGTCTGCCCTAATGTTGCAAAGCGCTGCGTAAACTGTATAAATCCTGTATAATAATAATAATAATAATAATAATAAATAGAAAGATACCGCTGCTCACAGGTGAATCACACAGGCCATAATCCACAAAGCATGATGCAAACGATGGGGTGCATGCCCTGCCACTGCTAGCAGAGATCAAGCGGAAACAAAAAGGACGAATGGCTGCACACCCATAAGGCGCAATGTCGACTTTGACATCAAAAATAGATCAAGTTTGGGGCTTGTTTCCTTAAGAATCCCTGAATATGGATATGTCTCCAGACAGACATACGTATGCATGAGATGTTTTGAGGATATGAATTTCCACAATGAGGTGCAGCTGTGTCTCTCGTGTTTTTAATTCTGTAGTGTATTGTGTGGTATTCTCACAGTTTTTTTAATTTTTATACAAATTTTTCCTTTTCTGCTAAACTTTTTATCATGTTTATATTATGTGTATTGGTTTAGTGTTGCTATGAAAAAATACTAGGAATGAATTTGACAGGACTTGAAACAAGAAATGTAATTATGATTGAATCGTTGCGTATATATTGATTCTGGAGATCGCATTTCCATACGGTTTTAACAAAGCAAGAAATTCTTGTGAAACGCGTCAACCTTACCATCCCCTGCCTGTTTGTGTCTGGGATGTTTTTATCCATTTTTGATAGCAATAAAGTCGACATTGCACTGTATGGGTGTGCAGCCATTTGTCCTGTTTCCGCTGCATTTGGGGTGTCATTAGCATTGTACTGACACCCGCTGCAGATTGCAAGTGCAGTGCATATTGAACATGGTGTGGGAAACGCACATGGAATGTGGGTTTCTCTCACCCCTTTCTGGTGTGAACCAACCCTAAGGGAAGTCACATTAAAAACCATATAGGTAAATCTTCCTGGTGATGGGCAGCATAATAACCTAAGCGTATCATAACCCAAGAACAGTAATTGAATACACTGTAGCTTACCAGTCCTTTGATGAGGTGCCTGCAATGGTTTTCTTTTTCCCCCTCCTTTATGCTCATTTTTTGATTCTGCTAATAACAGTTTCTGTCCTTGGAGGATAACCCTCCCTCACTGTCCTGCATCTACAGAGAAACCGAGTGGTCACTCTAGGAGAGAACTACAGAAACCTCCTCCCATCCTCTTCTCCCTAACACATGGAAGGGTTGTGAAGTCCTCAGAGATAGGTGGGAACAATGTAATTTATAAGACAGGCAGAGAGCACAGAAAAGTATTAGCCAACATTGGTGGCAAGTGTTTTCACTTATTTAATAGATATAAGAAAATTATTTTAAATGGTATTTTTAACAAACCAAAAGGCACCAAACAAGTTCAGTTTCAGAGTTTAATAAATCTTCTCGGATGCCCTGAAATAGTAATGAAATTAAAAAAAAAAAAAAAAAAAAAAAAAACGCCCCCACACACACACACACACACACACACGTCAGTGTCCCCAATCACTGCCACACCTGTTATATGATAACCCTATACTGCCCTAGCGATCTGGGAAAAAATAAAACCCCACCACCACAACTTGCCTACCTTGCACTCTCCAATAAGGGTCTTTTGGGGGATATTTGTACTGTCCTGGTGTTTTTAGGCCTCAAGAAATAGGCCGCCAGTACATCAGGATTGATTAATTTTCATTAAAAAAAAAAAAAATTAAGATAGAGATTATATAAATATATATATTTATTCCCAGAGATCTATCAAAATTAAAAAAACACAGACTGTCCTACAGGCTAAATAAACATTGATTTTGGGCAAATTACATTTTGGCCTAAATTTATGAAGGTTTATCTGCTAAATTTTATAACAGAAACTATGAAAAGTTTGTTTTCAAAATTTTAATTAAAAAAAAAAAAAAAAACCCAGTGGTGATTAAATACCACCAAAATAAAAGTTCTGTGTGAACAAAATGCTAAAAATGTCATAGTATAGTGCAGCACAACCGCGCAATTGTTATTCAAAGTGCGACAACACCAAAAGATGAAAATGGGCTTGGGCAGGGAGGGGTGAAAGTTCCCTATACTGAAGTGGTTAAGGCTAACCATACACATTGGATTTCTAATAAATCCTTCAACCATGTTAAATAGTGTGAATGCAGGAATCTCCCCTGCCATTGTCTTCTGACAGCTGGCACCTGCAGTCATCAGAATTTCCAAGCTTTGACAGCATCTGAATGGAAATGGAAAATTGTCAGACAATTACTACCTGGACTAGGTGGTTGTGCTGAAGGATCACTCATGGCTTGAGCTGTGCCTGATTCAGCAGCATTTGAAAAAAAAGGTATCAAGTTTTTTTGATGTGTTGCCGTCTCACAATTTTTAATTTTTTAAACACTTCTAGCTGCTAAACGCAGCACGTAAACGCAGCAAAATGGATGTTTTAAACGTGGGTTACTATCTGTCAAGTTAAATCGTTCAGGAGAGGTTGTAAAAACATCCCGTGTACATGAAGCCTTAAGCCTCGTACACACGATCGGATTTTCCACAGACAAAACCTCGGACTTTTGTCCGAAGGCATGTGCCTGGATTTTATGGCAAGGAATTGTCAGCCAACAAACACGAACGTAGGGACGTACTACATGGTTTTTCAGCTCTTTAGCGCCACCTTTTGGGCTCCTTCTGCTAGTTTTGTTTTAGTAGAAGTGTGGTGAGTGTTGATTCGTGCTTTTCAGTTCGTTTAACGGCTGTTCGTCAACCAGACATGTTGTGGAATCGGAGGAGATAACATGTTATTCATTATTGGCCTTGGAGTTATTGCTTTGACCCAAGTCCAGTCCAGGAACAGGAGGAGGAGGATTTCTTGGACCAAAAATTGGTTGCTTTGTTAATCGAGACCAATTATGTCATATGCTTTTGCTGCGGGAGCTCGAGGAGAACAATGAGGATGATTTTCTGAATCATCTCCGGATGACGGACCCCTGCTTTCACCAACTCTTGGCATTGTTGACCCCCTATATTAAGAAGCAGGACACATGCATGAGGCTTTTATTTTATTTTTTGGGTGATTAATGATTTGATATGGTATATTTTCTATATTTTTGGATGCATAGAATGCACTTTTTGGTTAAGTTCTATTGGCAGATAGCATGTCTAAATTTTGTTTTCTTTTTTTAATGCACAATAAAAAAAAAAAATATATATATATTTGTGTAGAATAATACTTGGCTGTGTTTTACTTCAAATGACAGTTTGGGAGTAGGCAGTTACATTTGAAAAAATACAATGTAAAATTGACAAGAAACAGAAACATAGTTCTATCTTTGATCTTAAAACTACGGGATAATGGTGCTGTGGTAACTTGCCCAAAAAAATAAAAAAATAAAAAAAACAAGCAAAAAATATTATTCTTGATATCACTAGAAAATAAAAGCCTTTTAAAATACGTTTGCCATAACTCCATAAGTATCAAGAGCAAAGCAGCTTCATTATTATCCCATTAAATAAAGGAGAATGTGCGCTGCATTTCGAGATTTCATAATTTGCCAAGTCACGAATGTTAATTCTTCTCCATTACGAACACTAGTTTACAAGACTGACCGCTTCCAGCTCGTCCTGGCTTCCGAGCATGCGCGTTGTACTTTGGACTTTTGTCTGACGGACTTGTGTACACACGCTCAGAAAATCCGACAGACATTTGTCCGAAAATTTTAAAGCCTGCCATCCAACATTCGTCCGCGAAAAATCCGACAATTGTTCGATGGAGCGTACAAACAATCCGATTTTCCGCCAACAGCCTATCATCACACATTTCCCGTCGGAAAATCCGATCGTGTGTACGAGGCTTTAGAGAGTGAAAGCAGATTTTGAAATAACACCCCGTTAAAAGACTGAGATTGTATTGATTGTTTTTAGATCCACTTTAATGCAAGCCCGAAGCAAGCGGTATTTAGTGATAATCAGTAATCTTTATAGCCTTTGCATGTAAAATTACACCAAAAGAGTATAAAAAAAAAAACAAAAAAAAAAAACAAACGACAAATATGCCATCGACACGCATTTAAAGTTAAAGCTGTAGTAAACTATTTACAATGTGTACCCACAGGCAAGCTTTTAGGAAGTCCTAACTGTAGATATGGTGAATATTTTCTACACTTTGGGAGAGATTTACATCAGCACTAGCTGATGCCATGGCACATGTGCAGTGACGCTCTGCATCCAGGGCACATGGAGTGAGCCAAACATTGACGATGATGACTCCCGTGCAGGAAGTGATGTATTCACATCCTGGCCATTCAAGCAGTTGGAGAGCATGAACTCGAAAGGAAGACTTAGTGAAGATGGAAGCGCCCGCAGCAGTGACAGTGTAGCACTGGAGGGCTAGGTTTAAAAAAAAAAAATATTTAAAAATAAAGTAGGTCTGCAACAATGTGCAATGCTAGCACGACACTACAGGAGCCGCCCCTCCCTCCTCAAAAATAAATATATAAAATTGTTTACTATGCTTTAAAGCCCAAACTACATTTAATATCTGTTTAAATAAATAGTTGGTTAGGGCCAAGCTGGCCCAAGTTAGAACACAAAGCTTCCGGTTAGCTTTGCACTATGAATGAATACAAAGCTTCCTCTGATTGGCCAAGGCCGAGCGGATAACGTTAGCTCAACCAATCAGAGGAAGCTTTGTATTTATTTAAAGAGGGATGAGTGTCGCTCAGTCCAGCTCTATTTTGTTCCAGGAATAAGAGGGGGAAGTTCCCATCCCACTGGCTGAAAACAGCGCTGTACTGTACAATGTATGTAACTGAGGTTACATACAGTTGATACAGCATGCCCAGCAAGCACACCTGTTCCTGCAGGTAATGTAGTGAAGATGAACAAAGGCAGACATGTTTGAAGTCCAGACAATGTAACAACTATGGCTTCTTCCATAGATACAGTGTAAGTGATTGTAGTTTCCAAGGGACAGGAAGTGCATTATTTGCAGAATTACGAGTAGGATAAATGCAGGCACCTCATCTAAGGATTGGTAAGCTACAGCATATTACATTTGTGCATTTAGATACTCTACAAGAAAATGGCTTTGCCCTGCATAATCAAGACAACTTGTTTCCAGAGCCAGCAATGCTGCAATTTTAAGTCCAATTAAAGATAAAACATATCTGAACGAGTGAAACCCAAAAACGCTTCAGGTTCGATATGCTAAGAGACAACCAGAATGGATACAATGTGAACCCAGCAGGCACATCTACACAAAGTTAGTAAAATACACAACCAGATGCATAAAATGCTCAAAAACAATACCTCAATTAAGCTCATATTCTATACAAAAACAGCAGATATAAGTGCCCTTTGTGAGCAGAGTTATGTTCCATCTGTGAATTAACCCTTTCATAAAACACAACTTTGGGGTTGATTTACTAAAACTGGAGTGCAAAATCTGGTGCAGCTCTGCATAGAAACCAATTGGCTTCCAGGTTTATGTTAGCAAAGCTTAATTGAACAAGCTGAAGTTAGAAGCCGATTGGCTACTGTGCAGGGCGGCACCAGATTTTGCACTCTCCAATTTTATTAAATCAACCCCTTTGCGTAGCAGGTCTCAATCACACTTTATGTTTTTTAAATTAAAAGCAAACATTCCAGATGTCTAAGAACGCATTAACTTTAATATGGCCGATAATACTGTAATCAGCACTCTGCCCAAAGATTAATTTTTTTTTTTTTTTAAATCCTGCAAGTAGTTTTCTTGCAATGACATGCGTTTTGGCATACATGTCATTTGAGTGGAGTCTTTAACAACCCATTCAAAATGTGTATGCGATTGGGATCTAATAAATGTACATGCCTGGGTAAAAAAAACACAGCAGAATTGTTTGCAAGAAAAAAAGAAAATGTAAATGAACAGATAAAGAACATTGATGATGGCATTTACAACACAGCAAGACAAACTATTGGTCACTGTCTGATTCCTATTACAGCCCAGCTGTGTGGTCCGTTGGCTGGCACCTTCTAAATTGTTTAGTGGTCTCCAACCAGACACAATTATCACACCTTCAACAGTCCAGGCTGAGAAGAGATGGAACATCCAAAACAAGAGGACCGGGAAATCACTGGGTAGAAGATTTTGTCAACATGGAAAATTCTGCTGACTATTACATACAAGCAACCATGTTATAGCCAGGAACTGTGCATATTTCCATGAATACTTCTGAAATAAAACCTTGCCCAGCAGATATTTATCATATGGCTACACTGAGGGCCAGATTTATCAAAAATGATGGAATGTAAAGTGCCTGTGCATTGCACAGCAACAACACTACATTTAAGCTAGGCCTAAAAAGAAGAAAACAAAAAAAAGGGTTGAAACACTGACTGCATTCACACTTGAGCATCAAGACAATGTTTTTTTCTTTGTGTGTTAGACAGATGCTTTCATTGAAGTCTATAGTGGGCAAATACACAGCTTACTAGGACACAGATGGTGGATTTAGGCTAGCTATATATATATATATATATATATATATATATATATATATATATATATATATATATATATATATATATATATATATATATATATATATATATATATATATATATATATATATATATATATATATATTTATTTCACACACACTTTAGCAGGTTAAAAAAAAAAAAAAAAAATGCTGAATGGGTGAAAAGGAGATTGGGAGGTGGTTTAAGTTTTACCCAGAGATGGGCTTGTAAAAAATAAATTTAAAAAAAGATTTTGGCTGGAGTTGCACTTTAAAGGCGCCTGCACACTGCAGCTCAAAGCTGCTGCTCCTACAGGCGTTTGAGTTGTTTTGAGCTTTTACTTTTCTCTGCCTGTTAATGCCCCTGCACTATAGGTATTTTTTAGGGTTTGTTTTTTTTTCTACATTTAGGCTCACATAGGCCAACATGGAGGGGAGTTAAGAAGTATGGGTATGTGTATGGGTTCCCCCCCACCCCCCAATCATACTTACCTAGGTGGATGCAGCATTGGTCCGATGCTGCCTCAGTCTCTCAGCATCTCTGCACTGAGAACCGAGCGATCAAACACCGCAAATAGCTCAGTTCTCACAGTTCCAAGCAGAGAGCTGCTGACTGTCAATCAGCATCTCTCTGCTCCTCCACTCACTGGAGCACCGAGCAGCAGAAGGGCAGGGAATGGCCAGCTCGCTGAGAGGCCGAGACGGGTGTCAGTCCAGGCACCTGGCGGATCCAGACTTCCATTGTCAGGATGATGCTTTGCCTGGACTGATTCCTGTGACGTCAGCAGAGAGCGGACTTCAGTTTGCTCTCTGCTAAAAAACGGGTCACAGGAGTGCAAAATTAATTGCACTCCTGTGACCCATAGGAGAAGCCCAGCCAAACAAGCACAGGCTTCCAATTGGGACACCAATTCTGGTGACAACCAGGGATTGCCTCACTTTGGAGGAATTTCCTCGCACTTCCTGTTTGGCTATGGGAAAGCAAAAAGGAAATCTCCTCAATAGGAGACATATAGCAAACAACTGACAGGGGTTAAAACACTATTTTACTCTATCCAAAAATGAAAAAATAAAATGTTTTGGCTTTAAAGGTTGAAATTAAGGTAGAGTTACTTTGAGGTCAACTTTTCCACTATAAATCTGCAGGAGGCAGACTGCAAATCCATCCTTGCAAAATGAACCATTTCCCAAACTGTCCCCTTTACTACTCCCAAGAACCCATTTTCTAGCTCCCTCATCATCCCCTCGATTTCTCCAGAGCCTCCGACATCCCTAATCTATCAGGCCATCTCCTACTCTGCCTGCCTTTAGGCGCTCCTTGGGGAAAAAAAAAAAAAAAATAAGGAAGAAAAATTGCAATTTGATTTACTACAACCACGGGTTGATAAGAAAAATCACTTCATTACCCCCATCAACACAGTGCATGTTGAGGGAATCCCTCCCGCGGAGGGATTGTGTTCTCCGGGGGAATCGACTTAGATACAATCGGCCTGCCTATAGATAGTAAAAAAAAAAAAAAAAAAAAAACTAGCCATGATGGTTTTTTCAAACTTTCTCCATCAATCCCTACAGTTATTACCCTTTTGTATCACTTGTTCCTACCCTTTAGATTGTAAGCACTCATAAACAAGCTCTCCTAACCCTCTTGTCTTGAATTATTTCATAACTATTGTGCCTCCTGTTACTTGGTAAAGCATAGTGTAACATCATTAATGGTAGCGATTCAAGCACTAGTCTGCATTACATTTTGTTCTATCCCCCCACCCCTCCTCAAGCTTATTTAGAATATATTGCCAAAAAGACAGGTTAAAAAGGCACATTCTGTGCACCCATAGCTTAATTTTTCCCCCCCTTTTCCTCTCACCTGTACTAATACCATAGACCACAACACCCCCCCCCCCCCCAAAAAAAAAAAAAAAAACCACCACACACACACACTGAGAGCTTTCAAAAAGTAATGAAGTAATACAAGACCTTATAGCTAGAATGCTATGGCACAATATTTCTGCACAAAATTCCTCAACAGTATGGAGGCCTCACCAAATACACCATAAGTCTATCCAGAAAAATGCAACCTGAAACCACCACTGCTGGTCACAATTAACATACCTTGGAAACATATTAGAGGGAGGTAAATATATCCGGCTGTAAATACGGAAAAAAGCAGGGGAAATATCAAAGATGCTTTTTCATTAGGCAAGAACAGGCGGGAGATCAGTTACACAGTGGCCTACTTTATTCCAGCCCTTTGGTAAGCTGCTTGTGCCTAAAACTACAAAACCAGAGACGGCAAGGAATTTATGGCCACAATACTCTTACGTCCATACACAAGGAACCTAGGCCTAACCTCTTTACTTTCCGAGTACAAAACTAAAAAAAAAAAAAAAAAATGGAAAATATATATATATATATAATATAATATTATATATATATATATATATATATATATATATATATATATATATATATATACTAGTGACAAACTAAAAAACGGCGGAGACACAAAAATTGAAAATTGTGCAGCAGAAAGTGAAGGAGATTCCTAAACCAGAATTCCTGCACTTTTAAAGCAACCATTAAAAATTTAACTGATTCCTGAAAGGTTGACAATAAAGTCAACACATCTGGGCCCTAGCCTCAATCTTTCCACAAGTTAAAGAATTTATGACCCATATATTTACAGAATGTAGGGATAATATAAAATCATGGGGGGGGGGGAGAGAAGCCAGAAGGGCAAGGGACTGTTTGGTTCGGGGGGGGGGGGGGGAATAAAATAAAAATACTAAAACACTGTACAAAAAACACAGGATCTGGCTAAACAGAATGTTGGCTTTGTTCAACAAACATGGCCATACGGATTTTACAGAACAGGGTTCCTTTTACACAAAGGTAAACCAATGCTCCATGACTTAACCCAGATACATGTTTTGACATTCACATTTTGGCTAGTCTGATTTACCTGAACATTTCAAGTAGAAATAAATCCAAAACGGTTTTCCTGTTTCCAATGCAGTGCACAAGGACAGAAACTTCTGTTATCATTGCTATCAATATTTATATGCCCCCCTGGAAAGATCTCAGCCATCATTTTACCAGAACAAGATGCGATAGAAAAACCTCTCAAAAAAGTTAAGAGTGATATTAAACTTCTTCAGCAATATTCAATCGCAAAAGGTGAAGTTCACACCGGATGAATTGCAGCGAGTTTCTTTTTATTCGGCATCAAGCATGGACAGCGTTTACCATGTATTCCAATTGCCCTAGTTCACACCAGCGCAGTCAACAAAAGTAGCATTTTTTCTATATGTAACACACCTGGAACGTAGCAAAGCGCATCATACTCAAATGTTCGCAACTTTCCTGAAGTCACAAAAACGTTGTCCAAGGGAGGTTAGACTAGTACAAATACTAAAATTTGTGTGTGTGTGTGGTGTGTGTGTGTGTGTGTGTGTGTGTGTGTGTGTGTGTGTGTGTGTGTGTGTGTGTGTGTGTGTGTAAAATGCACCAAACATTCTTGCAGTTTTCTATTCAATAGAGTAGACACTTCCTTCTTCAAAACTGATAAGGTTTGTGTAACAAACATACAAAAAGATAAGAAACAAATCTCAAGGCATTTTATGAAACACTGTTCACTTCATCAGGAGTTTGAGGTTTCTGACAGAGTGTAGATAATAGCCAAAAATTTACCAATCAGGATTCATAAACATCAAGAGATCAGCCAGCAGATGAGTCTGTCCTGAGGCTTGAGGAGACAAAGCAGGCTGAGAATCCCCCAAGGGGTGCAGATCAATGGGCAAGTGTGGCCAACGCACCCGATCAAACCCAACTCAGAAATTCATGGTAGTCATCAATGCTAAACCAAAAATCACGTGAACCCTCTGATAGAATGGTGCAAAATAGATTTACTCTGTAAGTATGTGGGATGGAGGTATTCAAGCCCCTGTACTAGACCTAGCCGTTTCTCGGTCCTCAATTGGAAATAAATGAGGGAAATAAATAAAAAAAAAACCATACACGCACTGAACACAAACCATGCAACGCATCAAAAACGCCCATGCAGAAATGCATCCAGAACTCAGAAATTGTGCTGTGAACCATCCAATAGTTTCTTCTAATTCCTGATGTACTGCAGCTGTTCTATCCTCTGGATTCAGCTGGTCCACTCAGTGCTAGTGAACATTTCTAGGGGGCAGTTCCTTTTTCTTCTTACAGAGCCCTATGGAGCTAACCGTGAATGCAAGTTCCCTGCTAGGGCTGTGTACATTAAAACACAAACCTACACCCTTCAAGGCATTCTAACCCAACTAAAGTTCCGCTGTCACAAACTGAGCGGGCAGGCTCTTTATTGCAGGGGAGACATGCAAGGTTTCTTCTGTAATAAAATACACCTACCTGCATGCTCACTGTCTTCTCCGGCATATAAACTGAGCATACACAGCTCAATTTAAATTGCCGCCATGGTCCCTGTGTGCTGGGATCAAGCAAGCCACTCCCCAGCTCTTACCTCCTCCCTTTTGACAGCTGCTCTCCCCTATTGCTTGGTCCACAGGGGGGCAGGACGCATCCAGGGAAGTGGTGTTGAGGGATCTAGAGACATAACAAATGAGGACTTCGACCCTTTTCACACAGGGCATGTCCGTTTTGATGGATTCCGCTTGCTCAGCAGGGATCGATCCGTTGATGTCCGCTGAGCAGGCGGATGACAGGTCCGTCTCCACTCACTGTGCAGAGACGGACTTGCCAGAGCCCTGCTCTACTCTATGGGAGATCGGATGAAAACGGATCCGCCTGTCCGTTTTCATCCAATCACGGATGCAAAATAGGGTCTCCATTCATTTGGAATTGGCAGGCCGGATCGGATAGCGGCGAATATCAGAGGACATGTCACAGCTGAGATCTGTAGCTCCATAGAGGTGAATGGAGCATCCGATCAGGTCCGCCTGAAAAACAGACAGTCAGATCTGATCGGACAGCATGTGTGACAGGCCTTTAAAAAATTACTTGGGCACACACATGAATAAAATAATGTACTGGGGAGTGTTTGCCTGACCAATGTGAATAAATCAGTTAGAAATATAAAAAAAAAAAAAAAAAAAAAAAAAAAAAAACACCCCACCCCACACTTTGAGCACAGGTATCCCTGTAAAAGCTGGAAATCACTGTAGTCATTTCTGCTACTACAGCGATCACTGCTGTCTTCCATGTCCCATGCTGAGCAGCTTCCCTGCTGTATAAATGAGCACAGAAGGGAAGGGGGAGGGTGTCGCACACTGGGCACTTTGCAGAAGGGATTGAATTTTTTTAAAACATATGCATGGGTAAAACCAGTACAGGGGCGTACAGCCGTTCACCTCCATGACAAGCTATAAACCCACATGGAATTAGCAAGGGGTATTTGTTTGAGTATTGAGCGCAGATCTCAGTAGATATACATGAAAGAAAAAAAAAAAAAAAACGTATAGGTTTAAAACGAATATAATTGCTGATATTCATAGCAATGTAATATGCCGTTTATGAATCCAGAGCTCTTCATTAATCTTATGTGACTAAATAAAATGTCTAGAGAAAGAAAGGTGCACACACGCTAATCTATCACAACAAGGTTGTTTAAAGCGGGGTTCCACCCAAATTTTGAACATTATCTCTATGCATTCTCTTCCTTGCCTAGATGCTGACATGCTGTGTAAAAAAAAATTTAAATCGCCGTAATTACCTTTTTTTTTTCTAATTTTCTTAGCACTTCCTGGTTTTCCTCCCATGGGAGTAGGCATGTTTCTAGCCTCTCCCAGACCTCCCACAGTCCCCTGGGAGCTAGTCTCAGGCTTCCCAGCATGCATTGTGCAACAGCGTCATCACATCTCGGTGAATGCTGGGAGCACAGCATTCACCGCATCCAGGAAATACATGCTTGTGGGCTTCAAATGCCCACAATGAAGATGGAAACTGCCTTCAGTGAATTTTATAAGTTATTCTTTACAACAAAATCGGACACAGGCGGACTTATTACACAGAACATGTGAGTAGATAATCATGAGAAGAAAAGTTTGTGAATGAACTCCAAAAAAAAAAAAAAAAAAAAAACCACACACGATAGGTGGACCCCCACTTTAAGAGCCTTTAGATTACCCAGAGTGAATTCACTTATGACACATCCATATACAAAGCCTGTGTGCCTCTGTACCAAGATATTTACAAATCAGGAGCAATGCACATGTACTATAAAAAGATTCCAAACTGCAATAAAAAAAACAGCCCTAATGTACAGTACAGATAGAAACATATCAGAAAATAACATTTCAAAGTGCCTGAAATTCCCAGGATGTAAACACTGTCTTCCATATCAACACCGAGTAATGCTGCTTAGCTTATGACAAAGATAAAATGATGGCGTGAACACAAATCACTTGGGTTTCTTACAAAGAACTTTTCAGGATAAAAACATGGGAGCTGGCAGGCTCCACAATGTCACTTAGGCTGGGTTTCTCTGCATCCAATTTGCATTACAGGAGAGTGTGACCGGCTCTCAATGGAGCCTGTTCACACACCTCTGGGGTGGCCACTGTCCGCACTGGAAAAAAAAAAAAAAAAAGAAGAAGAAGGGGTCCTGTGCGCCTTTGGCTCTGTTTCAGGTCCGAATTCAGGCAACAATTTGCCCCTAAAAATGGAACACAGACGCAGAGGAACCCGTTGTGAGTCACAGCTAGTGTGAACCCAGCCTTAGCCTTCCTTTGCTACTTATCAAGTCACTGACCTGGAACAAGCATGTACATAACAGGTGTCATTACATGTCATGTCATATGCATAAGCTTTTTCCAGGTCAGCGACTTATTAACTATGTAAAGATGAGTAGCACCTTCAAACAAGTTAACAGAGGCATCTACCATGTGTCTAACCGGACAAGTTCACCTTAGAAAGCAGTGCTAACCACTGTCTGCATCCAAAATGTCCACATAACCAACTGAGGGCCCAGACAGGATTACCATAAGGCCCCTTGCACACTTGTACAACTTGTCCTGCGACTTGGGACTGCAAAGTCGCACGACAAGTCATTCCCCGTGTTTTCCAATGAGTATTATTCATATCTGTGCAACTTCAAAGTAGTCCCTGCACTACTTTGGTCCAACTTTGATGCAATTTGAGGTCCACAGACCTCATGTTTACACAGGCATTGTTTAAAAATCGCATCAAAATCACAGAAAAAAAAAAAA
This sequence comes from Aquarana catesbeiana, assembly GCF_042186555.1. Classification (NCBI taxonomy): domain Eukaryota; kingdom Metazoa; phylum Chordata; class Amphibia; order Anura; family Ranidae; genus Aquarana; species Aquarana catesbeiana. Next base: position 270,393,995 of record NC_133326.1, read on the forward strand.
ATAAATAATAATATCACACGACTTTCAGGTCGCACAAGTGTGAAAGGGGCGTAAGGCTGGGTTCACACTGATGCGGCCACAACTCACAGCAGGAGGTCTGGTGGGACCCTGCACACCAATTCAGGTACCAATTTTTTTTTTCCAGGCAAAAAACAGAGCCAAAGATGCACAGGACCCATCTCCAATGCAGACCGCGGATGCCTCGAGAGGTGTGTGAACCGGGTTCAATGAGAGCCAGTCACAGTCTCCTGTCATTCGAATTGGATGCGGGGCAAACCAGCATCCAATTCACAAAAGCGTAAACCCAGCCTAAAAGGCACTCAAATATGAAACAATTTACATTAAGTCCATCACATGTGTGGCAGCCACAATTAAAAAAAAAAAAAAAAAAAAATTCTTCAGCTAAAGCACCCCTATTTTTTTTAGACCTAATTCACAGGGGTGTTGACTTGTAGACCATGAATGGGCCCATGTGTTTATGCAGCTTGAATCACAAGGTGCTGCACGCTTGTCCCAGCTTGACAGCCGGCGAGCACCTCCTGGCGGCTTAAGCCACTTAACCCCTTCCGGCTGTTGGTACGCATATATGTGGCCTCACTGGACTGGGTTCTTTCCTCTGGGGCCACATTTATGCGTACCTCTCTTTGTGCCGAGAGAGCGCTACACAGCGCTCCCAGCACAGAGCCCTGGGTCTCATACTAACGATCGGGACCTGGGATTCCCAGTTTTGGTTCACCTAACCAATGTGATAGCCAAATTGCAGGCTATCACAGTGATCAGCCACTGTGTGCCTGCCCCTGCAATTACTTCCTCTGGAAGGTATGCTGTATATTCTTCCTGGAGGGAGATTAATTAAATTAAAAAAAAAAAAAAAAAAAAAAAAAAAGGGAATGGAGATGGATCAAGGTTAGAGCTAAGGAAGTGCCAGGGTCAAATGTCAAGGCAAGGGTTAAAAGGTCAAGGTATGTATATACAGGATTTTTTTGTAAATTGGTATCAATGTCAGTTAGTGTCAGTGTGTTTCAGGTAGAATGAAAAAAAAAAAAAAAAAAATTTACACCATTGCTTTGGGGTCCCATGGGTACAAACAACAAATAAAACACAAAAGAACCATAACCACTAATTAAAAGGACTTTGACGGTACTATTGAAATTAAATATCAAGAATTTTAATTGTACAATGGTTAAAATCATCTCAATGATATGTAAATACATAACACAAAATTGTAGGAAAAATTTCCCAGGGGATAAAGTGGAACATTTATCATCACCCTACTGCAGATGGGTGGGAATTGGCTTGCTGTGACTTCACTTCAACGCAGGTGCCTGCTTCTTTAGGAAAATAGGGCTACACTGAAAGTTCTGAGAAATTGTAAATAGAAATAACAATGGTCATTTTACAATCAGCTGTCACCAACTCACCCAGTCTATGGAGTAGTCAACATGGGTATACTCCGAGTTCGCCATAACCAAATATAGTCACAGTAAGTGTTCAAATGAACAATAATCTCATGTCTCTTGAATGCTTGTATAGTAAAGGTTGTTCACTGAGTAAATAAGGTGGTTGAGCAGTGAGGAGTGGTGGAAGGAAGAGACCCTCATGTCACTGCCTCCATCTTGCAGTGGGGATAGCCCTATTTTCCTGAAGAAGCGGTCTTTTTGTACCCGTGAAATGTACCTGCGTTAAAGTGAAGTTACCACGAGCCAATCACCAGCCAGCAGCAGTAGGGTGATGATAAATGTACAACATCACAGGGAAATTTTTCCTACAATTGTGTTATGTATTTACAATGGCATGCAATGCCAAGCTGCTGCTAACAAAGCAAACAGAATATTGCCATGCAATAAAAAGGGGATCAACGATAATTCTCCCACTCTATAAGACTCTGGTCCGGCTGCACCTGGAGTATGCTGTCCAGTTCTGGGCACCAGTCCTCAGGAAGGTACTAGAAATGGAGCGAGTACAAAGAAGGGCAACAAAGCTAATAAAGGGTCTGGAGGATATTCGTTATGAGGAAAGGTTGCGAGCACTGAACTTATTCTCTCTGGAGAAGAGACGCTTGAGAGGGGATATGATTTCAATATACAAATACTGTACTGGTGACCCCACAATAGAAATAAAAAACGTTTCCGTGGAAGGGAGTTTAACAAGACTTGTGGCCACTTATTAAAATTAGAAGAAAAGAGGTTTAACCTTAAAACTACATAGAGGGTTCTTTACTATAAGAGCGGAAGGATGTGTAATTCCCTTCCACAGGCGGTGGTCTCAGCGGGGGCATCGATAGTTTCAAGAAACTATTAGATAAGCACCTGAACGACCACAACATACAAGGATATACAATGTAATACTGACATATAATCACACACATAGGTTGGACTTGATGGACTTGTGTCTTTTTTCAACCTCACCTACTTTGTAACATGGTTTTTCTATGTTATGGAGATGATTTTAACCTTTGTACAATTAAAATTCTTGATATTTTATTTCAATAATACCGTCAAAGTCCTTTAATTAGTGGTTAGTGTTCTTTTTGTGTATGATATACCGGTAATTAGGATGTGGTACTGGACAAATACTATGTCCATTTAGAGGGATCTCCCTAGTGGCCCCCTTCCCTAATCTTTGGTTTCAGTAACAAAATAACATATTTGTTCTCCCTGCGATATTCAGGCAGAGAATTTATTTTGGTGGTTAATTATGGTAATAGCAGGAAATATACAAAATTGTTTGTAAAAAATGTTTAGTTTTTTTTGTTTGCTTTTTTGTGCAACGTTTCAAACAAACACAACAACCCCACACGATATCCGTTACCATTTACCACCAAAAGTAAGGCCTAGCACACACTAGTAGTTTTTTTTGTTCCATTAAACCCAGCAGGGCCGAAAAAAAAAAAAAAAAAAAAAAAACCTGACAGGAGGAGCCGCTGTACTAACTAGTTAGTACAGCAATCTCCCCTGCTGTTCTATTGTGTTCTGACAGGAGGGACGGCCCCCACCAGAACATGCCAGTCAGCATTCTAAGTCATTGGCTGAGAGCACCGATCAGGAGACGATCGGCAGACCTTTTTCAATCATGCCCCTTCAATGGACAAAGGCCAGTACACAAGGGCTGAGCGTCGGCCAGTTTCTATTGAACTGGCCGATGCCCCCCAACAGTCGGCCCATGTGTACCAGGCTTAGGTCCAATTTGTCCTGAAAAAAAAGGCTATAAATTTAACTGGATACAAAAAGTAGTTGTGATATGTACAGATTTGCTAACATGTCAAAGTTGCAAAATTGTGTTCAGACGTTCACTTTACCCTCAGGCACTGAGGGGGTTAAACACAGCCCATTCACAGATTACTGATCTCATCTCCCAAATGAATTAGGCCTCTAGGCAGCAGCATGTGCCTTTTATACAGCAAACAACATTTACTTAGGGCTGGAACGTCAGGTGAGGGGGACAGATATGGCATTTTAAGTAAAGGGCCCTTTAACGCAGGTCCGCCTGTCAGTCCAATTAGTCGGACCCAATCTGACCCTCTAGTCTCCTCTATGGAGTGACAGGTATCAATGGACATGTCTGTTGACACTCGACATCAAATCCACTAAACAAAAACGGATGGGGATCTGTTCCCCATCCGTCTGGTGGATCGGATCAGATGGCAGTCGGGTGTAAAACAGACCGTTTACATCCAACCACCCAAAGAGGACAGCAGGCTATGTCTGTCTGCTCTGGATAAGCAGAGTGGAGTGGACACAGACCTGTCATCCGCTTGCTCAGCGGACAGATTCCCTGCCGAGCAGGTGGACTCCAACGAAGCCTGCCCTGTGTGGAAGGAGCCGAATGGCCCATACACGATGGAGAAGAAAATAAATAAATAAACCTGACGACAGATCGTCAGTTTTTTTTTTAATGCTAGTCACATATCAAAAATGGAGTTTACTAAAATTCTCATACGACAGAAAGAAAGGAAAAAAAAAAAAATTAAAAAAATTGGAAGTAATGTGTTTCAGTGTATTTGTATTGTGTTTTCGGACGACAACTGTACTGATTAAACGAAAATCCCATCGGATAAACTGTCTTGATCAGCTCTCGAAAGCTCTGTACTAAAGATCCAATTATCACGTCGTAAGCGGCATTTTTCAGATCGTGTGTACGGGCCATAACTGTGCGATTTCCTGAAAAATCGACTTTGTAAACATATTTGAAGAGGCACACATTAGGTCTCGGGTTCTCATTGGATCCAATGACATGGTAGCTGGGGGTGGGGGGGGTGGGGTCGGACAGAGTCCTCCTGTTTGTGTCAGTGAACGCAGCAGCACGACTCGGGAGCGTGCCCGCATGGAAAGCGGCTCTCCGTGGGGGCACGCGATAAAGAGGAGGAGCCAGGAGCGCCACGGGGGGACTGGGGCTGCTTTGTGCAAAACCCTTGCAGAGAGCAGGGAAGCTTGCTGGTTCCAGGCGTTTAGCATCATTATACCAAAATCGAGAACTCTAGGAGGATCTCAGAAACAAGGCTGTGGATGCTTCCGAGTCAGGTAATGCAGAAAAAAAAAAAAAAAAAACCACAACATTTGAAATCATTCAAATGTAAAGAAATAACACAGAAGTAGTGGAGATGTTAAATGACTCCTAATTATCCCAGGACTGGCCAGCCCATCAATCCAGCCCAAGAGCTGACTTCTTGATGCTAAAAAGTAGTCTTCAAAAACATCCAAATTTCATTGCAGGATCAGTAACATTTGCAACAGTTGGTGTCAATGTTTACACATGCGCATCTATAGTCAGAAAAAAACAGCACCAATTTACCCTGCATGGGACATGTGCCAAAAAAAAAAGCCTCTGCCGTTTCAAAGATTAGTGGAAAATGTCAGTTTGCCATTGAACATATAAAAAGGCAAAGAAAAGGCCTTCTGGAACAATGTGGTGAAAACTGATGAAAAATAGAATTATTTGGTCAGTAACAGTTGACACGTTTGGTGCAAAAAAACAGCATATGAAAAGAATAATTCTCAAACCAACTGTAAAGCATGGTGATAGAAATATTATGGTTTGGGGTTGCTTTACGGCTTTTGGGCCTGGGCTGCTTGTTTTCATTAGAGTCAACTATGAATTCTGCATCATATCAAAGTGACTTGAGGAGAACGGAGCCCACAATTGGAACCACAACTAGATCTTTCAACAGGATAATAATTCAAACTATACTAGCAAAGCTACAAGCATTGTCTCAAAACAAATGGATTATAGAATGGCACAGAAAAAGCTCTGAAAATCAACCCTATTCAAAAGGGTCAATGGCACATGTGGACAGTATGCAAAACGCCTACAAGAAATCAATTTTGCTAAAGAGGGTGTTCAGTCAGAATCGGTGACCTGTCCGATTAGTAAATGACAGTTCCGTCAGCTGCGCATGTGTTTCACCACTACCAGAACACCTGCACACAGAAGACGGCAGTGGACAATCTTTCTACACCCAGCTATGTCTGAACTTCAGAGTCATTTTAGCAATAAAGAGAGCGTATATAAATATATTATGGTGACATCAGTGATGCTGTTTTGATGTTACATTTCGAAAGAAGCTGGACACCAGCAGTAGGAAGGTGGCGGAGGCCATGCTGGTACACCCCACACTGCTCAGTGCTAAACTTTTAGGCTTTCAATATTAAACAAAACAGCATCACAGATGTCAACTCACTTTATTGCTAAAATTACTGTGAAATTCAAGACCTAGCTGGGTGTACTAGGATGTCCGCTGTCTTCTGACTGCAGGTGTTCTGTCAGATGAGCAAACCTTGTAGTGGTGAAACGCAATGCGCAGCCGACGGATGGTCACTTCTGTTACCCAATCCGACGGGTCGCCAATTAGGAACAGGGGCAATACCAGCCACTGAGGCCAAATGATTTCTTTTCCTTCAGTATATCATTACATCTATAGCTATTTTTTGTTGATTAATTTTTTTATTTTTTATTTTTTTTAAAAAAGAGGCTGCGTGTTTTTATTCAATAAACCATCAATAGGCACGGTTAGAATAAATATCTGCTTTCCTGTTCAAATATGTTCTATGGGGTGTGCTTACTTTTTCACTTGACTGCATTTATTTACATTGTTCTTCATAGCACCTCTTTAGCAAAAAAGTAAACATTTCAACTTGTTAGCTGTTTAAGAAGCAACACAATCAAAGTAATCGTATTGGGAGCAATAATCCCAGTAGGAAACCTCCAATTTTTAAATCTCCTTTCAGACTTGCTTGCATATCGTATATAAAGAACCATTATAAAACTTGATTAATGAGTCCATATCCTGCAGATAGTTGTTGGAAACAGTTTATGCAGCAGCCCAACACAGACAGCACAGAGGTGGATTCCTGCAAAACACATAATGAAGCGCCTTTAGTCGGGCAGATTTTAGAGCAGTTTCTCTTCTAAAATAAAAAAACCCCTTGATTTGCACCTTTATTTCAACTGGCAGGTCAACGAGTATCTGAAGTGCACTGTGCTGCAAAATGGTCACACCAAACAGCCCAGCAGCATAAGCTCCACTTTATTTTCTGTCACAGAAGAAACACGAAGGCTGCCACTGCCAACAATGCAAATTGCCTGGCTAACCCACTGATGTGTTTACTTTGATAGATCTAAACCACTGACCCTGAACAAATAGAGATGAGCCATGATAAATCATGATCTTCCACCAACTTTCTACTGCTTTGTGCATGTTCCACATCTCTGACTGAAGAAGTACCGTTCCATAGGCATGACTTGGCCAGGTAAACGGCACTTTCAAGTGGTGGTCAGCAAAGGCAGCCCTACCATTTCTTACATACTTTACATGCAACCAACAGAAGATTGGTGCTGAATACAAGTGGAGAGTGGCTTTTTTGGTAATCATAAATAGGAGCAAGCGAAGAGGTTCCCACTTACTGTAAGTCATGGGTGCTCAACCTGTGGCCCTCCAGCTGTTGCAGAACTACAAGTCCCATAACGCCTCTGACTTTAAGAGTCATGCTTGTAACCATCAGCCCTGCAATGCTTCATGGAACTTGTAGTTCTGCAACAGCTGGAGGGCCACACCCATGCTGTAAGTAAAGAGCACCTTTTCATGCAGAAAAAGTATCTACTTCAGTATAACCGCAACATAGAGAAACGTTACATATGAAGAAAATAGTGCACATGCCATTCAGCATTTAGCCAGAAGACTTTAAGGGGTTGCATCTTACTGCCTTCATATCAACTTAAAAACATAATTTTAATCCTTGTCTACATGCAATGCAAGAACCTACAGTACAGCCCTTTTCAACCTCATTAACATCATGGGGAACCTTTACAAAATTGCTATATCTACAGCTCACTGCACACTAGTGGGAACAGCAAGTTGAAATCGAAGAATAAAAAGCATAAGGAACGTGGCGTACTTTTTGACACCTAAATAGCCCATAGATTACTTGATTTTCTTTCCTTCCACCACAGGTGCCTTCTCAGCTTGCAGAACACATTGATTACTGCTACTGGCAGTAAATCAAATGTAAAAAAAAAAAAATATAAAATTATATCCTTCCCTGCTGAGCTGGCAAAACTTCAATCCAAGTATGGCCGGCCTTATGCCTGGTAAACACTACAAGATCCCCCCGCCTTCAACCCAGTGGGATGAAGGGGAAAAAACAAAAGAAACATGACAGCTCCGGTCGAGGACGCTGTACTAACCATCTGAAGTTAGTACAGCGATCTCCCCTGCTGAGCTGTTGTGTTCTGACAGGACGCTGCCGCCCCCACCAGAACACTCCGATCAGTGCTCTCTGCCATTGGCTAAAAGTGCTAATAGGGAGGTGGTTGGCTATTGGTTTTCCAGCATGCTCAGCCTGCTTCTGTCAGAGACTGACCGACATACACACGGGCCAAACATCGGCCAGCTTTTATAGAATCGGCCAATGTCTCCCGACATTCGGTTCATATGTACGGGGATTTACTCTGTATGAAAATGATTTTAAGTAATAGTAATGAAGTTAAATAAAGGGCTAGAAAAGAAGCAGACAGTGAAAACTGTAATGTTCCCTTATATAAGTGGTCATTTGAGTGCCCCCTTATGCTGATCATCAGTGAAATGCGCTTTTAAAAAAATAAATTGGCGGTCATTGGGACAAGTGCCCCTCGGTGTGACGTCACAGACTTTCACAACCTCTAACACTTATCGGTCTTGCTATATTTCAACACTTCGCTATTTGCAATGACTACCATAGATCTCAACCATCCAAAAAGATGAAATGATCCCAAACAGAAAAAAAAAAACCCTGCAGGACAATAGAATAAGGAGCTAGTATGCACATTATGAAATACTTACCTTAGAACGAAACCCCCTCAGCGGCGCCCGGTTACTGCTGATGGGGCCGACATGTTCCCTCAGCATTTCTTCCAGGTTCATGGGCTCAGTCGCGAGTGGCCGGAGCCGTGATAAGGTCACTCCTGCACCTGCATGTAGGAGCCCTCCATTCCGGCACGCTACACTGGACCTTCAACGTGTATGCGCCGCTGACGTCAGCAGCTGCATGCAGGGTGAAGACCTCTTAAACCGTGCAGGTTTAGGAGATATTACATTTTACCAACAGGTAAGCCTTATTATAGGCTTACCTGTAGGTAACAAAAAAATAAATAAAATCACCAAGCAGACAATACAACCGCTTTAACGTGTGGCAAAAAGGAGACGATTTTCAGGAAGCATAACAATCAGGTTCAATTCACAAAATTATCTAACAAATTTTATCAATTCACTGGATTAGAAAGTTTCTTGTGCCATACCTACAGAGAAAGATATGGCCACATGTACACTAGGCGTTTAGCCTGTATGCGGCCACACCAAGAGTAGTGTGCCTGGCAGGCACAGCTGCAGCATATAGCCCTGTTGTCTGCAGTCTGTCAAAATCTAGGCTGAATAATATATTCAAGTGGTACTAGCATTTAAGGCCCTATGCATTCAGGGACGAATTTGGCCATACCATAAAAGCTACATTTGGAAAGGAGTCAACAAGGCCTATGATGAAAAGGTACACCATTCCTACTGTGAAACACGGAGGTGGATAGCTGATGTTTTGGGGGATGTGTGAGCTAAAAAGGCACAGGACATTTGGTCAAAATTGATGGCAATATGAATGCAGTATGTTATCAAAAAATACTGGAGGAGCATAAGAAGCTACGTATGGGACGTACTTGGACATTCCAACATGACAATGATCCAAAACACAAGGCCAAGTCGACCTGTCATTGGCTACAGCAGAATACAGTGAAGGTTCTGGAGTGGCCATCTCAGTCTCCTGACCTCAGTATCATTGAGCCACCCTGGGGAGATCTCAAACGTGCAGCTCATGCAAGACAGCCCAAGAATTTACAGAAACTGGAGGCTTTTTGCACAGAGGAATGGGCAGCTTTATGGGCTCTACAGAGCCTGATCCACAAATACCACAAAAGACTTCAAGCTGTCACTGATGTTAAAGGGGACAATACACAGTATTAAAGTGATTGTAAACCCTCTTTTTTTTTTTTTTTTATAACAAACACATGTCACACTTACCTCCACTGTGCAGTTCGTTTTGCAGTGCGGCCCTAACCCTCCTCGCCTGGGATCCCTCAATGGTGCCCGTGGCTCCTCCTCGCATCGGTAAACACCCCTAGGAGAAGTGCTCTCCCAAGGGGTTACCTTGCAGGCGCACTCCCGAGTCCAGCATTTGCGTGCATAGACACAGAATGCTGGACTCGGCCGCGTGTCATTGGATTTGATTGACATTGACAGCAGCGGGAGCCAATGGCTGTGCTGCTATCAACCTATCCAATCAAGAGCCGAGAACCCCAGGGAAAGAGGTAGAGAGCGTACGGGCTCAGGTGAGAAAAAAAAAAAAAAAAAAAAATATATATAGGATGCATGAAGGTGGAAAAAAAAAAAAAAAAAAAAAAAAAAAAAAGGACTTTAAGAACTGGGGTATGTAAACTTTTGATCAGAGTCATTTGGATAGTTTCTGTTGCGATTATGATTTAAAAAGAGCAAACACAGTTGTTTAATAAATGGCTTCAGCCAAACACTAACCATGAGTGAAAGAAATGTTTTTGTGTTATCATTCATATTCTCTGAAAGATGGCCAAGAAATCATAAATTCTGCCAGGGTATGTAAACTTATGAGCACAACCGTAGCCTTAGCTACATACAGGTTATACCGCACATTCGGCGGCCTCACGTTAGTGCGGGATATCATTTGTTTGGGCCAGCGTGGCCCAAACGAACTATGTCAAAAGTGTATGAAAAGCTTTAAGTCACATAGAGACAGACTTGCACAATGGGAGAAATATTGCTGGGAATTTAAATTTTGTATGAAGGAAACAAATAAAAAAGGGGGTGGGCGGGGGAAGAAGGATTTCAAAGGGTTGGCTTATGATTAGACAAACTAAATGATCCCCTTCTATAGTCCTCTGCTGGTGCCAGGTATCACTGCTTATGGAATAGGGTCATCAAACCTACACAACTATCATCAATATCTCCAGCAACTGATGTTGTAGATATTTGTTACTTGATGAAATAACACATCATAAGGGCCAAAAGGTTTAAAAAAATTAAATAAAAAAAAAAAAAAAAGGGGACAAAAATTTGTTTTAGTAAGCAACAAACTTTGGCCCACAAATATCTTAAAATTGGATGTAAAATTAAAAGCAGCAGCTCAAATAAGCGGGATAATAAAAAAAAAAAAAAACAAACGACAACAGCATATATTCTGGGGACACAAGTAACACCAGGATGACGGGTAAAAGAAGTATGGGTTTTTTTTTTGTTTTTTTTTTTTTTATTAAAGATTTATACTTACCTAGGTGGATGCAGCATCAGATCGATGCTGCATCTGTCCCCCACCGTCCCTGCACTGAGAACCGAACATCGTCGATGGCTTGGTTTTCACAGATCCCTGAACGGAGAGCTGCTGACCGTCCGTGTCTCTCCTCTCTGCTTCTCCACGCTCATTGGAGCGCTGGAGCTGTGGAGGGGCGGGGAGCGGCCATCTCAGAGGCTCGCTGAGACTGCCATCAATCAAGGCAGCTGGCGGATCCAGACCTGGGAAGCCGGGATGACGTGGTGCCTCGACTGATAGCAGTGATGTCAGCGGAGAGCGGACTTGAGACCGATCTCTGCTGAAAACGGGTCACAGGAGTGCAAAACGAATTGCCCTCATGTGACCCAGAGGAGAAGCCCAGCCTAAAAACCTCAGGCTGGACCTCTCCTTTAAGCCCTTGGATTGTAACTTTGACCTATAGGTAAGCCAAGAATAAGGTTTACGTATAGGTAGTGGAATTATCTCCTAAATGTGCACCGTTTAGGAGATATTTGCTGTATACTGCGCCAATGATGTCAGCGGCGCATGTGCTGTGAAGGAACGGCCCTCTGTGCCGTTTCTTCACTCGCTAGTGTCGTGATTGATGGCTCCCGCACGCAAGCAAGGGAGTGACATCACACGGCTCCGGCCAGTCACAGAGCCAGAGTCCACAGCCCCGGAAGGAAGAGCAGGGAGCAGCAGCAGGGACAGCGTGGGCTTCCTTTGCAGGCAAGTGGCACATGGTACATAATGGGCTAGTATGCGATGCATACTAACCCATTATGCTTTTACTTTGCAGGGGAACAAAGAAAGCAAAACTAATTAGGGTTTATTTCCTCTTTAAATGATATAATCCAATATGACACAATGACAGCAGGATCATTTATGAAACAATTCATGCAACACAACTTAGATGCAGATAAAAGATAGTTTGGTCTGCTGCAGAGGAATTAAAAAAAAGGAATTCCAAGCCAATATAATGTAGTGGTAGGCAAAATTCTCCCTTGTATCTAAATTAGAGAAAAACAGCAGATGCCATGTACACAAGAGATACAATGATAAAATAATAGATTTCTTCTAAAAGTAAATTTGACAAAATGTATAACCAATCACCATTAGATTAAAGCAGAGCTCCACCGAAAAGGGAACGTTCCACTCGTCCACGCTCCTCTTGAAGAATTGGCACTTTTGAGGAGGAGGGAGAGTGGGTACCCGATTATGACAGGTACCCACTCCGACTGCTTAGGCGACCAAAGCTTCCACCCAAAGGGCTGGAGGAGGGAAGACCTGGCACAGCATCATTGGGAGCGGGGCTGCAAGAACCTGGAAAAGACAGCCAGCTCCCAATAATACTAGAAGAGGAGATGTAGACCTGATGAGTGGCAGATTACACCAGAGCAGTGCTGGATTCCCCGGGCAGAGAAGTATGTTCATTGAAGAAAGAAAGCTGAGAAAGACTGGGGGAAAAAATAAAACAGAAAAACAAAAAACACACACAGGAGAGAGTGAAGTGCTTCCTAACATGTCATTTCACAAAACAAAAAAAACAAAAAAACCTGCTCTATATAATCATACTGCACAGAGCAGTACCTTACCTCCCCCCCTTCTTCCGGGTGCCCCCTTAACAAGCCATGTGTTAAGAGGGCATTTGTGCATGGATGCTCCAGAGACGGGCTGCGTGCATCCATAGACATACGCATAGTCAGTAAGCCATGCTCTCTTATTTACAGGAATTTGTTTGACAGCAGGGGAAGCCTATGGCTCCCACTGGCCTTAGAATCTCCTATGAGACCTGGAAGTGGAGCAGCGGTGTAACAGTCAGTACAGCAGTGACAGGTGTCAGGTAAGTGTTTAGGGATGGGTAGAATAAGCAAGGAAAGTTCTTTACTTTAAAGCGGTTGAAAACCTCAGATACGAAAAATGACGACAGCATATCCCTCTATAGCAGTGATGGCGAACCTTGGCACCCCACGTTTTGGAACTACATTTCCCATGATGCTCAGCTACACTGCAGAGTGCATGAGAATAATGAATAACCTCTGACAAGTTTTGTGACATGGGAGGGTGCTCCAGCTGATTGACAGCCTCAGCACTGTTCCGGTGTGAAAGGGGGTGGGATCCCTTCCCTCCAGTCAGCTTTCTGAGCTCTGCAGAGTAACTTAGTGTCTCTTCCCCCTTTTTTCTGAACGCTTGTAACAGCTTTGTAAAGTTAGCACTTTGAACAGATTTATAAAAAGACTGCAGATAAACAGGTACAACTTACACAGAGATGAAACGCATCCTCCTACATATCTCCTGAGACCAGTCACTTCACTGGGTCTATGGAAATACTTAAACTGCTTTAAAACACAAAATGCGTTAAAGTGATTGTAAAGCCTTAAAGCGGAGTTCCTCCTAAAAGTGGAACTTCCGCTATTCTGCTCCCCCCCCTCTGGTGACACGTTTGGCACCTTTTGGGAGGAGCGGTTACCTGTGTTTGACAGATACCTTGTCCCCACTTCCGTCTGACCTCGCCGCGGACCCCCCTCCTTTCCCTGCTGGGAGCTCCTTTCCCAGTAAGGGAGCACTTTGTGCATGCGCAGTAGAGACCTGGCTGTGAAGCCGCAAGGCTTCACTGCCGGGTTTGCTTACCGGCAATGGCAGCACATGACAGCCAGTGGAAACATAGGCTGGGGTGCTGACATCACTGGACGCCAGGACAGGCAAGTGTCCTAATATTGAAAGTCAGCAGCTACAGTATGTGTAGCCGCCAATTTAATTTTTGGAGGGGTGAGAGGAACACCGCTTTAAAGTTTTTCACCTTAATGCATTCTATGTATTAAGGTGAAAAACCTTTTGTGCTGCACAGCTGTCCCCCCAGACCCCCCCCCCCCCCCCACACACACACACACACACACACACACACACACACACACACACACCTTTCCTTACCCGAGTCCATTCAATCCAGCGATGTGCATGAGTGCAGCGGCTCCTGCTGCTGTCAATCAAATTCGGTGACGTGGGAGTAGAGGGGGTGGGACCAAGTCTCACTGTCATTGGACGCAGAAGCGGGACTCAGAAGCGAGAATGCACGGGTGCCCCCAAGGCTTTTCCTTCGGGCACCCAATGAAGAGAAGGGGCCTGGAGCACTGGCTGGGGATCCCATAAGAAAAGGATCGGGGCTGCTCTGTGCAAAACCACTGCACAGAGCAGGTAAGTCTAACATTTTTTTTTTTTAATAAAAATAACACAAGAAAAAAAGCTTTTCAACCACTTTAAAAGATAAAAAACATTTTGAATTTAAAACCACTTGAGTTGTATGGATGCAGAGGGGAGGTGGCTGCAAAGAATCTGTGGGAAATCAGCAATACAAGAGAAAAAAAAAAAAAAAAAAGTATAATGAAAAAAGTTTTCCCAATAATTCTACTTTAGGGTGGATATAGATGACTTTTTTTTCACCCACTGTCTGATCAAAAAAAAAAAAAAAATTATTGAATTTCTCCACCCATACAAGGGTGGAGGAATCCTCCGTACTGAGACATTGCATTCTGACAGCGGAACTCCTTCGCAATTAAGGATGAGCTCCGGCGTGTTCACACAGCCCACATGCAGAGCCGACCAGGAAGTCGGCGCTGCGCTAATCACAGGCTGCGAGACATTGTCCCAATGTGCGGCTGCAGAGAGCGGTTAATGTCTCACTGCCTGTGATCAGGAAATCTGCGCTGCGCTAATCACAGGCAGTGAGACATTTCCCGATCTCTGCAGCCGCACATTGGGACAATGTCTCACGGCCTGTGATTAGAGCAGCGCCGACTTCCTGGCGGGCTCTGCACATGGGCTGTGTGAACATGCCGGAGCTCATACTTATGCGCAATCATAATACAGTGGTCAGCGCCTGCAGCTGCCAATCAGGAAACATTTTCCAAATTTCCCATTCAACAAAAGTTGATCTATCGACTTTCGTCAAACAGGACTGGCCATAGATAGATCGGCCGGTTCAGCAGAGACCGACCAAACTTTGATCCACCTATGGCCAGCTTGGGTTCAGACCAGTCCAACATTCCCATTCAACAAAAGTTGATCTAACGATCAACTTCTGTCAAACAGGACTGGCCATAGATAGAAATTTGGTAGGTCTCTGCTGAACCGTCCGAACCTTGATCCATCTATAGGTCCCATCAAATCAACACCCAATCAGCAAACTATCAGTTAAGGTACATTAACAAAAGCAACCCGATTATACATATGTCCTAAAATCAGCGGAATAGTGGCCAGGCCATGTTGCGGTCGCTCTCAGACAATAACATAAGAAATCACAGAAGAGCCCTGACATTACACAGCATTGTCTATCCATACAGCCCCTGTGATCATCATATAAAGGAGCTGCTACCTGGAGAAGTACCATCAGCTCAGCACTGACAGTCCTGCAGGCCATTGCCATTCATCCTGCAGAGCAGTGTGCTTCCACAGATGGCCTACACAATGCTTTGTGCCAATAGCAATGCCAGCAGAAGCTGCCTGGCCACTGAGGTGGTGACAGCTGAGCCTCCTCCCAGGAAAGGCCGGTGTCTGGTCGTGGCCTGTCACTCCAAGGCCTGCACCGAGCCTGCGCCCTGGCCTGACGGCTCTCCCCCCGGCTCCTCACACCTCAGGCCAGCATCTCCCCTACACCTCCCCGCCGCTCTCCTCTCCTCCTCCATCCCCTTCTCCATTCCCCGGCTAAAAGCAGACAAAAGCGGTATCGGCGGCCGCCCCGGGCCCTCCTCTCTTCCCCCCGGCCGCCCAGACTCCGTTCTCGCCGCCGCAGGCCTTGCCCTGCAGAGGAGAGAGTCAGGGCGACCGGGGACGGGGATTCCGGGGGACGGGTCACCCCAATAAAAACACTCACCGCATGAATTTTCTTGTCTCGCAGAAGCAAGATGGCTGTGTTTCCAACCCGGAGGATGCTGGGTGGGTGACCTTTCCCCTCTGACCCACCGCCGTGACCCCCCCCTCTGCTTTCCCTCTCCTCCCTCCCTGACAACGGCAGCTGGTAACCAGGAAGCGGCTAGGGGGGCCTAGAGGCCTGCTTGTCCGGGTACGGCGCTCTCCGGTGTTCCCCTGTGTGTGTGAGCGCGCCGGGGGGGAAGAGGAGGAGGAAGAGGGGGGAGGAAGCTGCTGCGGCTGTTTTGGCGGCTTCATTCACATCCCAGGCCGGAGGGAGGAAGCTCGATGTCTGTGAAAAGATGTCCTGTACAAGCAGCTATGTTCTCTCCCTGTGCCCATACATACCTTCTCATTCCGGGACCTTCACCCTGGACTGCCACTGCTTCACAAATAACACATCTCCATACCTTGGCAAAACTTACACTAGGTGCCAGGCAGGCTCTGCTTCCATTTCCATCCCCAGCTTCCTGAGTAATCTGCAATGCAGGAAACAGCATGTGCAAGTTCAAATGGCTTCCCCCATAGACTACCAACAACTTCCATACTCAATGCCAAGTGGATCTTCAGCTGCTTCAGTGACTTTCCAAAAGGTTTCTATTCTTGTTAATGCCCCTTTCACACTGAGGTGGTTTTTAGGCATTTTAGCGCTAGAAATAGCCTTTAAATAGCAGCTGAAAACCGCCTCCCATTCATTTCAGTGCGTTTATTCACACTGGGGCGGTGCACTTGCGGGACGTTAGGAAAAGTCCTGCAAACAGCATGTTTGGGAGCGCTGTATTTAACACTCCTCAAACACCCTGCCCAGTGAAATGAATGGGAAGCACCGCAACACGTGCACTTTAGACCCCTTTTTTGTGGTTAAAAACGAGCAAACGTGTTTGGGAGCGCTGTATTTAGCACTCCCAAAACACCTTGCACAGTGAAATGAATGGGAAGCACCGCAACACGGGCACTTTAGACCCCTTTTTTGTGGTTAAAAACGAGCAAACATGTTGGGGAGCGCTGTATTTAGCACTCCCAAAACACCTTGCACAGTGAAATGAATGGGAAGCACCGCAACACGGGCACTTTAGACCCCTTTTTTGTGGTTAAAAACGAGCAAACATGTTGGGGAGCGCTGTATTTAGCACTCCCAAAACACCTTGCACAGTGAAATGAATGGGAAGCACCGCAACACGTGCACTTTAGACCCCTTTTTTGTGGTTAAAAACGAGCAAACATGTTGGGGAGCGCTGTATTTAGCACTCCCAAAACACCTTGCACAGTGAAATGAATGGGAAGCACCGCAACACGTGCACTTTAGACCCCTTTTTTGTGGTTAAAAACGAGCAAACATGTTGGGGAGCGCTGTATTTAGCACTCCCAAAACACCTTGCACAGTGAAATGAATGGGAAGCACCGCAACACGGGCACTTTAGACCCCTTTTTTGGGGTTAAAAGCACCGCAAAAACAAGCAACACTTTAGTGCTAACAGCCAAGCGCTGCAGTGTAAAAGTAGTTCTTTTTTTTTTTTTTTTTTTTTTTTTTTAAAGGGGGGTTTACATTTGTAAAATACCTTTCTGCCACGCGACCCCATGCTTGCAGCTTTCACATCTAGGTAAGAACTACGTCTCCCCCTTCCCGAAGCCATCCGATATCTCAAAGTCTAGGGATGAGCACAGGTTTGATTCAGCCCAAACCCAGCAGCACGCTGACTCTCCCACCAAATTGGGTGGCCAATCAGCTGCAGCCATATTAGATCAATGATGTTGCAAGCATCCCCCACCCCTTTGTTATGTGGGGGTGGGGAATGCCCTGGCCATGGCTGATTGGGTGTTGATTTGATGGGAGTGAAGGTTTGCTGCTGGGTTTGGTCTGAACCTAGAGCTGGCCATAGATAGATCAAGGATCGGATGGTTCGGCAGTGACCGAGCAAATTTCGATCCATCTATGGCCATTCCTGTTTAACAGAAGTTGATCATTAGGTCAGCTTTTGTTGAATGGTAATGTTGGAAAACCTTTCTTGATTGGCAGTTGCTGATCACTGTATTCTGACAGTGTAGGAGTTCCACTGTCAGAATACAATGTCTCAGTACAGAGCACAGGTTTGGTTCAGATCAAACCCAAAAGCACACTGACTCTCCCACCAAATTGGGCGTCCAATCAGCTGCAGCCATTTTAGATCAATGATGTTGCAAGCATCCACACCCCTTTGTTATGTGGGGGCGGGGAATGCCCTGGCCATGGCTGATTGGGTGTTGATTTGATGGGCGTGAAGGTTTGCTGCTGGGTTTGGTCTGAATCTAGAGCTGGCCATAGATGAATCAAGGTTCCAACGGTTCAGCAGTGACCGACCAAATTTCAATCTATCTATGGCCATCCCTGTTGGACAGAAGTTGATCATTAGATCAACTTTTGTTGAATGGGAATGTTGGACTGGTCTGACCCAAAGCTGGCCATATGTGGATCAAAGTTCGGCCGGTTCAGCAGTGACCAGATGAATCTCTGTCCATCTATGGCCATCCCTGTTTTACAGAAGATGATCGATAGATCAATTTTTGTTGAATGGGAATGTTGGAAAATCTTTCATGATTGGCACCACTGTATTCTGACTGCGAAGGAGTTCTGCTGTCAGAATGCAATGTCTCAATACAGAGGATTTCTCCACCCTTGTATGGATGGAGGAATCCATTGATTTTTTTTTGATCAGCCAGCGGGTAAAAAATGGCAACCTTAAAGTAGAACTGTTGGGTTGGGAAAACTTTTTTCATTTTGGATAGAGGAAGGGAGGATTATAACCCCCGTCAGATTTTTTTTTTTTTTTTTTTTTTTGCCATCTCAGTCCCATTGGGGAGATTTCCCTTCACTTCCTGACGCATAGCCAAATCAGGAAGTGAGAGGAAGTCCTTGCAAATAACTGAATCCCTTGGGGTCCACAGGTCATCCGAACTAATGCCCCTATTGGAAGATTTCCCCTCTTACACTTTTCTGGGAACAACCCTAAATTGAAATTTTACTTTCACTTTCAACGATAACAGTAAACAGGACAAATAGAGAGGTTGAATCTCCCTAATGGGGACACAGACACTTAAAAAAAAAAAAAAAACAGACAGGGGGTTCTAATCCCTCTCAACACCATCCAAAACAAAAAAAAAAAAAAAAAAGTTTTTCCCTTAGTTATTCTTTATGCTCATTGCAACTTATGTCACACATCCCAAGACATGTCACACTTCCAACATGGTGCATGCACCAAAGTGCATCATCAGGGGGCGCAGCTTCAAGAACCAGGAACAGATAGCTGGCCTCTGATGATGTAAGCATAGAATATGGTGGTGCAGGATACAGTGTACTGCAGCGGATTACACCAAACAATGCTGGAGTCACTGGGTATGTGAGTTTTTTTTTTACAAAAACCCAGCAAGAGGGAAATACCTTTCTGGCACCTGGCCCCATTCTTGCAGCTTTCTCATCTAGGTAAGAATTACGTCTCCCCCTTCCCGAAGCCATCCGATATCTCAAAGTCTAGGGATGAGCACAGGTTTGATTCAGCCCAAACCCAGCAGCACACTGACTCTCCCACCAAATTGGGCATCCAATCAGCTGCAGCCATATTAGATCAATGATGTTGCAAGCATCCCCCACCCCTTTGTTATGTGGGGGTGGGAAATGACCTGGCCATGGCTGATTGGGTGTTGATTTGATGGGAGTGAAGGTTTGCTGCTGGGTTTGGTCTGAACCTAGAGCTGGCCATAGATAGATCAAGGATCGGATGGTTCGGCAGTGACCGAGCAAATTTCGATCCATCTATGGCCATCCCTGTTTAACAGAAGTTGATCATTAGGTCAGCTTTTGTTGAATGGTAATGTTGGAAAACTTTTCCTGATTGGCAGTTGCTGATCACTGAATTCTGACAGTGGAGAAGTTCCACTGTCAGAATACAATGTCTCAGTACAGAGCATAGGTTTGGTTCAGACCAAACCCAAAAGCACACTGACTCTCCCCCTGAATTGGGTGCTCAATCAGCTGCAGTCATATTCAATCGGTGATGTCACAAGCATCCCTGTCCCTTTGTTATTGTCAGAGGAATAACAGAAATCTGACCTGTTAGCGTCGGTGCTTTCCTGTGCGCCTGCGCAGTAGAGTTGCGCTTCAGCGCACACGGGTGCGCGATTCGGCGGGTTCGCGCATACAAGTGCACGATACTTCGGGCCGGCGCACGCGGGTGCGTGATGCGGCGCAATTGCGTGGGCACGTGTGCGCCGTGGTGCGCACAGCGGGAGTCCCCCTGGCGGGCCTATAAAAGACAGCCTGTGTATTGTCTGGTTTGTCTTCTCAGCTTCCTGTAACCTGTTCCTGAACCTGTGTACCTGTGCCTACCTGTTGTGACCCGGATTGACCTGACCTCTCCTGAACCTCTCCAGCACCTGACCTCTGGCTTGCCTTACGGACTTCTCTACCTGCTTGATTCCTGTGTTTGACCCTCGGCCTCCTCCTGGACTCTGTCTCTGCCTGATCCCAGTGATTGATCATCCGCCTGCTCCACTACTGCCTGACTACCCGTGTTTGACCCCCGGCTTGTTTCTGGACTCTGTCTCTGTGTTTGACCCTCAGCTTCTTCACTGAACCGGCTCCAGTCTTCTCCTCCAGACTCCGCTGTTTTGGGCTACAGCCAAGCCAGTTCTAGTCCAGTGTCAAGTCCACCCTGCACGGATCTTCTCTCTGCCAGAGGACCTTCCTGCTACCTCTTCTACCTGCTGGTGACCCGTGCTTCTTCGTGCCCAATACCCACTGTGCCACTTCCAGGGGTATCGTGCGCCCAGCTGCAAGGGAAGCCTCTCTCAGCAACTCGGCCTTGGTGAGTACCTGACAGTTATGTTGGGCGGGGAATGCCATGGCTAATTGGGTGTTGTTTTGATGGAACCTAGAGCTGGCCATAGATGGATCACGGTTCTGACGGTTCAGCAGTGACCGACCAAATTTTGATCTATGTATGGCCATACTTTGTTTAGCAGAAGTTGATCATTAGGTCAACTTTTGTTGAATGGGAATGTTGGAAAACTTTTCCTGATTGGCAGTTGCTGATGACTGTATTCTGACAGTGGAGGAGTTCCGCTGTCAGAATACAATGTTTCAGTATGGAGCACAGGTTTGGTTCAGACCAAACCTAGAAGGACACTGACTCTCCCACCAAATAGGGCGCCCAATTAGCTGCAGTCATATTCAATCTGTGATGTCGCAAGCACCCCCCCTCTTTGTTATGTTGGGTGGGGAATGCCATTGTTGAATGAGTGTTGATTTGATGGGACCTAGAGCTGGCTATAGATGGATCAAGGTTCGGACGGTTCAGCAGAGACCGACCAAATTTCAATCTATCTATGGCCATCCCTGTTTGACAGAAGTTGATCGTTAGATCAACTTTTTTTGAATGGGAATGTTGGACTGGTCTGACCCCAAGCTGGCCATATGTGGATCAAAGTTCAGCCGGTTCAGCAGTGACCAGATGAATCTCTATCCATCTATGGCCATCCCTGTTTGACAGAAGTTGATCGATAGATCAATTTTTGTTGAATGGGAATGTTGGAAAATCTTTCATGATTGGCACCACTGTATTCTGACTGCGAAGGAGTTCCGCTGTCAGAATGCAATGTCTTAGTACAGAGGATTTCTCCGCCCTTGTATGGATGGAGAAATCCATTAATTTTTTTTTGATCAGCCAGCGGGTGAAAAAAAGCGAGTCATCTATGGCCACCTTAAAGTAGAACTGTTGGGTTAAGAATACTTTTTTCATTTTGGATAGAGGAAGGGAGGATTATAACCCCTGTCAGATTTTTTATTTTTTTTGCCATCTCAGACCCATTGGGGAGATTTCCATTCACTTCCTGTCCCATAGCCAAAACAGGAAGTGAGAGGAAATCCCTGCAAATAACGGAATCCCTTGGGGTCCACAGGTCACCCGAACTAATGCCCCAATTGGAAGATTTCCCCGCTTACACTTTTCTGGGGACAACCCAAAATTGAGATTTTACTTTCACTTTCAACAATAACAGTAAACAGGACAAATAGAGAGGTTGAATCTCCCTAATGGGGACACAGACACTTAAAAAAAACCTGACGGGTTCTAATCCCTCTCAACACTATCCAAAACAAAAAAAAAAGTTTTGCCCTTAGTTATTCTTTACGCTCATTGCAACTCATGTCACACATCCCAAGAGGTTTGTGGGCAATCTCCACCACACTTTGCATGCGCCAGGCAATCTTCACAACATGGTGCATGCACCAAAGTGCATCATCAGGGGGCGCAGCTTCAAGAACCAGGAAGAAATAGCTGGCCTCTGATGATGTAAGCATAGAATATGGTGGTGCAGGATACAGTGTACTGCAGCAGATTACACCAAACAATGCTGGAGTCACTAGGTATGCGAGTGTTTTTTGACAAAAACCCAGCAAGAGGGAAAGAAAGAGAAAAATGTACCAGGGAAGTGAAGTTTCTCTTTAACCACTTAAGGACCAGCCTCGTTTTGAGATTTTGGTGTTTACAAGTTTAAAACAGGTTTTTTTTTGCTAGAAAATTACTTAGAACCCCCAAATATTATATATTGTTTTTTTTCTAATACCCTAGAGAATAAAATGGCGGTCATTGCAATACTTTTTTTCACACTGTATTTGCGCAGCGGTCTTACAAGCGCACTTTTTTTGGAAAAAATTAACTTTTTTGAATAAAAAAATAAGACAACAGTTAAGTTAGCCCAATTTTTTTTTATATTGTGAAAGATAATGTTACGCCATGTAAATTGATACCCAACACGTCACGCTTCAAAATTGCGCCCGCTTGTGGAATGGCGTTAAACTTTTACCCTTAAAAATCTCCATAGGCGACGTTTAAAAAATTCTACAGGTTGCATGTTTTGAGTTACAGAGGAGGTCTAGAATTATTGCTCTCACTCTAACGATTGTGGCGATGCCTCATGTGTGGTTTGACCACCGTTTTCATATGCGGGCGCTACTCACGTATGCATTCGCTTCTGCGGGCGAGCTCGTCGGGACGGGGCGCTTTAAAAAAAAAAAAAAAAAAATCCTTTTTTTTTTACTTGATTTTATTTTTCACAGTTTTTTTAAAATAAAAAATTTGGGTCACTTTTATTCCTATTACAAGGAATATAAATATCCCTTGTAATAGAAAAAAGCATGACAGGTCCTCTTAAATATGAGATTTGGGGTCAAAAAGTCCTCAGATCTCTTATTTACACTAAAATGCAATAAATAAAAAAAAAATGTCATTTGAAAAAATGACATTGAAAAAATGTGCCTTTAAAGGGGTTGTAAAGGCAATTTTCTTTTTTAAAAAAAAATAACAAACATGTTATACTTACCTCCACTGTGCAGCTTGTTTTGCACAGAGTGGCCCCGAACCTGGTCTTCTGGGGTCCCTCGGCGGCTGTCTCAGCTCCTCCTCGCAAGAACTAACCACCTTCATGCGAGCTCTCTGGCATGGTGGTTAGTTCTTGCGGGCGCGCTCCCATGATACAGCCGGCGGCTATAGCCGATCACTGCATCACTCGGCCCCGCCCCCCGGCGCGCCGCATCATTGGATGTGATCGACAGCAGCACGAGCCAATGGCTGCACTGCTTTCAATCCATCCACTCTAGCCAATCAACAGCCAGGCTGAGCGGCGAAGAGGACATCGGGGGCGAGCGCGGCAGGTGGCTCAGGTAAGTAAAACGGGGGGCTGGGGGGTGCCGGTATTGTCAGATGTTTTTTCACCTTAATGCATAGGATGCATTAAGGTGAAAAAACGCGAACCTTTACAACCCCTTTAAGACGTATGGGTGGAAGTGACGTTATGACGTCGCTTCCACCCTGCTATGGTATGGAGATGGGTGGGGGTCATCTTAGCCTCACTCGTCTTCATACCCAGCCACGACAAGGACCCGATCGACGCTGCCGACGGCTCCGGTAAGCGGCGGAGGGTGCAGGAGGGGGGCCCCTCTCCCGCCGCCGATAACGGTGATCCACCGCAGAGACCACCATTATCGTAAACACGACTGGCTCCTGAAGAGATGGATACCTCGGTTGTGGCAGCAGCTGCTGCCATTACCGAGATATCCATCTTCAAAGTGCCGACGTATATGTACAGGAGCCGGTCGGCAAGTGGGTTAATTCACTTTTTTCAGAAAAAAAAAGGTGAACTAACACTCTTCCCACCCCCCTGGTCCCCACTGTACCTACATCCATTAGGATGAGGACAGTGCCCACACAGCCCGTGTTGTGGTCTAGGGATTTTAAATACAGCCGGTGTTGTGGTCTGGGGATTTTAAATACAGCAGGTGTAGCGGTCTAGGCATTTGAAATACAGCCGGTGTAGCAGTCTGAGGATTTGAAATACAGCCGGCGTAGTGGTCTGGGGTTTTAAAATACAGCTGGTGTAGCGGTCTGGGGATTTGAAATATAGCCAGTGTAGCTGTCTGGGGATTTGAAATACAGCCGGTGTAGAGATCTGGGAATTTGAAATACAGCCGGTGTAGCGATCTGGGGATTTGAATTACAGCCAGTGTAGCAGTCTGAGGATTTGGAAAACAGCCGGTGTAGCGGTCTTGGGATTTGAAATACAGCCGGTGTAGCGGTCTGAGGATTTGAAATACAGCCGATGTAGCAGTCTGGGGTTTTAAAATAGAGCCGATGCAGCAGTCTGGGGATTTGAAATACAGCCGGTGTAGCAGTCTGGGGGTTTGAAATACAGTCGGTGTAGCGGTCTGGGGATTGGAAATACAGCCGGTGTAGCGGTCTGGGGATTGGAAATACAGCTGGTGTAGCGGTCTGAGGTTTTGAAATACAGCCGGTGTAGCGGTCTGAGGATTTGAAATACAGTCGGTGTAGCAGTCTATGGGATTTAAAATACAGCCGGTGTAGCGTTCTGTAGAACATACATCCAATGTCGTGCACATTTATTATTTGTATCTAAATGGTAAGCTTAATAGTATTATACTGTAAGCTTCCCTGTAGGTACAGGTGACCAAGCTAAGTTTGTTAATGCTTTAATTCCCTCCATTGGTGGCCATGCCAGTAAAAGCTTAAAGTGGATGTAAACCCGAAATTTTTTTTTCTCTTAGTCATCTTCCAGGACGGCACACCTGAGAGATGAGAGGCTCCTCCCTACAGGAAACACAATCAATCGACAGCTGTTTTAAGTCCCCACCCTTCCCCTTGATCCTCAGTTTTTGATTGTGTTTCTCCCTACACAGCGAAACCGTTTGTTTTTTTCCAAATGACCCGAAGCCTGGGGCTGGTGGTCTCCCCCTGGGAGCCGGACCAAATGCCTACGGCCACATCACCCTGAAAGCGAAAGAGGGCGCCGCCTGCCCGATCTCGGAGGCTAAGCAGGGTCGGGCCTGGTTAGTACCTGATGGGCCTCTGGGTCTGGCCGGATATATTTATCCTTCCTGGGGGGTTCCCCTATCCTTTCCTCAGGGGGGGCAGCAGAAACTGGAAGAGCCCCCCTGAGAGCTGAAGGCCCCTGGGTACAGTGGTGTCCCCAGAACTTCAGGGGCCTCTTTTTCCTGTCTCCCCCCCCCCCCTTACCTGTCTGGGTGTCCGTTCAGACAGGGGTGCTGGCTGTCGGTTCTTTCCAGGGCCCCTGGTAGCTCGCGTGGGCTGCTGGGGAGGGCGCCGCCTGAACTACCCACGTTCTTACCCAGGAGGGAAGGCTGAGAGTCAGCAGAAGCAGGCGCCCACATCCTCCTTTCGAGGAGGCACCAATTCACTACGGTGGATGTCTGCCTAAACCACCTCAGAATGAAATGAGGAACGTTCGGCATTGCCCCCCCAGGTGTATATACTGACTGGCAGGACACAGCCTAACCTTGCAGCTCCCTACGGGGACAGCAGTTGGGGGGGCACTTTGGCGGCTGTCCTCCTTGCGTGTGGACCATAAGGATGGAAAAGCAAGCCCGGTGGCTGTGGCAAAAGGGGAAGACGACAACGGTGAGTACTTTCCTTTACCTTGGGAATTTAGCTGCAAAATCCCCAATCCCAGCCAGATGGTTTCTGGGCATTTGAGATAATATCCCCTGGGGTCTGGATTCAAATAGCCCAGAAGCTTCTGCTAAAAACACCAGCTACAGCTCCCTCTTACATCAGAGATGCTGTATGGTGGACAAGTGGTGCACAGGAGCGAGTGTGCCTAAACCACCTCAGATGGGAAAGAGGTAGGTAAGGCATTTCTTCCCCTTCCCCCTGTATTTACTGAGTGGTGCAGTGCAGGACCTGGGGTCTGCATAACAAAATAGCCCAGAAGCTACTGCTAAAACCACCAGCCACAGCACCCTCTTACAGCAGAGACACTGTGGTTATCACAACAGTAGGTTGCCAGCCTCCCCCTACATGTCCGGTTGTGGGACATTAGTAGGGATGAACAGAGCGAAGGGGGGGACCTGGTAGGTACAAAGAGTTCCTTACAGGCCAGGTATACCACTGAACAATTTATGGATTGTGCAATGTTTGAAGGATTCAGGAGTAAGCTTTCCTGGTCAGCAGGTGCACTAGGTTATATGACCCTATTAGCCCAGCTGCTAGGAATCTGAAGTCATAAGCTCCAACCTCCCACTCCACCTTTACATTGTGGTTATATTATAGTGCAGGAGGTAAGAAAAACCTTTGTTGGTTTTGGCTACAGTCAACTTAGTGACAGATCTAAAGGCGATTTACCATAAATCGCTTCCTATATCCTTTAATTAAGAAATTTCTGTGCAAACATATGCAAGAGCTGGATAGATACATGATTGCTTGTTTAAAGCCTGCAGGTGGCTATTTTCCTCCAGGCTAAATTGGTGACCACCTTTTCTAGAGGCTGTCCTAAATTGGTCTCTAGGGCTGGGCTCATTGAGACTTTAAAGCGTTTGTAAAGGTGTTTTTTTTTTTTTTTTAAAATAACAAACATATCATACTTACCTTCACTGTGCAGCTCGTTCTGCACAGAGTGGCCCCGAACCTCGTCTTCTGGGGTCCCTCGGCGGCTGTTTCAGCTCCTCCCCGCAAGCATTCACCACCTTAATGCGAGCTCCCTCGCACGGTGGTGAGTGCTTGCGGGCGCGCTCCCGTGATACAGCCGGCGGCTATAGCCGCTCGCTGTATCACTCGGCCCCGCCCCCCGGCGCGCCGCGTCATCGGATGTGATTGACAGCAGCGCGAGCCAATGGCTGCGCTGCTTTCAATCCATCCACTGCAGCCAATCAGCGGCCAGGGTGAGCGGAGGAACAGATGTCGGGAACGCGAAGCTGACTTTCGAGGCGTCAGGTAAGTAAAACGGGGGGGCTGGGGGCGGCGGTTCTGTCAGAAGTTTTTTCACCTTAATGCATAGAATGCATTAAGGTGAAAAAATTTTTACCTTTACAACCCCTTTAATGTCTGATCAGCCCCACGTGTGTGTGAGCTGGCCAGCGTTTGCTCAGTCTACGAGGGTAACAGCTACTATAGTAAGGTGTCTAACCATTTTAGGATTTGTTCCTTCACTGGGGGTGAAGTGTTAGCATCTACAGCCCAGGCTATGCCTAGGGATCAAATTGCTTTGTTTGGTTATTTCATAAAGGGATACACCATGACTCCTCCTTGGTTGCACACCAGTAGACCTCAGTAGTGAAGGTTTGTCCTTGCTGGGATGTTTTGTGGCATAGCAGAAATACACATTGAGATTTGTGACATTTCTGCTCATAAGGGGTATATTTCTGTACATCAGAAATGCACTGCACTGAAGCTTGGTTGTTGTCTGTTATATCCTAAAGGTACTGCCTTATTTGGCTACAGATCAGAAAAATACAACAGGGAAGGTGGTCTGTACTTTCTGGTCTTGTGACGCATGGCGGAAATGCACATCATTGAGTCTTGTGACATCTCTGCTCATATTTGTTATATTGCTGCACATCAGACATACTCAAAATTGAGTTCTGTCTGGGGTTTTTTGTGTCCTGTATTACTGCCTTATTGGTTGCTT
This sequence comes from Aquarana catesbeiana, assembly GCF_042186555.1. Lineage (NCBI taxonomy): Eukaryota > Metazoa > Chordata > Amphibia > Anura > Ranidae > Aquarana > Aquarana catesbeiana. Next base: position 270,421,684 of record NC_133326.1, read on the forward strand.
ATTAGAAAGGCAGTAGTGAAGATTGATGGTCCTGAATTGTTGGGAAATACAAATTGAACCTGTGCCAGGGGTAGTACTGGTACTGCCTTTGGTAATCGGTGCAGCCCCGCAAAGTGGCGTCGGGCTGACAGTGTTATTAATGGCAAAGGCTGACGATTTTAGGCATGCGATTTGACATGTTGAGTCGCATGCCAAATCCCTTCAATATGGATGTGCTATCTCTATTCAGATTGTTATATTGTTGCACATCAGATATATACAAGATTGAAGGTTGTCTGTCCTTTTATGTCTTACATAGACTGCCTTATTGGCTGCATGTCAGAAGGGACATAGCAGTGAGGTTGCTTGTCCTTTTCTGATTGGTTTTTGCTGCCTCAGCAGGGAGACACATTGAAGGTGGTGGCGTCTCTGCTCAGTATTGGTATATTACTACACATCAGACATACACAAAGATTGAAGATTGTTTGTGTCCTGTATGTTCTATATTTACTGCCTTATCGGCTGCATATCAGAAAGGCACAGCAGTGAGGGGTGTTTTTTCTGTTTCTCATTGTACTACCTGGCTGCTTCTTAAGGATACACAGCAGGGGGTTGTTGGCTGCACGCCTCCAGGGAGATACAGCATTGGGGACCCCTCGCTTGTTCAACCTGAAAATTGCAAGTTACCTGCGACCTGTGTAATCTTGAGGTCTGTGGATCCAGAAAGCAGGGTCTGCTTGGTGGCGCTGCGACCTGGAGTTGCACAGACAGGAATGGTTCCCATTGGAAGCCATAGTGTATGACTTTTCTCTTGCGTTTTTGCTTTTGCAGGTTGGGTCGCACAGGTGTGGGAGCCCTAAGTTTTATCTGTCCCTTCTGGTTGAGGTTTTGCTACACAACAAGAATAGACATCATGGAGTTATTGCCTTACTTTGCAATACACCAGAAAGATCGCAGCTAGGAAGGCTGTCTGTTTTTATGTGGCTGCACAGCAGAAATACTCAACATTGAAGCTTGTTGGTGCTTTGTTTCATATTACCTTACCTTACTGCACTTCAGAAAAACACAATGCTGCAGGTTGCTTGGGTCCTTTCTGTGTTGGTTCTATGTGACTGCACTACAGAACTGCATAACAGAAAAGATATTGTCTTGTGTGCCATATTGATCTTATAACTGTATTTGGTGGTTCGTCAGAAATACGCAACATAGAAGTTTGGGTCTTTCTGTCTTATATTTATGGCCCTGTTTTCCTGTACATCAGTAAAACTCCACCGTAAAGAGGGCTCCTGTCCTTTATGTATATATATCAGTTATGACCTAGCTAGCTGCACTTCAGAAACACGCAGCATTTAGGGTCGGTTCACACTGAGGCAGCACGACTTACAGCGCGACTGCCTCAGGCGACCCAGGACACAACTCAGCGGCAACTTGCGAAACGACTTCTGTATAGAAGTCAATGCAAGTCGCCCCCAAAGTCATACAGGAACCTTTTTCTAAGTCGGAGCGACTTGCATCGCTCCGATTAGAATGGTTCCATTGCACAGAACAGGACACTACTTGTCAGGTGACTAGATCGCCTGACAAGTCGTCCCAGTGTGAACCGAGGCTGAGGGTTTGCGTGTGTCTTAATGTTTTTACATATTGGCTGCACATCAGAAAACCAGACTGTGAGGACTGTTTGTCTACATTGAAGTTCAGATTTGGGTCTCTCCCATATTTGATATGTTGGTTTAGCTAGCCACACTCAGATACACATTATTGTCTATGCTTGTGTCCTTTCTGTCTAAATCTATTGTGCTGTGTCCACAATCTATGATCTTTTTTAATTTGTGATATTAATAATGCATGTATCACCTTTTGTATTTCAGCCCTCTTTTCCGTGGAGGGGCCAGGAGTTCTGGCTGCAGACGTCACATGTCAGAAAGCCTCAGCCCCTTACATTCAGGAATGCTGGAACCATTTCCTAGGGTTGAAGCCCAGTAGGGTTATAGGACACTGGAGGAAGGCGATAAAGAATCACCCTGCTTAGTAAGAACTTGGGAAGTTCTGTTCAGAGGAGTATTATGACCTGAAGATGAAGTATAAAGATGTATACCCGACCGAATAGGTTACGGCTCGGTGCATGGCCTTCATCTCACCCTTCTAGCAGAACTAGATGTAGCAGTATAAGTGTTATACTCCTGCTATGAACTTTATTCTCCTGAAGTAGGCACTCAGGCGTAAGTAAAGCCACAGAGTGGGCATGCCTTAAACCCAGGGATCAAGCCTCGGTTAATCTATTACCCTTAAGTAGGCTTCCCTTTAGTCTTTGCTGATGTAAAGATAAAAATGAACAAAAAATGTTGTCTGTTAGGGGCCCACCTTTTTTTGCAGTTTTAATTCCCTGAACAGGGTAGTGTTAAGACAGGCCCTCTTAGTGATCAATGTAGTGTCCTTGTCTTACAACACAGGTCTATGATTAATCTTTAGGGGTTCTAAGTAGCACCTACAGGCACAATAGGCCATGGTTGTTAGATGTGTGAGACAGGCAACATTGCTAACCTACAAGTTTAACATGTTTTCTGATTCCATCTTTAAGAGCCCACTCCACCTAGATCCTGCATCCGAAGCGGAGAAGGCAGGGACATCAGTGGAGTAGACCTGCAGACCAGCCGCATGATCCAGCTATAATACCTTCATCAATGCAGCATATGGAGTGGAGGTAAAACTCACTGCAGAACCAAGGTCCGCCAAGAGGCTCTTGCAGTGGTCCCACCCTAAGGTAGGCCTGAGGTACTTGATTATCCTCTCAGGTGTGCCGTCCTGGAAGATGACTAAGAGAAAAATGACAGTTACTTACCGGTAACTGTTTTTCTAGGATATCTTCCAGGACGGCAGGCCTACTTCCCGCCCGTTGGAGGAGGGAAAATGGTAGAATACTAGAAGGTGAGTACCTATGAGGAATGATTTCCCTTGTGAACCAGGTTCAGGAGTTACTTCTCTACAAACTGAGGATCAAGGGGAAGGGTGGGGACTTAAAACAGCTGTCGATTGATTGTGTTTCCTGTAGGGAGCAGCCTCTCATCTCTCAGGTGTGCCGTCCTGGTAGATATCCTAGAAAAACAGTTACCGGTAAGTAACTGTCAATTTTTTTTAGATCATACTGTAGAGTATAAGATTTTCTATCATTTGAGCCCAGTCTTGTCACACAGAGTTAATCCATCTCTGAGCAATCAGAGAAAATGCATATTGACAAGGGGAGTGTAGAGGTGGGCGGGGAGTCTACTGACATCACGACTCCACCCACCGAGCTCCAGACAACAGACCCACCCACAGAATCTGCAGTTTTTCAGCTCTCATAACAGACAGAGGGGAGACATTTGACAGGTAAAGATACATGCAGGAGGCATGTATATCATTATAGATAACCCCTATGGCAGTAGTTTAGAAAGGATGACATTGGGTTTACATCCACTTTAAACACTCTCTCCTATCCTGCTTACCTGATCACAGGCTTCCGTGCCGCCCTGTCTTCTCCAGGCTGGGACTTTACTTGTACTGTAGGAGAGAACTCCACCCACAGTACATTCTCTCTTTCAGTTCCCGATGCTGGAACACAGAGCACATTCCAGTGCCCAACAACTTTTACACCACTCTGTTTCATACAGCGCCCAACAGCCTGCGGGCTGCGCGCAGAGGGCCAGCAGGCCGAGTGTTGGGGACCAAGGGTCTAAGCCTACCTAAAAGAACTTCATTGAAATACTTGAGCAACCGTTAAAAAATAAATATTTTATTCAGAAGTAGGTAACATACACAGCATACAGTGCAGTGGTTAAGATTACGTAACCGTGCCCCTTACATTGCTGGTCAGTGGAAGAAAAAAATACCCCAGTGTTGATGGCACATGGGAGAAAAAATGTCTGGTGTTATTGGTCAGTGGGAACTAAAGCCTCGTACACACGATCAGGTTTTCCACAGACAAAACGTCAGACTTTTGTCCGAAGGGCGTTGGCCAGGAACTTGTCTTGCATACAAACGGCAAGGAATTGGCCAACAAACACAAACGTAGTGATGTATTAGACTTACTATGAGACTACAAAGAGGAAGTTCAATTGTCAAGCGCCACCCTTTGGGCTCCTTCTGCTTATTCGTGTTAGTAAAATTTTGGTGAGTGTTGATTCATGCTTTTCATTCCGTGCTTTTCATTCCGTGCTTTTCATTTTGCGCTTTTCAGTTAGTTTCTGAACGGCCATTCGTCAACCAGCCATGTTGCAGAATCGGAGGAGATAACGTGTTATTTATTATTGGCCTTGGAGTTATTGCTTTGACCCAAGTCCAGTCCAGGAACAGGAGGAGGAGGATTTCTTGGACCAAAAATTGGTTGCTTTATTCATTGTGACCAATTATTTTATATGCCTTTGCTGGAGCTCCAGGAGAATAATTCAGATGCTTTTCGGAATAATCTCCGGATGACGGACCCCTGCTTTCACCAACTCTTGGCATTGTTGACCCCCTATATAAAGAAGCAGGACACATGCATGAGGCTTTTTTTTTATTTTTTGACTGAATATTGATTTGATTTGGTATATCTTCTATATTTTTGGATGCATAGGATGGTTAAGTTCTATTGGCAGATAGCATGTCTAAATTTATTTGTTTTCTTTTTTTTTATTGCACAATAAAAAAAATTGTGCAGAATAATACTTGGCTATGTGTTTTACTTCAAATGACAGTTTGGGAGTAGGCAGTAACATTTTAAAAAATACAATGTAAAATTAAAAAGGGACACCAACATAGTTGTATCTTTGATCTTAAAAACTACGGGATAATGGTGTTGTGCTAACTTGCCCCCCCCAAAAAAAAAAAAACATAGTAATAATATTCTTGATATCACTAGCCATCAGTATCACCAGCAAAGCAGCTTTATTATTATCCCATTGAAGAAGAGAATTGTGCGCTGCATTTCGAGATTTCATAACTTACCATGTCACGAATGTTAATTCTCCATTACGAACACTAGTTTAAAAGACCAACCGCTTATGGCTCGTCCTTGCTTCCGAGCATGCATGGTTTGTATTTTGGACTTTTGTCCGGACTTGTGTACACACGCTGGAAAAATCCGACAACAGACATTTGTCCATGGAAAATTTATAAACCTGCTATCCAACATTTGTCCACGGAAAGTTGGCCAACAATTGTCTGATGGAGTGGGCCGTTGGAGTGGGCTGATCGCGGCCATTTACCATGTGATCGTGCCGTCAAATGACGGCGCGATCACATGTAAACAAACCATCCATTACTCCGTGCTCAGCCATCCTCCCCATGCTCTGCAATTCCCTGTGCAATATCCCACAATACTCTGCAATGCCCCGCAATACTCTGTGCAATACTCTGCAATGCCCCGCAATACTCTGCAATACTCTGCAATGCCCCGCAATACTCTGCAATACTCTGCAATGCCCCGCAATACTCTGCAATGCCCCGCAATACTCTGCAATGCCCCGCAATACTCTGCAATGCCCTGCAATACTCTGCAATGCCCTGCAATACTCTGCAATGCCCTGCAATACTCAGCCATGCTCAGCCATACTCTGCCATACCCAGCCATGCTCAGCCATACTCGGCTGTACTCGGCCTCTGTATGTGGCCAGGCTGTGGAAGTCTCACACGTGGTATCGCCGTACTCAGGAGAAGTAGGATAATCTATTTTGGGGTGTCATTTTTGGTATGTACATGCTATGTGTTAGAAATATTGTATAAATGGACAATTTTGTGTTAAAAAAATGTGTTTTAACCACTTCCTGCCCGCCGGCCGTCATACGACGTCCTTGACTTTGTGCGGGGATATCTGAATGATGGGTGCAGCTACAGGCATCATTCAGATGTCAGCTTTTTCAGCCGGCGATTCCCTACACCATAAGAATGACCATAGCGGCTGTTCCACTGCTTGATCGTTCTTACGGGAGGCGAGAGGGGACGCCCCCCCCTCTCGCCGCCCTCAGGTGCTTCTACCGACTCACCGCTAAGATCGAAGCCAGGATCTTTTTTTTTTTTTTTTTATTTCAGGCTTCTCAGCCTAGAGGTGAGATGTGGGGTCTTATTGACCCCATATCTCACTGTAAAGAGGACCTGTCATGCCATATTCCTATTACAGGGGATGTTTACATTCCTTGTAATAGAAATAAAAGTGATCAAAAAATTTATTTTTGGGGAAAAAAGCCTCAAACTAAAATAAAGTAAAATGAACAATTAAAAAAAAAAAAAAAAATTTTTGTCCCCGTGTGCTCGCATGCAGAAGCGAACGCATACGTAAGTTGCGTCCACATATGAAAATGGTGTTCAAACCACATATGTGAGGTATCGCTGCGATCGGTAGAGCGAGAGCAATAATTTTGGCCCTAGACCTCCTCTGTAACTCACATCATGTAACCAGTAAAAAATTTTAAAGCGTCTCCTATGGGGATTTTTAAGTAGCGAAGTTTGGCGCCATTCCACGAGCGTGTGCAATATTGAAGGGTGACATGTTAGGTATCTATTTACTCGGCATAACTTCATCTTTCACATTATGCAAAAATATTGGGCTAACTTTACTATTTTGTTTTTTTTTTTTAAAGCACAAAACTGTTTTTTTTTTTTTTTTTTTTAAGCGTTAGAAAAATTGCTGCGCAAATACCGTGCGAGATAAAAAGTTGCAACGACCGCCATTGTATTCTCTAGGGTCTTTGCTAAAAAAATATATATAATGTTTTGGGGTTCTATGTAATTTTCTAGCAAATAAATTATGATTTTTACATGTAGGAGAGAAATGTCAGAATTGGCCTGGGTGCTCCTAGAATGCCTGATGGTGCTCCCTGCATGTTGGTCCTCTGTATGTGGCCACGCTGTGTAAAAATCTCACACATGTGGTATTGCCGTACTCGGGAGTAATAGCAGAATGTGTTTTGGGGTGTAATTTGTGGTATGCATATGCTGTGTGTGAGAAATAACCTGCTAATATGACAATTTTGTGAAAAAAATAAAAAAAAAATCTTGATTTTTGCAAAGAATTGTGGGAAAAAATGACAACTTCAAAAAACTCATCATGCATCTTTCTAAATACCTTGGAATGTCTTCTTTCCAAAAAGGGGTCATTTGGGGGGTATTTGTACTTTTCTGGCATGTTAGGGTCTCAAGAAATGAGGCCGTCAGTAATTCAGGTGTGATCAATTTTCAGAGATTGGCACCATAGCTTGTGGACTCTATAACTTTCACAAAGACCAAATAATATACACCGATTTGGGTTATTTTTACCAAAGATATGTAGCGGTATAAATTTTGGCCAAAATATATGAAGAAAAAATTACTAATTTGCAAAATTTTATAACAGAAACGAAGAAAAATGCATTTTTTTACAGAATTTTCACTCTTTTTTCTTTTATAGCGCAAAAAATAAAGAACCCAGCGGTGATTAAATACCACCAAAAGAAAGCTCTATTTGTGTGAAAAAAGGACAAAAATTTCATTTGGGTACAGTGTTGCATGACTGAGTAATTGTCTGTCATTCAAAGTGTGAGAGCACCGAAAGCTGAAAATTGGTCTGGTTATTAAGGGGGTTTAAGTGCCCAGTGGTCAAGTGGTTAAATGCCACTTTAGACCTTGGATCAACCACACTTGAACTCCCCTTCAGACCTCAGGTCAGTCTGCCCTTTAAACTACCCTTCAGACCCCAGATCAGCACCCCCTTTACACTCCCCTTCAGACCCAGATCAGCACCCTCCCTTCCCCCTCCACAACCCCTTCAGATTAGCATGGCAGCTTAGAGGTTTTACTGCCCCCTCACAACTCACTTAAACAAAGACATGTAAACATGATAAAGCTGCAATGCTTATTAAACTAATATTCCTGTCACATTTGGTGGGCAGTCCTGATGTCACACGCAACCCATTAAAGTTGCACACAATTGCAGTAGGGCAGTTTTGCCTTTTTCTATGGTTAAAACAGGCAGTGAGTAGGTGACATAGAACCTCCCATTTGCCTGTCAACCACCCTTTGAAAAGCAACCCATGTGGTTGACAGGCGGATGAGAAGCCCTATGTCACCTCCTGCTGCAAGGGCTACCACGTGTTAGATTTAGCCCTACAGTAAGTGTAAAAAACACCATAAAAACAATAAACAAAAAAATTCAAGAGCACTTGTAAAACTCTCTCAACTCTTTCAAACAACATATCTATAATTATTCCACTGATAAAAGGTAGAGTAATGAATGTGCACAAATAAAGTCCAAAGAAATCGTTTTATGACCAAAAAACACAGTTTCTTCAGTAAAATTAAAGACAGTATCTTCAAAAGATGTAATACAATGTACAGTATCTTCTTTGTACCTAAGTTGCGGCAATATATCTTCAGAAGCAACTCTGTGTAAAATCACTCCAAAAAGCAGTGCTATAGTGCACAGAGATACACTCACCATAGGTTAATGACCCTTTTATAAGATTTGAGGTCAAAAAGTGCTTAGGGCTCAGTCACATGTGCAGCATTGATCAATGAAAATTGATTTGCCACGGATCGCTTTTCAGAAGCATTTGACACATAATGGCATATCGCCTCGTAATTGCCTAATTTTAACATGTAAATGGCACACCTTTCTGCCAAAGTCACAGGACTGTTGCAGTACTGCCCCATAGACAAACATAGGTTTCCTTTGTTTGCGGTAACGCCTATCAAATGCGGCATGCTGTTTGATTTTTGCAGGCAAATTACACTCACAATTGATGGTGCTCAGAACTGCACCAGTTACAAGTATAAAAAAATTCAAGTTAGACTTACCGGTAACTTGTTTTCCTTGAGTCTTTCAGGACAGCACTTGAGAGAGTGACTCCTCCCCTTGCAAACAGGAAACACCTCTTCCACCAAACTTTAAAAGGAGGCTCCTTTCCACACATTGTCAGTAGTAGTAGAGAACCTCCGGCCCCAAACTGGAACACATAATCGAGATATGATTAGTCACAGTATATGTATATGTATGTATATATATATATATATATATATATATATATATATTATAACAATAGGGCGGGATGCTGCTGTCCTGAAAGACTCAAGGAAAACAAGTTACCGGTAAGTCTAACTTGAATTTTCCCTTATCGTCTTTCAGGACAGCACTTGAGAGGATAATAGAGACTTACCCCCCTAGGGAGGGACCACAGCCTGCAGAACCTTTCTGCCAAAAGCCTGATCCCCTGCTGATAGGAGATCCAGTCTGTAATGACGGACAAACGTTAAGTAGCTTGACCACGTAGCCGCCTTACAAATCTGATCTGGGGTGGCACCAGCTCTTTCTGCCCATGTAGTGGCCTGGGCTCTCGTTGAATGAGCCCTAATTCCCAGCGGGGAAGATAAACCCATTTGAGAATAGGCTACAGAAATAGCTGTCTTAAGCCATCTAGCCAATGATGCTTTTGATGCTTGTTGGCCTTTCTTGTTTCCAGAAAAAAGAACAAATAATGAATCTGAAACTCTAAATCCTCCTGTTACATTATTTGGAAGTAACAGGATACGTCTTACATCTAAATTGTGAAACTGCTCTTCCTTTGCACCCGAAGAGTTAGCAGAAAAGGTTGGTAGAGTAATCTCCTGAGACCTTTTACTAAAGCTTGCCACTTTTGGCAAAAACCCCGGATCTACTCTAAGGACAACTCTATCAGGAAAAACTGACAAAAAAGGCTCTTTTACTGATAGGGCGTGCAGTTCACTAATCCTTCTTGCTGAAGTAATTGCAACCAGAAAAATAGTCTTCAAAGTTAAATTCTTCAGGGATATGGCCTGTAAAGGCTCAAATGGTTCTTTTGCCAGAGCTTGCAGAACCACCGAGAGATCCCAATTTGGGAAATGCCTCACCGGGACCGGTCTAGACCTGGAAAGTGCTTTGAAAAATCTCATGATCAGAGTTTCTGAAGATAAAGATCTCTCCAGATAAACTCCCAAGGCGGCCACCTGCACCTTAAGCACCTTTTTGCAAAAATTCCAGCACTGAATCTAGGTCTTTAACCCCCCTATGTTCTGAATGACAGAAAGAAACATAGACTTTCCACACTTTGGCATAAATATCCCTGGTTACCTTTTTCCTACTGGAAAGCAACGTAGTAGTTAAACGTTCTGAAAAGCCTTTGCTTCTCATTAACTGCTCCTCAGATACCAGGCAGTGAGCTTTAACCTGCCTACCTCTGGATGAAGCACTGGCCCCTGAATCAACAGATCCTGACTGAGCGGGAGATGCCAACATGGTTTGATTGCCAACTGCAGAATCGTGGAAAACCAAGCTCTCTTTGGCCAATATGTAGTAATCAAAATTATTGATACTCACTCTCTCTTTCAGTATTTTCCTCAACACTAGAGGGATTAACTGGAATGGAGGAAAAGCATACCCTAGGTGAAAATCCCACGGATGTGCCAGAGCATCTATCCCCTGAGAGCAAATGTCTCTCTGAAGGGAGAAAAAATTCTGGAGCTGCGTGTTTTGCTTTGAAGCAAACAGGTCTACCTGCGGAAGACCCCAAACACTGGTGATTAATGCAAACACCTTCCTGTTCAGACTCCACTCTGATTCCTGAACTTTCTGTTGGCTCAGATAATCCGCTACTTCGTTCAATGTGCCTTTTAGATGGACTGCTGATAGAGATAGTAAGTGGTTCTCCGCCCACTCCAGAATCTCTACTGACAGTAAGTGAAGAGCCCTGCTTCCTGTGCCTCCCTGTTTGTTCAGGTAGGCTATGGCCGTGGCATTGTCTGACAAAATCTGGACATGGCAACCTATGAGGTTTTGAGAGAAGAAAGCTAATGCTAGGGCAACTGCCTTCAGCTCTCTCCAATTTGAGGATTTTTGGGCCTCGAACTGGGACCATGTTCCCTGCGCTAAGGCCTGACCCATGTGGGCCCCCCATCCCTGCAAACTGGCGTCTGTTATGACCACTTTCCCGGTCGGAAAAGACCAAAGAAGACCTCTTTGCAGTACCACCTGACTCTTCCACCACCAAAGTGAACGTTTGACTCTGGTGGGAATCTTTACTTTTGTATCCAAACTCTCCGTCCTGTGGTTCCATGTCCTTAGAAGGAACCTCTGGAGAGTCCTGAAATGCAGCCTTGCCCATTGGATGGCTGGCATTGAAGAGGTTAATGTCCCCAGAGCCGACATAACCTTTCGGACTGAAATCAGTTGATTTGTTTGTAGTGCCATTATTACCCTTTGGACCTTGATCTTTTTCTCTTCTGGGAGAAAAATCTTTTGCTCCACTGAATCTATCAAATAACCCAGAAACAGTACTTGCTGAGATGGGATGAAATTTGATTTTTGAACATTCACTATCCACCCTAGTGACTCCAAGTGACTGCGGGATTTGTTCAAATCCTCCTGCAACTTTTCCCTGGATGGGGCAAAAAAGAGGAGGTCGTCCAGATATGGAATTACCGCAATCCCCTGGAGTCGAAGAGGGGCGAGAGCTTCCGCCATTATCTTCGTAAAAATACGAGGAGCTGACGACAGGCCGAAGGGAAGGGCCCTGAACTGAAGATGTATAATCTCCTTTCCCATATTCACCGCAAATTTCAGGAACTTCTGGGACTGAGGTGCTACAGGAATATGAAGATAAGCATCCCTCAGATCGATTGATGCCATAAAACAATCTTTTGTCAGAATGTTTCTGACCGTGAAAATGGAGTCCATACAAAACTTTTTGTATAGGACTGACTTGTTCAGGGGTTTTAGGTTGAGGATAAGACGGAAGTTTCCGGATGGTTTTCTTATCAAAAAGATGTGTGAATAGAAACCCTGACCCTGTTCTTCTGGGGATACTGGTATCACTACCCTCTGGTACCTCAGATCCTTTAAAAGGTTCTTCATGGCCAGAGCCTTTGTTAGATCCCTTAGTAGGTTTGTTACAAAGAATCTTTCTGGCGGGCGATCCGAAAACTCTATCCTGTAACCTTGGGACAGCATGTCCAAAATATATAGACTTTCTGTCATGCTGGTCCAAAGGGGAAGGAAACTTTGACGCCTTCCCCCCACTGGTATGCACAAGTCATTGTGCTTTACCGGAGGCTGCAGGAGGATGGAAAAGGACATTTCCTTTGCCTTTACCCTTCTGCAATGCCCAATTTTTTCTTTTCTCCTGGGGTTTGGTTTGTTCTTGAGCCCTTTGGGAACGAAAAAACCGTTTAACTGGCTGCTTTTTCTTTTTGATGGGGAAAGACTTCTTTTTATCAGCAGTTCTATCTAGAACCGCATCTAAATCAGGTCCAAAAAGCAAGTCACCCATGAACGGTATCCCACACAGCTTGTTTTTGGATGCCGCGTCCCCCGGCCAAGTTTTCAACCACAGAGCCCTTCTGGCTGAGTTGGCTAGGGCAGCAGATCTAGCTGTCATTTTAATTGATTCCGCTGATGCACCAGATATAAATGCGACAGCGGCAGACAGAGTTGAAAATGAATCCAAAATTTCTTGTTTTGGTGAGTCTGCTGAGATATGGGCCTTAAGTTGCTCTAACCAGAACTCCATATTTCTGGATACCACTGTAGTTGCCATAGTAGGTTTAAGATTTCCCATGATGGATTGCCAGGCCCTCTTTAGTAGCTGGTCCATCCTTTTATCCATGGGATCTCTCAACACCCCCATGTCCTCGAATGCCAAATCTGTAGACCTCGAGACTTGGGAAAATGCGGCATCTAGTTTGGGATTTTTGTTCCAAACCGCCGCTGGATCTTCATCAAAAGGAAAATGCCTTTTTAAGGCTTTGGGAAAGAAAGGCTTTCTCTCTGGCTCTGTCCACTCTTTTTTTTAATAGTTACAGAGATAACAGAGTGTACTGGGAAATTGCGATTTTTGTGTTCGCTAAGCCCTGCATACATTTTGTCATGCAGAGATAACTCCTTTCTTTCCTCCTCCAGACCCAGTGTGGTATAGATTGCTTTTAACAGGCCATCTACCTGTTCTAAAGACAATTTAAATTTTGAAGGTAAATTTTCTCCTTCCTCCCCCTCATCAGAATCCTCAGATTGAGAGGGGGAATGTCCCTCTGGGGTAGGAGATGCCTCAGTCTCCACCGCCGGGACTATAAGTGAGCCTTGAGAGGACTGTGAGGTAGTAGGCTGACTCAGGGATGGGTTTGCTAGCGAAGAGCGAAATGATTGGATAGTCGCATCAAGTTCTTTTTTAACAGATGCAATCAAATCGCTGCAAGCGGAAGAAGCTTCTTCTTTGACTAGCAAATCAATACAAGCTTGACATAACGTCTTCCATCCTTCAGGTAGCTTGGATTTACATGAAGGGCATTTTCTTTTTGCCACTGGATCAGAGCTTTTGGCCTGCCATGAGACAAAAGAAGAAACCATCCCAGTGAGACAACCTGTCCTATTCCCAAGGATGCTCACCACAGGTGCACAGTAAGAACTGAACTGCCTTATGTGCCCAGACAGGCCCCTGCCACCGGGGGGGGGGGGAGAGAGAGAGAGACCCCACAGTACAAGGAGGACAGTATACAACTGCCCCTTACCTGGGACTTGCTGGTGCCTGTGCCTGTCCCACTTGCTGCCGCCATCGATTCCATCGAGGAGCGCTTGCTGTGTTTGTTGGTAAAAACGCCGGTTCCGGACTCCAATAGCGTCAGTGCACCGGACCGGAACCGATAAATAAGCACCAGCCCCATTCCTCCCTTTCCCTCTGCGATTTCCGGCGGAAATGACGCCGCACGCCTGTTCCGTGGGCGCCGCCCCCTTTCTGGATGCCTCACTTCCGGCGGATGGAGCCCCGCTGCCATCCCCAAGATGGCGACGGTGTTGTAAGCAATTTAACCTGCCTACCTCTGTCCTGCCGCCGCCCAGGAGTGATGCCCACGACAGTCAGGCTCACCCTGAGCCCAGTGAAGAGGGAGAGGGAGCCCAGCCAGCAGCACCTTCTCAGCTGTGGAATGGGAGGAACAGCTCTCCTGAGGTAAAAGAAGTATTTGGTGAAAAACATAGGAAACCTGAGCTCCCAGGACAGCACCTGAGAGCCCTGACTTCCCCACGAAGTGTTTCCTCCGGAGGAAACACAAAAACTGACTGTGTGGAAAGGAGCTTCCTTTTAAAGTTTGGTGGAAGAGGTGTTTCCTGTTTGCAAGGGGAGGAGTCACTCTCTCAAGTGCTGTCCTGAAAGACGATAAGGGAAAAAGGTCAGAATGCTCTGCTGCTCTGTACTCAAAGCCATTCTGCGTCTCTCACCTCTCCTGAGCAAGATGTATAAATCAACAGTGTGTTCTGTAGCCCATAAAGATTCCTGCAAATGGGTGCTGAGACCTCTCCTCCCTGATGCACGTTTTTTCACTTTGTGACTTCTTCAAAGAATAGAATTCAGGTCCATCATCAAAAAGTCAATCAGAATGAACCAGGCTGTAGCCACTGTTGACACAGCAGTGGCCCACCAGGGACAAAAAAAGTGTCTGTTTACATCACAACTTAGAAGACATCCTATTGATCCAAAAATAAATTTTATTCAGTCACATTGGCTCAAGACTCTCACATATGGTAGTTGGATGGATAGTGAACATGGAGAAAATACTCCTCAACCCCACTCAAAATCTCGTAGTTTTAGGGGTCCCCTGAATGCCACACACACCTTTTTATCTTCTCACAACAAAATACCAGTGATCAGAGGATGCATTTCCCAGGACCTAAGTGTGGCTTCCCCCACAATGTCTCAATGCCATGATAATAGCCATGATTTCAATGATCATGTGGGCTCAATGAAGAATGCATATTGTCAGATAGGATTTCTTGGTGGTAAGAAGATCTGCACCAAACAATTCATGTCACTCCCCACCCCCCCACCCCCCGGCCTTAGCAGGGATAAGACGGCAGCTCTCCGGGAATATTTGCCAGTGGCGTGAGGGTCAGAAACTGAGGCATTCTCCTTCCCCTTTTCCTTCGGGAAGGGGGAAAAAGTAGGGAGGTTCCCTCTTCTATGGACTATGTACATCATAGTACAAAGGAGGATTGGTTGTCCATTTGAGCAAGCTTAGAGAATAACCTCACTGAAATGTTCGCCTCTGTGGGGTGAGATGGTAAAAAGTGCAGTCATTTCCCTTTTTCTATCCTCTCTTTTTAGTTAGAGTAGGAACGGGAGGACAGTGAGGAACAAGTTGATGCAGGATCAAGGGCTTGCTCAGGCCCAAAAGGTTTAGTGAATTCACTGTTCAATATGGTCCGCACTTGCCACTTCCTGAGTCTGCATTTCTGAAAATTTCACCCTTGGGTGCATGGCAGCTGCCAAAAAATTCCCAGTCATTCCTTTTTACATCCTCATCTACAGAAGGTGGTATGTAAAATGGGCTCACCCTGACAAGATGTTTGTTCCTCCAAAGAGGTTTGCTCAGTTATATCCTATTCAGTCTTTAAGGTTCCAGCTGATTAACATTTTGAAATATTACTGCATCCTTTGCTGTAGCTGGGTCTGCTGCACAGCTGGCGGTAGCAGCCATTGATGTCTGCCAAAGTCTTAAGAACAGAATTAAGTGGTTGTCAAAAGGTGGACCCCACTAACAGTAAGGCCGACTTGAATGAAGGTTTAGCAGATTCCCTTGGGATTTCTGTCTTAATGTGAATGCTTAAAGAATCCATTCAAAAAATTTTGCACCTAGGATTTTGCCCTTCCACAAGCGTAGGATTTTTTGACTGAAATGCTGAATGCTAAGTCTCCCTAGCTATGGAGGGGTGCCCCCACTCCTGTGGGTGGGGGGACATTTGTAAGCAATTGCAGACGCATGGCAGTCACTATTATCCGACGAATGGGTCCGTTGTATGATTGACCTTGGTTGCAAGTTGGATTTCCAGAAATGTCCCTTCACATTTTTCATGCTTTCAAGTGTTTTATGGAGGTGCAAAAAAAGGATTGTTGCTGTTGCAGGCTCTCGATCACCTTGGATTTTTCAGGAAGTTATCGTCTTCTAGAGGACGAGGGGTTTTGAGGTTCTGCTCAAACCTTGTTACAATTCCAAAGCCAGATGATGAAGTTCATCCAATACTGGATTGATCTTAAGTGTCTCAACAGTTTTCTCCATGTAAAAGAATATCAAATGAAGTAAATGCGTGCAGTATAGGCATTACTCTAGCTAGCATTGTTTTTTTATGGCATAAGGGGACATAAAGATAGTTTCAGAACTTTACAACAGCATGTCTAGTGGGAACGGGGCAAGAGGAAGCTCCAATGTCTTTACATTCCAGTGCTTACGGTATAAACTTGTGGATGTTTCCCCTAAGGGTAAATCTGTGCTCACTTTGCTTGGAAGGTGCTGATGATGGAAACCAGCTTAACAGGATGGGGAGAAGTTCTGAATCGCCTTTCAGTGCAAAGAACATGGCCTCCTCAGGGGATGTTGATGCCTATCAATATGCTGGAATTGCAAGCAATTCACCTAGTTTGGAACAGTTGCAGAGCCCTCTGGTATGGGGTCAGTCAGACAAAGCCAAGGCTGTGGAAAAAGTTTTATCTTCAGGGGGGCAGCAATAACCAGGCAGCCCAAAGTAGTGTGGCCCTCATTCTGTTTTAAATGTTGCTTCATATCCCTGTGCTGTCCACGGTTCACTTGGGCAGTGTGCCATCTCTATGTTCTGT
Source organism: Aquarana catesbeiana (assembly GCF_042186555.1). NCBI lineage: Eukaryota > Metazoa > Chordata > Amphibia > Anura > Ranidae > Aquarana > Aquarana catesbeiana. The sequence continues at coordinate 270,438,261 of NC_133326.1, forward strand.
TCTGCTCACCTCCTGGAGACATTCAAGTGTCTCTGTTGGCATTGGAGCATGCCGGACATGGACTGTTGACATCCAGTTCTTTGAGAGACTGGATAGATGCGTTGCCAGATCCAGATATCCTTAGGCGTTTGCAGTGGATGCCTTGACATGCTGTAGGTCTTTTTTCTCCTTTACAGTTCTTCCATGTCTGCATTCACAGGATCTGGGTGAAGGAATGCTTGGTTTTGTCATCACACCTGCTTGCCCCAGGAGAACATTATCTTTCACTCTTCCTTATGTTCACTGGCTTGGATGGCAGGGCTGCTGAAACCACAAAATTTAGCAATGGTGGAGTGTCTGATACAAAGAGCAAACAGGCTGCTTCAGTAAAGATTTACCACAGGTCCAGGAAATCCTATGTGGAATGGTGTGAGGCTAGGAAGTTCATTCTCACAAATTTGTTGGGGGCCAGAATTTTGGTTTTCTCCAGTTGGAGTGGATGCGAATCTGTTCTTGAGTATGATCAAGGGACGGTTAAGACCAATTGTTTTTTATGCTTTAGCGCATGCTTTTTGTTCAAGGGATCATGCACATGGTCCCCCCCGAGCAGGACACCTTATTTCCATCGACCCCAATTTGGTGGCTATTACTATGGCAAGAAGAATATCAGAATTGGCAGCTTTTCCTTGCAGAAAGTTGTTTCTGATACTCCACAGGGTCTTTGACCTCAGCCATTAGTCTTGCTGAAGGTGGCTTTTCTTTCCATCTGAACCACGGCGTTGTTTTATTTTCTGTTTTCTCCCCAGTCCTCCATCACTGGGACACCAGGCCTTAACTCATTATAGGTGATTTGGGCTGTCAAAATATATTTGAGTTTGACTGCTGTAGTCAGGCAGACAGATTCGCTTTTTTGTCCTTCCTATGGAAAAGGGAAGGGTCAGATGGTTACCAAGTCGATCATTTCCTGTTGGTTTCATCAGCTTTTTTTCTCAAGCCTATGGTGTGAAAAGAGACTCCACTGTTTTCAATGATGACACATTCTAGTGTTAGTTCCTCCTGGTTTGGCTGTCACCAGGCTTGAGGAGCCTAGGCCTGTAAGCTGCAACTTGGCCTTTTTATAATCGCACCTTTTGTCACATCTTCTATGTGTGCAGCTGTTGTAATGTCTAGAAAAAATAAATAATGGAAAATCTATTCTGCCCGTTATTTGGTGGAACAGATACCCATTATTCATATTACTCATAATAGTAAAACAGTAAAAGGTGAACCAAATGACCACTTTCCAGTTCACTATGGAGCTGAGGGGCAACAGCCAGGGCTGGTGCAAGGATTTTTGACACCCTAGGCAAAACCCCATTTTGCCGCCCCCTCTTTGCTCTGCCCCTGACTGCACTCCTTTGCCCTGCCCATGTAACACATGTGACCTACCTGACCATTACTCTGACCTACCTGACTCCCACACTGATCTACCTGACCACTACGCTGGCCTACCTACACTGACCTACCTGACCGCTACACTAACTTACATGACCACTACACTGACCTATATAAAAGAAAAAAACGCGCTGAAAAATATATCATTGAATACACCAATAAGAGAGCAGCAGCATGCAGTGCGATGACACAAAAAGTCCAATATATAACTAGAAAAGCTACAATTTCTGGGGAAATTGTGTGACGTGTTCTTGCCTCCCAGTAGTCTACAAGCATTATCAAGCCTAGCAGATGAAGGTATGACCACATGCATTTGTGGGGTCTCAGCATCTTGACGTAGAATGGAGGTGAAGGTGTGCTATCTGATAATCAGTGTTTACAGCCACTGTTTCCTGGCAACGCTCATGCCGTGTTTATGCTTCGCAACCACTGCACAATACACAATACACAGGATCATGATAGCTGTAATAACTGTGCAGTACTTCAAACGGTCGTATTTTAAAAACTATAAATCCTACAGCGAAGAGCTTTATATTGTGAGAATCACAAGACCCAGACCTAGATTTTGATGCATAGTATGTCTCTGAAATATTAAAAATGAAGGCACAGTCGCAGTTTAGATATTGCCCTTCAAATTTGAAGTGGCTGGAGTTGAGTTTCATTGAATGTCTATGGACGGCGTGAGTTGCAAACAAATGGTCATATTGTGAAAACTATCAGGACTATGGCTTAGCCGTGGACATGTTTAGTGGCAGAAGGGATAGCTGAACGTTTTGATATAAGATTTGTGTAGGTGAGCTTGAAAATGTGGGAGTGGTGGCAGTTTAGAAATCCTGTCCTGATTTTTCAGCTTTTGTCACCTCCCACTCTAGTTTTGAACATTTCCCCATTCATTCCTATGGGACCAATTTCGCCGCAAAAACGACAATATTTCGTGAACCATTTGGCAAAACGTTCCACAGAGTAATAGCACACCAATCAGGAACAATCCGCACGTTTCGGTATATTACTTGTCTATGTAGTGTAAAAGCTGTGGGAGGAGTTAGGGTGGTGAATTTGGCTATAATAATAACTAGAAAATGCATTTCCTGGGGAAAATGCGTGTTAATGCTGAATAGCTGAATTGCTAAAATGGCCCCTATCAAAACTGCCCCATCAAAATTGTCCCCATGAAAACTGCCCCATCATATTGCCACCATCAAAACTGCCCCATCATATTGCCCCGTCAAAACTGCCCCATCATATTACCACCATCAAAACTGCCCCATCAGAATTGCCCCATCAAAACTGCCCCATCATATTGCCACCATCAAAACTGCCCCATCATATTCCTCTATTATAAATCAGTACATGGTGTGTCTGTCCCTCCCCCGGGCTCTGTAATCAGAGCTGAGATGCTCCAGCCACCTCCCCCCCGTGTATAACAGAAGCTTTGGTAACCATGGCAACAAAAGCAACACAGTACACTCTGTTTAGTGGCAAAATTTCCTGAAATGACCTACTAAACAAAAGGCTTTTTCACAAAAAGTTTAAAGTTTGTTTGGTGTCTGTAGGTGAAAGTATGAAGGAGCTGAAACTTTTGGGAGCGGAAGAAGATTTTAAGGATCTGAAGCATGCTTCCATTGACTTCAATGTTAAAAAAAAGTGTTCAAAAAGCTTAATATTTTAAAAAGTATAAATGGTAGAAAAAAAGTTGAAAAAGTCCCATCAGCTGAAAGAGACGAACATTTTAACAGTTGAATGGTTTTAATAGCTAAAAGTATGCAGAAGTTACGCAGAGCCAAAAAACGTACGGAATAAAATTAAATAGTAATAAAAACTAGAAAATGCATTTCCTGGGGAAAATGAGTGGGAATGCTGAATTGCTAAAACGGCCCCATCAAAACTGCCCCCATCATACTACCATCAAAACTGCCCCATCAGAATTGCCCCATCAAAATTGTCCCCATCATTTTGTCATCAAAACTGCCCCCATCATTTTGTCATCAAAACTGCCCCCATCATTTTGTCATCAAAACTGCCCCATCATATTGACACCATGAAAACTGCCCCATCAGAATTGCCCCATCAAAACTGCCCCGTCATATTGCCACCATCAAAACTGCCCCATCATATTGCCACCTTTAAAACTGCTCCATAAAAATTGTCCCCATCAAAACTGCCCCATCATATTGCCACCATCAAAACTGCCCCATCAGAATTGCCCCATCATATTGCCACCATCAAAACTGCCCCATCAGAATTACCCCATCAAAACTGCCCCATCATATTCCTCTATTATAAATCAGTACATGGTGTGTCTGTCCCCTCCCCCGGGCTCTGTAATCAGAGCTGAGATACTCCTGCCACCTCCCCCCTTGTGTATAACAGAAGCTTTGGTAACCATGGCAACAAAACCAACACAGTACACTGTGTTTAATGGCTAAAATTTCCTGAAATGACCACTAAACAAACAGCTGTTTCACAAAAACTGTAAAAGATATCAAACTGAAAAGATATAGCCAGATAGCTGAATATTTTGTGAACATTTTAAAGTTTGTTTGGCGTCTGTAGGTGAAAGTATGAAGGAGCTGAAACTTTTGGGAGCGGAAGAAGATTTTAAGGATCTGAAGCATGCTCCCATTGACTTCACTGTTAAAAAAAAAGTGTCAAAAAGCTTAATATTTTAAAAAGTATAAATAGTAGAAAAAAAGTTGAAAAAGTCCCATCATCAGCTGAAAGAGACGAACATTTTAATACTTGAATGGTTTTAATAGCTAAAAGTATGCAGAAGTTACGCAGAGCCAAAAAACGTACGGAATAATAAATAGAATTAAAAATAAAGATAAATAAAATCGAATAACAATAGTGGGACTGCTAAAGCAGTCCCACTAATAAATAAAATCGAATAGCAATAGTGGGACTGCTAAAGCATTCCCACTAATAATATATATGTGAGATAACAGTAAGTGGTCTTGCTATGCAAGAACACTTAATAAGAAAGCTGCGCTAAAAAAAGAGAAGTATGTCCAAAAGGTTATGACAATCCAATGGAAGCACTTAAAATCTTGCAAACACCCTGGTGTGCACACATAAACAAGGTGAAGTGCCTGACAACCGTAGCTGTAGATTAGGCTTACCAGGCAGCAAGCAACAAAAGCCGATGGCTTACAACCCAGCCAGGGCCTTTAAAATTTGCAGATGATCAAAAATGGGGACGCTGGTTTAGATGGTTGACCTTTCTCACTCGCTCCGGCTAAGGTATCCATTCTCTAGGCTTTTGTTTGAAGTTTTAGCTTGTTTTGCCTCAGAAAAACCAGAATCTCCAGAAAAAGATCCTTTCTTTTGACAGTCACCAGAAGAAGCAGTGTGTATCCTTGGCAAATACGAAGGGGTCAGGAAGCGTCGCAACTCCTAAACTATCGCACATCTGGCCCAGTGATCAACATATGTCAAATCTGGCCCAGTGATCTGCGCACACCTTTTCATCCCTTACTGCCTCCATAACCACTCGAGTCTCGTAGCCTGGTCACGTGCTTGCCATAATGTGTCCAGGTAGTTGCCAAACTTGCTTCACGGTTACTACCACGCCCTGCACTGACCCCTACCTGGCCCCCCTACACTAACCTACCTGAACCCTACACTGACCTACCTGACACATACACTGACCTACCTGACCCCTACACTGACCTTCCTGGCCATTACACTGGCCTACCTGACCACTACACTGGCCTACCTGACCACTACACTAACCTACCTGACCCCTACACTGACCTACCTAACCAATACACTGACTTACTTGACCACTACACTGACCTATCTGACAATAATACTGACCTACCTGCCTCCTACTCTGACCTACCTGACCACTACACTGACCTACCTGACCTAGCTAAAAAGTCAGCTAGCTGCTGACTTTTAATTTTCTTTGCCCCAGGCGCAACTCCTCTTTAAGGTGTCCTCTATTGTGGAGGGGACCCTCCACCATGCATTTCAGATCTTAATGGAACAATTCCCTGCCCCCAGTAGAGGAAGCTTAATGTTGACAAAGTTAAATGTCCTGCCCAGCTTTGTTAACACTAAAAAGAGAGAAAAGTTAATTCCCCATTATCACCAAGTTTTTTTTGTGAGTGTTACTGGATTTAGGACTCAGGGCCTGCAGAGCTATTCCATTCTTTTTCAGAAAATGGACATCTTTGTCAATGTATTGAATAACTCTAACAGCAGGACAACACTGTTGTGCGGGGCATGTATATAAGTTATAGATAATTTGTAGGGTAGATAGTATGTGTCTTTATGCTCATTTTCAGGGATCTAAAAGAAACAAACGTGTCAAGATTTGGTCACTAGAGAGTGTGAATATTTAGAAATAAAGCTCATGGACTGTTGAAACATTACCTTTGGGTATAAACTAAGTAGATGTGGGTGGAGGATCAACTCTTTTGAGATGATGCTCCAACTCAGATGTATTGATGGATGAATTTATTGACCCTGTTTGCTTTGCAGGTAAACCACCAGGGAGCTGTGCATTAAGTTGTGATTTCTTTGCATTAATGATTTACCCAGTTAGTGGTACCCCTAAGTAACTGAGGGTAATACAAATGTTAATTCCAAAGCGCAATTTTGCAACTTTGACATGTAATAGTAAAACTGTACATTACATCGAAATTACTTTATCCAGGTAGATTATACCTTGTTTTTTTTCAGGACAAATTGGGCTTTTGTTTGGTGGTAAATGGTAACAGATATCTCTGGATTTTTTTTTTTATATTAACAAACATTTTTTTCTAATTTAGGTTTTATATTTCTTGCTGTTACCACAATTTACCACCAAAGAACACCTTGAAATAAATTCTCCTGCTCCTGACGATCGCAGTGATACCACATATGTGTATGTTAGTTGTTGTTTGTACCTGTAGTAGGGCCCCGAAACAATGGTGCGCATTTTGAATTTTTTATGCTGCCTAAAACACACTGACATGGGTACTAATTTAAAAAAAAAAAAAATGTAATTCTACCCAAAATATACTGACTGTGACCTTTGATCCTGAACTTTGAACCCAACCTTGACGCTTGACCCTTACCTTGACCCTAACACTAACCCTGGCAAACCTTGATCTAGTTATATTTTCTTTATTTTTAATTTATTTTATTTTTTACACATTTTTGTTTGTTTTTATCCTCCTCTCCTGCAAGAAGAGAAAGATGCAATGGGGTTGATTTACTAAAGGCAAATAGATTTTGCACTTTGCAAAGTGCAGTTGCTCCAGAGCTTAGTAAATGAGCAGAAGCCCTGCTGACTTCCATCATCCAATCATGTGCAAGCAAAAATGCTTTTTTTTTTTTTTTTTTTTTCCTTGCATGTGATTGGGTGCTCTTTGCAAAGTGAAGCTTTACCTCATTTACTAAGCTCTGGAGCAACTGCACTTGCAGATTGTTACTGCACTAAATCAACCCCAATGCATCTTTTACTTTATTCAGAAGAGGAAGAAAACACAAGGGAGTGACTAATCACTGTGATAGCCAATTGGAGGCTATCACATCGTTTTGGTGACCCAGAAATGGGAGTCCCCAGTCCCGATTGGTAATACGTGACTTGAGGCTCTCGGTGGGAGTGTGCAGCATGCTCAGAGCACAAAGAGAGATATGCATATATGTGGCCTGACGGAAAAAAGACCCACTTCCATGAGGCCGCATACATGCATACAGTCGATGGGAAGAAGTTCACTTTTTTATGTCTCTACTGTTACTGTGGTCAATAAGTTCTGGTGAGTGCCGTGTGTACAGTGTGAGTGCGAAGGAGGAGCACTCAGCTTTTGTGTCACTTCATATCATCAGTGGTATAGCTAGCACATCTGGTATCCGGGGCTGGACATTTTTTTGCAACCCCCCCCCCCCAAGAAAAATAGGAAAATAGTATGTGGCAATATAGCGGCACCAAGCCAAAACCGTGGATGAGGTCAGATTGCATCAAAAGTGGGAGGGGCTTAAAGGGCCATATGCTTAAATGACTTTGCCACAAGCGAGTAGGTAGCAGACAGTACAAACCTCAGTATACTCATTTTAAATAAAAAAAAAACTGTTCTATTGCATATCCTTTACTACATACAGCTACCCTTAAAGTGATATTGAAGTCTTGTTTTTTGTTTGTTTTTTTCTAAACAATAAACATGTTATCCAAAATTGTGTATAAGGCCCCTGTCAGTTTTGACGGCGGACCTGAACGGGCGCTCCATGTTAGCCTATGGAGCGACGGATGTCAGTGGAGACATGTCCACTGACATCCGACCCGGTCCGATCCGCTAAAAGCAGATGGATGGCCCTACGTTCAGATCCGTCGCTGGCGGATCGGATCGGGTGAGATCTGATGAAAACGGACATGCTGTCTGTTTTCGTCCGATCTCTCCATAGGCAGCAGCGGCGCTCGACAAGCCCCTCCCCGCTCACTGAGCAGAGAGGGACCTGTCATCCACCGGCTCGTGTGAAAGGGGCCTAATGCGGGCCTAATGCGGATATATGCTCCATGCAAACGAGGCCTAATTGTCATGTGGGCCAGATAGCAGGAAAGAGGAGATGTCGGGTAATTAAAAGAGAAGTAAGGGAATTTTATGAATAATAATTACCTAGGTGGATGCTGCTTCTGACCCCCGCCAGCTTTAAGGCTGAGAACCAAGTAATCAAACACCACGATCACTCATTGTAAGAATTAGAAAAACACTCCTGAAGCCACATCCGTATTAAGAGGTAAATTTAGAAAAAAGGAAGGGCCAAAAATGGCCCTAAATCGGACAAGGTGGAAGATAGTATAATAAAAATATATTTTATTGGTAACAATCGCAAACAGAGCAAGTATCGAAAAAATAAAAAAAGAAGAAACAGTTGACACACAATAGACATAAGTGTATGGTGTGAACAAAATGTTAACACCATATAGACAGCAGTGAGCCCCTGTGCGTCAATGCGTTTTGCTGTTTTGCTTCATCAGGACACACTCAGGGGTTGTTGGAAGGAACAGGTCTCACTATCTAAAATAAGCAAATGAATCAGACATTGTGTAATAGTAACATATATAGATAAAAACATAAGCCGCTGTCATATTCGAGTGACATATATACAACATGCATAACTACCTTGTCAGCATAAAAGTATCCGCAGATGGAAATCTCCCCAATAAGCATCAAACATCACCGTGTAGATAAGGTATCCTAATTTTCAAATACTAGTGACTATATGGTTAGCTAAAACAATTAACATGATAATACATATTACCATCAAAGCCGAGCCATGCTCAATACTTAAATAGAGAAGAAAGAGTATAGTGTTCACACCATACACTATTGTGTGTCAACTGTTTGTTCTTTTTTAATTCTTTCAATACTTGCTCTGTTTGCGATTAATTGTTACCAATAAAATATATTTTTATTATATTATCATCTATTTTGCCTCTAAAGCCAATTTATGGCCAATTTTGGCCCTTCCTTTTTTCAAAATTTACCTCAATACGGATGTGGCTTCAGGAGTGTTTTTCTAATTCTTACGATTTATAGGGTGGCAAACACCAATTTTTTCTTTTCACTCCGAATGAATGCGCCCTGCTATTTAACCTGGACACATTTACTAATATTTTGTATGAAGACATATGCTTGTCTTACCTTTTTCAGTATTTTACTGGACTATACATAATGGCGGACTTTACAGGCAACAATTGGGAGGGTTTCATGTTGGAAATGAAACAAGCAAGGTCTCTATCTAAAGGGTCCGATGTGGGAATGGAGATTGTGTATCGGAAGCTCCTGCAGGTATTTGAGCAGAAGGCCAGCCTTTTTTGGCACGTTAGATACTTTGAGCAATACATAGCAGCCTGAGCAAACGGCCTGAGGGTGCAGTTATTTCCTAATATCTAGGCTCTTGATTTGGATCTCAAAGACCGTTGGAAGTCGAACCTCCAGGATTGTTCAAAGAAGATGATGCGAATACTATACGAAAGAACTTAAATTAGTTGATCAGGAGATTAAACAACCATACATTGATAAAACTACAACACTCAATAATCCTGATTTTGGAGCCTTTGATGCACGTCTGAAAGAGCACATTCAGACCTTCACCACAGATCTTCTCCTTAAAAAGAAGAAAAGTTATCAAGAGATAAATTGGCCTTTGCAGACAAATATGCTTATTCTTGGCCCCAAACAAACGGTCCACGCGGTGGCCGAAGGCAAGCCGGCTCACGCAGGAATATACCATATAAAAGCAATGATAAAGCTAATGTTTCTGATTCATCTAACACTTCTCATATCTCTCAGAATTCATGAGTTTTGGATTGTGGTCGTCAGAGAAAACGTTCATCTAGGAAAAGCCAACAAACTGGTGGTGGGTACCAAACTGGCACGGATAAGAGATGGTTAATAGACGATTCCTTTATTGAATGAGGGATGTTCGATGTTCTCGGGCAGTAAAACACTGACTGGGTGATTCTTCTAGCGCTCTCGCGTCAGTTCCGGTCATTGGTACAAATACCGAGTCGAATACACTATTACAAATTATTAGTTACGCACAAACCATTGCCCAGTCACGTCCCCAAAGTACAGCTGCGGCTGGAGTAGTAATTAAAAACAAAGACAAAAAGCAATGATGCATTGATCAATTCTTCAAGAGTACCAAGGAGGCTCTATCTAGTACTGGCTCTGCACTGAGTATAATTAACCCTACACCTGCACCAATGATCGAACCAACCAATGTTGATCACCAGAAAATGGCGATTATTAATTTATCTCCTTATACCTTAAGACAGACAGAGAAGGAACTATTATAGCTGGGGTTAAGTTTCTACTAAATTTAATATTATTAAAGATTTACATTTATTTGCTCCTAAACTCGCGTACAAATATACGTTTGATAGGGAGAGATAGGACAAACAAACTGACACTGTGAATCAGGAAATATGGAAGAATTTTACTGTTCCAGAGTTCAGAGCGTTGAGAGATGTGGTCCTCCGCCTGCAAGAAAATGATGGATCAGATGAGGAGGACCATGATCCACTCAATGAGATCTCTGTTCTGCAATCTCAGGCAGCTCAACATCAGGATGAAGTTAGATCACTGGGCAATACAATAAAAAAGAAATCTACTAAGTTCCCACCCCTACATACCAATTTCAACATTTGGGCCTTTTTAACCCAAACTAGTCAAGAGATTGAAAAGACCACTCTGCTGAGATCTACATGTGCTAATCTGAGCTATGCTCAGAGGGCTGCACTGGACAATCTTAGCAATCACTCTGAGATAGTGATTAAGCCATCGGACAAGGGTGAAAATGTAGTAATCATAGGTGAATTACAATACAGGTGCAAAACTGAGAGGCTGAGCTGGGTGCCGGTCCAGGCATGTGAGCAGATCCCAACCATATGGGTGCGATCAAATCCCCAGCCTGGACCGACTCTGTGACATCAGCCGATAGCTGGAAATGGGTCACAGGAGTGTAAAACAATCTGCACTGATGTGATCAACAGGAGAAGTACAACCAAACAGGCTCCTTAAATAAATCTATCACACAACCTGTCTCTCTGCTCCTGTTTGGCATTGCTTGCAACAATTGATAAATGCCCCCCTTTATGTTGTGAACTTACCCTCCAGGGCCTAGGCAGGCTCTTCCTCAGTCCAGGCTTTAAATCCAGGCTCTTTCTCCCTGAAGCTGGAAGGTCCTTTAGGCACCCTCTTTCCTAGTCCAGAGGGCCTCCACGACCCACCTCTCAAAGTCCAGGGCCTCCAGACACCTGCTGCCCTAGTCCAGGGCCTCCAGACACCCCCTCTCCCAATCTGGGACCTCCAGGCCCCCCCTCACCTAGTCCAGTATCTCCCTTGTACCCCACCATCCAGGGGCCTTTGCCACACTAACCACCATTTCCTAGTCAATGGCCTCCTCTGCACACTTCTCCCAGTCCAAGGCCTCCTTTACAGCCCACTCTAACTTAAGAGCCTCCTCTGCACCCTGCTCTCTGAATCCAGGTCCTTTATCAACCCCACTTTTCAAGTCCAGGGCCTTCCCTGTACCCCCTCCAGTCAAGGGCCTACTGTGTATTCCCCTCCTAGTCCAGGGCCTCCTCTGCACCCCCCCACTCCAACCCATCCCCAGTCCAGGGCCTCCTCTCAGCACCCCCCCCAGCCCAGGACCTCCTTTGCATCCCCCAAGTCCAGGGCCTCCTCTGCACCCGCCCCAGCCGGGAACCCCCTCTGCATCCCCCAAGTCCAGGGTCTCCTCTGTGCCCCCCCAGCCCAGGGCCTCCTCTGCATCCCCAGCCCAGGGCCTCTTCCACACTCCCAAGCCCAAAGCCTCCTCTGCATCCCCCATTTACACAGCCTTTAATTTATGACTGCCTATGTAATTTCTTGAGGTGCTAAAATGGCAGGGCAGTACAAAACCCCCACAAATTACCCCATTTTGGAAAGTGGACAGCCCAAGGAAATTGCTGAGAGGCATGTTGAGCCCATTGAATATTAATTTTTTTTTTGTCCCAAGTGATTGAATAATGACAAAAAAAAATACAAAAAGTTGTCACTAAATGATATATTACTCACACAGGCCATGGGCATATGTGGAATTGCACCCCAAAATATATTCAGCTGCTTCTCCTGAGTACGGGGATACCACATGTGTGGGACTTTTTGGGAGCCTAGCCGCGTACGGGGCCCCGAAAACCAATCACCGCCTTCAGGATTTCTAAGGGTGTACATTTTTGATTTTACTCTTCACTGCCTATCACAGTTTCGGAGGCCATGGAATGCCCAGGTGGCACAACCCCCCCCCCCCAAATGACCCCATTTTGGAAAGTAGACACCCCAAGCTATTTGCTGAGCGGCATGGTGAGTATTTTGCAGCTCTCATTTGTTTTTGAAAATGAAGAAAGACAAAAAAAATAAAAAATTTTTTTTTCTTTTTTCAATTTTCAAAACTTTGTGACAAAAAGTGAGGTCTGCAAAATACTCACTATACCTCTCAGCAAATAGCTTGGAGTGTCTACTTTCCAAAATGGGGTAATTTGGGGGGGTTTTGTGCCACCTGGGCATTCCATGGCCTCCGAAACTGTGATAGGCAGTGAAGAGTGAAATCAAAAATTTATGCCCTTAGAAAGCCTGAAGGCGGTGCTTGGTTTTTGGGGTCCCGTACGAGACTAGGCTCCAAAAAAGTCTCACACATGTGTTATCACCATACTCGGGAGAAGCAACAAAATGTATTTTGGGGTGTAATTTCACATATTCCCATGGCATGTTTGAGCAATATATCATTTAGTGACAACTTTGTGCAAAAAAAAAAAAAAATTTGTCTCTTTCCCGCAACTTGTGTCATAATATAAAATATTCCATGGACTCGACATGCCTCTCAGCAAATAGCTTGGGGTGTCTACTTTCCAAAATGGGGTCATTTGGGGGGGGTTTGAACTGTCCTGGCATTTTATGCACAACATTTAGAAGCTTATGTCACACATCACCCACTCTTCTAACCACTTGAAGACGAAGCCCTTTCTGACACTTTTTGTTTACATGAAAAAATTATTTTTTTTGCAAGAAAATTACTATGAACCCCCAAACATTATATATTTTTTTAAAGCAAATGCCCTACAGATTAAAATGGTGGGTGCTTCATTTTTTTTTTTCACACAGTATTTGCGCAGCGATTTTTCAAACACATTTTTTGGGGAAAAAACACACTTTTTTAAATTTTAATGCACTAACACACTATATTGCCCAAAAGTTTGATGAAATAAAAAAGATGATCTTAGGCCGAGTACATGGATACCAAACATGACATGCTTTAAAATTGCGCACAAACATGCAGTGGCAACAAAATAAATACATTTTTAAAAGCCTTTACAGGTTACCACTTTAGATTTACAGAGGAGGTCTACTGCTAAAATTACTGCCCTCGATCTGACCTTCGCGGTGATACCTCACATGCATGGTGCAATTGCTGTTTACATTTGACCCCAGACCGACGCTTGCGTTCACCTTAGCGCGAGAACGGGGGGGGACAGGGGTGCTTTTTTTTTTTTCTTTATTATTTTTTTGCTTTTTTATCTTATTTTTAAACTGTTCCTTTCATTTTTTTTTTTTTAAATCATTTTTATTGTTATCTCAGGGAATGTAAATATTCCCTATGATAGCAATATGTAATGACAGGTACTCTTTTTTGAAAAAATTGGGGTCTATTAGACCCTAGATTTCTCCTCTGCCCTCAAAGCATCTGACCACACCAAGATCGGTGTGATAAAATGCTTCCCCAATTTCCCAATGGCGCTGTTTACATCCGGTGAAATCTAAGTCATAAAATGCTTGTAGCTTCCGGTTTCTTAGGCCATAGAGATGTTTGGAGCCACTCTGGTCTCTGATCAGCTCTATGGTCAGCTGGCTGAATCACCGGCTGCATTCTCAGGTTCCCTGTTGAGACAGGAGAGCCAGAGAAAAACACGGAAGACGGTAGGGGAGGGGGGGCATTCCCTCCCACTGCTTGTAAAAGCAGTCTAGAGGCTAATTAGCCGACAGGATTGCTTTTACATGAAAGACGACCGCTGGCTGAAAAGAATGATACCAAGATTATACCTAAACCTGCAGGCATCATTCTGGTATAACCACTCAAAGTCGTGAATGGCGTACCTGAAGACAAAAAAATGGTTAACAATAAAGCACAGTAAACGGTAAAGTATAAAAAATTGCATACCTGAAAAGCAAACATGATAAAACATAATAACAATAAAACATTGCAGAATAGAATACAGTAAAAAAGTGCAGAACAATAGAGAGAGAATAGAGAGAGAGAGAACAATAAAACGACAACTATTTTTTTTTTATTTTATATTTTTGTTTGTGTGTTTTTTTGTTTTTTTGTTTTTTTTTTACACTTTATTTGTAACTAACTTTTATAACTGTAACCGGTTCCAGGTTCGGATCTGTCAAAATGCGATGGCATCTTGGGAGACCCTGTGAAAGTGTGCCTAGTCTGTGCAGTGCTGTACCCTATGCTAATACTCAACTAGTGAATGGTAGCGTTCAAAACATTCACCAATGCAAAGACCAGGATTGTCAGGACAGGAGGGACAATAATAGCGAGTGTCACGCCTATATCCGCGCTTGCTGCTGACACGACATCTTTTTTGGGGGGGGGGGTTCGTTGGGTAGGGGTACTCGGGAGGACATAAAAATGCCTCTCATGCAGCAGACTGCATTTGGTTGGGGATGTGAATGGGGGAAGTACGGGTGCTGCAGAAGCGGTGGGTTCCCAATTAAGATTGGCAAATGCAGCAGGAAGGGCATTATGGGCACGACGGGCCTGTTTGTCTTCTTCTTGGTGGCAGCGGGACACTACTTGTGCTTGCCACCTCACCAGCTTGAACTGCACTTATGGGACTCGCCAAGTCACCAAGTGTTACTGCAGTGCTGGTTTGACTACGACCGGGGTGTACTAGGCCGCTGGTGCTTGCCAGTTCACCAAAACGCTACCAAAAAAAACTGTTAGCGATCGCAGGGATCAGGCCTGACTCTGCGAATGCTGCAGTTATGCGTTTAGTGTTTTGTAAGTGTCAGTGATCGATCGATACTGCACTTAGGTTGGCTGGGCTGGGCCGGGTGGAGGGGCAAAACGCTGGTGCTAGCAGGTATCTGGGCTGATCCCGCTAACGCTGCATTTTTGGGAACCCTAAACTGCTGGGGATGCTAGTATAGATCTGATCGGATCAGATATTGATCCGTTCAGATACTATACCACTAAGGGAGGTGTACGTTGCGTGTGTGGGTGTTAGCGGTACTGGCGCTAACCTGACGCTGCTTGGGGCTAGTGTTTGCCAGTTCACCAAAACGCTACCAAAAAAACTGTTAGCGATCGCAGGGATCAGGCCTGACTCTGCGAACGCTGCAGTTATGTGTTTAGTGTTTTGTAAGTGACAGTGACCGATCGATACTGCACTTGGGTGGGCTGGGCTGGGCCGGGCGGAGGGGCAAAACGCAGGTGCTAGCGGGTATCTGGGCTGATCCCGCTATCACTGCGTTTTTGGGATCCCTAAACTGCTGGGGACGCTAGTATAGATCTGATTGGATCAGATATTGATCCGTTCAGATACTATACCACTAAGGGAGGCGTATGTTGCATGCATGGGTGTTAGCGGTACTGGCGCTAATCTGACGCTGCCTGGGGCGACGCATATCACCGCCGGGCGATCAGGGGGCTAAACCTTTATTCGGTAATAAACGACGGGTGCCCTGACACTATGAAAAATAGACAAACTAACCAGCGTCACCCGTAACAGTTATACGGTGATCAGTGGTGAAAGGGTTAACTAGGGGGCAATCAAGGGGTTAAAACATTTATTAGGTAGTATATGGGGGTCCCTGTCGCTATAAAACGCTGAAGGGCGAACCTAAATATTTAGCTCCCTAACTAGCGTCACCAGTGACACTAATACAGCGATCAGAAAAATGATCGCTTAGCGACACTGGCAACGGTGGGTGATCAGGGGGTTAAAACTTTATTAGGGGGGGTTAGGGGGTATCCTAGACCTACAGGGGGCTAACCCTAACTGCCCTAACACAGTAACTGTCACAAACTGACACCATGCAGTAATCAGAAAAAAAAAACTGCTTGGTGACGGGGGGGGGAGGAGGGGAGATCAGGGGGCGATCGGGGGTGTAGTGTGCCTGGCATGTTCTACTGAGTGTGTTTGTGTTTTACACTCACAGTGATGTCTTCTCTCCTCGGCGCTGGAACGGAAAATACCGAGCCGAGGAGAGATGACATAATTTCCTTTGCTGCTGTTTAGCATATAGCAGCAAAGGAAGATTCTCATTGGCTGGGAGCGATCGCGGGGGGGGGCCACGAACGGATGGTCTCCCCCTCACCTCTCATCGCTCCCAGTCACAAGCCGACCGTCTCGGGCACCGGGGGGGTCCGATCGGACCCCCCGCCCGCGGAAGGCAGATCACGTACGGGTACGTGATTCTGCCTGCCCGTGCCATTCTACCAACGTATATCGGCGTGAGGTGGTCGGCAAGTGGTTAAGTGCTTTATGTTTCACGTGATTTGATTGCACATTTAAGGACATTATTATATATATTATATACCAATTACGATACCTATTTTTACATTTTTTTAAATTGTATTTACATTTTTATAACTTTAACTTTTTTTGGTGGAGAGTTGGGGATGGGTGTTATTGTTTAGGGTTGAGAGGGGGGAGGTGTGTTATTGTTTAGGGTGGAGAGGGGGTTATTGTTTAGGGTGGTGGGGTGGGAATGGGTGTTATTGTTTAGGGTGGAGAGTTGGGGAGGGGGGTTATTGTTTAGGGTGGAGGGGTGTTATTGTTTAGGGTGGAGGGGGGTGGGGAGGGGGGTTATTGTTTAGGGTGCAGAGGTGGGGAGGGGGGTTATTTAGGGTGGAGAGGTGGGGTTATTTTTTTGGGCAGGGAGGGGGGTTATTGTTTAGGGTGGAGAGGCTTATTTTTTAGGGTGGAGAGGTGGGGTTATTTTTTTGGGCAGGGAGGGGGGTTATTGTTTAGGGTGGAGAGGCTGTTATTTTTTAGGGTGGAGAGGTGGGGTTATTGTTTTGGGCGGAGGTGGGGTTATTGTTTAGGGTGGAGAGGTGGGGTTATTGTTTTGGGCGGAGAAGGGGGAGGGCTATTATTGTTTTAGGGTGGGGAGGGGGTTATTGATTTGGGTGAAGAGGTGGGGAGGGCTCTTATTGTTTAGGGTGGAGAGGGGGTTATTGTTTAGGGTGGGGATGGCGGCGGCCCCGCTCCTTAATGACTGCCTGCATTCGCGCTGACAGATGAAAGAGCTGAACCTGAATGGGACTTGAATGAGGTGACCATTAGAAGAATCTCAGGCCAGACAGGCAACCCATGCAAGGCACGTGGTAACAATGGAAACTTGAAAGTATCAGACCCATCAGCAGACTGGAGCTTAACCTTCGTCCAGCTGTGCAACAGGGAATCAGCAGAGTCTGGCTGGGCAACAAGCAGGGAATCAGCAGAGTCTGGCTGGGCAACAAGCAGGGAATCAGCAGAGTCTGGCTGGGCAACAAGCAGGGAATCAGCAGAGTCTGGCTGGGCAACAAGCAGGGAATCAGCAGAGTCAAGCTGGGCAGCAGGCACAGGATCAGTAGAATCAAACTGGGCAGCAGGCACATGATCAGCATTGTCAAGCTGGGCAGCAGGCACATGATCAGCAGAATCAAGCTGGGCAGCAGGCACAAAATCAGCAGCATGGGACTGGTTAGCAGGTAAAGGATTAGTGACATTTGACGAGGCAGCAGGTGAAGTATCAGTGGAGTCAGGCTGGATAGCATGTAAAAATAAGAGTCAGGACTAAAACATGGATATAGTGCATAGTGGCTTTAAGCAAAGCTTGAGGACCCTACTTGATGTAGTGTATCAGTCTGTACCAAGAATGGATAGAACTTATTAGAATAGGTCCCTGTCAGTGATTGTGCTGAGAGGGCACAGGATAAACACAGAAAACTGTTTACAGCCCACCCACCGAGAGACCGCATATATGCGCCATGTCGGCAGGAAGTGGCTAATATTTGGCAGCTGCAACCATGATCCTGGTATCACCACATGTTCCTGGGGACATACGGTAAGTCAAGGTATGTGACATGTATTCACTATGCCCTGTGAGTAGGCACTGCTGTGTTATAGAATTTACAGAACCTGCCGTCTGAATTTCAGAGGTGCTGAGAGGAGGAGTTTCAGGATGAGGAGTCAGTACAAGAATCACTGCTTGCAGGCAGCAAGGTACCATGGGATATAGTCCTTAGACATTGACAGTAAACAGCAGAGGAGAAGCTGGAAAGCATGCAGAGAATCCAGTAAGTTGTGGAAAGAGACGACCAGCAGAAAAACAGGTCTACAGTGGCTTTGGACTTACCAAAGATGGGCACACAGCAAACATCTATTGATCCATCCCAGTACATATTTAGCAAAATCTTCATACCACAGTACACCTGAGCATTCTTTTTCACCATAAACTTGAGCACTTAATATTGTACATGTGAGGTTGCCACTGTAAGTGTATATACCCATGGTAAAGTCAAAGTTCTCGTGCATCTGCACTGCCCTGCTTTGTTACTCTAATGGAGCGGGGCGACCTGGTATGGGAGAGCATGTGACTTTGCTGATTTGATAGTGCTCAGGCCTGAGTGGCCAATAGCCTAGCCCAAATACTACCCCATGAGGTAAGGGGTGGGAACAGTGATTTCATCCTTCTGGGTAAGTTTCAAGAACAAAATGTATTCAGGATAGACTCCTGCAGCTAGGAGGTAATAAGGGAGCATTGATCTGTGAGTTTACCATGCTGGGGTAGGTTGGCTATCAGAAATGGGCAGGTGAATGTCTCTTTGGTGTTGAGCACATTTGTAGTGTAAGAAAATATGTTTTCAGTAGAATCTGTTTATAGAAATGTGCTGTGCTACAGCACTTTGGGAAAAAATCTTGCAGAGTGCATTTTTAAAATTTGCACTTTTCCATTCAAGCTAATTAGAATGACATACCTTAAATCCACAACTGAGTGCATCTAATACATGTGTCAACTCAACACACATTATCACATCCATTTTTGCCATGAATACAAATTTACTTCTAACCTACCCACTATTAGAAATGCCCTCATTCACCAAAAACTTCATGTGACTGGATGCAACATATCTCACAGTGGCATGATATGCATGCCTAATGCAGAAAATGACTGCCTGCAAACTGATATTACTTCTTTTTTTTCGATTTAGTAAAATGGAAAGGGCCCGCCACTGCTCTATATATTTACCTTCACAGTCGTCAAGAATACCTGGCACGTCTGGGTATAAGGAGCATGGGACCTGCTCTCCTGTACCGGGCCTGGGCCTAGCAGCCAATCAATAGACTTGAGCATTGTCACATGACTAGGAAAGTGATGTCACCAAGAGTATATGAGGGTAGGGGGATATGGGATTGTTCTTTTTTTAGCAGCAAAGTAATTTAGTCAAAAATAGTGTTTTTTTTTTATAAAAAAATCTTTTTATTGTATCAAAATGAAATTAAATTTGTTTAAAATATGAGCTCTGGTTAAATATTGAAGGACATATTTCATCACACATAGCAATATTCACACAATGGATCAAAACATTACATTACAGAATGCCATCCACATTGATACCCCGGGGTATCAATGTGGTATACAGGAGTATCAATGTGGATGGCATTCTGTAATGTAATGTTTTGATCCATTGTGTGAATATCACTATGTATGATGAAATATGTCTTTCAATATGTAACCTGAGCTCATATTGTAAACAAATTAATGAATCTGAATTTAATTTTGATGCAATAAAAAGAGTTTTACAAAAAAACACTATTTTTGACTAAATTACTTTGCTGCTAAAAAACCCATTGGCGGAACAATCCCATATTGCATTTTTTCAGGGTGTGCAGCCCCACCATTTCTCATATGTGTTTTTCCATTTCCATGAGGGTAGGGGGATGCCCCGATATGTTTTCTGTTTGTTTTTGTGGTAATTACAACAAACATACTTCAATCTTTTACAAAATTTGAAATATAATTTTTAAAATGTCTTTTATTACTTTTTCTTATCAACTAAAAACAAAAAAGATGCTTCTAACCATTACTGGTTTATTAGTTGTGTATGGTCAACAATTAATTAAATATTCTGTTGACTACTCATAGTTTTCTCAGGCTCCCTAGGTAAGATTTACCCACACTTTGACATATACTTATTAAAGTTTTCACACAGGATTTACACATTTTTAAAACTGAGTCTAATAAGAAAAATGTGAGTCCTTGATGAAAGATGTGTGAATCCTGTGTGAAAACATCTATGTGTCCCTGCCTCCTGAACAATGTCATTACAAATAAGCCTAACTCTCCTCTATCAGGGAAGAGTGACACCATCAATTGGCTTTTCAGAAGATAACTGGGTGGAACTTAGAATTCAGGTAGGAATATCTCACCACTGGCATAAGATACAGCATGAAAGGACAGCATTTTAAACAACTTGCCTTAGCCATGTAAAAACTAAAATGTCAACACAAATTATGGTCTCATCAACTATTTTATTAGCGACACGTGGATGCTCTGTGCAAAGGACACAAAATGCAATATGCCAGTTTGCTAATCTATAGTGTATTACAGAATATGTATACAATTATCTATTTGTGTGTAAGAGATTTCAAAATACATTTCAGTAACTTTATTTTTTTTGTTATTGTGATCTAGCTCCAGTCATCTCTTTTTCTTTTTCTTCTGTAGCTGTGGTCTGTTACCTAGAGGCAGGCAATAAATACGCAGTGGAATATGTTTAAAGTAGCTTGAAACCCAGGGCCTAGAAAAAGAATACAATGCAGGCAATTACCAATCATTCTGTTTAATACAAAACATAAGACTTTGTTCTACACACTAATGAAACAGACTGATAAAAAATATCTGATGAAGGAGCACGGCAGCATCTTAGTGCCACATTTTTTATAAAAGCACTGTTCACAGTGCATTGCAGGTATGCATTCCATTGTGGTGGTGAAAGATTCAGTAGTTATGCAGTCCTTTGCTTTATAGCAAACACATATTACTAATGTTATTATCTGGATTTGTGTTATGACTTCAGATGTTTTATTTTAGCTGTTTGGCAGTAGAATACGAATTTAAATTGCTAGTAAGTAGTAGCTGCTACTAGCTAATATTCTTCAACATGGTAGAATTTTATTTGCTGCATTTTAAAGACTGTCAGCCAACATACTGAACATAACTGACATTATTAGCTAGTTGTTATGCGGATAGATTCTTAGTTAAAGAATCAGCCCACCCAAAATGACAGTTTAGTCATGGATATATGTTGGAAGGTGGAACCTCTTACTGGCTTCTTTTTTTTTGTCAATGTATCCATCTTTGAGAGTTCCCAGCCGTGTGTACCTGCTGCGTATCTCAATTTTTTATTTGTTTTACAAAAAAGGGAGAACGTCAGAGGAATATTGAAGTTTCTCTTTCTACAACAGAGACAGTCAGACTCTATGGTATACAACAACAAGGTGTCTTCAGTCTGGTGGAGTGACTGAAAGAAGCCAGTGATGGATTTAGTCCTCATAACTAAAATATGGCTACAGTTTGAGGAATGAGTTAAAATCCCTAGTAAGAAATTATAAGGGATAACAAATTCTGTGGGGATGACCTCTTTGGAGTACCTCTACAACACTGTGGTAAATGCAGCCAGGGTAAAAATAGACATTTCATTGGTATCCTGAACCCAGCTTTTGGAGCTACTGGTGGTCCTTGTCCTGATGACCAATCAAATTGAGCGTAGCTGCCCTCTCTTTCAGAGAAGAAAGTGTGTCTGAAGCCATCTGTGGCACACACCTAATAACAACCATGTATATGAAGTATACCAAGTATATAAAGCTCTGGTACGTAGTGAGAGCAAGTGTTCATTTTATTCCTGTTGTATTCTACTGAACCTGTTCCTTTTATGCAGGTTTGCTTGATTCATCTGTTTGTGTGATCTGAGACTCTGTAAGCACTGCTCTTGTAAAGATGTTTCTACCTATTTGGCTCTCTTCAACATGAACATAAAAAAACTGTACTTTTCATTGTCAGTGCTAAGCTTTCATGCCCAAACTGTTTCCTAAACCATAAGTTACTGTTCTGTAACATTGTCTAGAACTGCAACTTAAAGTTGAACTAAACCCATTAATTTAACCGTTTCCCAAAACAGATACATTTGAGGCATGCCCTGTATGATAATTGTCACAGGTGGTGTTTGTACTCTTAACTGAAGCCGTCAAATGGCTGTTATCATAACTGATCACATGTGCAGCACCATGGCAGCTGCAGATCAAACAGAGGTTAAAATGGCAGCTTCCTTGGCTGCAAGGCCCTGTTCTCACCTGTGCATTTTATTTATGCTTTAGATGAGGTGTAATAAAAAAAAATCCTTTCAATAAATGTTACAGTATATAGAGTTCCACGGTAACGCACCTAAAGCACATGTAAAATGCACCCAAAGTGCTCTGCACAGATGTGAGCCCAACCTAAAGGACAGAAGAGTTTAGTTCTGTTTGAAAGTCTACTTCTGTTCTTGCACACACCCTTCTCTGATGCTCCCATCATCCAACAATGTTAAAAAAAAGTGCTTCAGGTGGTTTATATTTCACCATCACGTTTCCATCACAGACACCTCTTCTGGGACCAGAGACCGTATGGTACTGCATTCGGTGTCCACCACTGACAGATCCCATTGTCATGAGATAATCAAGCCGTTACAGTTGTCAAGAACTGAGAAGCCTTCGCTGCTAAATTGCCAAGAAGTGTCAATGTCACTCAGTCAGACCCTCCCACTCTCCACTAAAGCCTAGTACACAGGGGCCGAATGGCAGGCAACATTCGGACATGCATGCTGGAAAACTAACAGCCGATTGGCCAATGGCTGAGATCGCTAACTGGAATGTTCTGATAGTGTGTACTAGGCTTAAGAGAGAAGACTTGGGACATGGCATGTCCCGTGATCACTCATTAGGTAAATTTTAGATCAGCTTTTTTATTGTTTGAGTAATTAGAGGGTGGTATGGGTATTGTTTGTGTGTGTGTCTGTTCTCTAGCTGAAGCCCATACAAAGTGTAAATTATAAAGTGTATATATAGTATTTATTTGTGTATTATATTATGGACTATATACAGTGGGTATATAAAAGAATCACCCCCTTTAAAAAATTTTAAGTGAAAATTATAACACCAACATATAAGAAAAAAAATAAAATAACTGAGTTGGAAAAAGGATCATCCCCTTGTGTCAGTATTTTGTTGAACCACCTTTTGCTTTAATTCCAGCCTTTAGTCTGTTGGGATATGTCTCTACTAAATTTACACATCTAGAATTTGCAATATTTGCCCACTCTTCTTTTCAGAACTGCTCAAATTCAATTACATTTGAAGGTGACAGTTTGTGGACTACAGTCTTCAAGTCATTCCACAGATTTTCAGTGGGGTTTAGGTCTGGGCTCTGACTAGGCCAGGCAAGGAAGGACATTCACCTTTTTTGCCTTCAAACACTGTGTGGTCATTTTTGCTGTGTGCTTCGGGTCATTGTCATGTTGGAAGGTAAACCTTCTTCCCATTGACAACTTTCTGGCAGAGCGCAGCAGATTTTTCTCAAGAATTTGATGGTATTTTGAACTTTCCATTTTTCCTTCTATCCGACAAGTGCTCCAGTCCCTGCTGCAGAGAAACCCCCCATAACATGATATTAACACCTCCATGTTAAACAGTAGGAATGGTGTTATTTGGATGGTGAGCTGTATTGGATTTCCTCCAAACATATTGTTTGGCACTGAGGCCAAATAATTCAATTTTAGTCTCATGTGACCATAACACCTTTTTCCATGTGGCCTCAGAATCTTAACCAGTTGCCGACCGCCGCACGACGATGTACGTCGACAGAGCGGCACGGGCAGGCAAAAGGACTTACATGTACGTCCTTGCCTGCCCGCAGGTGGGGGGTCCGATCGGACCCCCCCCGGTGCCTGCGGCGGTCGGCAAATCTCCCCCGGCGATCGGTGGTGAGGGGGAGGCCATCCATTCGTGCCCCCCCCCTCGCGATCGCTCTCAGCCAATGGGATCATGAGGAAATTATGTCATCTCTCCTCGGCTCGGTATTTTCCGTTCCGGGCCGAGGAGAGAAGACTGTAATGTGAGTGCACCAAACACACACACACAGTAGAACATGCCAGGCACACAAAACACCCCGATCCCCCCCCCGATCGCCCCCCGACCCCCCCCAATCACCCCCCCCTGTCACAAACTGACACCAAGCAGGTTTTTTTTTTTTTTTCTGATTACTGTATTGGTGTCAGTTTGTGACAGTTACAGTGTTAGGGCAGTGAGTGTTAGGCCCCCTTTAGGTCTAGGATACCCCCCTAACCCCCCCTAATAAAGTTTTAACCCCTTGATCACCCCCCCCGTCACCAGTGTCGCTAAGCGATCATTTTTCTGATCGCTGTATTAGTGTCGCTGGTGGCGCTAGTTAGGGACGTAAATATTTAGGTTCGCCGTCAGCGTTTTATAGCGACAGGGACCCCCATATACTATCTAATAAATGTTTTAACCCCTTGATTGCCCCCTAGTTAACCCTTTCACCACTGATCACCGTATAACCGTTACGGGTGACGCTGGTTAGTTTGTTTATTTTTTATAGTGTCAGGGCACCCGCCGTTTATTACCAAATAAAGGTTTAGCCCCCTGATCGCCCGGCGGTGATATGCGTCGCCCCAGGCAGCGTCAGATTAGCGCCAGTACCGCTAACACCCACGCACGCAGCATACGCCTCCCTTAGTGGTATAGTATCTGAACGGATCAATATCTGATCCGATCAGATCTATACTAGCGTCCCCAGCAGTTTAGGGTTCCCAAAAACGCAGTGTTAGCGGGATCAGCCCAGATACCTGCTAGCACCTGCGTTTTGCCCCTCCGCCCGGCCCAGCCCAGCCCACCCAAGTGCAGTATCGATCGATCACTGTCACTTACAAAACACTAAACACATAACTGCAGCGTTTGCAGAGTCAGGCCTGATCCCTGCGATCGCTAACAGTTTTTTTTGGTAGCGTTTTGGTGAACTGGCAAGCACCAGCCCCAGGCAGCGTCAGGTTAGTGCCAGTAGCGCTAACACCCACGCACGCACCGTACACCTCCCTTAGTGGTATAGTATCTGAACTGATCAATATCTGATCTGATCCGATCAGATCTATACTGGCGTCCCCAGCAGTTTAGGGTTCCCAAAAAAGCAGTGTTAGTGGGATCAGCCCAGATACCTGCTAGCACCTGCGTTTTGTCCCTCCACCCGGCCCGGCCCAGCCCACCCAAGTGCAGTATCGATCGATCACTGTCACTTACAAAACACTAAACGCATAACTGCAGCGTTCGCAGAGTCAGGCCTGATCCCTGCGATCGTTAACAGTTTTTTTGGTAGCATTTTGGTGAACTGGCAAGCGCCAGCGGCCTAGTACACCCCGGTCGTAGTCAAACCAGCACTGCAGTAACACTTGGTGACGTGGCGAGTCCCATAAGTGCAGTTCAAGCTGGTGAGGTGGCAAGCACAAATAGTGTCCCGCTGCCACCAAAAAGGAAGACAAACACAGGCCCGTCGTGCCCATAATGCCCTTCCTGCTGCATTCGCCAATCCTAATTGGGAACCCACCACTTCTGCAGCGCCCGTACTTCCCCCATTCACATCCCCAACCAAATGCAGTCGGCTGCATGAGAGGCATTTTTATGTCCTCCCGAGTACCCCTACTCAACGAACCCCCCCAAAAAAGATGTTGTGTCTGCAGCAAGCGTGGATATAGGCGTGACACCCGCTATTATTGTCCCTCCTGTCCTGACAATCCTGGTCTTTGCATTGGTGAATGTTTTGAACGCTACCATTCACTAGTTGAGTATTAGCGTAGGGTACAGCATTGCACAGACTAGGCACACTTTCACAGGGTCTCCCAAGATGCCATCGCATTTTGAGAGACCCGAACCTGGAACCGGTTACAGTTATAAAAGTTACAGTTAAAAAAAAAGTGTAAAAAAAAAAAAAACACAAACAAAAATATAAAATAAAAAATAATAGTTGTCGTTTTATTGTTCTCTCTCTATTCTCTCTCTCTATTGTTCTGCTCTTTTTTACTGTATTCTATTCTGCAATGTTTTATTGTTATTATGTTTTATCATGTTTGCTTTTCAGGTATGCAATTTTTTATACTTTACCGTTTACTGTGCTTTATTGTTAACCATTTTTTTGTCTTCAGGTACACCATTCACGACTTTGAGTGGTTATACCAGAATGATGCTTGCAGGTTTAGGTATCATCTTGGTATCATTCTTTTCAGCCAGCGGTCGGCTTTCATGTAAAAGCAATCCTAGCGGATAATTAGCCTCTAGACTGCTTTTACAAGCAGTGGGAGAGAATGCCCCCCCCACCGTCTTCCGTGTTTTTCTCTGGCTCTCCTGTCTCAACAGGGAACCTGAGAATGCAGCCGGTGATTCAGCCAGCTGACCATAGAGCTGATCAGAGACCAGAGTGGCTCCAAACATCTCTATGGCCTAAGAAACCGGAAGCTACAAGCATTTTATGACTTAGATTTCGCCGGATGTAAATAGCGCCATTGGGAAATTGGGGAAGCATTTTATCACACCGATCTTGGTGTGGTCAGATGCTTTGAGGGCAGAGGAGAAATCTAGGGTCTAATAGACCCCAATTTTTTCAAAAAAGAGTACCTGTCACTACCTATTGCTATCATAGGGGATATTTACATTCCCTGAGATAACAATAAAAATGATTAAAAAAAAAAAAATGAAAGGGACAGTTTTAAAATAAGATAAAAAAGCAAAAAAATAATAAAGAGAAAAAAAAAAAAAAAAAAAAAAAAAAAAAAAAAAAGCACCCCTGTCCCCCCTGCTCTCGCGCTAAGGCGAAAGCAAGCGTCGGTCTGGCGTCAAATGTAAACAGCAATTGCACCATGCATGTGAGGTATCACCGTGACGGTCAGATCGAGGGCAGTAATTTTAGCAGTAGACCTCCTCTGTAAATCTAAAGTGGTAACCTGTAAAGGCTTTTAAAGGCTTTTAAAAATGTATTTATTTTGTTGCCACTGCACGTTTGTGCGCAATTGTAAAGCATGTCATGTTTGGTATCCATGTACTCGGCCTAAGATCATCTTTTTTATTTCATCAAACATTTGGGCAATATAGTGTGTTTTAGTGCATTAAAATGTAAAAAAGTGTGTTTTTTCCCCAAAAAATGCGTTTGAAAAATCGCTGCGCAAATACTGTGTGAAAAAAAAAAATGAAACACCCACCATTTTAATCTGTAGGGCATTTGCTTTAAAAAAATATATAATGTGTGGGGGTTCAAAGTAATTTTCTTGCAAAAAAAAATAATTTTTTCATGTAATCAAAAAGTGTCAGAAAGGGCTTTGTCTTCAAGTGGTTAGAAGAGTGGGTGATGTGTGACATAAGCTTCTAAATGTTGTGCATAAAATGCCAGGACAGTTCAAACCCCCCCCAAATGACCCCATTTTGGAAAGTAGACACCCCAAGCTATTTGCTGAGAGGCATGTCGAGTCCATGGAATATTTTATATTGTGACACAAGTTGCGGGAAAGAGACAATTTTTTTTTTTTTTTGCACAAAGTTGTCACTAAATGATATATTGCTCAAACATGCCATGGGAATATGTAAAATTACACCCCAAAATACATTCTGTATGCAGACCTCACTTTTTGTCACAAAGTTTTGAAAATTAAAAAAAGAAAAAAACATTTTCAAAAACAAATGAGAGCTGCAAAATACTCACCATGCCTCTCAGCAAATAGCTTGGGGTGTCTACTTTCCAAAATAGGGTCATTTGGGGGGGGTTTGTGCCACCTGGGCATTCCATGACCTCCGAAACTGTGATAGGCAGTGAAGAGTGAAATCAAAAATGTACACCCTTAGAAATCCTGAAGGCGGTGATTGGTTTTCGGGGCCCCGTACGCGGCTAGGCTCCTAAAAAGTCCCACACATGTGGTATCCCCGTACTCAAGAGAAGCAGCAGAATGTATTTTGGGGTGCAATTCCACATATGCCCATGACCTGTGTGAGCAATATATCATTTAGTGACAACTTTGTGCAAAAAAAAAAATAAATAAATAAATAAATTGTCACTTTCCCGCAACTTGTGTCAAAATATAAAATATTCCATGAACTCAACATGCCTCTCAGCAAATAGCTTGGGGTGTCTACTTTCCAAAATGGGGTCATTTGGGGGGGGGTTTGTGCCATCTGGGCATTTTATGGCCTTCAAAACTGTGATAGGTAGTGAGGAGTAAAATCAAAAATGTACGCCCTTAGAAATCCTGAAGGCAGTGATTGGTTTTCGGGGCCCCGTATGCGGCTAGGCTCCCAAAAAGTCCCACACATGTGGTATCCCCATACTCAGGAGAAGCAGCTAAATGTATTTTGGGGTGCAATTCCACATATGCCCATGGCCTGTGTGAGCAATATATCATTTAGTGACAACTTTTTGTAATTTTTTTTTTTTTTTTGTTATTATTCAATCACTTGGGACAAAAAAAATGAATATTCAATGGGCTCAACATGCCTCTCAGCAATTTCCTTGGGGTGTCTACTTTCCAAAATGGGGTAATTTGTGGGGGTTTTGTACTGCCCTGCCATTTTAGCACCTCAAGAAACGACATAGGCAGTCATAAATTAAAGGCTGTGTAAATTCCAGAAAATGTACCCTAGTTTGTAGGCGCTATAACTTTTGCGCAAACCAATAAATATACGCTTATTGACATTTTTTTTACCAAAGACATGTGGCCAAATACATTTTGGCCTAAATGTATGACTAAAATTGAGTTTATTGGATTTTTTTTTAGAACAAAAAGTAGAAAATATCATTTTTTTTCAAAATTTTTGGTCTTTTTCCGTGTATAGCGCAAAAAATAAAAACGGCAGAGGTGATCAAATACCATTAAAAGAAAGCTCTATTTGTGGGAAGAAAAGGACGCAAATTTAGTTTGGGTACAGCATTGCATGACCGCGCAATTAGCAGTTAAAGCGACGCAGTGCCAAATTGGAAAAAGTGCTCTGGTCAGGAAGGGGGTAAATCCTTCCGGGGCTGAAGTGGTTAAAGGTGTGCTTTAGTAAAGCTCAGTTCTTGACTGCATGTGGCCTTTCTTCAGGCATGGCTGTATGATAATTGTCACAGGTGGTGTTTGTACTCTTAATTGAACTGTCAAGCCATGAAATGGCTGGTGTCATAACTGATCACATGTGCAGCACCATAGTAACTGCAGATCAAACAGAGGTTAAGATGGCAGCTTCCTTGTAAGGCCCTGTTCACACCTGTGCATTTTACAGTGCTGGGCTTTCTTGTTGGAAGCCCCAGGACACTCTGTACAATCTTTAGCATGAGAGCACCCTATAATAAATGTTTATTATTAAATGATAAATTTAAATATGTAATAAAAATGTATATTGAATCTATATAGCTCTCTTTCAGCAGTTTACAAGCTGCTCACAGGCCTCTGTCTCCAGCTTTGTTGTTTGAAGTGAAGTAGTCCTCCCCAAAAGTCTTTGGAGCATCTACTAATGTTCAAACAATGCAGAGCAACAGGAGAGGGGAAGGTCATGTCTGCTTACCATTTTAAAAAAAAAGAGGGGTGAATGAGGGGCATGCGCGGCAGCGTCCAAGAGCTCCACGCCACTCCGGTCTAACGAGCGCCACAGCAGCCGTCTGAGCCCTCGTTCCGGCCCGGCACGCACACCGACCGGAGACACACTCCACATCAGCCCGATGTCCTCAGGCTCTGTCCGGAGGAGCCTCACCCCCGCTCTAGACTCAGCAGCGACACGGACCGCCATCCCAAAATGGCGGCCGTCTCCTCACGAGGCCTGCCCTGCCTGACAATCTATCGCTGACCAGGACCATGAAGCCCTCCTGCCCTCCCAAACATCGGATGCTGCAGTGAGTACCTCCCTACCTGGGGCCCCCTCACCTGCCTCAACCGAATCCCTCATAGGGAGAACACTAGGAGGGGGAACCCTCACCCCACAGCAGGAACTGCTCCACAGCCCAGATCTGTGGGACACAGATGCCAGAGATCCATCTCTCTCCCCCACAGATTTTCCCTCTATGATGGCCGCCTTCTCCCAAATGCTGTCCAGAGGCCTATCTCACACTGCAGCACAGATCAGCCTTCATACATGCAGATTTACAGCAGATAGGGGCCAGAATTGAGGTGATTGAGCAAAAATCAGACCAAGTAATTCTGCGAATAAATCAAAACACTGCTAGGATTCAGGAGCTCCAGGACCAACTAGAGACTGCCACCTCCAAAATTGATGACCTCGAGAATAGGTCGAGACGTTACAATTTACGAATCAGGGGTCTCCCAGAATCCGTTAAGGACACCCACCTGGCAGTTCAGGACTTCATCAAAAATTTAATCCCTAACATTCCAGCACACCGCATGGAGCTTGACAGAGCGCACAGGGCATTACAATCTCCTCGCCTTGACGGGCTTCCGAGGGACATCATAGTGAAACCGCATTTTTATGCAGTTAAAGAACAAGTGATGAAGCTATCCCGAACGGCAGAAAAGCTGACAATCATGGGACACCAGATTCAAATTTTTGCGAATCTTTCCCCATACACGGTGCAAAAGTGACGGGCACTGAAGCTGCTACTCCAAGTCCTGGCGGGCAAAGATATTGCCTATAGATGGGCCTTCCCGCTTCGCTTAAACTTCTCATACCACAACAAACCATACAGCTTCTCTTCCTTCCATGATGGGGAACATCTCCTACTACAACTCAGATTGATCTCTCAGGAATTACCACCGATGTCCACTACTAGAGGAGCACCTTCTACCAAAAGACCATCGCCTACGAGCCCCATAACTCAAGTGTGGCAGAAACAACTTCCTAAAAGATCAAGAGAATCCTTTCCACCATGAGCAAAAATTTGAATTTTCCATGCCTCATCATTTTACTGATTTCCTTTTGGACTGAGATTGTGGCCTAACTGACACCATAGTAGTGGCGACTTGCTTATCCTGAGTAAACCTCAGGAATGGCCCACGGATCCGTAAGGAACTTTGCTTCCAATTGCTGCCCAGTGCAGCACTACCACAATTTTATGGGTTTCTCAGTTTTTGTTCCTGTTTTTATCTTTTTTTTTTTTCTCATACCATTGGCTTTTATAAACAGCCAGGAATGGCAGGATTTCATACTTTTTCCAAGTTTACCCTAGTATTCTTATTTGTTCTGGGGGTTCAACCACAAATTTATTTGACCAAGTGCACTGCTCCACGCAGTAGTTATTTTCTGTTTATAGAATAGTGGGGCCCAGGGTTTAGCAGACGTGACTCCAACACCCCATTCGATCACTCCTCAGACAAATCTAACCCCCTGAAGCCAAAAACCAAAAGACCTCCCAAACGCAGCCTTCGGGTAGATCAGACCATACAATCGTTTGGCCTGATCGACATCTGAAGGGAGATGAATCCCCGAACTAGAGACTATACGCACTACTCTGTTCCTCATAATACTTTGTCTAGGATAGACCACATCTTTGTCCCATCACACTTAATCCCAAGGGTGGAAACCTCCAAAATAAATGACACGTCCCTATCTGATCATTCCATAATGACACTGACTCTCAGGGGAGGGTCAGGTGAGAGAGGACCCTTTAGATGGCGTCTCAACGAAATGCTCTTGAGCAATCCAGCCCACTGCAAATTATTAGAAACAGCCTTAACTGAATAATTTTTCGAAAACGACACTGAGTCGATTTCACCAGGCTCTCTTTGGGCAGCACACAAGGCAGTGATGAGGAGTAGACTCATACAGCTCTCATCTCAACTTAAAAGGGAAAGCATGGCAGAAGTCTTACAGCTCACGGAGGAATTTCGTCAGCTGATTAAGCACCATAAGCGAAACCCTACCCCGGACAGCCTGGCCAAGCTCGACTCGGCACGAGTTAAACTAAATCTCTCACTCACCACCTTGGCAGAAAAGCAACTGCGATGGACAGGGGCACGCTTTTACTATCAGAAAGACAAAATAGGCTCCAAGCTTGCAGCTAAACTAAGCCCGTGGACTCGCAACTTTAGTCTTCCCCAAAATTCGAACCACGAACCACTTTAACACAGAACCCAGAGGGAATTATAGACTCGTTTCATGACTTTTACTTGCGCATATATGAAAAATTTCCCCACACACATTCCAAAGCCAGAGAAAAGTTTCTTCAGGACCTTAATCTGCCCCACCTACAGCAAATGCACCAACTACTTGACAAACCCTTCTCATCAGATGAAATACTGGAAGTTTTTAAATCCTTGAAGTTAGCCTCTGCTCCTGGGCCTGACGGCTTCGCGGTGTGCTATTATAAGGAATTCGGCCCACAACTGGCACCTTACATGGCTCGGTTCTTCAACTCCCTCCGGGATGGAGCCCCCCTTTCTAGCGATTCAAACTCAGCTTTTATATCAGTCATACCCAAACCTGGTAAAGACTCAAGCGAGGTCGGTAACTACCGTCCTATCTCGTTAATTAATAACGACCTCAAAATTATGACAAAAATCCTAGCAACCAGGATGTCAAGCTTCATATCCAGTTACATACACAGAGATCAGGTGGGCTTCATCCCGGGGAGACAGGGACCGGA
The DNA here is from genome assembly GCF_042186555.1 of Aquarana catesbeiana. Lineage (NCBI taxonomy): Eukaryota > Metazoa > Chordata > Amphibia > Anura > Ranidae > Aquarana > Aquarana catesbeiana. Next base: position 270,470,861 of record NC_133326.1, read on the forward strand.
CAAGGTTCGAAGTGCAATTGATCTGATTTCCCTTCTGCAGTCCCAGTGGGACGGGGGCCCTGTTCAGGAAGGCTTCCTGTTGTCATTGGACCTGCAGAAGGCCTTTGATTCTGTGTCGTGGCCCTATCTTTTTGATATTCTAGAACGCTGGGGGTTTGGAGCCGGATTTCTTAAAATAATACACACCCTTTACTCAACTCCTAATGCTCAGGTGCTCCTAATGGGTCACTATTATACATCCTTCAACATTCACAGAGGAACCAGACAGGGCTGCCCCCTATCGCCCTTGATTTTCGCAATCGCGATCGAGACACTGGCCATAGCCATAAGAGCAAATATGAACATTAAAGGGGTCCAATGCCACCAAGAGAAACATAAGTGCGCCCTCTTCGCCGATGACATGTTATTATTCCTGACCTCTCCACCCCCAATGTGTTCCGTCTTCTCCAGGAATTCGGAACCATTTCGGGTCTCCAGGTCAATGTTTCTAAATCAGTGGCCCTTAACATTTCAGTTCATACGACATTAATCAACCAACTTAAACAACACTTTCCCTTGACTTGGGCAGGAGACGCAATCCCCTATCTGGGCATCAAACTGACTAAATGCATTGGCAACCTATACACTGCCAACTATCCTCCCATGTTCCGCTCATTAGAAGCGGACCTAAATAAATGGTCAAAGGAGGGCCTGTCCTGGCTAGGTAGACTGAACGCAGTCAAAATTAATCTATTGCTTCGTCTTTTATATTTGTTCCGCTCCCTACCCATCCCTATTAAAAAATCTGTCCTGTCTAAATTTCAATCCAGGGTTGTTGGATTTGTCTGGGGGGACCGAGGTCATCATTTCGCACGGGACATCCTACTCCACCTTAAGACTCAGGGCGGACTAGGACTGCCGAACTTATGGCTCTATTACCAGGCAGCACAGCTGGCCCAGTTTTCCGCTATATACGTCAAGAGTCTCAGACCTGACTGGGTCTCCCTTGAGAGGCAGGCAGTACCTCATTATACACTCGACTTTTTAGTATGGAGACCAGCGAAACACAGACCTGTCATATTAGCTCCTACATTATCTCACTCCCTAGCGCTTTGTGATCAGCTACATAAAAACGCGCACCTGATATCTCCCCTAAAGCCCCTCACACACCTATTTCATAACCCCGACTTCCCTCCAGTGATGAATATACATGCGTTTCACTGGTGGCTGAACAAAGGTCTTTTCAGAATAGGCCATTTCTTCACACCTAATGGCCCCATTTCACTGGGTCATTGCCTAAGTAAACTAGAAATGCCAGCCTCGGAAAAGAAAAAAAATTCCTCCACACACTTTGGACTGACAAACTGAACATCCCCAAAGCCACTATGTACGAAAAATGGTGCTCTAATATAGGACCTCAAAAGGGCGGGATCTCCACTATTTACGCTTCCCTGGCAGATAGGACGAACACACCGGCATACGCTGGATCTTGGGAGTCCGATCTGGACATCCAGCTGGACCCTGATATGTGGTTTCAAGCCTTCAGCAGATCATCTAAAAGTATCTTAAACATCGCTTTGATAGAGACTAACATTAAAGTTTTCACAAAGTGGTACTATGTTCCTGCCAGGCTCTCCAAGATATTTCCTGATGCCTCCTCCCCTCTGCTATAGAGGCTGCGGACATATAGGCACGATGCTTCATATATGGTGGACGTGCCCCCGCATACGAAGCTACTTGAATAAGTTTCTTCACCTTCTACAAAAGGTCCCTGAGATCGACATTCCTCAAGACCCCACAGATATCCTACTAAACCGCAGATTGCACAACACTCCTAAGACCACACAACTCATTTTCTTTATGTGTTTGGGAGCCAAGATCACATTAGCGAAAGCCTGGAAAACTCCAACTGTGTCAATCTTGGCTGCCAAACGAAATATTTTGTGGATCATGACACAGGAACAAACAGTGGCTAAACTGCGGGACACGGTACAGCGCTTTGAGGGGATCTGGGAACCATGGGCCACATATATCAAGATCCTGCTTTACCCTGGTCACCTACAAACATAAAGAATTTCCCAGCGAGACCACACTCCTTTATCCTGCATCCTATCCCACTCCCCTCTCCTCCTTCCCCAACTACTTCTCTTCTCCTTTCTTCTCCTCTCTCTCTTTCTTGATATCTATCAGCAGATACTAGCCTGACAGGGTGTAAACTATACAGTGAGCACCTCACGGATTGACCTCATATATACGCTAGATAACCCAGGGAACTGATAATCATATTTGGTCAAACTCTCACAGTAACTGACCCGTCGGCCCAACCCCGGGGGATGCAATATCGGTTTATCTCCCGGGAGGGGCGAAAGGCGGGTGGCTCCGCCGGGCAAGGTCCTGGAGCTCTCTCAATCCACAGTGAGCACCCATAGGGGTGGGGTGATGATCTCGGGGACTGGCTTAAGGAGTCATCCCTGCTGAATTTTTCTCATGCAGACCAATGCCTGCAGTGATATACTTGGGGGACACTTCAATCTAAGCAATGGACGTGAGGGGACAGAATTCATTGTCTTCCCCAGTCAGAATAACCATAGACACCAGAAGGAGTCCAATTTATGTTACTCAACACACACATGCCTAATGTTGCCCCTCTTTGGAGGACCATCATATCCTGCAATATAATGTTCTCTTTTGTTCTTGTTACGTTTTCACACTGGTTGTAGTCCCCCCTTGCAAGTTATTATTCCTAAGTTACACAATGGGCAGGTAATAAATGTGACTATAGATCAACATATGGAAACATGTAAGTGCCTTAAATAATGTCAATGCTTGAGACCTCTCTTTTGTTTCAATGTTTTTTTCTTTCCTGGCTAGTTTTGCCAGCGAGGGGATTTTACTGTATGGATTGTCATTGTCATTATTGTATTGTAAAACTTCAATAACAATATTGAAAAGAAAAAGAGGGGTGAATTCTGCTTCTGCCCCTATCTTTTGAATATGTATAATAAAATCTGGACAGATGGGAGATACTGTGTGATAGCGTGCCAATAAAGAAAAAAATGTTTGTCATATAGGTAAAGTTTTATGTCTTTTAATCAAAAAGATGTGTTAATTAACCACTAAGCCACCGCCCACCGTCATATGACGGCTGGACGAGGCTTCTGTTATTCTGGGAGGACGTCATATGACGTCCTCGCCTTCCCGAGCCACTAGGGGGCGCGCGCCGGCGGCGGCGCGAGCGCGCCCGCCGTGTCACTCGGGACCCGGTGCGCGTGCCCGGCGGCCGCGATGTCCGCCGGGCACCCGCGATTGCCGGGTAACACAGCAGGAGCGTGGATCTGTGCATGTAAACACAGATCCATGTCCTGTCAGAGAGGAGAGGAGACCGATGGCGTGTCCCTTGTACATAGGGACAGCGATCGGTCACCTCCCCCAGTCAGTCCCCTCCCCCCACAGTTAGAATCACCTCCTTAGGTAATACATTAACCCCTCGAGCGCCCCCTAGTGTTAACCCCTTCCCTGCCAGTCACATTTACACAGTAATCAATGCAATTTTATAGCATTGATCGCTGTATAAATGTGAATGGTCCCAAAAATGTGTCAAAAGTGTCCGATGTGTCCGCCGCAATATCGCAGTCACAATAAAAATTGCAGATCGCCGCCATTACTAGTAAAAAATAAATAAATAATAAAAATGCTATAAATCTATCCCGTATTTTGTAGACGCTATAACTTTTGCGCAAACCAATCAATATACGCTTATCGCAAATTTTTTTTTACCAAAAATATGTAGAAGAATACGTATCGGCCTAAACTGAGGAAAAAATTTGTTAAAAAAAAAAAAAAAATTGGATATTTATTATAGCAAAAAGTAAAAAATATTGTGTTTTTTCAAAATTGTCCCTCTTCTTTTGTTTATAGCGCAAGAAATAAAAACCGCAGAGGTGATCAAATACCACCAAAAGAAAGCTCTATTTGTGGGAAAAAAATGATAAAAATTTAATTAAGGTGCAGTGTAACACGACCGCGCAATTGTCATTCAAAGTGCGACAGCGCTGAAAACTGAAAAATGGCTTGGGCAGGAAGGGGGTGTACGTGCCCTGTATTGAGGTGGTTAAATATAGTTTGGATGAAATTCTAAATCTAATTATTATTCAATAAGCAATGCTAAATACATTATAATTTGACTTACATGGCTATAAGTGCCTTTTACTTACTTGCTTAGACATTGGTTAATGGTTATATAATGCAGATTCCTCCACCGCTGTCTGTTTTCCTCCTGCTCCAGATATTCTTCTTTAAGGTCTTTTTTCTCCCTCTCTTTTCTTTGTTCTACAAAAAGAGTAAGCTGAATGGAGCACAGATATGTCAGAATTGTCTGGAATAAAGGTCTGTCTATTCAGTCCCCAACATAGCACTTTCATCGGGATCAAAGGGAAACTGCTTAATTTGTTAATCACGGTACTCAGCTGCTCTCATTAGGCATCTCTATTGTAGGTAGCTCTTATAAACTGCCTTATCTATATGCCATGCCCAATTATCAACAAAAGAATTAATAGAGAGACTAATAACACAATTTTATGGCTTTGAGGTAGATGAAGTGTATAGATTCATTTAATTATGCACTTGTCATTGCATTCATTCTAAGATACTCACCTAAATGATTGAAAATGGGCAATGGTAATAATGAAGAAAGCAACCTACGCTAGGCTAATTCATGCACAGTTGCCTTTATACCATTTTCTTATATCCTTCTTTTGTATGCTTTTTAATCAAAATAGAATATCAGTAAGCCAAAATAACTTCATGTTTTGTCTCTGCAGCTAGGAAAAGAATGGGGCTTCTCATTGAGCTCTAATTATGAGCAGCCACCATTGAATCTCACACTCTATTATTGAAAAGCTAGCAGTGATGTGTACTCTGGATATGCCAAAGCTAACTGCAAGTTCGTAACTATTATCATAACAGAACATGCAAATATTATGGGGCCCTGGAGCACAGGGAGCTCTAAACTCTTTGGCTATGCAACGATTTATGTAGCAAAAGCATTTGGAAAATTTGAATAAATATCTGTATAGTTTGTTAACCTCTATATGATTGCCATGAAATCAACTAGCATCTATATCCTTAGAGGATTTGTCCTTGATATAATAATTAAAAGAACAGGGAGACTCTTTATGGTTGCTAGGGGGATGCATCACTCGGAGTTACAGGTCCGCACTAGAGCTGTGCTTTTCCACCTCGAGCTCCATATGACATAACAAATTATGTTGCATCATATGATTGTTGTGAGCTCTCTTCACTATTATAAGGTACATTATCCCTTAACAAGAGAACCCCATAAGGTCTATAGCAATGATGGCGAACCTTGGCAACCCAGATCTTTTGGAACGACATTTCCCATGATACTCATGCATTCTACAGTATAGTTGAGCATCATTGGAAATGTAGTTCCGACATCTGGGGTGCCAAGGTTCACCATCACTGGTACTGGTAGGTAATGGGCAATTAGTACTGTATGTTAGAGATTGTTTGATGTTTTGACTGCTTTCATTGTGATCCAGTGTTATTACCTCTGGACAGCAGTAGTAGAAGGCTTCTAAGTTATAGTACTGTGGTTTTAATAGAAGTTCCCTATAATAGTGGGGACTATGAATTTCTCTTTCTCCTGTCTCCCTAGCAAAGCCACATCATCCACAAGGCAACATAGACAGGAGCCTAATGCGCAATGGTTGTCCAGTAGTCAATTTACAACCTTTATGTTCCTATATGCAGTAGAGCTCAGGGACAGCACAATTGGTCAAAGCTGTGTACAGTACCTGTCTTTCACATTACAAGGCAATATTCAGCAGTAGAATGTTGGGGCCATTCCAGTATAGGCAATGCAAATGGTACAGAATATTTGTGTCTATTGCAATGCTTCTCAATATCAGTCAAAATGATATGGTTGCTACCTTGCCCCATTCCGGCTGAATTAATCTCTGCACCTAGCAAGTACTTATTGGCAAACAGAAACACCAGAGACTATGCTGTCATTAAATGATGTTTCTGTAATGGTAATCTTTATTCCATTTGCTTCTGTTTTCTTACTTTATACCAGTTTCTATTGTGTGTTTTACTAACTCATGAAATATGAGCTAAACATTTTTTCAAATATAGTAAAGGTAATGTTAATGTAAAGGTTTGATAAAACTGGACTGGTATTGCTTTATGTGAACAATATGTTGTGTTTATCTAAAACATTATTATATTGGGTATTAACTTTCTAAATGTATTCTTGCCCTCACCTCTTCTAGGAAGCTGCTGGATTCTTCAGTCTTTATGACCTCTTTTGACTTTAAAACATACTCAGACCTAGAAAAGAAAAATCATAAAATATTATTTTTGGCTGTGGGAAAGTTTTGTAATTTAGGTGTGAGTAGTTTAGAGCAGATAACTCTGTGTACACCAAGCACAGTGTTCTTTGTATATGTATGCAGCTCTTCCCTTCATTTATCAGAAGGAGGGACCTATGTATAAAAATTTTGCTTTACGAATGTCTCAGCATTCATGCAAATGTCATATGAACAATATCCGTAATGTTTGTATTATGTGCGTAATGTCAGTTTCTATTTGTTGCCTTTTGCAGGGTGAATGTAACATACCCTAACATTCAATGCTAAGAGAAAATAGCCTTAAGAACCTTTGACCAGAAGAGTTTAGGAATATTCCACCAATAGAGAAATTAGCCTAAAACTATAGAGTAAGAACATTCAATCAAACGAGGAAATAATACGAGATGGACATCTGTCTGCACTGTGTACAAAGTGTATAGAGATTTCTGTGCTAAGGACAAGCTGCAAGTTTTTTCAGTTGTTCAGGAGTTTTCGGTAAATGGACAAACTACTGGGTGTAAGACCAAGTGAACCTCTAGCTGCTCAATGTGGACAACCAGTGACCCATCCCCAGCCGCACATTTAGCTGTCAGCTGGGGATTCCCGTCTGACAGGTAAATGTAAATGATGGGGCAGGATAGTGTAAAATAAATGGCATGGAGTCCCCCATCATTTTTTTTTTCATTGTGGGATCTCCTTTAAAAAGTCCCACCAAACTGTGGGGCTGGTATGGATTTTAAGGGAAACCTTTTGAAAAAAAAAAAAAAAAAAAGGCGTGGGGTCCCTCCCATATTCCATACCAGACTGTTCAGATCCGGTGTGTATTTTAAGAGGGAACCCCATGTGAAATGCGAGAGAAAAAACATGGGGTTCCCCCCACAATCCATCCCAGACCCTTATCCAATCATGTAGCCTGACTGGTCAGGAAAGAGAGGGTAAGTGCATGCCAAGCAGGCCACATTCCCTCAACATGGTGGGGGGTTTTACCTAGCCAGGGAGGAAAACCCTGCCAAACACCACCTTGTCCCAATATTGATGAAGACAAGGGCTCAGTGGTTGTGGGTGTCTGTGGGTGGTGGGCTTATACCTCTCTATGTTGAGGCATGTGGCCTAGAATGGTTTGGGAGGGGCACTCTATTTTTTTTTTTTCTTTTTTTGTTCAATTCCCACTTCATACCAGACCAAAAGCATCTAGTATGGAATTTGGGAAGAACTCCACGCCAATTTCTTTTTGTTTTCTTGGGGTCCTCCTTAACCACTTCAATATTGGGCACTTTAACCCCATTTCTGCCTGGGCCAGTTTTCAGCTTTTATCGCTGTCCCACTTTGAATGACAATTGTGCGGTCATGCAACACTATACCCATATGACATTTTTATCATTTTTTGAGAAAGATAAAGCTTTCTTTTGGTGGTATTTAATCACCACTGGGTTTTTTATTTTTTGCTAAACAAACAAAAAAAGACAGTACATTTTGAAAAAAAGGTTTTTCTTTGTTTCTGTTATAAAATTTTTCTCCTTCACTGATGTGCGCTAATGAGGCTGCACTGATAGGCTGCCCTGTTGGGCACTGATGAGGCTGCTGCACTGATATGCAGCACTGATGGGCGCTGATGATGGCAGCACTGATAGGCACTGAGATGCCCTGTGAAAGGCAACTAATAGAAACTGACATTATGCACATATTATAAGCATTACGGGTATTATTCATGACTCCCTTGGAACTGTATTGTCAATTCTACAGTGAACACCAGCACTGTTTTTTTAACTTCATCTGCCTGCAGATCAGTCTGCTTAGGAGTACTTTTGAGTCTATTTAACATTCTGCCATTTCACCTAGCCCTGATGGAGAAGCATTGTGTGGCACCCGAAATGCAATGGCTGTCTTTTACCCTGCTTGTTGTAAGTAGATGAACAATAAAGGCTTTGGGCCTCTAATGATTTTTCATATGGTGCTCTCCTTTCACGCCATTTATTGGGGGATCATTCTAAAATCCTTTTAGTAAATTTTGCCTCACTGTGTTTAAAAGGGATCAACTACTATAAACTAGCTCCTTTATCATGGATGTCCTCAAAAGTTTAGACCCCATTCCTGAAGGAAGAATATTCTGACTGTTTGAATTGCCCCAGTGCAACCAATTTGATTCTGCAGCTGTCACTTTCTAGTTCAGGGGAATTTCTTTTCGCCCAATAAATTACTAGAGAATTTGTCAAATCCTCTGGTTTTCAGTCCACAGCGCTCTGAGAAGCATGCAATCCCCAAACCATAGCCTCAAGTTTCCATCCATTTCTTTTTCGAAGGGGCTTGCCATTGTTCATTACAGCCTCTTGGGGTAAAGAACAATGGGGACTGCTATAAATAGGTGAACTTGGGTTATCTGATAAATAATTTTCTTGAGCAAGTCTGAATGCAAATCCATGAACACGTTCATCTCTGAATGTTTGAAAACGTTTTTTTTTATTTCAACACATTAACAAATAAGGTCAGATGTGTTTTACGTTAGTTATGCTGATCAAAAGCGCTGCAGTTCTCATTACTTAGAACTAAGTATAACAGCGGCCTGCTTTTGGACTGTGATCACTGTTCTTTTGCAATTACTGTCTGGATGTTATTGCTTTCTATATACTTCTATAGCAGGATGATGATCTATGGCTTGATTGATTGTTAATGTTAACTGAACACGGGATTAAGCAACTACAAAGAAAAAAAGACTGTGAAAAGTATTCAAAATCAGGCAGACCTTCACAATACTTATAGTCCAAACTTAAATAATTAACAAAAGATGGTTGTTGGTGTTTGGCCTTTAGGCTTGGTTGTCACTTATGCTAGAAAAGCATTATAATTATTTGACAGAGATCGAACTATCCCAGACTTAAAGTGTTACTAAACCCACAACAGTAAAATCAGTCTGTATGTGCAGTAAAGCATGCTTGTTATACTCACTGTGGAACCTAAGGGGTTAATCATCTGCACTGTGTAAAAAGGCTGTTTAATCCTGTCTTCTCCTGTCTCCTTCCACAGTCCCCAAACCATCCCCTGATAGTACAGAGCCTTGGGGACAAGCTGCACATGCTCAGTTTGGTGTGTATTGCTAGAAAGTTGTTTTTTTCTTGGCAGTGTGCATGTGATAAGCACAGTGCCAGCACTGTCCGGGTAGAGGGTCAGGGGTTCTGCAGCCTCATAGGACAGTCAGAGTAGAATGAAAACTCCTCCTACCAGCTTTAACCAGACACTGATAGAAGTCACAGGACTGCTCTAACCGCTGATGAAAAGGGTATTTAGCAGTTTATATTTACTAAAACTACTGCGTTTCCATGTTCTGTGTACGACCAGATATAGTGAATGCAGGGTCCTGGGTTTAGTAACAATTTAAGGTGGCCATAAACTAATAGAATTTCGTTTTAACATTTTAAATTTTCAAAACATTCATCCTGTTTTCCAGTCATTAGTGGGGTCAAATTGACATTCATTTTCAACCACAGTGCAGAAAAAAATTCGAAGGTGCAGGATGAAAAAAAATTTCTTGAACAAACAAATTTCTAATAGGGTATGGGGCTTTCGTTAAGAAAAATCCATTCACTAGAAAATCAAATGTTAAAAGCAAACTTTCACTACTTTACATCAAGTTCGTCATGTCATGGAAAGTACTGATAAGAATTTTAATTTGAGAATTTACTAGTGTATGGCCAGATTAACTTCCACTCCAATTGCTTAGCTGGCTATACACAGGTTTTTGTTTGAATGTTTGTGTGGAAATTCTGTAAAAATATTTGTTGGAGCATTCAATCTTGTCATCATTGAATCAACAAATTTCATTTGGTCATGAATCTCCCTATTATCCAGGCCACAAAGGAGAGAGAGCGGAGTGGGAATTTAACATTCCCATACATGATAGCTTCTTTCCCCTCAGGGATAAGAACAGACGTGAGAGTGAATACCACTATGGTGGTTCCCAATATTACCAACGAATAGATGGTGTTAACCCTGCCCCATCGTACCAACATGGTAATGGTAATACACCCAACTGAGGACACCCTGCTGCTAGTGGGCAGGGCAGTTGGGGTTTTTTCAAACCAAATCAGGGCATCAAAAGGCCAGTAGAAAAAGGTGAGGAGTCGGAGGGAGGGGTCTACGAAAAAAAAAAAATTTAGTAGGATTGGGGATATTTAATCTTAGCAATAAAATATTAACAGACCCTGAAAAAGTGGTTTTGGATAAAGGCCTTAAATTTGCGTCACCCAGGAGTTTGGATAAATTCCAAACGTATATGGATATGCACAAGTTTGTAAGAAAATTAACCATTAAAAGACATGTGACCAGTAACCCCATTAAAGATAATAGATCGGCGACCACCAAGTTTCTTCATTCTGGGTTGTCCAATGCTTCCTTGTTCAACCCCCCTGGTGCTTTGGCACCATCATTAAAAGGTTTCAGGGATGTCATACTTAGAGATCTAGAACATCTAGATATCAAAATGGCTAGGAACAATAAGTTACTACAAGGAGGCCTTGACTCCTTGTGCAATAATAAGGATCTTGTTGTGAGGCCTGCTGATAAAGGGGGTGGGATCGTGATCTTGGATAGAGAGGATTACATGACCAAAATGTATAGGATAGTGGAAGATTCTTATACTTATACACCACTCCCCTCCGATCCCAAACTTAAATATCTGAGGGACTGAGAGAGGATTGTGGCTAGGGGCCTTCAAACCAGGATCCTAAATAAAAAAGAGAGTTTGTTTTGGTGCTCAAGGCGCTGCGGACACCAACCATCTATTACCTACCAAAGATTCATAAGAATCCCATCTGCCCCCGGGACGCCCAATTGTTAGTGGCATTGATTCAATCACATCCCCAGTGGGCAGATATATTGATTTTTATTTGCAGCCTTTGGTTCATAAAATGCCCTCATTTGTTATCAACTTGCTTTCTGAGGTGACTTTAAAACAAGGTGTGTGGTTGGTGACCGCTGATGTCGCCTCCCTGTACACTGTTATTCCACATGACTTGGGGTTTGAAGCAGTCAAAGGCTTTTTGTATCGAGACTCTGGACTTCCTCGGTGCCAGGTGTCTTATATAATGGAATTATTAGAATATGCTGCCTCCCACAACTACTTCTGGTTTGACAACCAATTTTTTCGTAAAGACAGAGGGGGTGCAGTGAGGGATAAATATGGCCAAGTGGGAGGAGGATGTCATCTATACCCAGGACAGACCTCAATTAGTCCTGTGGCCAGGTATATTGTTGACATCCTCCTCCTATGGGATGGTGATTGCCTAGAATTGTAGGAATTTATTACATCTTTGAATGTTAACCATAGGGGAATATATTTGAGTTACGAGATGAGCCAATCAGAGATCAATTTTCTAGATCTGAAGATCACTGTTGAAGGTGATAGATTGGCTACGTCAACTTTCTTCAAATCTACAGACAGGAATTCTTATGCCGCGTACACACGATCGGATTTTCCGACGGGAAATGTTGGATGTGAGCTTGTTGGTGGAAAGTCCGACCGTGTGTATGCTCCATCGGACAATTGTTGTCGGACTTTCCGCCAACAAATGTTGGCTAGCATGTTCTCAAATTTTCCGCCAACAAATGTGTGTTGTCGGACTTTCCGATCGTGTGTACACAAGTCCGTCGGACAAAAGTCCAAAGTACAAACACGCATGCTCAGAATCAAGGACGAGCCGGAAGCGCTCGGTCTTGTAAAACTAGCGTTCATAATGGGGATATCACATGACTATTGAACTTCCTTTTTTTAGGAAATTTAGGAACCATTTGGCGTCCAAGCAGGTTTTTCTTAAGATGGTGGTGCACTTCTTGATGTGAATCACTGTGGTGCCATTGGGATAAGGATTTACCCTACTATATATGCAAAGATACTGTTATGATATTCAATGAAGGATCCTTTTGCAACAATTGGGATTAATTTAGCGCGGCTTCTCTTATTATACCCATTTGCTGTGTATCTCACTTTAAGCTGCTGCTTTCCGTTTTATCTCTGCCTACACATTAGCACGTTTTTTTACTTTATTAACTAATTTAATTTGAAAAGCCTTAAAATTTCAACCAGATCTGCCTTTGGAATGTAATCTCAGACATATTAAACAGGTTTCTTTTGAGCCTAGGACATGTGCATTACAACATGCATGATTTTTCAAACGAAAACCACATTCACAGATAGAATTTTGTTGAAAATGAACATTATAGATATGAGCCCACTTACCATGAAAAAATGGATAAACGTTCTAAAAATGTACATTTTCGAATAAAATTCTTCTAGTATATGACCACCAACAGTAGATGTAACCTTAGCATGGTTTGGAGGTCCACAGCTTTTGATTAACGGAACAGTTCTTACTAATTGAAAAGAAAATAGTATATTGTGTTTGCAATATCTAATCTCACCCTTAATGCGGAAATTATAATTTAAAACCATTAATACTCCAAGTTTATATTCCAGTTACAGCTGTGTGGACACCAAGACACCACAATTACTTTAGAGCTAATTTAGATCTAATGATATATTTGGTTAATGTTAATGATTCATTTTAGTATGGGGCGCCTAATTGGCGTAATATCCACATAATTCACATGTTTTTGATCCATATTTGGGTATAATTATGTTTTTTAATTTAATATTAGTCACTTATCTATTCATCATAGTCCGTGAAGGGGTTAATAAGATGTATTGGCTATGTGTTTTTTAGATGGTTTAAGTTTAAGGTAGGCTTTTGGTGGATAGTCTATCACCTTGCACTCATGTTTTATTTTTACGTTCATTTATTCATACTCCTAATTACGCTTTGGGTCACCTTTCTTGGTAATGGGGAAGGGCTGCCCATATCTAATATGGTGTTTGTGGCCTAACACTTGAGACTCAGAACGAGGTTTGGCTTTGTTTATAAGGTGGTGAGTCAATACGCTGCCCGTTCTCCATTGACACTGTCACGTATGACGAAACGTGTCTGAAGGAGGGTACGTGTTGACGTCACCACGCTGTCTTACTAGGAGGACGGTTGCTTGTTGCGAGCCAGCCTGCTCTGTTTTTTATATACTCGATTTTAATACCTACGAAATGTAAGTGCATTACCTTTTTTACAAATAAAATATCAGACAATATTACACTATGGCCAGTCTTTCTTTTTGGGTTCTCTGCTGAAAGAGATGGTCACGGACTTCACAGTGTGCCAGTGTATGGGAGACATTACAGCCAATTATCCCGTGGCAATCGTTCCTAATGATCTTCCATGCAAGTTAAAGGCCTTGGCTGGGCTTTAGCCAAATGCCTAATTTGCTTGCTATCTGGTAAGCAAGTTTTTCTTAAGGTGGTGGTACACTTCTTGATGTGAATCACTGTGGTGCCATTGGGATAAGAATTTACCCTACTATATATGCAAAGATACTGTTATGTTATTAAATTAAGGATCCTTTTGCAACAATTGGGACTAATTTAGCGCGGCTTCTCATATTATATCTATTTGCTGTGTATCTGACTTCAAGCTGCTGCTTTCTATTTTATCTTTGCCTACACATTAGAGCGTTTTTTTACTTTATTAACTAATTTATTTTAAAGGCCTTAAAATTTCAACCAGATCTGCCTTTGGAATGTAATCTCAGACATAATAAACAGGTTTCTTTTGAGCCTAAGACATGTGCATTACAACATGCATGATTTTTCCTACAAAAGCCACATTCACAGATAGAATTTTGTTGAAAATGAACATTATAGATATGAGCCCACTTACCATGAAAAAATGGATAAACGTTCTAAAAATGTACATTTTCGAATAAAATTCTTCTAGTATATGACCACCCGTTGGAAGTAGATCTAACCTTAGCGTGGTTTGGAGGTCCACAGCTTTTGATTAACAGAACAGTTCTTATTAATTGAAAAGAAAATAGTAGATTGTGTTTGCAATACCTAATCTCACCCTTAATGCGGAAATTATATTTAAAACCATAAATACTACAAGTTTATATTCCAGTTACAGCTGTGTGGACACCAAGACACCACAATTACTTTGGCCTTGTTTGTGCTTCTCCTGGCTCCTCTTTCATCTCCTTGTGTGGGATGCTTGTATGCAAAGCAAATTGCTTTCTTCTCTGATCCTGCAAGTGACAGCACTGCAAAACAAAGAGATGGTAAAGACAGCCAGCTGCATCTGTCATCTGTATCTGTATCTGTCATCTCTGCCCTATGAACATCACAAAATATTTCTTAGACTTTTCTTGTACAGATGAAACACATGCTTAGAGAGTGTTTAGGTAAGATTAGCTTTTTAATTGTTTAGTAATAAAATTTGCTAAAATAAATGTTTTTCTTGCTATCTCTTTAAGTCCTTTGACCTTTTTTCACCAGGAGGGGAAAATTTCCTAAATGGTGAGACAAAAAGCAATAAAATAATGAATAACGTTCTATCCCTTCCACATGTGATAGAACAAAGGAGCACTAACGATGAGCAAATAAAGAGACACACTCTCAGTTTAAGTTTAATTGTAAACATTTTTTGGCCACAGTGTTTTTTAAAGTGGTTTTAAAGCCTAAACATTTTTACCTTAATGCATTCCTTGCGTTAAAGTAAAAAATGTTAAGGCATTGACTTTGCCCCCCCCCCCCCCCCCATACTTACCTGAGCCCTCATTCAGTGCTGTGCACGTCTGCATCTCTTCTCTCCCCACCTTTCCGGGTCCCGCTGGCTTTGCTGGGGCAACGAGAGCCATCAGCTCCCAGTGATGTCAATTAAGGCCAGTGACGAGGGAGCAGAGGGCGGGGCCGAGTTGCAATGTCTGTGTAAATGTACGCAGCATGGGAGCTCAGAAGCGAGCATGCATTAGTGCTCCTATTGGAAGCGGCTTCCCGTGGGGGCACTGGACAGAAAGGAGGACCCGAGAAGAGGAGGTTCGGGGGCCGCACTGTGCAATTCCATTGCACAGAGCAGGTAAGTATAGAGATGTTTGTTATTTAAAAAAAAGTCCTACCGGAGGACTGGTTCCCTATCACCCGATCACTGTGATAGCCTGTGATTGACTATCACAATGACCAGTCACTGTACAGCCCATCCCTGTGGGTTTTTTTTCTCCTCTTGAATGGAGAAAAATATACTTTGTACCTTTTTTTCCTTGCTAGAGAAGAAAATTGTAAACACTAGAAGTATGTATGTAAAAAAATAATAATAATAAAAAAATAAAGATAGCAGATTAGGATTTGATCTAGGTCAGTGTAGGGGTAGAAATTAGGGTCAAAGGTCAAAGGGCGCTGCCCCCCCTCCAGGCAGTCTAAAAAAAAAAAACATTTTTTTAAAGCTGGCCCTTTAAAAAAAAAATACACAAAAAGGTCCTTAAGTGCACTGTTCGGACGCTGGATACAGTGCGACGCCAGACACAGTGCACTTATGGGGAGCGCCATGTCTATGCACTCACGAGATTGCATACGTGGCGCTTCATTTGCGGGAGTTTAGCCCGCCTTGCGGCGCTTTCTGAAGCACCGAGTAGCTTCTGCCCGGCCCTAGTATCTATTACTAGGGCCGGGCGGTTTGATTGACATCTGAGTATGATGTCACTTCCTGTTTCTCTCCCATTGCGCCCAGGAGAGAGAAGCAGGAAGTATGAGAACAATGGAGCTCTCCAGGAGACACCGCTGGAGAGGACACACAGCAAGGTAAGTAACCGGGGTAGGGGGGTTTGATGGTGACACATGCTGCAATCTGGTGACACATGCTGCAATCTGGTGACACACGCTGCAATCTGGTGACACATGCTGTAATCTAGTGACACACGGTGAAATCTGGTGAGACATGCTGTAATTTGGTGACACGCTGCAATTTGGTGGCACACGCTGCAATTTGGTGACACATGCTGCTGCAATTTGGTGACACACACTGCAACCTGGTAATGCTGCAATCTGGTGACACGCTGCAATCTGGTGACATGCGCTGCAATCTGGTGACACGCGGTGCAATCTGGTGACACACGCTGGAATCTGGTGACCCACGCTGTAATTTGGTGACACGCTTCTATCTGGTGACACACGCTTCCATCTGGTGACACACACTTCCATCTGGTGACACACGCTTCCATCTGGTGACACACGCTGCAATCTGGTGATACACGCTGCAGTCTGGTGACACACGCTGCAATCTGGTGACACACGCTGTAATTTGGTGATACGCTGCAATCTGGTGACACACGCTGCAATCTGCTGACACACGCTGCAATCTGGTGACACGCTGCAATCTGGTGACACGCTGCAATCTGGTGACACATGCTGTAATTTGGTGACATGCTGTAATTTGGTGACACACGCTGCAATTTGGTGACACGCTGTAATTTGGTGACACATGCTGTAATCTGGTGACACAAGCTGAAATTTGGTGACACACGCTGCAGTTTGGTGGCACACGTTGTAATTTGGTGACACATGCTGCAATTTGGTGACACGCTGCTGCAATTTGGTGACACATGCTGCAATTTGGTGACACGCTGCTGCAATTTGGTGACACATGCTGCAATTTGGTGACACACGCTGCAATTTGGTGACACATGCTGCTGCAATTTGGTGGTGACACATGCTGCTGCAATTTGGTGGTGACACATGCTGCTGCAATTTGGTGGTGACACATGCTGCTACAATTTGGTGGTGACACATGCTGCTGCAATTTGGTGGTGACACATGCTGCTGCATTTGGTGGGACACAGGCTGCATTTTATATGACACAGGCTGCATGTAAGGAGGGACTCCGCTGGGGGCACCTGATGTAAGGAGGGACTCCGCTGGAGACACCTGATGGCATCTGGTGGCAGGCGACGTGGCTAGTGACATGCTCAGGGCTCCCACTGATTCTGCATTATGGTGAGTTGAATGATTTCATTTTATATTACAATGTAATAATAGAAATAATGCGCTTCAATCATCCTGACACCATAACAACCATGGTGTCGGGATGATTGAAGCGCTAACACCAGGTGTTTGGAGTATCTTTATCTGCTGATTGTTAAACTTTCTAGAATAAACATATTTCTATTGTTGTGTAGGATCTGGACTTGTTGTTTCTCCATCCCTCTCTCCCTCAATCCCTTGTTCATCTCAGACACTAACCACACCACCTTAGAGCCACGCCCACTATTTCGCTGAAACCACGCCCATTTTCACCATGTGGGAGGAGTGAAAAAGGTAGGGCGGAGCCTGGCGCCCCCTCATCCAAAAACTTCACCAGCCGCCACTGGTCAAAGGTCATGCTCAGACTCAAAGTCAGGGTCAAAGGTCAGGGTCAGTGTATCGTAGGTAGGATTAACCCCTTCAGCCCCGGAAGAATTTACCCCCTTCCTGACCAGGCCATTTTTTGCCATACTGCACTGCGTCGCTTTAACTGACAATTGCTCGGTCGTACAACGCTGTACCCAAACAAAATTTACGTCCTTTTTTTCCCACAAATAGAGCTTTCTTTTGGTAGTATTTGATTACCTCTGCAGTTTTTATTTTTTGCGCTATATAAACAAAAGAAGAGCAACAATTTTGAAAAAAAACACAATATCTTTTACTTTTTGCTATAATAAATATCCCAAATGTAAAAAAAAAAAAACACTATTTTTTTCCTCAGTTTAGGCCGATATGTATTCTTCTACATATTTTTGGTAAAAGAAAAATCGCAATAAGCATATATTGATTGGTTTGCGCAAAAGTTATAGTGTCTACAAAATAGGGGATAGATTTATGGCATTTTTATTTATTTATTTATTTTTTACTAGTAATGGCGTCGATCAACATTTTTTATCGGGGCTGCGATATTGCAGCGGACAAATCGGACACTTTTGACACATTTTTGGGACCAGTGGCATTTATATAGAGATCGGTGCTATAAAAATGCACTGATTACTGTATAAATGCCACTGACAGGGAAGGGGTTAACACTAGGGGGTGATCAAGGGGTTAACTGTGTTCTCTAGGTATGTTCTAACTGTGGGGGGGATGGGACTGACTAGGGGAGGAGAGAGATTGTTGTTCCTACTTAGTAGGAACACATGATCTGTCTCCTCTCCCCTGACAGAAGCGGGATTTGTGTGTTTACACACACAGATCCCAGTTCTCGCTCTGTCACGAGCAATCGCGGGTACCCGCATCTGCTCCAGGGACACGCTGAGGGTGCCTCCTACAGCATCTTAAAGAGCCGACGTACAGCTATGACGGCTCACCCAGGGGAGCCATCCTGCCGCAGTATAACTGCAGCGGCTGGTCGGGAACCAGTTAAACTTTTTTGTAATTTAATATCAGTGTTAGTGTCAGTGTGTCTTAAGTAGGATAAAAATAAATAAATGTGCACTATTGTTTCTGGGCCCTACTATAGGTAAAGACAACAAATAACATAGACATACACTATATTGTCAAAAGTATTGGGAAACCTGCCTTTACACGCACATGAACTTTAATGGCATCCCAGTCTTAGTCCATAGGGTTAAATATTGAGTTGGCCCACCCTTTGCAGCTATAACAAATTCAACTTTTCTGGGACGGCTGTCCACAAGATATGGAGTGTATCTATGGGAATGTTTGACCATTCTTCCAGAAGCGCATTTGTGAGGTTAGGTACTGAAGTTGGATGAGAAAGCCTGGCTCGCAGTCTCTGCTATAATTCCTCCCAAAGGTGTTCTGTCGGGTTGAGGTCAGAACTCTGTGCAGGCCAGTCAAGTTCCACCACCCCAAACTCGCTCATCCATGTCTTTATGGACCTTGCTTTGTGCACTGGTGCGCAGTCATGTTGGAACAGGAAGGGGCCATCCCCAAACTGTTCCCACAAAGTTGGGAGCATGAATTTGTCCAAAATGTCTTGGTATGCTGATGCCTTAAGAGTTCCCTTCACTGGAACAAAGGGGCCAAGCCCAACCCCTGAAAAATAACCCAACACCATAATCTCCCCTCCACCAAATTATTTGGACCAATGCACAAAGCAAGATCCATAAAGACATGGATGAGCGAGTTTGGGGTGGAGGAACTTGACTGGCCTGCACAGAGTCCTGACCTCAACCCGATAGAACACCTTTGGGATGAATTAGAATGGACAGTGCCTGATATCACAAATGTGCTTCTGGATGGTCAAACATTCTCATAGACACACACCTTGTGGACAGCCTTCCCGGAAGAGTTGAAGCTGTTATAGCTGCAAAGGGTGGGCCAACTCAATAATGAACCCTACGGACCAAGACTGGTCATGTTCATGTGCGTGTAGAGGCAGGAGTCCCAGTACTTTTGTCAATATATAGTGTATGTAGTATCGCTGCCATTGTCATAAGTAAGAGAATTTGTTTTGGGTTGTTTGTTTTGTTTTGTAAAATATTTTCAAAAATGCGAGGGGTGTACTCACTTTTGTGAGATACTGTAATTCACCTAGATACACTAAGTAGTTGTGATAATATGTATCGTTTTACTAACATATGTCAAAGTTAGAAAACTGTGTTCAGGTGTTAAGATTTGTTTTACATTTGTCATGAAGGGGTTAATGGGTAACCACAATTTTAACAACACAAAGTAACCTATACAATAAAAAGTGGTGTTACCACTTCTAAGGACAGCTACTACATCCGCATCCTGAACTGTAAAATGTGTGCTGAAATAAACAGATGGATGGACAATGTCTAAACTCTAATGCCCCGTACACACGGTCAGATTTTCCAACAGAAAATGTTCAATGGGAGCTTGTTCCGACCGTGTGTAGGCTCCATCGGACATTTTCCATCGGGATTTCCGTCACACAAAATTTGAGATCTGGATCTCAAATTTTCCGACAACAAAATCCGTTGTCGTAAATTCCGATGGTGTGTACACATATCCGACGCACAAAGTTCCACGCATGCTCAGAATCAAGAAGAAGAGCCGCACTGGCTATTGAACTTCATTTTTCTCGGCTCGTCGTACGTGTTGTATGTCACCGCGTTCTTGACGTTCTGAATTTCCGACAAGATTTGGGTGACCGTGTGTATGCAAGACAAGTTTGAGCCAACATCTGTCGGAAAAAAAAAACATGGATTTTGATGTCGGAATGTCCGATCATGTATACGGGGCATAAGACATGAAAGTCATCACAGCTCTGAATTGTTCCTGCTATTGACTTCCCCATGATACAGTGTACCTTGCAAGGCTGAAAATTGAAGATTACTAAAAAAAAAACAAAGTGGGGAGATTTCTTTCTTTTCGTTTTGTTTCTTCAAACATTGGGGTTAATTTACTAAAACTGGAGAGTTCACAATCTGGTGCAGCTCTGCATAGAAACCAATCAGCTTGTAGGTTTTATTGTCAAAGCTTGAGGCTGTGCTCACACCATTGCTAATTGGATGCGGGTTCCCTGCATCCAATTCGCAACAGCAGGGGTTTTTGACCGGCTCTGTATGGAGTCGGTTCACATATCTCCGCTGCGGCTCCGATGCAAATTTGCACAGGAGCCCTGTGCATCTTTTGGTCCATTTCAGGTCTGAATTCAGCCAAAAATTTAGGTTGAAATCGGACCTGAAACGGTGAACCAGGATGCACTGGACCCCTGCGGCAATAGTGTGAACCCAACCTACACCAATAACACAGTTTATTAAATTTTTAATATTCAAACGCTCCCATCCATGTCTCCATACTTTATTTTGTTGAAAAATCACTTTGAAAAACATCCCTTAAGTATTTCTGGCTGTGGCCATCTTGAGTAAGGGCAAATGATTCATGTAGCATTTACTTCCTGAAACCCATCTGCTCTTAGCTCAGGCATGCAGGCAGGAAAGTGTGCTTAGCTGAGAAAACCCCTCCTTCTCTCCTGAATAGTCCTGGGATGTATGCTATCATTTGCCCAAGCAGGAAACCAGGAAGTAACTGAAGAAATGTAAAAAAACATTTTTAAAAACAAGTAAATATGATATGAAAGTATATCTATTTACTAATGCTAGCAGCATGAGGATTACAAATAATCAGTGTTGATTGGGAGAGTGAAGTTACACTTCAAAGTGATTATAAACCTTATAACAAACATAAACAATTGGAGAATGGGGACGGGACTTTGTATGAGGCATGTTGGTGAATGTGTCCGCATTAAAAGACTAATATGGTAGGATGTCTAAAGTTAATCCTGTGTCAAGTGATGATACCCACAAGATCTATTGCAAGAAAATGATGCATAGTTTATTACAGAAAGATTATAAAATCAAATACATGATAAAAGGAATACATTTGGGCTACAATGGAGCATGTTGACATGCATAGGTTTACAGACATGGTTCAAACATGGTTCAAATAATGGTTATATATGTACAGAACATGGTAGAGTGGTGTAGCACATGGTACAGTAGATAAAAGTATGCATCAATAGATGTTAACTCTACACGTTTCTTGGCTTGAAACCAATCGTCAGGAGTCTGATGCAGTGTGGCTGCATTGAAAAAATAAATAACTATGTATCAATAGAAATGTGGGGAAAAAATGGGCGCATACAAGTGCACATTTATTTAAATATACTCACAAAGGATGCATGGGTGAATGGTACCCCATGCATTATGGTGCAATGTTGGTCCGGGTACACGGAATCTCACCCGGGGTTGAGGCAGAGAGCACGCTCCAAAGAGACCATCGGCCCGACCGACAGAGTGGCCGGAGCACCTGTAGGGGCCACCAAGCGGGGACAGGTGACGAGGCCCAGGTGGGACAAACACTGGGAATGAAAAGATGAGATGAGATAGTGAGTGAGTGAAGTGAAAGGTAGAGAGTGAAGGTAGAAAAGGAGACAAGAGGTGGGACCAGGAGTGTGCATAAGGAGGAATGGTTGAAATAGCCCATCAGGAAGGAAAAGGTGTGTGAACCGAGGAGTGGATGTGCAAAAACCAGGAAGCCACTGCAAGTGTCAGTGGAGAAGTGTGAAGGTGTGCAAGGAAGTTACCTGTGGTGAGATAGCCGGGCCAGGTGACGTGCCCCGAAAGGGCATGGTGAGCGCCCGAGGTGCCCGGTCAGTGACGGCCGTAATATAGCCGAGGGCCGGGGGCGTGCTCCCGCCAACGTCATTGGCGGACGTGATGACGCGGCGGGGGGCGGGCAGCCAGGCGCGTCAAGCGGCCACCCCTCAACCCCGCAGCGCCAAGGTCCTGGTTAGTGAATCACCAGTAAACTCCGCCTATGGCAGCCAAAGGCGTCAGAGGCGGGACATGGGAGTAATGACGCCGATGAGTCGAGGCCAGGGCCCGCCCCCGTCATAGGTGAGGCGGGCGGCGGGTCACGGACTGGGCACATCGCAACCCCGGGAAAAGACCAGATTGGTCCCGGCAACAACAGCATCATGAGAGTAATAGACAGATATTGTGAAGGTCAAAAAGAATAGGATGTAAAGACTGTGGAAACGGAAAAAGGAAAATCATGGGAAGAGGCAAAGTACACAGAATAAACAGACCATGTGAAGGCTGATAGTCTCTGCCCTGATAGAAAACAGTGGTTGGCAGAGAATATGATAACCACAGAGTCTTGCAATGAATAGAATCATTAAGCAAGAAAGTGTGGATAAAATTAATTATAGTCCTAGAAAAATATATGGTATGACTAAGGGGAAACCAGGAAATGAAGAGGTAGAGGTTGGGAAACACATAAGGCAGGTAAAAGGATGAATATAAACAAAAACAAAGAACAGCTTTAGCCCTGAATTAAATCAGTTTGTATTGTCTGACTAAAGAGAAAACAAATAAACCCAATAAAAAAAGGGAAAAAGAGAGACAAAGGACAAAAAGCAAAAGACAAAAAGCAAAAATCAAAAAGGGGACAACTTTAGCCCTGAATTAAATCAGTGTTTGCCTGACTAAAGGGAGAACAATAACGACACAAATTTTAGCCCTGAATTGAATCAGTATTATTTTAGCTAAAAAGGGAAATGACAAAATCAAAAGAAACAGATAGGAGTTGCTAACGGTATCAAATAGCTATGTTAATGTAACTCTTGCACTGAAGTAAGTCAGTAAGCAAGAGGCGGACCATAGGTCTCTATAACAAGGAAGATACCAAAGGAAAAAGGGAGACAACAAAGCAAAAGAGGAATGAGGGATGAGTAAAAAACAACAGTGTGGGGAATGGATAGGATGGGGAATAGGTAGGTATGGCATAGGAGAGTGGATGGGGTTGAAAGGTTTCAGCTAGATAGGTGGATTATCAGGTCACAGGGAACAGGTGTCTGCCACCCTGGTAATTATATATCAAAATTGGGGTTGTGACCTGTCCACTTGTATTGTGTGCAAGCACCGACATGCCTCCATCCTATAAGATACAAAAACAATTGGAGAATGGGGACGGGACTTTGTATGAGGCATGTTGGTGAATGTGTCCGCATTAAAAGACTAATATGGTAGGATGTCTAAAGTTAATCCTGTGTCAAGTGATGATACCCACAAGATCTATTGCAAGAAAATGATGCATAGTTTATTACAGAAAGATTATAAAATCAAATACATGATAAAAGGAATACATTTGGGCTACAATGGAGCATGTTGACATGCATAGGTTTACAGACATGGTTCAAACATGGTTCAAATAATGGTTATATATGTACAGAACATGGTAGAGTGGTGTAGCACATGGTACAGTAGATAAAAGTATGCATCAATAGATGTTAACTCTACGCGTTTCTTGGCTTGAAACCAATCGTCAGGAGTCTGATGCAGTGTGGCTGCATTGAAAAAATAAATAACTATGTATCAATAGAAATGTGGGGAAAAAAATGGGCGCATACAAGTGCACATTTATTTAAATATACTCACAAAGGATGCATGGGTGAATGGTACCCCATGCATTATGGTGCAATGTTGGTCCGGGTACACTGAATCTCACCCGGGGTTGAGGCAGAGAGCACGCTCCAAAGAGACCATCGGCCCGACCGACAGAGTGGCCGGAGCACCTGTAGGGGCCACCAAGCGGGGACAGGTGACGAGGCCCAGGTGGGACAAACACTGGGAATGAAAAGATGAGATGAGATAGTGAGTGAGTGAAGTGAAAGGTAGAGAGTGAAGGTAGAAAAGGAGACAAGAGGTGGGACCAGGACTGTCAGACCCCCCTCTCTGTCAGACCCCCCCTCCTCTGTCTGACCCCCCTCTTTTTTGTCTGACCCGTACAGCCTAACAGCAGCTCTGTGAGTGAGTGCACCAGACCCCCCCTCCTCTCTGTCAGACCCCCCTCCTCTCTGTCAGACCCCCCTCTTTCACCTCTCTCCCTTTCTCTCACCCCCTCACTACTGCCCCTCTCTCATCTCCATCTTTCCCTCCTCAGGCTGTACGGGCCCCGATAATTTCTAACAGCAGCCCTGTGAGTGAGTGCACCAGTGTCATAGAGGGACCCCTACACTCCACACTGACCTACCCCCTGTCATAGAGGGACCCCTACACTCCGCACTGACCTACCCCCTGTCATAGAGGGACCCCTACACTCCGCACTGACCTACCCTCTGTCATAGAGGGACCCCTACACTCCGCACTGACCTACCCTCTGTCATAGAGGGACCCCTACACTCTGCACTGACCTACCCTCTGTCATAGAGGGACCCCTACACTCTGCACTGACCTACCCTCTGTCATAGAGGGACCCCTACACTCTGCACTGACCTACCCTCTGTCATAGAGGGACCCCTACACTCTGCACTGACCTACCCTCTGTCATAGAGGGACCCCTACACTCCACACTGACCTACCCCCTGTCATAGAGGGACCCCTACACTCTGCACTGACCTACCCTCTGTCATAGAGGGACCCCTACACTCCACACTGACCTACCCCCTGTCATAGAGGGACCCCTACACTCCACACTGACCTACCCTCTGTCATAGAGGGACCCCTACACTCCACACTGACCTACCCCCTGTCATAGAGGGACCCCTACACTCCACACTGACCTACCCCCTGTCATAGAGGGACCCCTACACTCCACACTGACCTACCCTCTGTCATAGAGGGACCCCTACACTCCACACT
This sequence comes from Aquarana catesbeiana, assembly GCF_042186555.1. NCBI lineage: Eukaryota > Metazoa > Chordata > Amphibia > Anura > Ranidae > Aquarana > Aquarana catesbeiana. Next base: position 270,496,174 of record NC_133326.1, read on the forward strand.
GACCTACCCTCTGTCATAGAGGGACCCCTACACTCCACACTGACCTACCCCCTGTCAGAGGGACCCCCACACTCACCTACCCCCTATCATAGAGGGATCCCTACACTGCAACACTGCATGCATACTGACCAACCTGAGATGTAAAGAAGCACTCCGCTGGGGACTCTATTGGGGACACCTGGTGGCAGGCGACATGACAAGTGACACACTCGGGGCTCCCACTGGTTCTGCATTATGGTGAGTTGAACTATTTAATTTTATATTACAATGTAATAATAATGCGCTTCAATCACCCTGACACCATAACAACCATGGTGCCGGGATGATTGAAGCACTAACACCAGGTGTTTGGAGTATCTTTATTTGCTGATTGTTAAACTTTCTGAAATATACATATTTCTATTGTGGTGTCGGATCTGGGCCCTCTATCCCTTTCTTTCTCCCTTTGTTTCTCCCTCCATCCCTTGTTTATCTCAGACTCTAACCACAACCCCATTGAGTCACGCCCCTTTAAGCCACGCCTACCATTTCACACAAGCCACACCCATTTTTCGGTGCGACGCATTTTTCTCTTTCCCTGTGCCACACCTACTAATGCATGCCCCGCCCCCTAATTATAAGGTTACTCTGCCTACAGCCAAAAAAAGTCCTGAATTTTTTTTTTTACAATGTTGGCAACTATGGCCACCCAGTCTGCGTCTATTGACACAGACCGGGAGACTTAGCCCTGCATCCCACATCATGGCATTTGATTGACAGCAGTGGCAGCCGATGGCTGCCGCTATCAATCTGCCCCATAAGGAGGGAGACAGCAGTGAGAACCACTCGTGCATGTCGCTGAATCGGATTTGGCTCAGAATTCTTGGCTAAGAATAAGAGAGATATAATAAGAGAAGGTAAAAAACCTTGAGGCTATACAACCACTTTAATTAAAGAAGCTGAAGTTAGAAGCTGATTGGCAACCATGCAGAGCTGCACTAGATTTTGCACTCTCCAGTTTTAGTAAATCAACCCCAATATATTTATTTGAGAGGGGCACTTGACACATATACTGTATATCTCAGTAATAAAAGTGTAGTGGTGCCCCCGTAGAAGCTGCTGGTAGTCTGGCTCTGCACCCATCCCAGACTGCTTGCACGGCGTGGGGGTCCCCCCAAAATCCATACCAGACCCTTATCCGAGCACAGCAGCCCGGCAGGTCAGGAAAGGGGGTGGGGACGAGCGAGCGCCCCCCTCCTGAACCGTACCAGGCCGCATGCCCTCAACATGGGGGTGGGTGCTTTGGGGGAGGGGGGCACCCTGCGGGCCCCCCCACCCCAAAGCACCTTGTCCCCATGTTGATGAGGACAAGGGCCTCTTCCCGACAACCCTGGCCGTTGGTTGTCTGTGTCTGCGGGCGGAGGGCTTATCGGAATCTGGGAGCCCCCTTTAATAAGGGGGCCCCCAGATCCCGGCCCCCCACCCCATGTGAATGAGTATGGGGTACATCGTACCCCTACCCATTCACCTAGGGAAAAAGTGTCAAAAAACCTATGTAGTGTGTTTTTTTTATTAAGTAATCTATTAGACAGCTCCAGGGGTCTTCTTCCGACTTCGGGGGTCTTCTTCCGACTTCACCGCTGTCTCCGGCCTCTTCTCCCGGTGTTCGGTTCTTCTCCCGCTCTCCGGCCTCTTCTCCTGGTGTCTGGTTCTTCTGCCGGCTCCTCTGCTATCTTCTGCCGCTCTTTTGCTAGCGGTGGCCCGGACTTCTGCGCCGTCTTCTTCCCTCTTCTCTGCTTCCGATGTTGACACGACGCTCCTTCCCACTGTAATGGTGTGTGAGCGCTCCGCAATGACTTATATACGTGGTGACCCCGCCCCCTTATGACATCACAGTCCCGGGGCATGCTGGGACTGTGACATCATAGGGGGCGTGGTCACCGGGCAATGTTGACCACGTCCCCTTATGACGTCAGTCCCAGCATGCCCAGGGACTGTGACGTTATAAGGGGGCGGGGTCACGCCTATACAAGTCATTGCGGAGCGCTCACACACTATTACAGCAGGAGAGGGCGTCGTGTCAACATCGAGGGAGGGAAGAAGACGATGCAGAAGTCCGGGCCACCGCTAGCAAAAAGATAGCGGAGGAGCCGGCAGAAGAACCGGACACTGGGAGAAGAGGTCGAACACCGGGAGAAGAGGCCGGAGACAGCGGCGAAGTCGGAAGAAGACCCCCGAAGTCGGAAGAAGACCCCCGGAGCTGTCTAATAAATTACTTTAAAAACCTGTGTAGTGTGTTTTTTTTATTGACACTTTTTCCCTAGGTGAATGGGCAGGGGTACGATGTACCCCATACTCATTCACATAGGGTGCCGGGCTGGGATCTGGGGGCCCCCTTATTAAAGGGGGCTCCCGGATTCCGATAAGCCCCCCCGCCCGCAGACCCTGACAACCAACGGCCAGGGTTGTCGAGAAGAGGCCCTTGTCCTCATCAACATGGGGACAAGGTGCTTTGGGGGAGGGGGGGCCCGCAGGTCGCCCCCCCTCCCCCAAAGCACCCATCCACCCATGTTGAGGGCATGCGGCCTGGAACGATTCAGGAGGGGGCGCTCGCTCGCTCCCACCCCCTTTCCTGTCCGGCCGGGCTGCATGCTCGGATAGGGGTCTGGTATGGATTTTGGGGGGACCCCACGCCGTTTTTTTTGTGTAGGGGGTTCCCCTTAAAATCCACACCAGACCTAAGGGACATCGTCGCCTCCCCCTCGTGCTCGCCTCAATAGGAAAATTTGTTTTTCCTATTGCAGCGAGCACGAGATATAGTACCCTGCCCTTCCTTCGTATCTGGTCCGTCGGACCAGCATACAGACGAACGGGCTTTCTGTTAGGAACTGAGTCCGGCGGAGTTACGACGTAAAGATTTGAAGCAGGTTTCAAATCTAAAGTCCTTCGGATTTCCAACCGAAACGGTCCGTCGGAAGTCCGATGCAGCCCACACACGGCCGGATTCAGTCCGTCGGACCAGTCCGGTCGGAAAGTCCGCCTGTGTGTACGCTGCATAAGACACAGGCTGGAGGAATGTGATACACCCATGCCATGTTATTTGCACAAAATAATAAAGATTTGATTTCAAATTGATATTTGTATGACAATTTAAACAGTTTATTGGTTGTATTCATTTATTTTAACTCTGCATTCTAAAGGCAGTTTTTTTTGGGGGGGGGGGGGGGTTTGAACATGTGACCAGCAGCAGAGGACTCAAAGCTCCTCCTGCTTATGTTTACCTGCGGACAGGCTTGTCAACTTTTATTTTCATTTTGGATAGAGCAAAGGAGGATTATAACCCGTCAGATTTTTTTCTCTCCAACTGTGTCCCATTGCAGAGATTTTCCTTCACTTCCTGTCCCATAGCCAAACAGGAAGTGAAAGTAAATCCCTGCAAATTAAGGGAATTTCTTGGGGACCCCTGGGTCACCAGAACTAGTGTCCCCATTGGAAGATTTCCCTCTATTACTTTTCTAAGAACAATCCAAAATTTGGGATTTTCTTTTACTTTTAATGATAATGGTAAACAAGACAAATAGAGAGTGTGAGCCTCCTTAACGGGGGCACAGACAGCTATAAAAACTGACAGAAGTTCTAATCCCTCTCCACTCTATCCAAAACTAAAAAAAAAGTTTTGCTTTTAGTTACATGGTAGGTAAGGCTGTAAAAAGATAATAGTCCATCCAGTTCAACCTGCGTGTATCAGTGTCTATAATGCTTTCTCATATCCCTGTATGTTGTGTCCTTTAAGATGTACATCTAAAAGTCTTTTAAAAATATTTATACTTCCCGCAGCCACCATCAATTGTTGGAGAGAGTTCCATATCCTTATTGCCTTAACAGTGAAGAACCCCCTACGTAGTTTAAGGTTAAACCGCTTCTTCTCCAGTCTCATTGTGTGGTCCCGTGTACTTTTACACTCCCTATGACTGAAGAGCTTATTTCCTATGCTAGGCCCCCCATTGTGATATTTGTAGATCATTATCATATCTCCTTTCAAGCGTCTTTTCTCCAGTGAGAATAAATTTAGTGTTTGCAGCAGTTCCTCGTAATTGAAGTCCTCCAGTCCCCTTATTAGTTTTGTTGCCCTTCTTTGGACTCTCTTGAGCACATCCCTTCGGAGGACTGATGACCAGAACTGGACTGAAAACTCCAGATGAGGCCTAACCAGAGTTTTATAAAGTGGCAGAATTATGGTTTTGACCATGGAGTATATCTCCTTTTTTATGCATGCTAATATTCTGCCAGCTTTGGCAGCTGCAGCTTGGCACTGCATGCTGTTGCACAACCTGTCATCTACTAGTACCCCTAGATCCTTCTCCTTCCTTGACTCCCCCAGCTGTACTCCACCTAGTGAATATTTTACATTTATGTTTTTTGACCCCAAGTGCATTACTTTACATTTCTCCACATTAAACCTCATTTGCCATTTGTCTGCCTACTCCTTTATTTTATTCACGTCATTCTGCAAAATTTCCATGTCCTGATGAGAGTTTATTACTTTGCTTAACTTTGTGTCATCTTCAAAAACTGAGACTGAACTATTTATCCCATCCTCTATGTCGTTTATGAATATGTTGAATAGAATTGGTCCCAAGACAGAACCTTGGGGTACCCCACTCACTACTCCAGACCAGTCTGAGTACATGTTATTTATCACTACCCTTTGGACCCGTCCCTGTAACCTGTTTTTTACCCAAGCACAAACCCTATGATCTAAGCCTGCAGACCTTAGCTTGGAAATTAAGCGTTTATGGGGGACTGTATCAAATGCTTTTGCAAAGTCCAGATACACCACATCCACAGCCCTACCCATATCTAGATGGCTGCTCACTTCCTCGTAGAATGTTAGCAGATTGACCTGGCAGGAACGCCCCCTCATAAACCCATGCTGATTACCACTAATGATATTCTTCTCCTCAAAACTTTGGATGTAGTCCCTAATCATCCCCTCCAATAATTTACCCAGTACTCATGTTAGGCTGAGTGGCCTATAATTCCCAGGAATATGTCTCTGTCCTTTTTTGAATATTGGTACCACATTTGCTTTTCTCCAATCAGCTGGTACCAATCCTGTCATTATGCTGTCCACAAAGATCAGGAACAATGGTCTGGCTATAACTCGACTGAGTTCTCTGAGGACTCGCAGGTATAAGCCATCTGGTCCCAGCGATTTATCTGTGTTGAGCTTACCAAGTCTATCTTTGACTCCGACCTCTGTTAGCCACATGGGTATGTCTAAACCCTTCTTTGACAGACTCCATGGCAGCATACATGTGGATTAACCCCACCTCCACTCCTCCCCTATAGGACCACTCTCCCATAAATCTTTGCTCCAAGCCAGTGTCTGTGTTTTCCTTCTAAGGACCAGTTTGGTCATTCGTCTAGCTGAAGTTTTTTCTCTCTGCGATCAAGACCAGCCGGCGGCGAGCACTGGAAAGACAGGTCGCGATACTGCGATAAGCCCTGGCTATTAGCAAGGTATGGAGCGAGATAAAGGGAAGATACTCCGATAAGCCTTGGCTCTTAGCAGGGTATGAAGTGGGCAAGCGAAGGAGGCGCTGGAAGAGCTAAAGCCTGGCCATTAGCAGGCAAGCGGCGCAATGGCCAGATAGCCCAGCTTTTAGCGGGTGACCCTATCTGCCCCAAGCCCGGTGTGATCAACCTACCAGGCCAGGTCTGTTCGTGAAAGCAGGATTGAAGTTGTCGTGTGTGGTGATGTATACTTTTATATTACATATTCCATGGCAGCAGTTTGTGTGTTTCTGTTTGTCTGTTTCTCCTCTGGCTCTAGTGTCTTCCAGTCTATGGCAGCTGGAGCGCATTTGCGTTCCAAGCTGCTGCTTTCTCTTCCGACCGGCCGTCCATGGGTTGCTCTTGCCCAAGGGACCAGTGCATTGGCGCTGCGGGTGGTGGTATAATTTCAGTGGAGAAATGAAATGGGCGGTCAGTACTGTCGATGTAGAGATTTCTCTGTAGGCAGCTTGCAGAAGTTTCCCAAAGTGCTATTTGCAATCATCACAGGCTCTGCAATAGTACTCTGGTATGCTGCCTGTGTGTTTCTGCTTTTTTTCTGTCTGTGCAGTTCACACTGTGGATGTATCACTGCCCCCTCCCCCGTGTGGCCAGCCCTGGTGTAGCAGGTATGAGAGGGTGGGTTTACCCTTTCCTTGCTGACCTGGATACTCTTTTTGAGTTCTTTAACTATTTCCTTTCTATCCTATTTTGCTTTTGTGAGTCTTTCTAGCTCAGGTTGACAATACATGGCACGAGATGATAAAGACATCATTAGGTCACAACATTTTTCTTCAGATGTATTTTTCATAGGTCACTGTCAAGGTCCAACCTTCATAGCAGAAGCTCTGAATCCTCCTTTACGCACCCAGCGCTATGTTAGCTTCGGGACTCCGGTCCCAGAGGGCAAGTCTCTGTTTGAGCCATGCTAAGCCCAGGCGGTGGTGTTTTACAGCAAATGAAACCCCCAGTGAGGCACGTGGTGCAAGAATCTCTCAAAGAGTGGGATACAAGCCACACACAAAGTCCAACAGCCATTGCAGCATGTTCTCCCACTAGGATGACCAGGAAGAACTGGAACTGTCCCAACCAAGGTAGAGTTTCCACTAGTGCGACTTGTCATGCGACTTTGGACACATGGGGTCGCATGGCGGGTCATAGCCTATTAAGTTCAATGGCACCCATTCCAATCTGTGCAGTTTAGAGTTTCAGTGACTTTGAGGGGTTCCCGCGCTACTTTGATGCGACTTTTGATGGAACTTTGATCCAGAGACTGTAAAGTCAGATCAGGGTCGCACTCTTAATCGCAAGACTTGGAGACATAGCTGTAGAAAGAGTGTTCTATATTCTCATTCTTAACAGAACTAGGTGACATCATTTTTTATAAGTGGAGCAAGGTCCTGAGACATCCCTCCCTTCTGAGCAAGATGGCCAAGCTCTATCCATTTAGAGATAAGGATGTGAAGCATCTAAAGGCTGCCTCTCTAAATGGCTGAGGCCTTGATGAGGCGAGCAAGCATGTCGCTCTTCCTTGGAAGATGCAGTGAATAGCCCGAACATCTGCCTGGGCTCTTGTGGCCATATCAAAAAGAATGGAAATGTGGATGAAGAATGTGGACGCAGTATTCAGGAGCATTTTCAGAAACTCTGTAGTTCAGGAGTCAGAGTTGGTGTCGGTTTCCATGATATGGCTCCAAATGACATCAGCCGAAGAGTGGCACGGGTTATGCTCTTATCAGTTATGGCAAAGTGAGTGCTATGGCTGGGGCCTGGGCTTGCTGCTCCCACCTCTAATAGGCGTAGTGTAGCATTCCCTTTTAGGGAGCTTCATCTGTTGGCAAGCTGGATAGCACCGTAACACAGGCCACAGTTGACAAGTTGAGGTTCTACCTCAGGACCAGCACTGGCTAGGCCAGAAGAGGACAGTGTAGAGAACAAAGTTCTGAGCGTGCGAGGGTCACACATTTTTACAGACCAGGTTGGGATTTTAGGAAGAGCTAGTGAGGGGACCTAATATCCCCTCAGAAGTATGCTAAAGCTTGAACTCGGAATCCAAGAAGCTACTGAGTTCGCCTTTAGACTATTGGGACGTCAAAGTGGTTCTTTCGGGACATGCATGGTCTATCAGAAGTCCTCCATCTTCTCTGATTCATTTCCATGGATTTTGCCTCAGAAGAAAGCATATACTAATGCTCTACGTAAGTTGCTGGTGTCGCAAAATGCTCCTGTGCCAGTCTCTAAATGCGAGAGATTTCAGGGCAGGTGCTCGTCCCTCTTAGGCTACTTTCACACTGAGGCGCTTTACAGGCGCTACAGCGCTAAAAATAGCGCCTGTATAGCGCATGTAAGGGCCTCTCCTGTGTCTCCAGTGTGAAAGCCCGGGGGCTTTCACACTGGAGCAGTGCGCTTGCAGGACGGTCAAAAAAGTCCTGCAAGCCGCATCTTTGCAGCGCTATAGGGGCGGTGTATTCACCGCTCCTAAAGCGATCCTTCCCATTGAAAGCAATGGGGCAGCGCTGCAAACCCACCGGCAAATCGCCGCTGCAGCGGCACTTTGCGGGCGATGTTAACCCTTTTTCGACCGCTAACGGGGGTTAAAACCGCCCCGCTAGTGGCTGAATATCGCCGCTAAAACGGCAGTAAATATCGTCGCTTTACCGCCGATGCCCACCCGCCCCAGTCTGAAAGTAGCCTAATGGTCATGAAAAGGAACAGCTTGCGGAGGCCGGTTTAGACCTTGCACACCTGAGACAATTTTCAGCAAAGGAGAAGTTCAAGGTGGAAACATCGTCCCTGATTCATAGGGCGTCCAGCCAGGTGACTGGCTTGTTTCCAACAGACTTAAAATACTTACATTCAAGTGCTCATTGTAGAAGACTTCTGCAAGTTTCTTTGGTTCACTGTAGATTAAGACCATCTCTAGCTCCAGCCATTTGGGCTTTCAACATCACCCTGTGTGTTTTCAGGGTCTTATTGGTTGTTATAGTCTTTATCAAAACAAGGAGCATACGCCTGCCTAGTTACGTGGATGTCCTTATTCTACTGCCCCGAAGACAGAGGGCAGCTGCTGGAGCCCAGAGCTCAGGTCTTTTCTATGCTCCTCAAATTCGGCTGGCTGGTGAATCTGGCAAGGAGACACCTGGAGCTCACTCAGTCTCTTGTGGGCCTCGGGGCTCAGTTCAATATAATCTTGGATCATTGCCTTGGCTCTGGATCCTGATGTTTTGGATCTGAATACTCCTGGCCCAGTGTTCTTTCCACCTGCATGCCTTTCAGTGTATAAAATGGTTGGCACTATGGTGTCTACGGCTCCGAGGATCAAGTGGAAGCTGGAGAAGGCGGCCTTTCTGGAAGGGGTTTCTCCAGCAGTGGGAGCCAAGAAGCAAATTTCAGGCCTTTCATCATATAACAAAGGTTTGCTCTTAGGTTAGTCAACACTACGACGGTCTCCTACATTAAAAGACAGCCTGGGGATTCACAGCCTGTTCTCTATTACAGGAAGTGGAGCCAATTATGTCTTGGGCTCAGAAGAATCGAGCATACAACTCAGCGGCGTATGTTCCCAGAGTCCAAAATGTTCTAACAGATTTTCTTTCCAGAGTCCACAACAAATGGTCTCTACATGTGGAGGTTTTCAGGTGCAGATGCCCTGATGGATCATTGGAAATGCAGTAGGACCTATGCATTTTTTCCAGTTCTGGTCAACCTTGGGTTTTCTACGAAGACTCCGAACAGAGGTTGTGGTGTTAGTGGCAGTGATGCCTTATCGGCCAATTAGGTCATGGTTCCCCTTGCTAGCACAGTTGCGCTTCTGCAACCCAGTTCACCTTCTCCTCAGGCCAGGCCTTCTGTCACTGAGTATAATTCTACATCCATTTCTAGCACAGTTGTTTCTGACGGTCTGGTTCTCGTGATTGGAGGTCCTCGGCTGCTCTTCCAGAGTCATCTCCGCTCTCTTGAATACTAGAAGAATGAGCGCAGACAAAGTTGATGGGAGTATCTGGTCAAAGTTGTTCAATACATGTCTGCTGCTGACAGATCATGTGGTGATCTAGAAGTTTTAGATATTCTAGGCTTCCTCCAGTCAGATTTAGTTCTGGCTCTATCAGTCAGCTTCCTCGGAGTTCAAGTTTCAGCTTTATCGGCCTTCACAGGTGTTTTCCGGTCTAGGCATCTTTCCTGTCCAACAATTCTTCAAGGAAGCAGCTAGGCTCAGACCTCGGAGTGAGCAGAGGTTTTCCAATGGAGTCTCCCTCTTGTTCTCAACTCCCCCTTGGGAATTGGAGCAGAGTGTTCTAGGGCTGTCTCCGTTAGAGGCCTCTCTGTCAAGTTTGCCTTTTCCCGGTTATCACATTGGCATAAAAAGCCTTAGAGATTGGCTCACTGGTCATGAACAACTTTCTTACGTAATTTCCAGTTGAGCGGTGCTGTTACCTATGCTTGACTCAATTCCCAAGGGTGCATCAGTCTTCATGGGAGCCAAGAAATTGTTCTGCCAACCTTAGAGTTCTAACTTACATGGGAGAAAGCACTGTGGCTTAGTTGGTTAAAGTGCATTTCTAGTAAACAGGGAATCCTGATTTGACTTCCAGTGGTGCCTTCCTTCAATTTTAGGAATCCCTCAGATATTGATATCTACAAGCTACAGCTTCCTTCAGGCTACAGAATGCCTATTCATTCATTTGCCAGAAAGGACAGAGAAACGTGCCTCATCTAAGGCGATTGTGGCACGGATTGTGATGGATGTTGTGTTTCTTTAAATGCAACTCTATGGTGCATCTCTGTTGTACTTGCTTCCTGTGTGGTGTTTCCTGTTCCTGCTGGTTATTATTCAATGAACATGGCTTCTGTACAGTAATGGCTTGTGCTGAACATGGCCTCTGTACAGTAATGGCTTGTGCTGTCTTTACTTCACATCAAACACGGGTTGCCTAGGTAATCCAACAGGCTCACAGAGCCAAGGGCTTGGCTCCTTTGGAGGTAGTGTCTGCTCACTCGACCAGGAGTGGGTCTACATCTTGGGCAGCTTTGCGTCATGTACCTCCTGAAGTAATTTGCAGGGTGGTTTCCTGGTCGTCTATGAACACGTTTGTGTCCCATTACTGTGTTGAACCAGCTGCCCTATCTTCAGTTAATTTTGGTTTACAAGTACTGTCGGTTGACGGTGTTAAACTTTCTTTGCTCAACATTTTTCCCACCCGGGTGTGTATGGCGAGTTATTTCCCACAGGTATGCTGCCATAGAGTCTGTCAGGAAAACTGAAAATTTCCTCTCAAATACTTACCGTAATTTTCCTTTCCTGATAGACTCCATGGCAGCAGGAGTTCCCTCCCAAATGTCTGGAGTAGGCTAGTTACAGAACATGGCTGCTGGCTTGGAGCAAAGATTTATGGGAGAGGGGTCCTATAGGGGAGAAGTGGAGGCGGGGTTAACCCACACGTATGCTGCCATAGAGTCTATCAGGAAAGGAAATTTACAGTAAGGATTTGATAGGAAATGTTCAGTTTTTCCTTGCGTAAAAACTGTGGAGAAGAAGGCATTTAGTACAGTTGCCTTCTTTGTGTCATCTGTAACCATCCTCCCATCCTCATCTTTTAAATGTGCAGTGAGCTCCATTTTTGTCTTTTTACTGTTAATATATCTAAAAAACTTTTTTGGGTTATTTTTACTTTCTTCCACTATGTGTCTCTCGTAATCTTTTTTAGCCACCTTGATTGCGATTTTACATTTCTTGTTGCATTCCTTGTAGTGCAGGAATGCTGGTGTTGACCAATTCCCTTTATATTTTTTAAAGGCCATATTTTTTTCCTTGATGAGGCTACTCACATTACGGTTTAACCACCCAGGTTTAATTTTTGCTCTTCTATAATTATTGCCCATTGGAATGCACTGCTCGATACCTTTATTTAATATGCCCCTAAAGCATTCCCATTTCTTTTCTGTGTTCAATGACCCCAGAATTTGGTCCCAATTAATGTCATGTAGCAATGACCGTAGTTCAGGAAAATTTGCTAGTTTGAAATCTAGTGTTTTTGTACCACCCATGACTCCTTTTCCTGTGATTTTTGGTAAACACGATCATCCTATGATAGCTACATCCCAAGCTGTCGCGTATCTCCACAACTGAGATCAGACTTGGATTGTTTGTAATTAATAGATCTAACAGGGCATTCTTTCTAGTTAGTGAATCCACCATTTGGGACATGAAGTTGTCCTGTAAAACATTCATGAAATGACGGGCCTTTAGTGAGTGAGCTGTTCCCTCTGCCCAGTCGATATCAGGATAATTGAAGTCCCCCAATATGATTACATTACCCTGTTTCCCTGCCATTTTTAACTGAGATAGTAATTCCAGCTCCTCCTCCTCCTTCATGTTGGGTGGCCTATAGCATACCCCCACTATTAATTTCCCACTCACCTCTCCTCTTTGAAGTTCTACCATACTGATTCCACCTCCCCCTAGTCCCATACATAATGTCGCTCCTCTCTACCACCCTTACGTCACTTTTGATATATAAACACAGCCCTCCCCCTCTTTTACCTTCCCTGTCCTTTCGATACAAGGAATACCCCTGTATATTGGCCAGCCAATCGTGGGAGCTGTCAAACCAAGTTTCAGTTATTCCCACAAGTCTAATGCCCGTACACATGGTCGGATTTTCCGACGGAAAATGTGTGATAGGACCTTGCTGTCGGAAATTCCGACCGTGTGTAGGCTCCATCACACATTTTCCATCGGATTTTCCGACACACAAAGTTTGAGAGCAGGATATAAAATTTTCCGACAACAAAATCCGTTGTCGGAAATTTCGATCGTGTGTACACAAATCCGATGGACAAAGTGCCACGTATGCTCAGAATAAATAAAGAGATGAAAGCTATTTGCCACTGCCCCGTTTATAGTCCCGACATACGTGTTTTACGTCACCGCGTTCAGAACGATCGGATTTTCCGACAACTTTGTGTGACCGTGTGTATGCAAGGCAAGTTTGAGCCAACATCCGTCGGAAAAAAATCCTAGGATTTTGTTGTCGGAATGTCTGAACAAAGTCCGACCGTGTGTACGGGGCATAAGTCCTCCTCGTGTAATAGCAGCTCCAGATCCACTATTTTGTTAGCTAGACTCCTGGTATTTGTATATACTCCTCTTAGTGCTGTATGAGTACATATTGTTTTCACTCCTTGTTTCCCTGGGCTTTGTATTTGAACTTCCCAATCACTTACCCGGTGATTAGTTGTTATGGTTATATTTTCACTGCTATTACTATTGCTGACTCTATCACCCTTTGTTACCCACTCCCTATCGGCTATCACTTTTTCTGATCCATCCTCCCAACACCTAGTTTAAAAGCCCCATCCAGCTTTGTGGCCATCTCACTTCCCAATAGAGCTGTACCATCCCCGTTAAGGTGCAGCCCGTCCTTACTAAAGAGGCGGTAACCAACTGAGAAGCCCAGTTCTCCAGGAACCCAAACCCCTCTTTCCTGCAGCAGTTCCTCAGCCACTTGTTCAGTTACCTGAGCTCCTGCTGCCTCTCCGGTGTGGCTCGAGGTTCAGGTAGTATTTCAGAGAAAACCAGGAGTCACTTGCCGAGGCGGCGAACAAACAAGAGGCGGAACCGGCCGGATGGCTGCCAATAGAATTTAAGCTACCGCCAATCCCCTGCCCCGCGGCCTTAACCACAACAGGTCACAGACTGGCAGCAGGCCGTAAGGCGGGGGGTCGGCGGCAGCTCAAATTCTGTTGGCAACCTCCCGGCCGGCTGCACCTCTTGTTTGTTCCCCTCGGCGAGTGACCTGTTACTTCTGGTCATCTTTAAAATCACGGCCGGCGGAGACAAATAATGCCGGCCGTGGAGCTCTAGTGGCGGTGGCAAAAAAACAGGAAAACACGGATTTCCCGGGACATTTCCTAGGAAGCGCTAAAAGCGGGACAAAGGTCTAAATTCTGGGAATGTCCCGGGAAATTCAGGACAGTTAGCAAGTATGGCAAACACAACCCTTACACAGGTGTATGCTGTAGTAAGTCCTGTGTGACCGAGGCCTTGTGAATGAGGCCTAAAGCTCCCCATAGGGATGTAGATGCTGTGGTTTTTCTCAGCATAACACTGATATTTGCTCAGGTGGTTATAGGGAAGGTTTACCCTCTCATTAAAAATTCCATCTGAGAAAGCAATATTAAAAGAAAGAGCAATTCGACAGAACACAGAAAGGTATAAATCTGTAAAAAAAAACTTGCTAAAATCATAATAATGTATTTAATTTACCTAGGACATTGTTCTTTTTTTTTATCAACAAAACTGGCGTCATACTTTTACCTTTAACAGTAATTGTAAAACAATTGTAATCAATATAATCTTACCTGTATAAACTTATAACTGCATGTACAACCTGAGTCAAGAATATGTTGCATAAATAATAATCTTTCTTGTAGCTAGTAATTTACCTACTGCACTAGGGTTGTGCAGCATCTCTGATTACCCATGTAGAAAAGGAAATTAGCTTGACAAATCTTCATTTATTTGTGATGCTGGATAGCTATGCAAGCTAGTAGTGCCACCACCATAAATCTGACAGCAGAAGTACAGCAATTTTTAATGAGGATGCAGTAGAATAGGTGATGCAGGCACTAGGTGATAAAAAAAAATCCAGATTTGTCAGCTTTTCTCTCGAAGGAGAGATAAAAATAAATTATCTGTGATATTTAATGCCCACTGAATACTTGCTGACTTGTGTGTGTTTATAATGATTCCTGAGAAGTAATGCATCATGCATTATACAGGCATCACTCTCAGGCAGCAGTTCAGGTTGCCACTTCGGCTACAGTCGTATGTCATACAATCTGTTCTCATTTGCTATTCTGTGTTATGTAATAGAACCTTTGAATTTCTAGCTCAGTGCTTGAAGTTACTTACATCAGTGTTGTCAGTGAAGTGTGAGACACACTATACTTAATACTGAAACAAACACATTTAGACCAATAATGCCAATCAGTTTTATGAATTGCATGAATGTTCTACTTATCTGTACAGAAAAAGTTATCTGCAAAGGAGAAATCTTAAAGCAAACCTTCACCACTCAAAACAAATGATTTAAACCTGACTCCAGCCCCTCCCTCTCCCACAATTGGATAACATTTTTCTTTTTTTTGGGGGTGGGGGTTCTACTTTGTTTGCTGCAGGGCAACACTTCCTCTTTTCTCGCCTAGGCAAGAATGATGTGGGCTCAATTCCATGTGTGCGCAGATGCACCAAAAGGCTTTGCCTAGCCCTTGGAACCTGGCATTTGCACATGCACCAAAAAAATTTAAGAGGTCAGTCCCCCTTAATTCTGGGCCTGCCCCCCCATTGGTGTTGCCATCTTTGAAGGTCTTGTGCATCAGGCTTCTGTCTTTTTGTGCTGCAGGGGAGCACCTTCTACTTTCTTGCCTAGGCAAGAATGATGCATGCTCAATTTCATGCATGAGTAGATGCGCCAAAGGGTCTGCGAACCTTTCAGGCCCTGCCGAGTGTCCCCCTCGTGCATGCACAAAGACGACAAAAACCTCAGGATGTTCCAGACCTCGGCTTTTCCGCAAATGCCTAAGCAGACATGTGCTAATGCAAAATCCTGAAGGCTGGGCAGAGCCCCTTGGCACACACGCGTCAGGCCTTCAAAGATGGCAGCACAAGTAGAGGGAGCAGGGTCAGAATTAGGGGACTTAAGTTTCTAAAAGTTTTGAGCACCTGAGCAATTTGAAGTGCTTTTCCAGAAGCACTTCAACCTCAACACTCAGATTTGTATGTTATTTTATTGTGCCTGTTCACATCTGATTGATATGCTGTTGATCAACGCTCTGAAAAAGTACAAAAGCTTTTTTGGGGCATGATAGTGATATTTTGTATTGTGCAGAGTATTGCAATACGTGCTGGAAGCTTCTTGGATGCAGTAATATGGCTTTACTTTCATGGGCAAATATATTACATGTCTTACAGCATGGATAAACATAAACAGGAAGCAGGAATATACAAGTACATGCACTGAAATAGACAATTCATCCTGTTATATCATAGAAAACATGAACTATACACTTTAATACTACAGTGCCACCTGCTGCATAGATAGGTATAATGCATACAGTATTGTCATTTTTTGAACAACTTTACATTACATGCTGTTCTTTTCCAACACCCCTTCTCAACAGCATGAGCTTTGTCAAAATATATTCAGCTTCTTCTGGAAATAACTATGGCGTTCCATCAAATAAAGGCTTGGTGAGTGCATCAGCAGTCATCTCCTCTGACGGGCAATATTGAATGTCAATAACACCTTGTTCTTGATTATCCCTCAGTAGGTGATACTTGACATCGATGTGTTTGGTCCTAGGATTAACTCTTTCTGATTGCGTAAGCTTTGTACAACCCTAGTTGTCTTCAAAAATGGGAATTGGTTTTGACATGTCTATCCCAATGTCCACAAAAAGTTGACAAATCCATATCACTTCTTGACATGCGTGTGCTGTGCAATGTACTCTGCTACAGTTGAAGATAGAGCGACCGTTGCTTGCTTTAGACGAGACCAACTTATGATTCCTTCCCCATACTGGAAGATGAATCCACTTGTGGATTTGCGGTCTGTGCATTCCCCGGCCCAATCAGCATCCACATATCCGACCAGTTTTGGATGTGATGTTGCTGATAACCGTAACCTCATCTGAATTGTTCCTTTGAGGTATTGCAGCACTCTTTTTACTGCGTTCCAGTCACACTGACAGGGAGCTGAGACTTTCCTGCATAGTATGCCCACTGCTGTGGGTATCTCTGGTCTTGTCACAGTGGCAATATATATAGCAGCTTAGCGATTGCTCTGTGATACGTGTCATTGTTGGGTAGCAGGTTTTCTGCTTCATTGCTCTTTTGATAGCCTGGTTCCATAGGAGCTTTCACTTCCTTTGCATCTTGCATATGGAATTGTTCCAAGATTTCTGAGATTTTCTGAGATTGGTTGAGAAGATAACTTCCATCTTCTCTCTCCATTTAGATTCCCAGATAGTAGCTAATGTTCCCAAGTTCTTTGATTTCAAAATCTTCTTTCAGTTTGTGAACTGATTGTAATCCCCTTCTTGTTCAAAACATCTCCATCTGTCTTCTTGATTCTTGGAGCAGAGACAGGGGTTTGCTTTACTTCTTGAGAATCCCTCTCTAGTAAGTACTTAATTCACTTTCTCATTCTACATCCTTGTGGATTGTTTAAGACCGTAGATGCTCTTCTGAAGTTTACACACAAGGTTGTCTCCTTGCTCAAACCCTGGTGGTTGCTCCATGTAGAGATCTTCCTTAATGTCTCCATATAGGAAAGCAGTTTTAACATCTAGGTGTTTTACTTGCATGCCCTTCCCGGCTGCAGTGTTAAGAAGCGCTCTGATGGTGAAGTGTTTTACGACAGGAGCAAATGTTTCATCGTAATTTTCACCAAATTTCTGAGAGTAACCCTTGGCAACTAGTCTGGCTTTGAATTTGTGGATATTCCCTTCTGCGTCTGACTTTACTTTGAACTACTTCCTATAGTTTTGTGGTTAGGAGGGAGCTCTGTGAGTGTCCAGGTTTTGTTTTCTTGAAATTACTTTAATTCTTCTTCTGCTGCCTTTCTCCATTTATTGGCTTCACATTTTGGCAGTTTTTCTATGTCCTCCTAGGATGTTGGTTCCAGTATGCTGTGTGTTTTGACAGTGTATGACAGCTTGAGGGGTGATACCCCCTTTGTAGACAGAGTGGATGTTTTGACTTCAGATAGTTCAGCAGTATCTGGTGGGGAACTTGGTTTAGGCATTGTGAGTTCCACCTCTTGTTCTGACCCCTTTACAGGTTCGCTTTGATCGACCCCTTCTTCTGGTTTACTGGGTATATTCACTTTACAGCTTTCAGGGATCAGTGATTCTGGTGATGGGCTCTCATCAAAATAAACACTATGGCTTATTGTCACTTTGTCAGTCTTTGGGTGTAGGATTATCTAACCCTTTGTCTGCTCGCTGTAGCCTACTAGAATGCCCTCTATGGTTCTGTTCTCCAGCTTGGATCACTTTTCACTTGGAATATAGGTATATGCTTTACATCCAAACACTCTGATGTGCCCTATGCTAGGCTTTGATCCATGCCACATTTCGAATGGAGTACTTCTAATGGCTCTTGAGGGTAGTCTGTTCTGTAGGTAGGTTGCAGTCATGACTGCTTCTCCCCAGTACTTGTGAGGTAGGTTGGCATCCAACAACATGCACCTGGCCATTTCTATAAGAGTATGATTTTTACTTTCTGCTACACCGTTTTTTTCAGGAGTGTATGGTGCGGTTGTCTGGTGTACTATTCCTTGTCTCTTCAGGTATGAGGACATTTCTTTGCTTATCTATTCTCCCCCATTGTCGGTGCATATTATTCCTGGTTTGCGTTGGAATTTGTTGTTTCTCTGATGTTTTATTCTTGTGTTTCTGATACAATGTTTTTATTGACATAAAGGAAAAAAAAGGAAACCAAATAAATTCCCACGCAGGGGATATAGGCATGGAGCATAAGACAGAAGATCATGCAAAGATACTAAATAAAACATGTTATAAAGGTATAAATTATAGACTAACACTGACCCTCAGGCCGAGGCCGGGGGTCTGCAAGTTATGCCCGAGCCTATAGACCCAGGGGCAAAGTTAGGTAAGGGGGAGCGGAGTGTTCCGCAATAATGGGAAAAAAAATGGGGGACACACACACACAACAATGGGGGCGGGGGCGTGGTGAGTGGAGAGCAGAGCGGTGGGCAAGAGGCCCAGAAATGTAACGAGTAAGAGGTGGGGCAAAGGGGAAGAGGGAAGGAAAAAGAACGGTCCCTCAGGCTGGGGATGGGGTCAAATTAGTTTGAGAGTCCTAGACTGGTTGGGTGCAAAGTGGGGCATGCATAGGAACACCATAGGGCCCACACCTTAAGAAATTTGACATGGGAGTCGTGGAGGATACTGGACATTTTTTCATGAATCATGAGGGTCATCAAGGTATTTTTAACCTCCAGAAATGAAACAGTCAGCTTTTTCCAGGCCCTTGCTATTGTGCATTTACCTGCGATAAATAGGTATGTTGCTAGTTTCTGCTAGAGAGAAGAAAAGAGGCCTGGGATCGGGCAAAGGAGCAGTGCAAATTTGGGGTCCTTGCAAAAGGGTACGTGAAAGAGAGATGATAGGAGATTGAAGACCCTTGACCAGAATCCCACAAGACGGGGGGTAAGACAACCATATATGTATTGCATCTCCTCCCTGACCACACCACCGGAAGCAACCATCACCGCAGGATGGGTTTGACTTGGCAATGCGGGCTGGGACCCAGTACCAGCGTAGGAGAACCTTATAGGCTGCCTCCAACGTGGCTGTGTTAAAAGAGCATTTTGCTATGCTGGACCAGGCCTTACTTCAGTCTGCAAGGTCTATGGGGGACAGATCACGTTC
Source organism: Aquarana catesbeiana (assembly GCF_042186555.1). NCBI lineage: Eukaryota > Metazoa > Chordata > Amphibia > Anura > Ranidae > Aquarana > Aquarana catesbeiana. The sequence continues at coordinate 270,515,167 of NC_133326.1, forward strand.
CCATTTAAGCACATAGGAGAGGGTAGTGGAGGTGTAGGAGTAGATCATGGAGATAGTGCCGCGAGCGCCTGGGCTATGCTGGCAGGTGTGTTCACAGGCAGTCATTTGATATGGGAAGGAGTCAAGACATCGGAGGGATGTTATCCAGTGTCGCAGCTCAATGTACCAAAAGGATTCGGCTGGCGGAGCTTCGTGGGTCTTTTGGATCGAGGACCATGTTGGGAAAGCGCGGGAACCAAGAAACGACTAAGCTGTGAAAACCCATGGGCAGGCCACCACGAGAAGATGTGAGGTTGTTCCGAGCCAGGTGGGAACATAGGGTTATCCAGGAGAGTGAGTAGCAGCAGGAATGGAGACATGAGTTTGCCAGTGTATTGTATTGAGTCCCATAGTTTCAAACTATGTGTCATGAGGGGGCTGACAGAAGGAGGTCGCATTTTAGGGGGTAGCCACAGTAAGGCCGAGACAGGGAGCGGCACGCAGTTAGGCACCTCCAGGAGAACAAGACAAGGAATTGGTCGCACGCTGGAACTCCAAATTATCTTGATGTCATCTTTATTGTCAAAAAAGGGTCAGACAGATACAGGTAATGGTAGATGTTTCACAAGCGATAGCTTGCTTGTTCACAACCCATGTCTTTCCTTGTCTTGTTCGTCTTACACGGTGGTGAGCCGAGGTCTGCACCTGTGATCCATCCTGCACCTGAGTTTGCCTGGAGCGGTGTGTTTCTCTCTGTTCTTTGCTGCGATACCTCCAGGAGAACCCAGAGGGGGATGTCAGACGTCACATGGAGCATGGAGAGTTGGGAAATTTGGGCTGCCTGATAGTATTTTGCAATGTCTGGAACGCCCAGCTGCCCCGTAACCTATGAGTATATAAAGTAGATCGGGAGACCCTGGGACGTTTATGTGCCCAGATGAAGATGAGAAGTCTGTTCTGGAGCAGCCACAAATAGAAAGCAGGGACTCGGACAGGAAGAACCCGAAAATAATAAAGACTCTTTGGGAGGATGGTCATCTTGAATACGGCCAATCCAGGATAAAGTGGGAAATCGCCATGATGCCATTAGAGCTCTGATAGTGCGTAAAATAGGATAGAAGTTGGCGGAGAAAAGGAAAGCGCAGGAAGGGGTCAATTTGGTTCCCAAGTAGAGCGATATGGGAAGGAAGATTGGAGATGTGAGGCTAAAGATTCCGGGAGAATAATGTTCAGGGCAGTTGTTTTGTGTGGGTTAATTTCGAGACCGGAAATGGCAGCAAAGCGGGCAAGAAGGGCCTGGAGGTTGGGTAGGGTGACAATGGGGTTGGTGAGAGTCAGAAGGGCATCGTCCGCAAACATGTTCAGTTTATAGCATTCTTCTGCATAGGGAACGCCAGTAATGTTAGGATCTGCCCTAAGAGTGATCGCCAATGGTTCGAGGGCAAGAATAAAAAGAACCGGGGACAGAGGGCATCCTTGCCTCGTTCCCCTGGAGATCGGGAAGGATGGTGAGCTAGCATAGCAGACTGAGGCAGAGGGGGTTGAGCAGAGGGCCATCAACCACGAAAGGGTCAAGTCTCCAAAACCCCAGCGCTGTAGCACATATTGCAAATAGTCCCATGAGAGGGTGTCAAAGGCTTTATATATGTCAAGCAAAAGGAGGAAACCGGGGATTTTGCATTGTTGGACAAGTGGACAACCTTCCGGACATTGTCCCCTGCCTGATGGCCAGGTAAGAAACCGACCTGGTCTCTATGAACCAAGGAGCGCAGGTACTTATTAATGCGGGAACACAAGACCTTCCCTAAAAGTTTCACATATTCCTTCAATAAAGAGATTGGGTGAAAGGCCTGGGGTTCATAGGCCTCCTCAGTAATCTTGGGAATCATGGAGATGTGAGCCCGTAGAGTCTGGGAAAGGCAGCACACCTTGTTTCATGCAGTTAAAGTAGGCCATCAGGTGAGGAGGCAAAATGGGAGATGACTTGCGATAGTATAGGCCGGTGAAGCCATCTAGACCTGGAGTCTTCGATACTTGAATACCCTTGATTGCCTGGGCTACCTCCAATTCTGTGCTATCAGCATTGAGAGCCGAACAGGCTGCTGAGTTAAGAGGAGGAAGATGAAGATCGCGGAAAAAGTTGTCTGCGGGATCAAGGGGAAGGGGGAAGGTTTGCTATAAAGTAAGGCCAGGAAGTTTGCCAGGGCCGCAAAGACTTTGCTCGGATGCGAAGTAAGGTCCCCAATGGAGTTGCTGCGTTTAGTTTCCTGGCAATCATTGCGCCCGGTTTATTTGCACAGGAGTAAAATTTGTGCTTTTTCCACCGCAGGGCCTTCTCAGCTTGGTCAGAGGCCAATAAGTCTAATAAAGCTGCAAAAGTGTCTCGAGCCTTCTTTTTTACCGGAGTGGGGCGGGACTTCCACTCCGCATCAGCGGAAGCCAGAAGGTCTGTGAGTTCCCGGGTCCGCTTTTCTCTCTTACACTTTCGGGAGGACGCTATTTGAATGCAATGGCCTCGCATTGTGACCTTGTGGGCCTCCCATCCAGAGATGGGCGATGACACGGAGCCCACGTTTTCCCCAAATAAAGTTTGGAGGCGTGTGTGGATTTCAAGGAGGGCATCTTGAGATGTAAGATGTGAGTCTTTTAGACGCCATTGAAAAGTAGGGCGGGATAGGCCTGAGAGGGTGAGCAGAAAGACAATAGGGTCATGATCCGACCACGCGGAAGAGGGGATCGTAATTTTGTGTATGCTGGAAATGAAGCGTAGGGGAATGAAGACGTGGTCGATCCTACAGAAGCTATCATGTGGACTGGAATAGAAGGTGAAGTCGCGGTCGCGGGGATGGAGCTCCCTCCAGGCATCCACCAGGCCATGTGATTGCAGAAGGGATCTCATCTGCTCCTCCACATCTGGGTAGTGGGAGGGGGAGGATCCGGATGCATACTTCCTATCCATCGAGGAGTCCAGAGCTACGTTTGTTTCACCCATCAGGAAGGGGGTTCCGGAGCTATGTTGGGCAACTACTTTCAGAAGGTGGGAAAAAAACTTGTGTTGAAAGCGGTTGGGGGTATAGTAGCCAACCAGGGTTACATTCTGGCCATTTAAAGTGCCCTGGAGTAATAAGTATCTACCGGTTGGGTCTGCTATCTCCTTGGAGCACGAGAACAGGAGGTTGCGTCTAAAGGCAATTAGAACTCCCCTCTGTTTCTCGGGGGCAGAAGCAAGATAGAAGGTGGGAAAGTGAGGGGAGATGAATTTTGGAGCAGAAGAGGAGGAAAACCTAGTCTCTTGCAAGCATACCACACCACAATGTGGCTAGATTTTAGGTGGTGAAATACCTTAGACCACTTCACCGGTGAATTAAATCCATGGAAATTGTGAGAGTAAAGCTTCAATGGAGATTGGGCCATAGCGAGGAGATGAAGGGTAGCTTACGTGGTGAAGTCAAGTAATGGTAGCCAAGTTCAGTAGGGACCCCAGTCAGCAACCTATGTAGATTTCCAGCCTGAGGGAATGAGAGAAGATAAGGATAGGGGGGAGTACAAGAAGAGAGACAAGAGGCAGGGCAGGGAAGTGCAAAAAAAGGACAAAAAACAGAAAACATTGGATTCGTACTGAGTACACCACGCTGAGCGCGGGCCACAGCTTAAGTAAGATGTGTAAGGCGGGGGGTGGGGCTCGACCACCGGACACATGGCCATTTAGGCCATGATAGCTTAAAAAACAGCAAAAAGAGGGGGTTCCAGGCGGGGGGAAGGGGGAAAAAAAGAGGGGGGATCAACTGATAACTATAACATGTGCTCAGACCAGAGAGACCGGGCAAACCTGTTAGTCGGACATTGACAAACAATCAACCTGCAAATGAGCTGCAGTGAAAAAAGTGCCACTTGAACTTAGAACACAAAATCGACTTATAACAGTAATAAACATATAGGATAAACAATCCCTGAGATTCAGATCATATAGTTAGACTAATCTCCAGCTGGCTGGCCACCGGGGTCAGTCAAAGTCCATCGAGGAGTCTCCTGTAGCCAGCCACCGGTCATGGGCGCCATTGAGAGGCGGGCCCCCAGGGAGTCCGAGCAAAAGATTTAAAAAAAAGGGGGGGAGGGGTCAATTGACAACTATGACAACTATAACAAGTGCCCAGACCAAAGGGGCCGGGCAAGCCCGTCAGTGGGACGTTAAGAATCAACCTGAAAATGAGTTGCAGTGAAAAAGTGCCACTAGAACTTAGAACCCAAAATTGTCTTATAACGGTAATAAACATATAGGATAAACAATCCCTGAGATTCAGATCATATAGTTAGACTAACCTCCAGCCGGCCGGCCAAGGGGGCCAGTCACAAAGTTCATTGAGGAGTCTCCAGGAGCCAGCCACTGGCCACGGGTGCCATTGAGAAGCAGGCCCCCGGAGAGTCCGAGCAAAAAATAAGAAAAAAAGGGGGGGTGGGGGGGGGGTAGCTGATTTTACTAAAAAAAGTGCCCAGGCCAAAAGGACGGGGGAAAGCCCGTTAGTCAGGTGTTAATTATCAGCCTGAAAATTAGTTACAGCAAGAAAATGCAACATAGACTTTCAACTTACAATTGCCCTACAACAGTAACATACCGGATAAACAAGCCCTAAGATTCATATCATATAGTTAGACTAACCCCCAGCCATCTGGCCAAGGGGGTCGGTTATGGGCCCCGTCTGGAAGTTCCCAGGAGCCAGCCATCAGCCTCAAATGCCAGCAAAAATCGGGCTCCACAAAGAGTCCAAATGAAATAAAAGGGCATAAACATGGCAGGCAGTCGCCCAGGCAGAAGCAAACAGAAAGGAGGGGAGGGAAAGCATGGGGAAAGGAAAGTGGGGGAAGGGGGAATTGGAGGGGAAGGGGAAGGGAAAAGGGAAGGGGGGAGGGGAAGGGAAAGGGGTATGGCGAGCTCCTGGGCCCCGCAATTCAGACCAGAGGGGTATTTATTTCTGAGCATCGGTTTAACCCTTTCAACGTCAGGTCCATATGTCGTACGGATCTAACGGCGGGGGGGTATTGCTCACAGTCCCCGTGCAATACGGGGATTGTGTGTGAAACTGACAGGCAGACTCCTGTCAGGAGAAAGCATTCGGGCAGTGCAGCTGCCGCCCGATCGCTCTCGCGCCCCCCGGTACCGGCGCCCCCCCCGCTCAGACTCTCCTGCCACGCTTACCGGGCTCCGCTTGCCCATCGGCAGGCCCGGGGACAGTCATGGCGGGTGCCGCTGAGAAGAGGGGAAGGAGAAGAGCGGATACACTTCCTCTCTCCTCCACTTCTTGCAGTGACCCGGAAAGCGACGTCTCTGACATCACTTCCGGGTCACGTTCTCAGTGTCCCCGGCTCGATTTGCCGATGTAGGATGCGATCTGGATTGCAAAGTAGAGTACAGGGGAGACATGCAGGGTCTTTTAGACCCTGCATATCTCAATAAAGAGAACCTGTCACCAAAAAATTATCACATAGGGGACTGTTTGTCCCCTATGTGATGGAAAAAAAAAGTTACACCCAAGCACATAAAATCCCCCCCCTAAAAAATTTGAGGCCTCCCCCACCCCCACATATACACACGCACAAATGTAAACGCATGCGTCAGGGTGCCTACACGTGAAAACGTTGATTGCGATGCACGTTACATATCGCTGCATATGCCGGAGTGAGAGCAATAATTCTAGCACTAGACCTCCTCCGTAACACTAAACTGATACCTATAGGGAGCCTTTGAAACGTTGCCTATAGAAAATATAGGGTACTGAAGTTTGACGCCATTTCTCAAGCGCAATAAAAATTCAAGGTTTGGCATGTTGGGTATCTATTTACTCAGCGCAACCTTGTCTTTTATATTTTACCAAGAATTTGGGTCATTTATGGCATTTGTTTGCCCTAAAATTCACATTAGTGTGTTTTTTACTGAAATATTACCTAGGCCCTTGCAGTAATATCATGTGACATAAAAAATTTGGAACTACCGCTATTTTATTCTGTAGGGTGTCCGCTTTCAGAAAATGTATAATGTTTGGGGTTTTGTATAATCTTCAGGCCTAAAATAATTTTTTAAACGTGTGCAAAAAAAACGCAAAAACGGCTCTGGCAGCGAAAGAGTTAAGGAATCGTTGGTGTTCACTCAATATAAATAAATCCAGGGTAGGGATTATGAGGGGGTAGCCTGGATGGTGAATGGCTACGAGGGTCGGACACCATATGTATGGGGGTAGACTTATGAGTTTGGAACTCCTGTTGCAATAAGGTGGAGTCTGACAGAATACGAAAAAAAAGGAAAAAAGGGGGTGAAGGACACAGAGTTAGTCATTCAGCATGTCTGTCGCTTCAGGGAGTAGGTGGTTAGATGTAGCAGAGGACAGGATTGAGCATCAGCAGGGAGCTGTAGGCATGTATTGAAGCTTGCAAGGCCAGTATTGGACTTGTGTAAGTAGAGAAAAGTCAAGTGCCATAATCATTAGCAGTGGAAGGAGGGTATAAAAGGGAAAGAGTCCATTCCAACCATCACTCACGGGGGGGTGGCGGGCAAAAAAACGGAAGGTCTGGGGGACCAGGAAAAAGGGAAGAAAGCACAACTCATGGTTTTAGAGGTCCTCCTGCGTCAGAACGTGGTGAGTGTGCCACAGATGAGCTGTGAGGGGGGGCGTCTGTGCCCCTTAGCTGTTTCCCATGTGCGACTTGGGAGGCTTGCGGAGGGTTGAGAGGAAGCTGATCTAGCTGGGCTCCGGGCGCCTCTACCAGTCGGTAGCATTTGGAGGGAGTCCAGGACAGACTGTGCTTCATCTGGTGAGGTCAACATGTGGCTGCAGCCATTGTAAGAAAAGGAGAGCTTGAAGGGGGAACCCCAACGGTACCGTATTTAATGCGGCTGAAGGGCTGAGGTGTAGGGCTTCATCTGTCTCCTCTTCACAATTGTGGTCTGGGAAGATCCACAAAGAATTGGTAGCGGTGTCCCTGGAACACTAGGTTGGATTTGTCCCAAGCCACACGCAGGAGAGTTTCCTTGGTTGTTTGACAAAAGAAGAGGAAAAATATTTGGGACTTTAAATGAGGTAACGGGGGGCCGTTCAAATCCCCTCCTCCATACCGGTTCAATAATAAGAATTAGAAAGGAGAGCAAAGGGTGGGACTTTACATGAGGCACACGGACGCAATGGAAGAATTTAAGTAAAAAGAGGGGCTTTAAAAGATTCAATTAGTCATGTAATAACATATAGATTGATAATGCATATTGCTATATATCAATTACGGTATATTTCACTAGAACCTAATATTGCACAATGATATACATTCCAACAAGGAATAATTTACAATTACATAGAACATTGAATGCATATGATACACATATAGTACAAGGTATCTATACAGAGTGACACGCTAAAGTGTCACTTGATGGGGATAATAGAAAACAAACAAAAGGAGAATAGATCTAGATGATACATCGTTAATGGTAGTATATACATGTTGGTAGTTGTAAGCTCTACGCGTTTCAGGACCTTCTAGCCCCTCGTCAGGAGAAAAACCAAAATAGTTTCCTAAGAATGGGGAAAACAACCATGTAAGATTAATTTAAAGGGGCAAGTGGGCAAATGTGAAATATGAAAGACCCACACATATACACATTATGCCCACAGACTTACGTGTACATCTGCGCAGTGGTGGTGCAGCCATGTGAGTCACAGACCAGCTAACTATGCCACATCCCGGAGCTGAGGGGGCGCTACGAGGCGGACACAACCCACACAAACAAAACCCCGGGTTGGTCAGACTATATGAAGTGACAAACGTGTGAACCAAAATTAGCTCCAAATTGGAAACCTCTGTAAAAAATGTAAAAAAGAGAGGTGTGTAAGTGAGCAAAAAATGTGTATGTGTAAGAGTAAAGCAAACAAGGATAGGTAAGTATAAAGGAATGAAAAAAATGTGTGCCTCATGTAAATTCCTGACCTTTGCTCTCCTTTCTAAGAGTTTCCTTGGTGCAGTAATAGGCAAGTTTGATGATGGTGTCCCGGGGTGGTACCTCAGGTTTCTTGGGGCTGAGCACCCAGTGGATGCAGTCGAATTCCAGTCTGTCAATGGGAATAGCTGGGGCGAGTTTCATCAGGTAAATAGTTGTGTACCTGGAATAATCATCAATGAAGGTCAGTAGATATCTGTTTTTGCCTGGCGTGGAAGTTTTCATTGGACCGCATACGTTGCTGTATATGAGCTACAGGGGGTGGGTAGTTGTGGAAGGGGAGCATGTGTGGTTTTTTTTCATGAGCACTTTGCAAGGCGCTATTGTCAAATCTTCTGATAAATCTCTTTATATAATGTCCTGTATAGCTTCTGGACTTCTGTGTCCCAGCCGCCTGTGCCATAAGTGAATACATTTGCTGTGTAGGTCATTAGAGACTATATTGGCTTGCTGGTCTGTGGTGATGAGCCTGTATAGGTGATCATCCAGTTTTCCTTTTGCAAGAAATCACTTATTGTATATTTTGCATTCATCACCCTGGAACTTAACTGTGAGACCCTTATTTGCAAGACTTTTCTCTGATAGAAGGCTGCCTTCTAGTTCTTGAACATACCGCACTGTCTTTACAAGGATACTGTGCTTACCTCCTTGTGGTGTAATGCAGTAAAGGAAGCCCTGGCCTTTGCCGCCTGATGTGATGCTTTTCCCGTTTGCTAGTTAAACTTTGTCTTTTGCACTGTAATCAATGTTTCTGATGAAGGTCTCATCGCTAGTCATGTGGCTTCTCGCTCCTGAGTCTATGCACCAGCCACGTGGCTTGCCTCTGTGTTACTTTAAAGGTGCCACTCCATGATGTGTCTGCAGTTTCCTTTGTGGCTGCTTTGACTCTTTCTTTAGTGGTTAGCTCTAGCTTTTGCTGCTCTGCTTTCCAGATAGAACAGTCCTTTTTTAAGTGGCCGGTCTTCTTACAGCGAAAACAGGCTCTGCTTTCTTTGTGCTTTATGGTATTGTACATCTTAAGAGCTTTGTCATCATGGTGCATTGTTTCTTTCCTTCTGTCATATTCATCGATTAATTTCCCTTTGACATATTCAAGTGTCAGCTCCTGCTCGGGTTTGGTTTCCAAAGCATTAATGAGAGCAGTATGTGTCTCTGGAAGGCTGCAGAGAAGCCGGGCAACAATATGATTATCTTTGATGTCCTCTCCGATGGCAGGCAGCTGCTCTATGATCTCTAGCATAGCATTCACGTGGTCACACATTTGCTGGCCTTCTTGTAGTCTCATCTTGTACAATTTTCTTAGCAAAAACAGTTTGCTGTTTAGACTTGAACGCTCATGCAGTATCTGTAATGAAGTCCACATACCTTTGGCCTTTTCTCTGTTCTTATGTGGATAAGCTGGTCATCTTCCACTAGTAAGCTCGCTTTTTCTTGTCTGTCCTTCCTATCCCAGTCCTCTGTCTCTCCGTCTGTGGGTCTGTCTGTATTCAGCACTTGCCACAAGTCATCCTTGGTGAGAAATACTTCCAGTTTAAACTTCCACAGTTGGTAATTGGCATTGTTCAGCTTTGCAATCGCAAACTTCACATCTGAACCGCTTGCCATGTTTCAGTAGCTTGTATACAGTATTCACTGACTTCTCTGTACTCACTGAGTATTCTTTCCAGTGCCTCTGGGTGCTGCTGGGTGCCTGGGCTACATAACCTATTGTGCAGAGTATTGCAATAAGCACTGGAAGCTTCTTGGATGCAGTAATATGGCTTTACTTTTGTGGAGAAACATATTACATGTCTTACAGCATGGAGAAACATCAACCGAAAGCATGAATATACAAGTACATGCACGGAGATAGACAATACATATTGTTATATCATAGAAAACATGAACTATGCACTATAATACTACAGCGCCACCTGCTGCATAGATAGGTATAATGCATACAGTATTGTCAGTTTTTTAACAACTTTTCATTACATGCTGTTCTTTTCCAACATTTTGGACCCAATAGACTTTAATGGGAGAAACTAAAAAATGCATATACCATGCATTTTTTTGTGTGATTTCATGCCATAGAACTGTCTTTTTCTTGTAACTAGCTTTTCATGGAGCAAAACAAAAATGCTCAAGTCTAAAACTGTGCAAAAAAATGTACTAACATAAAAAACACGCAAAAGATGACTTAAGACACAGATGCTTAAATGTGAATGTAGCCTGAAGCAGTTATACTTACCATACATCACTGCTTCCCTGGGTTGCTGGCACAGCAGATCTCAGTGCAGGCTGCAAGGAAGCAAGAAGCTGAAGGAGGAGCACAGTTATAGTCGCTCAACTGCAGGAGGGATGATTGCTTGATCCGTTCCCCAGCTTGGTTGAACTGCTGCCCCGTTTCGTCCCTCATAGAGACAATTTTCTATGAGAAATTACATATATACAATACATATTTTTCTCCTCCCCTCTTTAGGATTTTGCTTGTTGAATTTTTTGAGCAAACAAGTTTATACAGCAGGAAGAATTACCACTGCTGTATGCTCTATTTTTGGGCCTCCCTGGTCGTCAGGAAATACCATCTGCCAGTCTCTCCTTCTAAATCCCAGCCGCTAATTACTCTTTTTAAGGAAATGAGGAACCAATTGGTTATACTTTGATATCTATTTGAATAAGGTAACCTTCTTTACCTATGGTTAACCTGAATCATCTTCTGACAAATATTGACGTATTTAAATGTACAAATACCTTTTTGTTCCATTATTTTAGAATCCTTTTTTCTCCCTATGGTTGCATCTTGCCCTTTTGACCTAGGCTTTCGAGGAATTGTCATCAATTGATTCAATATTTGATTTTAAAGCATCTGGTAGACCTTCTTTCTTAGCTTGATATTTAATGATCATATGTAATTTTGTGAAATTCAAATGCAATATGTGTCTATTGTGACGCTATTGTCTCAATATAATTTAATGCCAATATTTGTTAATATTTACAATTATCTGTTTCTTTCTTAATATCAACTCTATGCAGCACTTTTAAATCTCCTGAGAAAGCTTTGGGCGAAACATGTAGAGCAGAAGTGGCTGCAATGTTGTATGAAATGTATGTATTTGACTATTTGTCATTTTAAAGAAATTTATATTTAATACAATTTATATTTTTATAAACAAGTTGTTTCATTTTCTGCCACCTTTAAAGTCCTGACTTCTGTATACCTAAACCTATCACTAATGGTATGTGGTGCCTATTTCAGTTCTTCATCACCCATACCTTCTTTTCATTGTTTCTTTTTAGTGATCACTGAACATTGGGAGCATTTTCCACATGGAAATGTTCCCATTTGTTTACATGGATCCTTCCTCATCTCTCCTTTATATTCACTTATAGGTTCATCCTACACCTGCAGTCTCTTTTTTTGATGCATGGAATAATGAAATGCTTGTTGGGTTATTTACTCTTTGACTATATTCAAAATTGCATTTTCTTTTGGAATGTAAATGTGATATGATGTAAGTTTATCACTATAAATGTAATGGCTGAAGTATCTTTCTGCACAGGGCATGGTTACTGCAGTGCTGATTTTCATGGCAATTACACCTGACATGGAAAGGCCCCATGTGATCTCCACAGGGGCTTTTTGTTTTGGCACATTTGGAACATGCATGGTACCGGCGCATTGTATCCACTCCATTTTCAGACCACAGGAACTTCTGCACCTGGTGGAGCATGCATAGCAATGCGCATCGCTCCTGGTGTGAAATGGGGAGGTGTCTATCTTCCGCGTCAGCAGTTTATCCAGTATGTGATTCTCACCGGCTTCCAAGTTGGCATCTGCGGAAGCCGGAAGTGATGCGCACGCATGTGACACCAATACAACTCACATGCGTGGTATATCGGGATGCCGGGGAATGCCATGGATGACGTTCCTCCCTGTCTCTGGGGGATAGTGGATGGAAGTCCACGGAGGTCTCCGGCGGAAGACAACAACCACACAAAGGGGTGATGGCTTTTTCCTTAGGTAGTCTGAGTGACAAACTTAGCCTGAGTGATAACCAATAATCTTTTTTGATGTAAGTATGGAGGATAAGGGGGGATTTTTGTTTAATCCTCTCCAGTCATTTCCCTTGTGTATAACCCTGGGGTGACCATATACAGTATCTCACAAAAGTGAGTACACCCCCTCACATTTTTGTAAATATTTTATTATATCTTTTCATGTGACAACACTGAAGAAATTACACTTTGCTACATTGTAAAATAGTGAGTGTACAGCTTGTATAACAGTGTAAATTTGCTGTCCCCTCAAAATAACTCAACACACAGCCATTAATGTCTGAACCGCTGGCAACAAAAGTGAGTACACCCCTAAGTGAAAATGTCCAAATTGGGCCCAATTAGCCATTTTCCCTCCCCGGTGTCATGTGACTCGTTAGTGTTACAAGGTCTCAGGTGTGAATGGGGAGCAGTTGTGTTAAATTTGGTGTTATTGCTCTCACTTTCTCATATTGCTCACTGGCAGTTCGACATGGCACCTCATGGCAAAGAACTCTCTGAGGATCTGAAAAAAAGAAATGTTGCTCTACATAAAGATGGCCTAGGCTATAAGAAGATTGCCAAACTGAGCTGCAGCATGGTGGCCAAGACAATACAGCGGTTTAACAGGACAGGTTCCACTCAAAACAGTGAAAAGGTGTACAAGAAAACACTGCGCTAACTAGTGAAAAAAGGGGGGAGCAGCTACATACAGTGTGACAAAAACAATAAATGGATGATAGAAAAAAATGTAGCGCATAATATGCAAACCAAAATATAAAATAATATTACTCAATTATATTTCAGTCCAAATAAAAAATAATGGTGAATCCTTTAACCAAATAACCATATAATAAACACAAAGTCAATAGGCTAATAAGCAAATGGGTGAGGGGTGTAATGTTCCGCTGCATAAGAACATGAATGTAATCCCCGAGGAAGATGGTGTTCCAACAGTTGGCAGAAAGCTGTATAGATCCGTGGGGAGAAAACACATCAACCAGAAAAGGGCATCATGGAAAAGATGATAAGTACAGACTCTTACCAAATCCTATGGACTCCCTTGTCAGCGACAGGGAGTCTGGAAAGCAGTGTGCCACCCAGGGCATAAGGAAGGATATCCCGGCAGTCAAACCCTCAAGATTGGACTCTGCGAAGATTCCAGGGATCACCAGGTGGGTCCTCGCAGTAGATAGCCAAGATATGGATCCGGAGGATGGAATATCCCTCATGGAGCTGGAGTAAACACTCACTCCTATTCAGATGGTATGTGAAAAGAAAAAATGTGCTTCCACATAGTGCATGTCGTCTGTCGTTCTCTTCGCTCCTCCCAAGACCTCCTGCTCTCAAACTCCCTTGTCACCTCATCCCATGCTCGCCTTCAGGACTTCTCCAGAGCCACCCCCATCCTCTGGAATGCTCTACCCCAATCCGTCCGATTTTCTCCTACTTTATCCACTTTCAGACGATCCCTGAAAACTCATCTCTTCAGAGAAGCCTATCTGGCCCCCACCTAACAACTGTAAATTTATCTTCTCAATCAGCACATCACCCACAGTTATTACCTCTTGTATCTTTTGACCTTCCCTCTTAGATTGTAAGCTCTAAGGAGCAGGGCCCTCTGATTCCTACTGTATCAAAGTGTATTGTATTTGTACTGTCTACCCTCAAGTTGTAAAGCGCTACGTAAACTGTTGGCGCTATATAAATCCTGTATAATAATAATAATGTCCCAGTAGAAGACCCCTAGGTCAAAATGCGTCGGGCCACTTTACCATTCTCCATGTTGCCTACTTTTTTTATCTTGTTGTGATCACGTTTTTATTGTACTTTTTTTAGCAATAAAAAAACACCCCTTTTATCTGCACTATGTGGAAGCACATTTTTTCTTTTCACATACCATCTGAATGGGAGTGAGTGTTTACTCCAGCTCCATGAGGGATATTCCATCCTCCGGATCCATATCTTGGCTATCTACTGCGAGGACCCACCTGGGATCTCTGGAATCTACGCAGAGATTGCACTGGGGAGCGACAGTTCATTGAGGGAACCATGAATACCAACATGTGCTGTGACATACTGAAGCAGAGCATGATTCCCCTCCCTTCGGAGACTAGGCCGCAGGGCAGTATTCCAACATGATAACGACCCCAAACACACCTCCAAGATGACCACTGCCTTGCTAAAGAACCTGAGGGTAAAGGTGATGGACTAGCCAAGCATGCTTCCAGACCTAAACCCTATTGAGCATCTGTGGGGCATCCTCCAACAAAAGGTGGAGGAGCGCAAGGTCTCTAACACCCACCAGCTCCGTGATGTCGTCATGGAAGAGTGGAAGAGGACTCCAGTGGCAACCTTTGAAGCTCTGGTGAACTCCATGCCCAGGAGGGTTAAGGCAGTGCTGGAAAATAATAGTGGCCACACAAAATATTGACACTTTGGGCCCAATTTGGACATTTTTACTTAGGGGTGTACTCTCTTTTGTTGGCATTGGTTTTATATATATATATATATATATATATATATATATATATATATATATATATATATATATATATGTGTGTGTGTGTATATATATATATATATTATAGCAGGGCTTTTTTTTCTCAAACAATAGGTGCTGGAACTCAACCAGGACCCCCCAAAACCCCTCCCCCCACACACACCCTCCAAATCACATCAAATAATGGGTGTGGTCATATTTCACAAAAAGTAGAAGGGTCTTAAAGGGGCATTAAATATCAGAGTTGCATTATATACAGAGTGCAGAGTTCATGGGGGTTACACACAGAGTCCAGAGCTGTCACTTGTAAACACAGAAACCAGACTTCTGTGTTTACAAGTGATTGTGGTGAGCAGGCACCAAAGGGTCTGAGCCAGAGGTGGTGGAACTGAGCTCCACCAAGTTCCCCCTGAAAAAAAGCCCTGTATTATAGTATAGGCCAGATGTATAGTCACAGTTGCATATACATTTTATTGTAAAGTGAGCTTTATTACATTTTCATAGCTGAAGTCTCTTCCTACAGATGGCATGAGAAAACAGTTTCAACCCATCAACTGTGTTATGCTCCCGTGGACACAGTTAACTGCAAGGTGTTAATTAAATAAATCCTTATGGGTTGAGTAGAAACCTATGGAAATTACAATTTTGTACAGTTTAAAGAAAGAAATTATATAATTGGCTTTGCAGTTCATGTTTTCTAACAGTTACAACCATGTCCTTTTATATAAATGAAATAATAGCATTCTGAGGAAAGTTAAAAAAATCGATTCAAGACAAGTTAACACAATTTGAAATTACATTTATATCTGACACCATGCACTTTCTCCACCTTTGTGGCCTATTTCCTATAAGCAACATGCTCAGCAGGGATTGCCATTAGTGTTTGTTGAATCCATTGAAAAATACCTAACAGTGCTCAAAAGTGTTTTCGATGCAGCAGCAAATTGGACTTAACGCAATTATCTCACTCAGTGGCATCCTACCTTTTTTTTCACAGTTTCCCTCTTATTATCCATGCTGTCTCCTGCTCTTCTCACCTGGATCCTTTGGAAGGTCTAACTGTGTTTCTCAGTGTTCATGCATCTTATATGCTAGGGTACCAATCAATAATGCATGCATGAAGACTCTACAGTTTCTTTTCTTTTGCAATTGACATCCTAAATAAACAAACTTGGGAGCTATATCATCCAATTCCTGATACTTGCTGAGTGGTATCTGTGATATTTGCACAGCTATTTCTTTAGGATTTCTGAGGGATGTTTAATGTGCTTGTGCACATCTATAGTGAAAATAACAAGCATGTTTGAATATATGAATTGCGACTAAATTAAAACTGTAGTATTTATTAGTCATTTTTTTTTTCCTTTTTAAGTTTTTTAAAAACATTTTAAACATTATACATTCTTTATGTTAAAAATGTATATTTAATACATGGTTCAGTATGCACAGTGCATGTTGCGCTGCTTAATCCGAAAGCCCAGCAATAACTCCTGTTTGTTGATTGCTCCTGAAGAATAAAAATCCAAGCAAAACTGTCTCTAGGAGGGGTGCTCTGAGTCATTTCAGTGTGGTGTATATGAGTAACTTGATATCCAGTACAGCACAGCAGTAAACCAACTATCTGAAACCCCGCAACACAAGACTCCTATTCACCATCTGCTGACTGCAAAAGGGGAATGGGAAATAAGCATTTTTTAAATTTATCTGAATAAAAATAGGAATACAAAAATTTAAACATTTCTAAAAATAAACTTTGGGAGAATTTACTAAAACTGGAGCAGACAGAACAACAATGTTCAGTTGAGCTTTGAAAATGAAAGCCAGAAGCTGATTGGTTGACATGGA
Organism: Aquarana catesbeiana; assembly: GCF_042186555.1. Classification (NCBI taxonomy): domain Eukaryota; kingdom Metazoa; phylum Chordata; class Amphibia; order Anura; family Ranidae; genus Aquarana; species Aquarana catesbeiana. The sequence goes on from NC_133326.1 coordinate 270,531,486, forward strand.
CGACTGATCCAGATTTTGGCTGTTCCAGTCTTCATAAATTCCTTTTTATGAATTAATTTTAAAAAAAGTTGGAGATTTAAATGGTAGGTACAGCTTTATGTAAACCCATAGTTCACTGTTTTTATCAAAATATTAAATGAAGATGCAGATAAACAATGGTGTCTCTGCCTTTGATTGTGCAGGGATTGACAGTGTTTACATTCTGTGAGCATTATGTCTGTGCTATGACTGTCCCAGCCTCAGCAAGTGGGGTATTGAAGATAAATAAACCTCCTCCAGCCAGCAATGCTTGAACATTTATCCATAATGCAAATTGCAAGTGTAAAAAAACATGAATCCCCAACTCAACAAAAAAATACAACTAGTATATTTAGCTCAAATCTAATCTTAAATTAATGTTGCATTATCCTTTAACCACTTGACAACTGGGCACTTAAACCCCCTTCCTAACCAGACCAATTTTCAGCTTTTGGTGCTCTCACATTTTGAATGACAATTACTCAGTCATGCAACACTATATCTATATGAAATTGTTGTCCTTTTTTTCACACAAATGGAGCTTTCTTTTGGTGGTATTTAATCACCGCTGGGTTCTTTATTTTTTGCGCCGTAAAAGAAAAAAGACCGAAAAATCTGTAAAAAAATACATTTTTCTTTATTTCTGTTATAATATTTTGCAAATTAGTAATTTTTCTTCATATATTTTGGCCAAAATTTATACCGCTACATATCTTTGGTAAAATTAACCCAAATCGGTGGATATTATTTGGTCTTTGTGAAAGTTATAGAGTCCAAAAGCTATGGTGCGAATATCTGAAAATTGATCACACCTGAAGTACTGACGGCCTATCTAATTTCTTCAGACCCTAACATTCCAGAAAAGAACAAATACCCCCCAAATGACCCCTTTTTGGAAAGAAGACATTCCAAGGTATTTAGAAAGATGCATGGTGAGTTTTTTGAAGTTGTCATTTTTTCCCACAATTCTTTGCAAAATCAAGGTTTTTTTTTTTACTTTTTTTTTTTCCCACAAAATTGTCATATTAGCAGGTTATTTCTCACACACCGCATATGCATAGCACAAATTACACCCCAAAACACATTTTGCTATTACTCCCGAGTACGGCGATACCACATGTGTGAGACTTTTACACAGCGTGGCCACATACAGAGGCCCAACATGCAGGGGAGCACCTTCAGGCGTTCTGGAGCACCCAGGCCAATTCTGACATTTCTCTCCTACATGTAAAAATCATCATTTATTAGCTAGAAAATTACATAGAACCCCAAAACATTATATATGTTTTTTTAGCAAAGACCCTAGAGAATACAATGGCGGTCGTTGCAACTTTTTATCTCACACGGTATTTGCGCAGCAATTTTTTAAACGCGTTTTTTTTGGAAAAAAAACTGTTTTGTGCTTTACAAAAACCAAAACAGTAAAGTTAGCCTAATGTTTTTGCATAATGTGAAAGATGAAGTTACGCCGAGTAAATAGATACCCAACATGTCACTTTTCAAAATTGCACGCGCTTGTGGAATGGCGCCAAACTTTGCTACTCAAAAATCCCCATAGGCGACGCTTTAAAATTTTTTACTGGTTACATGTTTTGAGTTACAGAGGAGGTCTAGGGCCAAAATTATTGCTCTCGCTCTACCGATCGCAGCGATACCTCACATGTGTGGTTTGAACACCGTTTTCATATGTGGGCTGGACTTACGTATGCGTTCGCTTCTGCATGCGAGCACACAGGGACAGGGGCGCTTTAAAAAATTTTTTTTTTTTTTTATTGTTCATTTTACTTTATTTATTTTAGTTTGATGCTTTTTTCCAAAAAAAAATTTTTTGACCACTTTTATTCCTATTACAAGGAATATAAACATCCTTGTAATAGGAATATGGCATGACAGGTCCTCTTTACAGTGAGATATGGGGTCAATAAGACCCCACATCTCACCTCTAGGCTGGGAAGCCTGAAATAAAAAAAAAAATAAAACGATCCTGGCTTCGATCGTAGCGGTGAGTCGGTAGAAGCGTGGGAGGGGGGGGAAAAAGCTGATATCTGAATGATGCCTGTAGCTGCACCCATCATTCAGATATCCCCGCACAAAGTCAAGGACATTGTATGACGGCCGGCGGGCGGGAAGTGGTTAAAACGCTTTTTTTTTTTTTTAACACAAAGTTGTCCATTTATACAATATTTCTACCACATAACATGTACATACCAAAAATGACACCCCAAAATAGATTCTCCTGCTCCTCCTGAGTACGGCGATACCACATGTGTGAGACTTCCACAGCCTGGCCACATACAGAGGGCGAGTACAGCTGAGCATGGCTCAGCATGGCAGGGTATGGCGGGGTATTGCGGAGTATGGCGGGGTATGGCGGAGTATGGCGGGGGCATGGCAGAGTATGGCGGGGGGGCATGGCAGAGTATGGCGGGGGGCATGGCAGAGTATGGCGGGGGCATGGCAGAGTATGGCGGGGGCATGGCAGAGTATGGCGGGGGCATTGCAGAGTATTGCACAGCATTGGAGAGTATTGTGGGGGTATTGCAGAGTATTGCACAGCATTGCAGAGTATTGTGGGGGCATTGCAGAGTATTGTGGGGGCATTGCAGAGTATTGCACAGCATTGCAGAGTATTGTGGGGGCATTGCAGAGTATTGCACAGCATTGCAGAGTATTGTGGGGGCATTGCAGAGTATTGCACAGCATTGCAGAGTATTGTGGGGGTATTGCAGAGTATTGCACAGCATTGCAGAGTATTGTGGGGGTATTGCAGAGTATTGCACAGCATTGCAGAGTATTGTGGGGGTATTGCAGAGTATTGCACAGCATTGCAGAGTAGTGAGGGATGGCTGAGCATGGATGGATGGATGGCTGGATGTCTCTGTGCAGCGCTGTGGGCACTACACATCCAGCCCACAGCGCTGCAGACATCCATCCATCCCCCTCCCCGCTCACTGTGTACCGATCGGTACACAGGAGGGGAGGAGAGGAACCGGCGTCATCAGATGACGCCGGTCTGTTTACATGTGATCGCGCCGTCATTTGACGGCGCGATCACATGGTAAACGGCCGCGATCAGCGGCCATTTACCGGGATCCGTGATGCGCCGGGTCCTCTGGACCCGGCGGTCACGGATGTGTTCGGGTGCGCGCCCCAGGGGGCGCGCGAGAGGGGAATTCCGGGAGGACATCATATGACGTCCTCCCAGAGTTATCCAACCGCCCTGCAGCCGTCATTCGGCTATGGGCCGGTTGGTAAGTGGTCAAAGTGGTTGTAAACCCTTTACAAGCATTTTTACCTACAGGTAAGCCTACAAATAAGATTTACCTGTAGGTACCATGAATTTCTCCTAAACTTGCAGTTTAGGTGATATTCACTGTATATGCATGTGCCGACGTCATCTGCACATGCGCACTGAAGAAACGGTTAGTATGTGACGTTTCTTCAGCTGGTGTGCAGTGACAGGCGTCTACCGCGCTCGTGCGTGGGAGTGCCGCCATCGCGGCTCCAGCCAGTCACAGAGCCGGAGCCCGCGAACCCAGAAGTGACATTCCGGAGACATGCCGTCTGTCACTGTCACTGTGTACAGGCACCGCTGCAACAGCATCGTTCTAAGGTAAGTACCGTATTTATCGGCGTATAACATGCACCCTAATTTTAAGAGGGAAGTTTCAGAAAAAAAATCATTTTTAAAATAAACAACTTTGAAGCAAATTAAGGTTCAGTGCCCATCAATGTCCATCTGCAGCCTGACTAATGTCCTCGATGCAGCCTAAATAAAGTCCTCAATGCAGCCTGATCAATGCATCAATTAAGCCCAAATAAAGTCCTCGATGCAGGCTGATCAATGCATCAATGCAGCCCAAATAAAGTCCTCAATGCAGCCTGATCAATGCATCAATGCAGCCCAAATAAAGTCCTCAATGCATCAATGCAGCCCAAATAAAGTCCTCAATGCAGGCTGATCAATGCATCAATGCAGCCTGATTATTGTCCTCAATGCAGCCTGATTAATGCCTTTTTTAAACTACCGTCATTTGCAGCCTCACCATCTCCCTCACCAGTAGCCTGAATCAGGAAATCACCGAGCCGTCATCTCCTCCCCACTTGGCTCTCACATTACACACACACAGTCCCGCCTCATCGGCATAATAGGCAGAACACTGGTCCAATGCCGGTGGCGGAAGCAGGACTGTGTGTGTGTGACGTGAGAGCCGAGTGAAAGTCGAGTGGAGAGGAGATGACGGCTCAATGAGGTACGCTGCCGGCGTATAACACACAACCATGCTTTGCCCCGATTTTCAGCATTTTTCAAGTGCATGTTATACGCCAATAAATACTGTATTTTATAATGAGCTAGTATGTGATGCATACTAGCTCATTATGCCTTTGTCTTGCAGGTGTTTTGTTTTTTTTTGCAGAGACTGCAACCAATTTAAGGTACTCCGTTGTACAATATGGGCAATTATGTTCCAGGCACTAGGAACTGGATAAACTGTTTTTTCAAATCAATAGAAAGAACCTAGTTGCCTGGCTGTATCACATGCATGATCAGTCTGATAGGAAAGGGCATTCAATTTTCTAGTGTTGAGGGAAACTCCCTGAAACAAAAACAGGGAACAAATATTGTCAACAAAAGACACAGAACAAAATTTTGCTGCATTACTACCCTTTGTCTGTTATGTCCCATCGTATGCTAACATAGAGCTGTCAGGAAATCAGAAAATTGTCTTCCATACTTACCAGAATTTTCCTTTACTGTGATCCCTAACATTGGTATCAACACCACCCGTTTCAGAAGAAAGTTTTGAAGGGTTCCTTGCCACTATCTCTGAGACTCTTCGGCTGAAATGACCGCTACTAAATAAGACATTTTTAAGGTGAGGTGTCAGAGAGAGATATACCCTTTTGAAGAGATCAGTGGCCAGAAAGTACATTACTATTAGTAGATCTCATTTAGGAAAGAGTCAGTTTATTGGTGGTCTCAGTCTTACGATGGTCCTAAAGAACAGACTCATTAGGTCATTAGCTGCCCACTGCACTTTAGTAAGGCTAAAATAGCTAAAAATATGTTCTCTTAAGTGCATAAGCTGAGACACATGTCCAGGCCTGGCTGAAGAAAGTCTAAGATATTGTGGACTTGAGGATTGGCAAGTAAGAAATTCTGAAATGGAGCAAACTCTTGACACTTTTGCTAGACTTGGGTCAGATCTCCACTAAGATAACCTGACTGTGGGGATTGTAGACATCATCGTAGGCATTGGGAGGCCGTCAGACACTGGATGAGGCTAGAGTTATCTTATCGAGAGTGACCAGAATTTTCTCTGTGGGAAAAGAGACGAAATTCTGCATAGTAATATTCACTCCCCCCCAAAATAGGGGGCAGGGGTGAGCTGGCTTTGGCAGTGTTCTTTCAAATCAATAGAAAGAACCTAGTTGCCTGGCTGTATCACATGCATGATCATTTGTAGTGACTTCATCTTGAAACGCTCTTTTAAAATGAACTTTTTAAGGTACTTTAAGTTTATGATTGGTCTCCAGTTTCCCACCCCGTATAAACCAGGAAGAGAGGTGAGTACACCCCCACAAAGCACTCTTGACAGGGCACCACCTTTATCACAGCTTTTTCTAGAAAGGTCCTCACATAGCAGAAAAGTACATCCCTCTTGACTCTGAGTGCAGAGATTTTTGTCAGAAAGACTTGGAGACGAGTCACTTTGACACTTCCATGTATAAAGGATTTTGGGGAATCTTGACCCCAGGAAATTTTATTTTTGAAAACTTCTAGAAGGAGTTGGATATAATCTTCTAGGATCTGTAGAATCCTTTGCCAGGCCTATAACACCTTGTCTTTATATTTAAAGGGTTTTCTAAATTAGGATTTTTACATTTTAGGAGCCTTCTATGTTGGGGGAAGAACCCAGACCTACCCCGTCACTTTAGCGATGGCTGCATCTTGTTTATTTCCAAACAAACTGGCTTTGCAAAAGGAATCTTACATCATCCTTGCTTTGAACTAGTGCGACCCATAACTTAAGGCAACATAACTCCAACTAAGGTTTTGATAATGGCAAGCGATGCTTTGGCCGTGAAAGCAGAAAATATTTTAATCTCTTTGAGAGAGGCAGGGGTGTGAGATTTAATGAGATTTAATGAGTTCAACACCACTGTGTTCTGGACCCAGACCTTTAGGGTCATCAACACCAAGGCAAGGGCCAAAGGCCCACTGCAAGTTTGCATGCTCCCCCATCCCCCCCATCAGATAGATTTTCCTTAAATCTAAATCAATACATTTGTCAAGCACATCCTTTATAATGCTAGCCTTATGGAGAAGCATCTACAATGACAGATCCCTTCTTTACATCTTTCCTGAAAAACTGTATTTTAAATTTGTGTAAAATAATTGCTGAATGCGGATTTCTTCTCTGCCTTTGACCTCTCATCTGAAAAAAAAACTTTACTTCTTTAAAAAAAAAAAAAGAGAGTTGAAAAGTTCCTTCTTCATATGCCTGAAACACTTATTATTCTTTTGTGGCTCCAATGGTGGCTATTACCAAAGTAGGGCTTATCTGACAGACTAAATGAATCTTTGGACTAGAGAAAAGGCAAGCTCACCTGACTCCTCTTCTTCTTTAACTGAAGAAGAAGCTGCAGAACTACCCAAAATGGGCAGATCTTAAAGTGGAACTTTAGTAAAATAAACTCCTGCTAGATCACTTCATGCTGGCCTCTTTTGCAGCTATAGCTATAGAAAACATTAAAAAGACGTACCTATACTGTTTAAAATCCAATAACCCACGGTCTCACCCTGCTCTGCACATGTTCAGTTGATCTCAAATTTTCAGCACTGTCACAAAAATGTAGAGGCCGATCTGCCGACAGCCTAAAGATTTACTGCTGCTCAGGCGCTCTGGATTTAAGCAAAATGGCAGCCTCCAGCAAGAAGAAACAGAAACAATGCTTGAGGCAATTTACAGCACACACTAATTTTGATAATTACTGTATTAATGTGGAATGTATGCTCCTTACTAAGGAACATTATTTTTTATCAAGTTGTTACTGGGAAAGTTCCGCTTTAATCTTGAGCTTTGTGGCCACCGGATTCCTGTGTCAAGAATCTGCTGAGCGTTCCTGTCTGCTTCTGGTGGTATGCAGTGATTTGTGTTCTAATCTGGATAGGCTGGGGAACAGGGAAAATGAACTAAGCCGAATAATCTAAGTTGGAAAATAGAAACACAATGGAGGTCTGCCATCTAGTTTCTCTCACAGGACTCTTCTTGGGGAGAGGGTTAGCTTTTCTCATTGCATGCTGTAAAAATATCAAGGAAGTAAACATGCACCTCCATAAAAAGGCAACCAAACAAGTCACAGGTAACCTGGTTGTGAACAAGCAATTTACACTCTTGTGAAACGCGTCAACTGCAATCCCTGTAACTAGTCTGGATTTTGACAATAAAGATTATCATCAAGCAATTTTGCAGCTCCGGTGTGCGACCATTTTGTTTCTTATCTAACCTGTGGTAAGGTGTGACCAATACCTCAACACAAGATGCAGGGAGAAGTAGGGCCAAGGTGACAGGCAGCAATATAATCGGCTGATCCACATTAGATTAATGCACATATTCGCCAGTATACCATGGATCGTAAGATGTCATCCAAAACATTTATTGCAGAAATGGTCCACAATAGAACACTGCCATCCAGTTTAAATCTGTCACCAGGCACTGAACTCATCCCGCCCATGCCATGATAGTCTGTGCATGTGCAAAGACTCCAAGAACGCGGCTGGAACACAACCGTGCTGCAAGAGCAGAGCGGAAATGTTTTAATGACCACAATAGCACAGAGTGCGGAGCACATGGTATGTGTTCTAGTACATATGTGGCCAGAATGCTGACTACAGCAAGGCGAAGTGCAACAAGCCACCCCTCAGATTGCTGATCATTGTAAAGCACAAAAGAGAATATGTCCTGTGGAGCACCAGTGAGACTTTCTCTCCTGCTCCATTTAGGATTAACCACAGAAGAACTGTACCTGTAACCCAGGTAGATGGCTTAGGCTTTACTCCAGCTAGGTATGTAGCACTGCATAGTATCCTACCTGTAAAAGAAGAAAAAGGATTGAATGTATGGCTGAGCGGTGTTTTAAATTTATGAGTGAATGGTCCTATCAGGGAAGAGGGTACAGAACCTAATCCATTCGTGCGCTAACATGAGGCTTGATTTTTCTATGTGATCGTTATTACTAAATTCATTTCCACAGACAATACTTTTAACAGGCTAAAAAGAAGTTGTTCAGGATAGTATTAACACAATTTAAATGCAGCAACAATGGATCTAAATGTATATGTTCAGAAATAATAAGCGTGAATAAAGCTCTTTAATAGGATGGGTTACAATGATGAATGTTGAAAAAGTTGAGCTCAGTGGTACTTGTATTTAAAAATGATCAAGGGAAGATATTTGAGGGATTATTTGACAGAGAAAATTGAGTACTGTCCGTGATACTTTTTTTATTTGCACTAACATACAATTTTTCAGGACAAGCTTTAGGGGTATGTCCCCTTCAAGGTCCAAACAGTACTGCTTGAGACTTGTGAAGGGAGCCGGAGCGTACACGGAACATGGAGCATAGAGTCCAAATCTGACATTGGGAGAGCGATTGCAATCATTTACAACACTCCCCTCTATACATCTGAGGGAATCATCCCCTGGGACTAGGACCGTGAGGCTAGTGCTTGCATCTATAGGAGGACACCCCTAAAGGTTTTGGTCTAATGCGTTTGCCCTATTACCCTAAGGTATGGGGCCATTACCTACCTGTGTGTCTAAACACGAAGATGTGCACCCTGTGATTGATTTTGAGCACTGCACTGCAACTGATGCATGTCAGGACGTTGCTGTCACATTATAAAAGAAGGATTGTTTGTTGAAGCACTTTGTATTTTTGCAACTGATGAATGTCAGGACATTGCAGTCACATTATATAAGAAGGAATTTACGTTGAAGCACCTGATATTTTTTGGACAATTTACTGTTGATAATTTAGCTGCACTGCTGCACATTGTCACTTTATGTGTTGCATGCCTGTTACACATTATGATTCACTTTATATTGCATTATGCACTTTACTAATAATTGACACTTTCACATTATTGTTATTTATTTTATGTATATGGTGAGATATACTGTATTTATTGTTGCCACTACAGTTGATTACTTTTTCACTACTTAGATTTGTTGTTATATGAGTGTAGAGGTCCACACGGTTGATGCCATTACCCCAAATTGGAACCTACACTCCCGGATGCACACTCCTATGCATATCACACCGATTTAAGTCAGTTTTAGCTAATTTACTCAAGATTAGCGCAGCACCACTTAGTTATACTACTTAGTACTTTTAATTGAGACAAATACACACTATAGAGGGATATGCTTTGTTCATAGTTCATGTCTGAGGTTTACAACCATTTTAAGGCCTGAGGACTGGTGGTGCCAATCACATGGATCAGGAACCATTCCATCCATCCCATCGTTTAACTGGGGAGGGAATCCTGGAGTACCAGAGCTTAGCTATAGGAAAGGCAAAACTCAGTATAGTAAAACATTTAACTTGTGCTCTTTCTCTGTAATAAAATGCCTCTGTATAATGAAAGAACATTAGGTACGTTTTAAAGATACATTTCCATTAGCATACATTTCCTCCCACGCATAGCCTTTCTAATAAAACGAATCAAGTTTTATAATAAAATTGGACAGTGATTATAGCTTTGCATTTTATCAGGTAATAAAATACTGTTAATCTTATGCAATAAACAGTTTCAATAAGCTTATAAGAAAACAATGGCTTTTTAGACCAGTGAAAATGTGAGGTTTATTAAAGTATGTCTAAAGCCAATTCTTTTGTTTAAAGTTTATTTCGTTTTGAATAGAGTATGGAATGGCTAAAACCCACGTCAACTGTTTGTTTTTTTGTGGCACTTGTATTCCTTATCCAGAGTTTACTCTAATTTCAGTCCTAGGGACATGGGTCCCCAGGACAAATACGGAAAGGTTCTAACCCTTGTCTATTCTGTCCAAAACAGAAAAAAATGGCTTTAGGTACACTGTCACAAAGTACTAGAGTAAAATATATTTAATACAACTTCCTACATCTTTCAAAGGGAAATTTGTATTGGTCAAGGTGCAGAACAAAGAGTTCAGTTACATCTGTAGTTTAAAACCAAACTCCAGCTTGGGCATCCCTCCCCCTTTATCATAGTAAATATTTAAAAAATCTTGGAATACAACATTCCTGGTGTCTTCTGGCCAGTCATGTAGCAAATGGGACTCTACCTTCTCTCCAGGATCAGCACTGGCAGTCCTCAGTGCTGCGGAGAATAGCGTTCATGTACTGAGGTGTAAGCATGGTTCTCTGAAACATTCCCCTGTGAGCCCAAATTGAGTTATGAAAACCCAGGATGACCTTGACTCACAGGTATTTGAATAACAAGGGGCATCATTCCATGGAAAAAAGGTCTTGCTGCCAGTGGTGGGGAAGGGAGGGCGGTTCAAAGGACTGGTGGACTTAAGCCCATAGAAAGGTGTTGGGTTTTATGAATGAAAGAAACTCTAATGTAGAACTGTGATCAGGCTATATTTACTTATTCTTAACTCACTGTACATAAGCTTTAAAAAAAAACCCACGCTGACCTCATTAGAGCAATTCATCCTCAAAGTTCAATACAAAAGCAGTGAAGTAACCGCTCCTGCTCAGTAGAGTCCTGTAGAAATCTATGGCTTCTGTCTCTAGACGAGTCCCATAAGGTTCTACATTGTAACGGTATGGTGAGAAAGAAAGCACTTTCAGTGCTGGATGTTAATAAACACCGGCGGCTGCGGGCATAGGATCTTGGTAAGTATGCATCTGGGGAGGGGGAGGGTGGGATCTGTTAGGTCAGCTGAAGGCAAAAAGTGTGTCCAAACTTTTTTTTTGTATGAAAGTGCACTTAGTCTTTAAAATATTGCCACTTATCAGTCCTTAGATGTAGTGGCTGCATTACTTTTCTTTTTTTTTCAGGCTTGTTTTCCTTTTTTTTGTTACCTGGTAATCCTTTAAACAACACACTGCCGGTTTCAGGGTGTCTATACTCTCTCCCCCACTGTATCTATAAAGGGAACAATGGTTGCCACCTAGACTGGACTACAAACACATCTGCCTTTGTTCATTTCCATTACATAATGATGGGATTGCTAGTTTACAGATAACACTGTTTTACTTTCTGTTCAATAAACAGGAAATTATAAGGCCACTGTGTTTTTGGCAAGATCGACATGTGTTTTTTGTACTTGCTGAAAATGTTCTTAGCGATTGATAAAAAAAAACGAATGCAGGCAGCACATCTAAGGACTGGTAAAAAGCAATTTATATTATATTTTTATTTTGGGGTTTAGATAAGCTTTAAGCCAGAGTAGAGAGAAGGAGAGACAGAGGTACTAAAACCTTGCTTGCATTGAAAGTAATGATATGCATGAAATGCAATGAAACGTATATGAGAGCATATGCCTGGTAAGTACATAATACAGCATGTTGTATGAATATGTTTTCGAAGATATTCTCTTTGGTATTGTTCAGCATATTAATAAGCTTAATGTATTTCATGGCTCCCCAGCTAGGATTTATGCTGGCAAATCATTTTTTTTTCTTATGTCGGTTTTTAATTATTTAGACACAGTTAACATGTAGACTTTTTAATGTGGTGCATTTAAAAAAATCCTGCTTACTGATTTTTTTCATGTGGTTTCTAGAAAGATAGTTGGTCTTACCAGAAATTTTCCAAAACACTGACCTAAGAGACAACTGGTTCCTCCTTGGACAGGAAGCGCAAGCCAGAGATGTAAAACAATCACCACTACCCTTAACCCTTAGTGCATAGAAAATGAAATGCTGACTACCACAGTAAGTAAAGGAGAAAGTGAAATTAAAAGACACTGGGTGAAAACAAAATGTTCTGTCCTGTTTCCAATAAGACTAACTGTATATTTCCCCAAGAATCTTCCAGCATAGGCTATAGGCATTCCCTGGGGAGCAGGGCACAAATTGTAAGACTGTCCTGTCAAAGTCCAGATCCGACTTGGAGAGAATTTTCATGCTGTAGTGCATGATATAGGTGTGATGGCTCAATAAAAGAAGTTGTAAATCGCTGAAGAATTAAAAAATAAAACCTGTAAGACAATGGCATAATCTGCTAGTATACATCGCATACTAGCACATTATGAAATACTTACCTTAGAACAAACCCTTTCCAGCAGCACCCGCTCACCACTGAGACAGCTGACATCTCCCCCCTCCGGTGTTTCTTCTGGGTTTGTGGGCTCCGGCACCGTAAGTGGCCGAAGCCACCAATCCCACGCATGTGCACGGGAGCCGCCATTTCAGGCATGGCCTCTGAAGGTCCGGCACTGTAAGCCGGCCCTTCAGAGCGCATGCGCCGATGTTGTCATTCACAGTACCTACAGGTAAGCTTTATTATAGGCTTACCTGTAGGTACAAGTGGTGTAACAGAGTTTACAACCACTTTAGGTTGCTCCGCTGTTGACGCTACTGCCCTCTTTAAGCCTTTGAGGGGGGCAGATATTTGATAAAAGAGTTTTAATGCAAGTAGGTAACTCTGCATTAATACTCCTGTAGACTTGTACATTGGCCTTCCTTTAACCAGCATGCTCAGGAATATCTAGCAGCTCAGAGACCTTTACTGGGCCCACAGAAGAGCATAAACAAATGACTGCATCTTCTTAACTATAGATACAGAAGTAAACAACTTTCATTTGAGTACAATGAAGCTCCTGTTCCCTAGGGATACATAGATTATAACAAAAGCAAGGGAGGAACATGTCCTTGGTTCTATAAACTCTGGAAGCAGCCTTAAGAAAAGCTATATGCCGCATTTTGCCGGTCTAAACACATTTCTTTCAGGCAAGACTGACAAAAAGGATTAATTTACTGCAAAATCTTTAAATCTCTCTCTTCAAACTAAGCTAATGGCCAGTGGAAAGATAATTTTCAAAGTAAAAAATGTAAGGGAACAGACCAACAGAGGTAAAAACAGAGATTTGTACAGCACGTACCCTTGTCAAATAAAACCAAAGGTCCCCACACACCTAAGAAACGAAATAAACAAGAAAGTAATTTGCAAAGTACTAAGGCTGGATTCACACCTATGCAGTTTTAGTGCTTTTTGTATTTTGCAGATTTTCACTACAGTCCATTTAACATGGTTTCCTATGGAACACGTTCTGTAGTTCAAATCTACAAAATGCAAAATGCACTAAAAATGCATAGGTGTGAATCCAGCCTAAGGGACCAGTTCTGAATATAGTACAACCATTTGAGATATCCCAAGGACAATGATAATTTTGAATGCACCAGGAAAACAATTACTTTCCAGATCTTAAGTTAAAGTGTTGAGGTAACCAGATCTAAAGGTAAAGTGTTGAGGCTTTTGAGAAGAGTAGCAATCACTTTGCTGGAAAAATAAAACTTTGTTTTAGAAGATTTGCTGCTCAGGGTCCAGGCTGTCAGATGCAGAAATTAAATAGATGGGCAAAGGAACCTTTTACCAAAGGAAGACAACCACCCCCAATAATTCTAAAGAATTCACAGAGAATGACAAACAGCAGGGAAGCACTGAGAGCTGGCAAGTTTACAGCCCAGGAAGAGGGTATATCAGAAAACCTTAACCCTCCTTTGTAGACAGTGACCAACTTATGGCTGTCCAGTAAAAATTACACCACTTACTGTGGTCACCTTGCTGTCAGCAGTCACACTCCCAGCTGACTTAATAGTGAGGAACCTTCTGGACGACAAGCAAATAAGTCCCGGCATCACAAACCTGATGAAGGGGTCCTGTGTGGCTCTAAAATAGTGTATCATGACATGATCCTTGAATAAATCATTGGACTTTACAATAAGATCTAAGGTGTTTTGGTGACATAACCTACTGTAGCATCAGGAGAAAAGAACTTGCTACAGTTTAACCACTCCTTTGGCACATGTGTGGTATGCCCATGGATTGCTGAGCAGGAACTTACTAATGAGAGAGAATAGATGACCGCACTCCAACTTGCTGAAGATCCAAATCTTTATTGTAGAAAATCGATCATAAAAACAAGTACACAGCTCCATAAAGACAAGTACAGGCATTAACGCGTTTCACTCTGGAAAGCGCTTAATCATGGTGTTAATCCTGAATTATTAAATTCAATATACAATGATAAATCAGACTGATGTACAATTAACTACATGAATACCAGTTTTACAAGCACAGATATTTGGGTCAGTTCATTTGTCTCAAGTGGTAAACTCACAATTTTCCTTGATCTTGGAATGCATGTTCCACTTTATATATAAAATAATTGTGACCATGTACTAGACCAGTAATCTGGCAGAATGTAATCATCTGAATGTTGTCTTGAACAGATTTTTATGTATCTCTTTTTTAAAGTGACAGATGGATCTCCATCTGTGATTATATGCTACATCGTCATGTCGCTGTCTATCACTATTTCAAGGTTCTGAAATTGTATTGTATCGTTTCCATTCCTATTGTGCATTTTACTACCATTCCCAATATTAACCTTTCAAATTAATTTATTAAAACATGCATAATTACAGTATAGTCCAGAATCACATATTTTAGATTCATCTACAGAGTTTACCAACAACATCCTCCTACCAATAGGGAACAGGTGACATGTATATACAACGAATTCTTGGAAGATGGCTACCTCACTCTTTTCCTTTATAGTAGCATTCACTGTAGCTCAGTAAAGTATCTCAGAGGGTGATAGACCAGGACTTAAGACTGAGACAAACCCATTTTTATACAAAGGTTTATTCATGAATCTTTTCAAATCAAACAAACATTCATCCACAACTTAAACATCTTAAAGGCTGATAAAACATTATCCTTCCAGCTCAAGGTGCCAGGCTTATAAACTCAACTGGTCATTGTGTGATTGGTTGGTGCCAACTTACCCCGTATCTAAATATAAAAACACCTTACAAGTTTTCAAACAAAGTGGGGTTTCACAAGTGTTATAATTGTATTTTTGTGCAATGCTTTGATCCTGGGGATACATTTTACATCCACAATCTGGCAAAAAATACAAAAACCAAGACTACTACAAATGTAACACTGAAGGGCAGCCATCAGAATTTTTTGGCCCCCTTACACAGCTTTAGACCTGGGCCCCCTGCCCCCCCCCCCCCCGAGCCTAACCACCAACATTTCCCAGGGCTTGCCTATGGGCTATCCTACCGAATCCGCACAACGGCCACCCCACCTTTACGCACTCAGCTCCCCCTCAATCCAGTATATATATCAGCCCCATCGCACCGGGATATTTGTCAGCCCCCCTCACACACACCTGTATATATGACAGCCCACACACACACACCTGTATATATGTCAGCCCCCCCCCATACACCCCCACACCTGTATATATGGCAGCCCCCCCACACACGTACCTGTATATATGTCAGCCACCTCACACACGCACCTGTATACATGTCAGCCACCCCTCCACATACCCCCACACGCACCTGTATATATGTCTGCCCCCCCACACACACCTGTGTATATATATATATATATATATATATATATATATATATATATATATATATATATATCAGCGCCCCCTGCCACACACCTGTATATGTGTCAGCCACCCCTCCACACACCTGTATATATGTCAGCGCCCTCCCCACACACACCTGTATATATGTCAGTTCCCCCCACACACGTGTATATATGTCAGCGTCCCCCCCACACATCTGTATATATCTCAGCCACCCCTCCACACACCTGTATATATGTCAACGCCTCCTCACACACCTGTATATATATCAGCCCCCCACACACATCTGTATATATGTCAGCCCCCCTCACACACCTGTATATATTTCAGCCCCCCCTCACACACCTGTATATATTTCAGCCCCCCACACACACACCTGTATATATGTCAGCCACCCCTCCACACACCTGTATATATGTCAGCGTCCCCCCCACATACACCTGTATATGTGTCAACCCCACACAAACACACACACACATCTGTATATATGACAGCACCCCCCTACACACCTGTATATATGTCTGCCACCCTCCCACACACCTGTATATATGTCAGCGCTCCCCCCCACACACATCTGTATATATGTCAGCGCTCCCCCCCACACACATCTGTATATATGTCAGCCCCCCTCACACACCTGTATATATTTCAGCCCCCCTCACACACCTGTATATATTTCAGCCCCCCACACACACACCTGTATATATGTCAGCCACCCCTCCACACACCTGTATATATGTCAGCGTCCCCCCCACATACACCTGTATATATGTCAACCCCACACAAACACACACACACATCTGTATATATGACAGCACCCCCCTACACACCTGTATATATGTCTGCCACCCTCCCACACACCTATATATATATGTCAGCGCTCCCCCCCACACACACCTGTATATATGTCAGCGCCCCCCCACACACACCTGTATATATGTCAGCGCCCCCCCACACACACCTGTGTATATGTCAGCCACCCCTCCACACACCTGTATATATGTCAGTCCCCCCTCCACACACCTGTATATATGTCAGCGCCCCCCCCACACACACACCTGTATATATGTCAGCTACCCCTCCACACACCTGTATATATGTCAGTCCCCACCCACACACCTGTATATATGTCAGCACCCCCCCACACACCTGTATATATGTCAGCACCCCCCCACACACACACACAACTATATATATGTCAGCCCCCACATACACAAATCTGTACACACACAAGCCTCTGGCCACTTCCTGTACGCAAACAGCCCCCGTCCCTTTCCTTCACAGCCCCTACTTGTAACTTCCTACCTGCTCATTTTTACAAAGCTGACATGTTGCTGAGAAGCAAAGTACAGGCAGATCACTGTGACACGAGGGGTGCACATGCACATAGTAGCCAGAGGTGGCAGTAAAGAGCTTGATGTCTAAAATCAATGACATGAGAACTGCAGAAACTGTGAGATCCTTTCTATACTGCAAAGCACAGATCCCCTTCACCCGTCCTGCCTTCTTCTGGCCCAGGCGGGCCCCTTACAGTTTTAAAGGCTGTACCCCCCTGATGGCGGCCCTGAACACGTGTAGAGAGTCAGCCTGGGGCAGAGTTAAAAGAGGGTTGATTGAAGAGGGCAGGTACTTCCCCTTCAGGTCTGTTTATTAAGCAGCTGGTCAGAGAGACTGGTTGACATTTGCAGGCTGCGGAAAAGGCTCAGAGTCATGTGTACAACTGGTGTGCCAAAGTTAGAGAGTTTAAACCTGGTTCTGGTATTAGTGCTTACAGTAGAGAGCAAGTTTCTCGCCAAATGGCAGGGACCCTTTGAGATAGTCAAGAAGGTGGGAAAGGTTAATTATTTTGTTTATCAGCCCACAAAAAGAAAATTCTACCAGATTTACCATATTAATATGATCAAACCATGGAAAGAAATAGAAGCTTTGACAGTCAGTCAGAAGGTCCAGGAAGATCCAGATGCTCAGATTAGGAAGGTAGGCATTGCAGAGGCTCTTTCCCCTTCACAAAAACAAGAGTCTTGAGAATTTTTGCAGAAAAATCCAGACTTTTTTTCAAATCTGCTGGGCCTAACTACTGTAATTGAACATTATATCACCACAGACCTTGGTGCTTGGGTAAACCTCAAACCATACCGCATACCCGAAGCTCTCCAGAATGTTGACTCAGCAGAGCTTAAGAGTATGTTGGATCTAGGGATCATCGAGAAATCCTCACGGTGGATCAAGTTGGTCAAGTCCTATAGTGCTTGTTCCCAAGCCAAATATGTAATGATTTTCATAAATTAAATGAAGTCTTCAAACCAGACGTGTATCCAATGCCCTGGGTGGATTAATTAATTGAAAGATTAGGACCGGCCCGATACACTACCACTCTTGATTTGACAAAGGGATACTGGCAGATGCCACTCTCCCAAGAGGCTAAGGAAGAAACTGCATTTGCCATGGCAGAGGAGTTATGGCAGTACGCCAGAATGCCATTTGGGTTCTCAGGGGTGGTTGGTGACAGGGTATTCATCCTGAGAGAGACCCTGAGAGACATCCCAATCCAGCAAAGAGACATCCCAACCCAGCAAAGAGACATTCAGATCCAGCAAGGAGACAGCCCCATATAGCAAAGAGACATCCCCAATCCAGCAAAGAGACATCCCCAGCCCAGCAAAAAGACATCCCCATCCAGCAATGAGATATCTCGCAGAGAGACATTCCCAGTCCAGCAAAGAGACAGCCCCAGTCCAACCAAGAGACATCCCCAGACCAGCAAAGAGACATCCCTAGACCAGCAAAGAGACATCCCTATATAGCAGAGAGACATGCTCAGTCCAGCAGACATCCCCATTCAGCAAAGAGACATCCCTATATAGCAAAGAGACATCCTCAGCCCAGCAAAGAGACATCCCCTTCCAGCAAAGAGACATTCTAATCCAGCAGATGCCCGGTGTGTCCTATGGCCAGTCCAGATCACCGTGAACCCAGAAAAAAAGCAAGATTCGGTTGGAGGCGGCCTATTTGGGGGGTGAATAAACCCCAACTGAACAAGGTGGAGGCCATCTAGAAGTGCCCCTGTCTACTCACAAAAAGCAGGTGCATTCTTTTCTTGGTATTGTGGGGTATTATAGGAAGCTTATCCCCAACTGTGCCAGCCTAGCAGCGCCTTTGACAGATCTCACAAAGGAAAGAAATTCTACTGTTGTTCACTGGAGTACTGAAGCAGAAGCAGCATACTGTCGTTTAAAGCAAGCTCTGTTCCAGGAAGCAGTACTAGTAGCCCCAGACCTTCAAAGAGAGTTTCTGCTACAACTGATGCTTCAAAGTTGGGCCCGGTGGCAGTCTTGCCCAAGTAGTTGGGGGAGATGAGCACCCTGTTGTGTACTTAAATTGGTGTTCTGGCCGTTTTTTTGTTTTTTTTAAAAGTCAGCAGCTACAAACACTGTAGCTGCTGACTCTTAATAAGGACACTTACCTGTCCAGCGAGGCCGCAATGTCGGCCCCCCGAAGCGATTCGTCCATCGGATCGGCTGCCGGCGCCGCTATCCTAACTAAGGGAAACAGGCAGTGGAGCCTTGCGGCTTCACTGCCAGTTTCCTACTGTGCATGCGCGAGTCACGCGGCGCTTTGTGAATGGCCCCGTTGGTTTCTAGGACACACACATGTCCCAAAAGGCAACAGGGCCGCTCGCCAAAGAGGAGGAAGCGCCACGGAATAGGAAGAGGCAGATTAGGAAGACTGCCTAGCAACAGGGGTTTCAGGTAAGTTAAATTTTTTTTTTCAAATGTTTTTTTTTTTTTTTTAAATATTGATGCACTTTTTTATTTTAGGGTGGCCCTCCACTTTAAGCCGGAAGCTCACACCAGCTGAGAGAAACTATTCTATTGTGGAAAGGGAGTGTCAGGCATTAAAAAGGGCCCTGGAGACACTCCGCTACTACAGTACCTGTTGGGTCGACCCTTCAAACTAGTGTCAGACCATGCACCCCTTACATGGATGGCACAAAATAAAGATAAGAACTCCAAAATCACCCAGAGTTATTCCGCCCTTCAGGATTTCAAATTTGTAGTGAATAGGCCAGGGACAGTATATCAGAATGTGGATGCTCTTTCCCGGGTCTATTGCCATTTAGTGCGTAGTGTCCAGACCCCTGGCCTGGAACGGGGGGGTATATAGAGAGTCAGCCTGGGGCAGGGTTAAGAGGGGGTTAATTAAAGAGGACAGGTACTTCCCCTTTAGGCCTGTTGATTAAGCAACAGGTCAGAGAGACTGGTTGATGGCTGTTTTGCTGTCTGTGGTGAGGAGACCTGGGTGCTGCATGGAAGCCTCCATACTCCGATGCACCGTACACACGAGCGGACTTTTCGACCGGACTGGTCCGACGGACGATCCGATCGTGTGTGGGCTTCATTGGACCTTCAGCGGACTTTTCCAGTCGAAAATCTGACGGACTTTAGATTTGGAACATGCTTCAAATCTTTACGTCGTAACTCTGCCGGACCCATAAATCCGCTCGTCTGTATGCTAGTCCGACGGACAAAAACCGACGCTAGGGCAGCTATTGGCTACTGGCTATCAACTTCCTTATTTTAGTCTGGTGTATGTCATCACGTACGAATCTGTCGGACTTTGGTGTGACCGTGTGTAGGCAAGTCTGGTCATTGAAAAGTCCGTCGGAAGTCCGTCAAAAAGACCATAGAAAGAAGAAAAAATAGGATTTTTTAAAACAGCTTACCTGTAAAATCCTTTTCTTTCGAAGGACATCACGGGACACAGAGCCACAGTAATTACTGATGGGTTATATAGGTATCACTGGTGATTGGACACTGGCACACCCTATCAGGAAGTTCAACCCCCTATATAATCCCTCCCCCTTGCAGGGATACCTCAGTTTTGTAGCCAAGCAATATAGTGTATTAGAAGAGGGGCGGGACCTCTGTGTCCCGTGATGTCCTTCGAAAGAAAAGGATTTTACAGGTAAGCTGTTTTAAAAAATCCTATTTTCTTTCTCGAACATCACGGGACACAGAGCCACAGTAATTACTGATGGGATGTCCCAGAGCAATGCTACCTGAGGGGGGGGAACCACGACCAAGTAGGGTGCAATCAGACCTGAGGACCCTGTACCGCTGCCTGCAGCACACTACGCCCAAAGGCGATATCCTCATGCCTTCTCACATCCACCTGATAGAATCTGGTGAATGTATGAACTGAAGACCAGGTTGCGGCCTTGCAGATTTGAGCCATAGAGGCCCGGTGATGCACTGCCCAAGAAGCACCAATAGCCCTTGTGGAATGTGCCCTGATCTGAAACGGAGGAATCTTCTGTTTCAAACCGTAAGCTTGAATGATCAACTGTCGAATCCATTTAGAAATGGTAGCTTTTGACGCTGCCTGTCCTCTATTGGGACCCTCTGGCAGCACAAACAAAACATCCGTCTTGCGGATCTGAGTAGTTGCCCCTAGATAGGCCTTAACTGCTCTTACTACATCCAATGAATGTAGAGATCTCTCTTCCGGAGAACAGGGATCTGGAAAAAAGGAAGGTAGAACAATGTCTTGGTTTAAATGAAAATCAGAAACCACCTTCGGTAAAAAAACTAGGATGAGGGCGTAGTACCACTCTATCCTTGTGTATAATCAAATAAGGCTCCTTACAGGAAAGAGCTGCTAATTCTGATACTCTTCTAGCAGAAGAGATGGCCACCAGAAAAATTAATTTCCTTGTCAACAAGACCAAAGGAATCTGACTTATTGGTTCAAAAGGCTGTTTCTGTAACACAGCCAGGACCAAATTCAAGTCCCAGGGGTTTAGGGGCGCTTTAACCGGAGGATTAAGACGCATCACCCCCTGCATAAAGTTTCGGACCAAAGAATGCGAAGCAAGTGGCCGCTGAAATAATACTGATAAAGCAGAAACCTGGCCCTTGATGGTACTCAAGGCCAGCTTCATCTCTAATCCCATCTGTAGAAAATCAAGGATTCTACCTATGACATATTTCCTGGGATGCCAACCTCTGGATTCACACCAGGTTATATAAGCCTTCCAGACTCTATGATAAATCATCCTGGAAGCTGTCTTCCTTGCATTAATCAAGGTAGATATGACAGGACCTGAGAGCCCACGACTCTTCAGAACGTGGGTCTCAATAGCCAAACCGTCAAATTTAGCGTTTGTAAGGCAGGATGGAACACTGGACCCTGAGATAACAGGTCTGGGCGTACCGGTAGGGTCCACGGGGAACCCACCGTCATCCTTACTATTTCTGCATACCAAGTCCTTCTGGGCCAAGCGGGGGCCACCAGAAGTACCGACTTCCTTTCCTGCCTGATCCTGCGAAGGAGTCGTGGTAGTAGCAGAATAGGCGGGAATGCGTAAATCAGTGAGAACCGATGCCAAGGAATCACCAACGCATCCGTCCCGCATGCAAGAGGATCTTTTGTCCTTGCCACAAATCTGTCTATCTTTTTGTTGAATCGGGATGCAAAGAGATCTACATCTGGAACCCCCCATCTTTGGCATATGGCCCAAAAGACGTCGGGATGCAGAGACCATTCCCCTGGAAGTAACTGCTGGCGACTTAGATAGTCCGCCTGCCAATTCTCTATTCCCGGGATGAAAACTGCCGATATGCATGGCACATGCATCTCTGCCCAGACTAAGATCTGGTTCACCTCTTTTTGAGCAGCTCGGCTCCGGGTGCCTCCCTGATGATTGACATAAGCCACTGCTGTGGCATTGTCGGACTGGATCCTGACCGGACAACCCTGTAGCCTGATAGTCCAGGCTTTTAGAGCTAGATGTATCGCTCGGATCTCCAGAATGTTGATGGGTAAGGTCCTCTCTGTCTTGGACCATACCCCTTGGACCGCAGCCTGTTCCAGAACTGCTCCCCAACCTGACAGACTGGCATCTGTTGTTACCACCGTCCAGGTAACCGGTAGAAAGGATTTCCCCTTCTGCAGGTTTTCGGGTATGAGCCACCAATTGAGGCTCTGACGCACCGCATGCGACAGGTGCATCGGAAAGTCTAATGCCTGAACCTTCTTGTTCCAGGTCGACAGAATACTGTGTTGCAGCATTCTTGAGTGAAACTGAGCATAGGGAACTGCTTCGAATGAAGACACCATCTTCCCTAGTAGCCTTATACAAAGGCGGACTGAGGGACCCTTCTTGGTCCTTACTGTCAGAATCAGCTCTCTCAAAGCAGTGATCTTTGCCTGAGGTAGAAATATTTTCTCCTGGATTGTATCTATAATCAGACCTAAATACTCCAGTCTTCTTACTGGTTTTAGGAAAGACTTTTTTAAGTTGAGGATCCAACCCAGGTGTTCTAGATACCTGACCGTGGTCCTCAAGTTTCCATTCAAAGAGGCTACCGACCGGTCTATCAAGAGCAGGTCGTCTAGGTATGCTATGACAGCTATACCCTGAGCCCTTAATCTGGCCAGAGGAGGAGCCAAGATCTTTGTGAACACTCGAGGTGCAGTGGCTATCCCGAAAGGCAGAGCCACAAACTGGAAATGGCGCCCTCCTACCTCGAAGCGCAGAAACTTCTGATGAGCAGGAAAAATGGGCACATGCAGATATGCATCTCTGATGTCTATTGATGCCAGAAATTCTCCTCCCTGCAGGGTGGGAACTACTGTTCGAATTGATTCCATGCGGAAGGATTGAATCCTTAGGAATCGGTTCAGATCCCTTAAGTCCAAAATGGGCCTGACATCCCCATTTGGCTTTTGGACCGTAAAAAGGTTGGAATAGAAGCCCAATCCCTGGTCCTTTGCGGGAACTATCATAATGACCTCCTGCGACAAAAGTCGCTCTAACGCTAGAAGGAGCGACTGCTTCTTCTCTGGGTCTCTGGGAACATTTGATCTGAGGAACCGAGGAGAAGGGAATTCCTGAAACTCCAGCTTGTACCCTAAGGTTACCGTGGAGACTACCCATCTGTCCTGGAAGTCCTCGTGCCAGAGCTCTGAGAACTGTCGCAGTCTTCCCCCCACTCGAGTGAGCGGGGGCGCCCCCTCATGCAGAGGTCTTAGTGTTTTGCCTAGTAGGCTTCTTTCCCCAGGACTTCTTTTGTCCCTGGGGTTGACTTTTGTCTCTGGACCCCGATGGAGGCGGCCGTCGAGACTGCCTGGAGGCTGAAGCCCCCGGCGCTGGGGAAAGAGTCAGTTTGAAAGAGGGACGCTTACTCTTCTTCTTGACAGGTAAGAGAGTGCTTTTCCCACAAGAGATTCTCTTGATATAGTTATCCAAGTCCTCTCCAAACAACCTTGCACCACGAAATGGAAACCCAGCCAGTAGCTTCTTACATGGTGCTTCGGCTGACCAATTTTTCAACCATAGGATTCTACGTATATGCACCAACCCCAGTGAAAGACGGGAGGTTTGCACGATAGAATCTCTAATGGCGTCAACCACAAAGCATAAGGCTGCTGGAAGGTTAGCAAACCCCTGGGCCTGCTGTTCAGGTAATACTTTGATGACCTGCTTAACATGGTCTCTTAAGTATTGACAGACTCCAATCGCTGCTACTGCAGGTTGGGCCACTGATCCTGCTAAGGAGAAAACATCCTTCAATAGGGATTCCATCCTTTTATCTACAGGATCCCTGAGCATCTGAGCATTGTCTACAGGACAAGTCAGGCTATTATTTACGGAGGAAATGGCGGCATCAATAGCCGGTATTCCCCACATTTTAATAAACTTTTCTTCCATCGGATAAAGTGTTGAAAACTTTCCCGGCGGAAAAAAACGTTTGTCTGGGTGATCCCACTCAGAATAAATAAGCTTTTCAAGTAAAGTATGAACAGGAAAAGCATGTGCTGCTTGGAAAGGTTTCAGTGACCCCAAAGCAGAAGAGGATTCTTTAGCAGTTTCAGGTATGGGCAACTTAAATGTGGAGCGGACCAATCCAGTGAGGATCTGCACTAAGACTTTCTCCTCTTGGGAAGTCGCAGAGGGTCCCTCTCCACCTGAATCCTCCGAAGAGGAATCATCCATCCCATCCCGATCCTCTGAAAGGGATTCATCTCCTTTATCCCAGAGCTCCTCTGTCTGAGGGTCTTGGGGAACAGAGGAAAGCCTAGTGCGTTTTCTTCCACTGAGTGAAGACGTAATCACGGCCATTAATCTTTCCTCTAGACCATTAATGGTTGAGGAAAAAACCTCTTGTGTAATATATACAGGGGCTGAAGTGCCAGAAGCAGGTGTAGCCCCTGACCCCGATGGCTCTCCCTGGCTAGCCGTCCCTGGCCCATCTTTAGGGGGGGAGGATGCTGCTGACAGGGGGCCCTCAGAACCTGAACGAGATCCCCTAGTGTCTCTGGTTCCTGGGGTGCTTGAACCTCTTCTACCCATAGTGCAAAGCAACAAGGTGTGAGGTATACAAATGAACACTGCCCGCTGAGCGATGTAGTCTGGCTAAAAGCCTTGCTACCCAATGCTCAGTCTGGTGTTACTTCAGTAAATGCTGCCTAGGAGAATGCCTGTGTCCCACCTTACATGCGACCGTCAGCTCTGTGTCTCTCAGAAGGCTGAGTGCACCTGTACAGAGTGCCTTTAATAGCCTGCAGCTGGCCTGAGTGGGAGTCTAAACACTCTGTGCTGACGTCCCGCCCCCTCCTCTACCGCCCCCCCCCCCTCGAGTTTTGAAAAAAACGAGCGCTTCCCGCACTGCCGACTCTCCTGTCATGCTTCTGGAGAAAAGGCTGGGGATAGGGGGGGGAGGGAGGGAGGCCGGTAACAAGATCTGCCTGAACGGCTATCTTCAGAGATGGTGGCCATTAGGCCGCAGAGCCCGGGTGGTATAACCACTTTCTAGACCCCTGTGGCCCCTCTCTAGCCTGGGGGGAACATTCAAACATGAGAAATCCCCCTTTCCACCTTACCTGCTTGCAGCCTGCTTTGAGATGCTGGGACATAATCAGCACTGAACACCTGAGACAGTCAGTCAGCATGTGTAGGTTTGTGCTCTTGGCAGCCCCCGGTGGTCACAATAGGCATAGCATGCATTTACCTTAAAGGAGAAAAGCCACTAGAACTCAAAAATTCTGTGGAATCTCCTCTTACCTTATCCAGCCGCAGGGTGCTGTTTACGCAGACCCAATCTTCACCTCTCACGGTGGGCTCCGTTTGAAAAAACCGTCAGACTGGGGCCCCCATCAGTAGGGGGATCCAACAGTTCTGGGACCGTAAAGCACCTCGCCAGAAATTAGGAAGTTTAAAGCCATTTTCTGATCTGCGGGGTCCAGCTCTCTAAAAAGAGAAGCATTACGGGTAAAACCTCGTTTCTTCGGACACGAGGCCCGGGTACCATTCAATTCGGCCATGAAAAGACACTTTGAATGGATCCGGTTCGCCTGGCTTGCCCCAGTATAGGATCTTAGGATATTCCCTTTGGAGCTCAGCACAGGACATCTTTACACGTCCATCACCCAAGACACTGGCGTAAAAACTGAGGTATCCCTGCAAGGGGGAGGGATTATATAGGGGGTTGAACTTCCTGATAGGGTGTGCCAGTGTCCAATCACCAGTGATACCTATATAACCCATCAGTAATTACTGTGGCTCTGTGTCCCGTGATGTTCGAGAAAGAAATCTCCCTTTAGTTGGGACTTTGACAGACCACCAGCTCTTGAAGTAAAAATATTGTTTTATTGATATGCTTAAAAAAGACGTGAAAGCATCTATAACACAGGATAAAACCATTCCATACATAATAGATACAAAATCAAAACAGTATTTGTATATAAGAGAAAAATAGTAGAAGTGCTCTCATGGGGGTGATGTACGCCAGTACCCAACGCGTTTCCGGTATCATGGTACCTTCATCAGGGGTTTGAGAGTAGTAAATGTTTTGTATATGTATGGATTCTAACGGAATGACTTGCACTGAGCACTAGCAGGGGAAGGTATCCCCTACTGGACCTGCATATTCGAAGGGTTATACCTAGGAACTAGCCACTATGGGACTGCATTTGGATGTTCATCCATCTGGCATGCAGCCGGCATACTACAGGTTCTAACAAACGCTCCCCCCCAGTTGGCTCACTGATGATTTTTTTATATTGTCAACACAATATGCGTACTACTTCTATATAGTTTTGGTTTGGTGTATACGAACCTTGAGGCCATAGGTGCTACCTGAACACAAAGTCATTCCGTTAAAGTAATCCATACATATACAAAACATTTACTACTCTCAAACCCCTGATGAAGGTACCAGAATACAGGAAACGCGTTGGGTACTGGGGTACATCACCCCCATGAGAGCACATCTACTATTTTTGTCTTATTGTCATAAACCAGATGTGACCAGAACTGTGTGACTGCGACAGAGTGAACCAGACATAAATAGGTGAAAGTAAGTTTATTAAGGAAAATGCATATATGAACACACCAATACAGAGTGAACAACCAATCAGTGATATAAAACCAACCAGCATATGTAGCAAGAGGGAGTGCCAGAATCGTAGTTAAGCCAGGCCGGGGTCATAAACAGGGAATAAGTAGCTGGGAAGGGAGATAAACAGGACAAGAGAGGATGGATGGATCACAGGAGGGACGGGTCAGGTACAAGGCTCAGGGTCCAGGGTCCAGGTAACAGACAGGAAATAGGATCAATCAGGCTTCAAGATCAGGCTTCAGGAATCAGGAATCAGAGTAACAGGATACAGGTCAGGGCTCAAGGAACAATACCAGGGCAACATAAGTGTGCAATTGCCGGGTATTTATACTACAGTTCTGCTATTTAAAGTCAGGTGACACCTGTCTGCAGAGGGGAATACCTGCTCCATACTGCCAGGATTCCTCCGCTGGTGGACGCCAGTACTGCGGCCCAAAGGTGATAGAATGCTTGCAGGAAAGAGCTCTTCTAACAGCTCGAAACTGCCAGGAGACACCTGCTGGTGGACCTCAGTACTGCATACCAAATGATCAATATCACCAGCGGGAGACCTTTCCTGACACTTACATACAAATACTGTTTTGATTTTGTATCTATTAGGTATGGAATGGTTTTATCCTGTGTGTTATAGCTGCTTTCACGTCTTTTTTTAAGCGTATCAATAAAACAATATTTTTACTTCAAGAGCTGGTGGTCTGTCAAAGTCCCAACTAAAGGGGGATTTTTCTTCCTTCTATGGTCTATTATGTAAGGGATGGGACCACCATGCTCTATACTATACTTCTTGTTTAGAAGTCTGTCAAAAGTCCGTCGAAAGTCCGCCGGAAAGTCTGTCGGACCAGTCCGGTCGAAAAGTCCGCCCGTGTGTACGCGGCATTACTTTCACCTACTGGGTGAGCTTGCCTGTAACTGGGACTTTCTTTACTGTATATGCTTTGACTGGGATGCTGAAAGATTCATGTGAGCCTATGTTGTGCTGATGGGAGGATTTACCTGCCGTGTGGAAACTGAATCTGAAGAAAAAGACTGTCATTTTTCTGTTTGGTGCTGAATAAAGCAGATTTTAAGTTTATTGAACTGTCTCCCAGAAGCCTCTGAAGTACCCCTCTGATCCAGACACACGGAACAATGTATTTACCTTCTGAAGTATCCCTCTGCACTTACATATATCAGAACATGATAGATCCTTTTAAAACAACATTTCCAGTGCCACAGAAGTGACAATAGACCACCACTTACCAAAATTGTCAAAGGAGAACCTGTTGACCCGAGTGAACCTGTAACGGTACACTTTGCAGAATTAACCATCAGTTACACAGATTATGAGGGATGGTCATGGAGTATGTAGATAGACCACCAAGAAGGCAGAAAAGTGAAATCTTTTCCTCTTTTGCAGGGATACATACTGGACACACTGGTTTCTCAACAAAAGGTGGGTGGCTGTCCAATCTGAGAAGGAGCGGGGTGGGGACTTGTACAGTTTGGCGCCAATACCTGCCCAATCATAGTCCCTCTTACAAGTATTGAGCATGCAGAGATGCATTTTGTTTTAATTTACCTTTTAATATTTTTTTTCATCCATGTTTTCCATTGTAAAGCCATCCTTACCCAGTTGAAGTATATATGGGCAGGGATGGCTATGCAACCAGAGATGGCTAAAAATTTTCTTTTTTTAAATGGCCAAAAACGTAAAAAGCCTATAAATGAAACACGGCTAAACGTGGGTTACCGTGTTTGGCGTCTGAAACATCTGACACTTAGGCGTCTGAACTCATTTTTTTGCCTTCAAAAAAAGGCCTATAAACGCAACTGCCTAAAAACGTCAGTAAACGAGACTATGTACATGTACACATAAGATAACATTGAATGAGTAGAGGGGCAGTTGAAAAAAGTGTCCAACTGCCTCTGAACATCCGTTTAGCAGCAGCAGTGTACATGGGGCCTGAAGAGGCAAGTGATCAGGGCAGAAACATGTCCTTTTGATAATGCTGAGATCAAAATACTGGTACAGACCAACCCATTCTAGCAATAGTATTTTTTCATGTTGTTAATGTTTATTTTGAACAATCTTTTTAACATTAGCTTGTTAATCATTAAAACATTTTATTTTTTTTATTTGTTTTGGTTACTTTTTTGTGGTAAAGCCATCCCTGCACTGGACAAACCCACACTGCATGTTTTTGAGCCATGCAAAAGTTGTTTACTTTAAGACTTTAGGTCCATTTCAGGAGTCTCTGAAAATTATGACTTGAGACTGAATTTGGCTTTCAGAACTCGTAGGTAAGCCATCTGCTTTGGGTTCTTTATTTTGGTCAATTGTTTCTAGACAATTTCAATGTTGTGACACTGTAGGTTGACATACCATTCTCATATTGTACAAGAGTACCATCATGGCTCTTTGTACATACAGACCACAAGAAGATATTTAATAGGCTTGTTCTATCTTCATCCTAGGTGATTGCTATTAATCATTTTACATTTTTGGTCTATAAGCCTGGACCTGGTCTTTCTTTCTGATTTGCCTTATTTTCTTTAGCAGCCCATGTTCATTTAGAAGATCTTCTATGACTATAGGGCAGTAGAAAGGAGTTTACAATGGCTGATAAAGGATTGATTAAATGGTTATAATTTTTATTATAAGAACTTTCTTTTCTTTTGTGAGGTTTTCTTTAACTGAAATCATGTGCAGATCAAAGGTCACTTTTTTATCCTGCAGTATAAATATATGGTAGCATATTTATGAACGATGCCTGCAAATTGTCTGCAAGCATCATTTCACACAGGAGCTGCTGCAGACGCTGGTGAGACTCTGGGGCTCCCGACACTCAAAATGACAGCTTGGCCTTGCTGAAATTAGAAACAGAATGGATGCAATTATCAAAGAGCAGCGTGTATGGGGTGCATAGTCTTGCTGCATTCTCAGGATTCTCAGTGGATTTGCAATGAGGCACAACCTCATTCTGGCTTAGGCTGCAAAGTAGGAAGTACTGTGATGCAGCACAAAAAAAGGCACTAAATCTTTTTGTTTGTAATGGAACATCACCCAATTCTTTTATTGGGGGGGGGGAGCAAAACATGATTTTATGAGTGATTTTCTGCTTTGAGTGGCTGAAAATTGAGGTTTTTGTTGCAAATATATGTTCTGCAAAAAGGCAGCAGTACAAAGTGTGGTGCCCATACACTTTGTAGATTCACACATCTCTGAACCACCATTGGTTTAAATATTTATACAATTAAATGTCCTCCCCACCATCATTTCTAAATAGATACAAAGTATACCATATTAAACTTTGACAGATGTCAAATTGGGAGCAGTGGCAGTCTGTGTAGACGCCACGTCCCAATAGACATAAATGAGACTACCTGCATGCAAAATGCAAGTAAAACACAGCATAGATGTACTCCTAAGTACCCCCTGTGAATGAAGCCATAGTAGGGTTGTTCTGTGTGTATATGTTTATCTTTTAGCTCCTAGAGGCAGCATGTGGGCAGGAAGTGGGCACACAGAAGCTAGAGGAGATCAGCACCACTGAGTTCCAAAACAAAAGACAAAAACCAAGACAGTGTTTTCTGAAAACAATTTTTGATACATAGTGATGTAGCAAATTAAATGTAATCCAGCTTGGGTTTACATCTACTTTAAAGTGGATGTAAACCGATTCATGAAATTTGAACTAGGCACATATATCTGTAGAGTTTTCTTATCTCTCCTCAAAGCCCTAAGTCCCATGTCTTTCTGCTGTTTCGTTCCTGTTATCAGCATGATAACTTCTAACAAGTTCTCCAAGACGGGAGATAAAAGCAGCTTGAAATTTGTGTCGGGGTGGGTGCTATAAAAAGATTAGCAGAGAGTGTGTCTTGTCACAGCACAGCTCTGAAAGTATCTTCATTCTTCTGCCTGCCATGTGGAGTGGGGGGGGGGGGTGCCTTTCCTCCAATCAGCTCACACACAATGTATGCCAAGACTACACTCCTACTGCTGAATGAGGAAGTAAAAATTCTACCACAATGTTAGAATTCTAAAGAATGTAGCAAGCTGAAGACAGCAGATATCCATGTAAAACCTATATAGGAGGATTTGTTTCATCCCTGTGTATGATCTGAGGCTGTTCACTTCACTGGGTATATGGGAGGGTTTACATCCACTTTAAAGCATAAAAGGAAATATCCTGACTCTCAACAAATCCAAAAAACATTACCAAGCTTATTTCTTGGCATAAGATATTATTCATCCAGCTTTTTGTAAACATTATTTGGAGTTAAAAACTATTTTTCCTTTTATTGTGTGTGTTAGGGCTGTTATTATGGCCACAGAGCTGTGTTTAGTTGATAATGAATTATAAATAAAGCATTCTTTTTTTGCCAAAAATGTGCTTACTTAATAAGTTATTATACAGTCTTGCTGTGCTTATCTAGTGTATTTGTACACTGAATACTAAATATTTGTTGCGGTTTATAAACAAGAAGTTATCGCTGTCACTGAAATTAATGATTTACACATTTTGATTGCACTTATTTGTGGAAATATAGGGCTATACCATTTTCTTTTAAATCCTGTTTAAATGCTCCTTTATAATTAAAAATGACTTTTCTTTTTTAGTACACCCATAGCAGGTCCTGTAAGTAACAATATTGGGAGATCTGCTGTATTAAAATAAAATTAGCCTACTGATGATAGCATGGTAAATATACAGGGATACAGTCATCTTGGTAAAGTACCTTTATTCATTGTAAACACATTTTTTTTTTAGAAAAAGGTAATTTTACTGCGCTATCCAAATAAATCATATATAATAAAAACAAGCCGCAACTATAATGTGAGACACACACACTAAATATAACATAAGAAAAAAAGCTGCGCTATATAATATTGGTGATCAAAAAATGTGACTTGAAAAAGCATTCAGCTAAACGAATTGAGACATGAAGACTCCATATGTCACACTATTACATAAATATTTAAATGCAATCACAAGTGAAATGTGCAGAAAATGATTGAATAAAAAATAAAAAAACAAAATACATTTCAAAAACTTCTCAAACAAGGTTACGTCCACTCCGATGGGCTGTTAAATAGAAGCCCCACTGAATGTACAGTTAACAGAGATCTTCCAAGTGGTGATATTTCAGCCCTCTAAATAGTAGTGACATGCGACCACAACGCCAAAGAAGATGTGATAAAGTGCAACAAGAAAGTTCCTCCACTTGTAATATTACTGCCGCTTACCAGCTTGTTAGATCTCTTGTTTAAGGAGATCGTGAGTGCCTGTGGCTCTTATCCCCAGCCCTGGGTCTTTGAACTTGAATGGCTAGATGTCCCCGGACTCTCTATGCGGAGTAGCCTCTGTATAGCAGATGTACGCTCATTCCCCATGAAAGAACATAAAGGCTTCCATAGCGTAACTTGCAGGCCAAGCTGTTCAACAAAAGAGCCAGTCATAGGGCTTGGTGCAATTTTCTCATCTCATGTGTTCAGACTAAGAGTTCATTTTCTTTTTAGTTTAAATTTTTAAGCATGTACAAGTATAGCGTGTGTAAGCAGGAAGGGGTGTATAAAAAAAAAAAAAAAAAGTCATTCACGCATGCCCGCTTCTAAATTATGAGTCCTCAATCTGCTTTCATGAATATCAAATACTGTATATATATATATATATATATATATATATATATATATATATATTGTGGTCCCACTTCTGTGGAAGTTTCAGTTTCTCTTCAGGTATCATCTTTGGCTTTTTTTGAGCATAGACTACATTTTCCTTTCTTGCCCTGGAGGTTTAGTTTACAATATTTACTAATCATTTACAACTTTGGGAATTTGCCCTATTCTGGAAATAATAGGACCAGGCTGGACTATACCCTTCAGATAGTATTTCCAATTTTTTTTATTTAATTGAGGAAAGAAAAAGATCCTGGACGGTCGCACACCATAGAAGGCATCTTTATCTTCATATCAATAAAGATGCCTTCTA
This sequence comes from Aquarana catesbeiana, assembly GCF_042186555.1. NCBI lineage: Eukaryota > Metazoa > Chordata > Amphibia > Anura > Ranidae > Aquarana > Aquarana catesbeiana. The sequence continues at coordinate 270,564,498 of NC_133326.1, forward strand.
TGGTGTGAGGCCGTCCAGGATCTTTTTCTTTCCTCAAGCTTGTGCAGAGCCAGCACCTGTGAGTTCCATCAGGGCAGGTGTCCTGATATAGATTTGAGAGATTGGAGCAGCAATCTTTTGCTTATGATTTTTTTATTTCATGGTACCAATATAGTTACATTGCCCCCCTCTTGTAGGCATCTGGAGTTAATTCTGTATACTCTATATAAGGATTTGTGTGTTCTTTAGTTGGGCTGTATTAATATATTTCTAAATTGGATATTGAAATGGTGATGGGGTGAATCAGATATTAAATGGTGGTAGAGGATATTATAATCACAGGGGTATAAATATGGTAGTGGTATGGTGAATATTATGTGGTAGACAGTATTATCATGGCGGTAACTAGTTTTTATAAGAATGAATATCATTTTGAAATTGGGGAAAATATATGGCGGTCAAACATGTTATGATGGTGGTGAGAGATATCATTGTGGTGCCGAGGGAAATTATTATAGACAAGTATTGGCTGGGATGGATGGGATCTGGCATTGGCAGCTGGGTGCCGAGGAGCTACTCCAGTGCATCATTTCAGCATATGGGGAGCCTTCCATAACTTGCCCTAACTATTTATGCTTACTGAATCCGGAAAAGAGTTGTCAAGAATGATTATGTATTTTGTGCTTACAGATTATGTAGTTAAGAAATATGCATGTTTTTGCTCATCTCTAAATGTGCTGCAAAGGTATATCCTTTTTGTTCGTTAAAAGAGATTTTGTTTAGCAAAATAATACAGTGCTTTTATGAGCAGCACCTTGCCAAGAATAGAAGTTAGGACTGTTTGTAAGCAGTGTTCTTGTTTTTGGCAAAAAGACTTTGCTGTATCAGTGGCAGTATGACTGAGCATATGTGGAAATGCATTCCCAGCATTTAGCAATCACCAATGTACTCACCCACGGGCAGCTCTCCTAGGAATGGTGGCCAAAGGTTATCTCTCTGCTTAAGGCAGTAGTAAACTCTGCTATCCCGATGCTGCTTTTTATCTAGTTCATTATAATCAGTTATTACCAAACATTACCCAGTGTAATCCAGGCCCAATCGCAAATTACTTACTTTTTTAGCAAACTTTTAAAAATCTTGTATTCCAGGATTAGGAGGCGCCATATTAATTATGGTTTACCGAGTCCGCAATGAAGAACATTTACGCCCTTTCATGTTTCCCGTGCTGTAAACCCTTGCATGCGCAACCGTGTCTTAGCCAAGCCTCGGTCTCGATTCAACGTTCCTATGGCAACCATTCACTTTTCCTTTCTTGTAATGTGTGCCTGTCAGTCCGTTGTATGCTGTGGTAGGATGCAGTACGATGCCCAGGTTTTCTCCTGTCAGGGAAGTACTTACCGAGGCTGAGATGCCGAGAGCGGTTCACCCTTGCAACTAAGCGCAGTCTGCCCCCTGGGGGTGGTACAGGGAATAAATGGCACCAAGAGACACAGGCTACCCCAATGGACCGTAGAAGACTTGCGTGAAGGTCCTTGTAGAGAAGAGCCGCTGTGCAGAAACTGGTAAGCAGGAGTACTAGCAAGTAATAGAAAGTCCAGAACCAGGCTGTGGGTCAAACACCAGGATCAGTAATTAAGCTGCAGGCTGTAGGATGGTGTCTGGAAGACACAGGCAAGTCCAGGTACAGGCAGGGAGACAGGAGACAATCCGAGTAACAGGCCGAGGGTCAAACACAGGAGAAAGGCGGAAATCCGTTTAAACAAGCCAAGGTCAGGTCCAGGAGAAGAGCAGAGGAGTCAGGTAGCAATCCGGGTCACAACGGGTAATCAGGCACAGGTACAGGAGACAGGATCAAGTTTTAAACAGGAAGCTGAGACGAACCAGCAATGTGATCATTTGAGCGCCTTTTATAGGCTGCCCAAAGGGTCACGCTGGGTGTGCGCCAGTGCGCATGTGCGTGCGCCGTAGCGCCAGACCGCGAATGCGGACATGGCTGGAATGGTTGGAAGGAATATTCCTCTGACAACTCCCTATGTGACGTCACATGGGCACATGGGGTGTACCAGGAAGTTATGAATGAATCTGCATCTTTGATTGCAGAGCCACAGGGAGCAGAAATCGCAGACACTGTATCCTGTCGATGGACAGGCGGCACACAGGGCATACCATGAATCAAGGGTGAGATGCGCATTCTCCAGTGACATCATTAAACAGAACTGATTACACAGCAAGTAAAAATCTACAAGCAGCGATCATTAGTGTTTTTATGCTGATTAAAATCTGATAAAGTTGTGGGTGAGAGTTTACTACCACTTTAAGAAGGGGCCAAGTGTGCAAAGAGGAAAGTACCATAAGCAATAGGTATAACATCCAGATTTAGCTTTATTCTTAAAAAGCCAATGCGTTTTGGGGGTTCTAAAGGCCTTGGTACAGTTGAATGAAGCACGTACTGGACTGATACACTTGGAGGGATAATTAGTATGACTGGCTTAACTGCCATCAAGTGACCATATTCATTACCCCTCAGGATTACTACAATTTTTATTAACTTCAGTACATGCTTCATTTAACAACACCAAGCCTGATGAAAGGGGGCCCTTTGAAACCCCCAAAACACAATGGATTTTTTTTATACAATAGTCTGAATAAAATAAATCTTGACTTTATTTTTTTTGCTTTTGGCACTTTCGTCCTGGCACGCCTAGCTAGACAGTTGACAATCTTATTTTCTGATTCCTTGCAGTTTCTAGTGTCATTCATCTAACCCTTGCATTCAACACTGAATCAGCATCATAACCCCTACCCAAAGAGAAGGTAGGACCCAGGGAAGTGCAAAGCAGAAGCAGGAAAAAGTAAATACTGGTAGATGCTTCCTAAGCCATAGGTTTTGGAGAATGTCCGCTAGCCAACTGTGGATTGAGTCTCAAAGATTTAGATCACTTTCAAGTAAATCAGTGCTATGCCAATGCAGGGCGAAAAAATATGTTTACTTTAATGCAAACCTCCATGGATGCATTATCCCACCGCTGCTTTAAGCTTCTGGGAGTAAAAGCAAGAAAGCATGTAGGCATAGGACACCCCCGTACCACACCCCTTAAGGGAGAATTATACATATAAAAAGGAATAGCTCAACCCACAAATGTTTTTTTCCCACTACTATTGCTTTATACCAGCTTTTGAAATTTACTCATGTAATTTTGAAATTGGATGAAAGGTTTAGCACTGGGAAACACTTTTTGAAAGATAAAAAGTGAATTTTATTTACAACTATATAGATCAGACCAAAATGAGGGACAAATGAGGAGGGAAGAGGGACAGAGGGACATTGTTCCAAATCAGGGACAGTCCCTCGAAATCAGAGATAGTTGGGAACTATGACTTAGGTGGGCCTATGGACTTCCTGTGTGAAAGCGCTGATTGGCCAAGTCACATCCTGCTGCCACATCACTCCTCTTTCTGTGCGGACACACTGGAGTTGATTTACTAAAACTAGAGAATGCTAAATCTGGTTGCTACCATGCACAGCTGCACCAGATTTTGCACTCTCCAGTTTTAGTAAAACAACCCTATTGCTGTCGCTTTCATAAAGCACAATACTATATTTTAGGCCTGTGTTTAGTCAGTCTTTATCTGCTTTATTGCGCTTCTCCTCTATATTTTGCTCCTTCAATTAATTTACATGTTTGCTTTTATTAAATTTAGTTTTTTTATAAAATTACATTATGTGCACGGAAGAGAGTGTAAGATTATACTATACTTATTTCTAGCATAGTAGATGGGAAGTCATATCAGCAAAATCTGCAATGCCCATTGTCTTCAATAACTGAACATCCAGTAGCCATTTGAAAACACTTCTCCGTGGGGCTAACACACAGTATATGGAGATTTCAAAACAAGATACCACTTTTATAAATACGATGAAGAGCTTCAGGGTGGGTTCACACATATGCGAATTGGATGCAGTGAACCCACATCCAATTCGCAATAGCAGGAGATTTTGACCCTCTCTCTATGGAGCCAGTTCACATAGCTCCACTGCGGCTCCAATGCCAATTTACACAGGAGCCCTGTGCGTCATTTGGTCTATTTCGGGTACGAATTCAGCCAAAAATTCAGGCTGAAATCGGACCTGAAACGGTGAAACAGAACACACGGGACCCCTGCTGTGAGCCGCAAGCGGCGATGGTGTGAACCCAGCCTGAAGCTCCACTTTGGAGGATGGAGGGCTGTCTCATTTAACCCCATACTCAGTCCATCAGTGTTCTAGCATTGGCTCATCGCCAATAAATAAGAGCAGGGACACATCTACCGGTCTTTAATCACACTGGCCATTACCATTGGTAATCTTTTAAGTCGCCTGGTAAGAAAAAAATAGTACAACATAGTCACTACCTCTTTCTTCTCAGTGACAATGATTGGCTGAATCAACTAAAGATTTTCCAACAAATTGTAAAAAAAAGCTGAATTGCAATATTGCAACCAGTCCAATTGCAATAAGCAGGTGGACTGGGCCAGGTTAAAGAGGAGCTCCAATCTGTAAACAAATAAAATAAAATTCAGCAGCTGCAAATACTGGAGCTGCTGATTTTTAATATAAGTACACTTACCTGTCCAGGGATCCCGCAATATTGATACCCCGAGCCAATTCGTCAATCAGCTTTGGGTGCAGGCACCAGCATTGTAAGTAAGGGAAACCGGCAGTGAAGCATTCAGGCTTCATAGCTAGTTACCTACTGTGCATGCGCGAGTCACACTGCACTTTCTATATGGTCCGCTGACTTCTGGGACCAGTGTGTGTCCCAGAAGGCAGCGGGGGGAAGGAGGAGGGGCCAGAAATGTCGTAGACTGACAATCTCACCCGGAAGTGGGAGCGGGTACCTGTGAAAACCATGTACCTGCCCCCCCTCCTCCCCAAAAAGTGCCAAATATGACAGTGGAGGGTGTGAACAAGTGGAGCTTCCCCTTTTGGGTGGAGCTGCGCTTAAAGGTCGTATGCTATGGTTCATTTCTAAAATAATCCAAAAGCCCCATATTAAAACTAATTTTAAGCCTTTATTTCAGTTCTTGCTGTATCATTAGAATCATGACCATGTTATTTTTGCTGCTTTAATCATTCATTCTAAATACTGAAACCTGCCACAAAGATAAATGAAAGCATCTTTCAGGTAGGCAAAGTGTTCAGGGCAACATTGTGTCACAGCGGTCAAAAGCAGCAACCGATTTGCCAGTCAGTCGGATTAAAACAGTATGCACGTCTCATAATGCTTAGTGGTGCATCAGAAATGCCAGCTGCGGCTCAGGACTTTAAGCCTCTGAGCAATAATGTCATTGCCAATACACTTTATGTAAATTACAGTAACCCAGGTGTAGCACCGAGATGAAAATGAAATGTAGGATAAAAGCAATACGAAGGTCATGATTGTGATTTAATAGAACAGGCATGCCAACATTTTTTCTTTTTATCCTTTCTGGATCGCCCTTCCTGAGCCTATCCTTCCAACTCTAGAAATCCTCATTATGCTACTTTTCTATTAAACAATAAATAATTAATTTTCTTTCTAACACATTGGCAGATATGAGATGAGAAACCGGTGGCAGCTTACATTCTCTGAATGTCTAAATTTTTATGTACATTTATTTGTGGTCAGAAGTAGGGATGAGCTTTGTGTTGGAGTCGAACCCATGTTCGACTCGAACATCGTCTGTTCGCCCGTTCGCCAAATTGCGAACGATATGGGCTGTTCGCGCCAAATTCGTGTGGCACGTCACGGCCCATAATTCACTGCGGCATCACAGTGCATTGCTGGCTGATGATTGGCCAAGCATGCACTATGACCCACATGCTTGGCCAATCACAGCGCCGTCTGAACAGAGAGCCGTAATTGGCCAAAGCCAAGGAGGGTTTGGCCAATTATGGCTCAGGGGATTTAGTACTCGCCCCACACTATATAAGGCTGCCTGCACGGCGGCCCTGTGTAGTGTGTGTTCCGGCGTTGAAAGAGATAGACAGAGAGACAGTGTCATTTGATTTAAGTTAGATAGATTAGGCAGGACAGTCAGTGAGTTAGCTGCACTTACAGTGTATTGTGTATATATATGAATCCCAGGTGTTGTGTGTGTATATATATATATATATATATACACACACACACTGTATTCAGTTTAGCTAGATCCATTCCTGTTTTTACAGCTACCTGAAGAAAATTGCTGGTGTTCTTTTGATCCTATTAATACCACAGTCAGGCAGCTAGACTATTTACAGTTAGTGTAGTGCGTCCTCCTCACAGTGTTCAGTTAAAGCTACAAGTTAGTTTAGTGTGACCTCTGCACAGTGTTCAACTAAAGCTACAAGTTAGGGTAGTGCGTCCTCCTCACAGTGTTCAGCTAACGCTACAAGTTAGTGTAGTGCGTCCTCCTCACAGTGTTCAGCTAAAGCTACCTGTAGAAGGTTGGTGGTGTTTTCCTGATCCTATCACTACCGCAGGCAGCTAAATAAGCTACAAGTTAGTTTTTTGCAAGCTCTGCACAGTGTTCACCTAAAGCTACCTGTAGAAGGTTGGTGGTGTTTTCCTGATCCTATCACTACCGCAGGCAGCTAAATAAGCTACAAGTTAGTTTTTTGCGAGCTCTGCACAGTGTTCACCTAAAGCTACCTGTAGAAGGTTGGTGGTGTTTTCCTGATCCTATCACTACCGCAGGCAGCTAAATAAGCTACAAGTTAGTGTAGTGCGTCCTCCTCACAGTTTTCAGCTAAAACTACAAGTTAGTGTAGTGCACAGTGTTCAGCTAAAGCTACAAGTTAGGGTAGTGCGTCCTCCTCACAGTGTTCAGCTAAAGCTACAAGTTAGTGTAGTGCGTCCTCCTCACAGTGTTCTGCTAAAACTACAAGTTAGTGTAGTGCAACCTCTGCACAGTGTTCAGCTAAAGCTACAAGTTAGTGTAGTGCGTCCTCCTCACAGTGTTCAGCTAAAACTACAAGTTAGTGTAGTGCGACCTCTGCACAGTGTTCAGCTAAAGCTACAAGTTAGTGTAGTGCGTCCTCCTCGCAGTGTTCAGCTAAAACTACAAGTTAGTGTAGTGCGACCTCTGCACAGTGTTCAGCTAAAGCTACAAGTTAGTGTAGTGCGTCCTCCTCACAGTTTTCAGCTAAAACTACAAGTTAGTGTAGTGCACAGTGTTCAGCTAAAGCTACAAGTTAGGGTAGTGCGTCCTCCTCACAGTGTTCAGCTAAAGCTACAAGTTAGTGTAGTGCGTCCTCCTCACAGTGTTCTGCTAAAACTACAAGTTCGTGTAGTGCAACCTCTGCACAGTGTTCAGCTAAAGCTACAAGTTAGTGTAGTGCGTCCTCCTCACAGTGTTCAGCTAAAACTACAAGTTAGTGTAGTGCGACCTCTGCACAGTGTTCAGCTAAAGCTACAAGTTAGTGTAGTGCGTCCTCCTCGCAGTGTTCAGCTAAAACTACAAGTTAGTGTAGTGCGACCTCTGCACAGTGTTCAGCTAAAACTACAAGTTAGTGTAGTGCACAGTGTTCAGCTAAAGCTACAAGTTAGGGTAGTGCGTCCTCCTCACAGTGTTCAGCTAAAGCTACAAGTTAGTGTAGTGCGTCCTCCTCACAGTGTTCTGCTAAAACTACAAGTTAGTGTAGTGCAACCTCTGCACAGTGTTCAGCTAAAGCTACAAGTTAGTGTAGTGCGTCCTCCTCACAGTGTTCAGCTAAAACTACAAGTTAGTGTAGTGCGACCTCTGCACAGTGTTCAGCTAAAGCTACAAGTTAGTGTAGTGCGTCCTCCTCGCAGTGTTCAGCTAAAACTACAAGTTAGTGTAGTGCGACCTCTGCACAGTGTTCAGCTAAAGCTACAAGTTAGTGTAGTGCGTCCTCCTCACAGTGTTCAGCTAAAACTACAGGTTAGTGTAGTGCGACCTCTGCACTATGTTCAGCTAAAGCTACCTGTAGAAGGTTGGTGGTGTTTTCATACTACAGGCAGGCAGTTGATTTTGCTAGCTGCAGTATCAGTATATTATATATATATATCCCAGCTTAGTGCAGCTACAGGCCATTAGTATGTCTGGAAGGCCAACAAGGAGAGGCAGACAGTCACAAGCCAATAAAAGAGGGCAAGCAGGCTCTGTGTCTAGAGGCAACAGTGCTGGTCGTGGAGACGGTGCATCCTCATCAGCACGTGGCTGTGGGACACGCTTGGCCTTTTTTTCGGCAGCTGGCCGTGTTGAGCCGCAACATGCGGAAGACTTGGTCGAGTGGATGACCAAGCCGTCCTCATCCTCCTCATCCTCTCTCACCCATGCTCAGGGTACTTTGTCTGGCAAAGCAGTTGCCAACGCGGCCTCTTCCCTCGGCTCAATGGCCTCAGTGACTCCTTCCCTAGCCCCACCATGTCCTCCTGAGGAGTCCCTCGAACTGTTTGACCACAGTGTTGGGTACATGCTCCAGGAGGATGCCCAGCGTTTAGAAGGCTCTGATGATGATACTGAGCTAGATGAAGGCAGTAACGTGAGCACGGACAGAGGGGGTGCCCAAGAAGGACAACAATCTGGCAGTCATGCTCCCCCTGCTGCAGCATACTGCCAGGTTTGCTCCAGTGATGAGTAGGGAGGGGATGATGAGGTCACTGACTCAACGTGGGTGCCTGATAGGAGAGAGGAGGAGGAGGAGGAGGAGGCACATCACCAACGAGGCAGGAAGCCCTCCAGGGGCCAGCCTAAGGGCAGCACACTGACTGCATCACACCCCAAAGCTCTGCATGTGCAGGGTGCTGCTGTCTCTGCGCGTTATTCCAAAAGTTCTTTGGTGTGGGCCTTTTTTGAGACGAGTGCATCAGATCGCACCACTGCTATTTGCAACATATGTCTCAAGCGTATCTCGCGTGGCCAAAACATCTCCTGCTTGGGCACCACATGCTTGACCAGACACATGTTGACCTGTCATGCAGTTCGTTGGCAAGTGTATCTAAAAGACCCACACCAAAGAACAAAGAGGACCTCTCCTTGCTCCTCATCAGCTGAGATCTCCAACCCCACTATACCTTCAATCCTCTCTGAGACCTGCACTGAGAGGAATGAAGGTGAAGAATTAGGTGTGTCACAGCCAAGTACTTGTGGGCAATCTGCTTTCGGTACACCGACGTTAGATTGTACCAGGCAAATTTCCCTCCCCCAGCTGCTGCACCGCCGAAAGACGTTCGCTCCCAGCCATCCACATGCCCAGCGGTTGAATGCTAGCTTGGCAAAATTGCTAGCACTTCAACTGCTGCCTTTTCAGTTGGTAGACTCTGCCCCCTTCCGTGAGTTTGTGGAATGTGCAGTTCCTCAGTGGCAGGTACCCGAACGCCACTTTTTCTCACAGAAGGAGATTCCGGCTCTCTACTGGCATGTGGAAGGCAATGTCAATGCCTCGCTGGACAGGGCAATCAGTGGTAAGGTGCATATTACCGCTGACTCATGGTCCAGCAGGCATGGACAGGGACGTTACCTAAGTTTCACTGCGCATTGGGTGACATTGCTGGCAGCTGGGAAGGATGCAGGACAAGGTGCAGTAGTGTTGGAGGTTGTTCCGCCACCACGCCTCCAAAATGCCACTACTAATGATTGTGACACACCTCTCTCCTCCACCCCCTCTTCTTCTTCCTCCACGGCCTCTTCCTGTGCTTGGTCCTCGGAACCAGCGGTGCTCTGTAGCCGTTCAAGGGGCTACGCAAGTATGCAGGCCAAAAGATGCCATGCGGTGCTTGAGCTGGTGTGCTTGGGGGACAGGAGCCACACTGGGGCAGAGGTTCTGTCAGCTCTGCAGGGGCAGGTTCAGAGGTGGTTGACGCCACGCCAACTTAAGGCAGGAATGGTGGTTTGTGACAATGGCACCAACCTCCTCTCTGCCCTCCGACAGGGACAAATGACCCATGCGCCCTGTTTGGCTCACGTCCTTAACTTGGTGGTGCAGCGGTTTTTGGGCAGGTACCCGTGCTTACAGGATGTCCTGAGGCAGGCCAGGAAAGTCTGTGTGCATTTCCGCCGGTCATATAATGCCAGTGCTCAGCTGGCAGACCTCCAAAAGGAGTTTAACCTGCCCAAGAACCGCCTAATCTGTGACATGCCCACCAGGTGGAACTCAACGTTGGCCATGCTGCAGCAGCTGCACACGCAGCAGAGGGCCATCAATGAGTACCTGTGCGACTATGGCACCAGGACAGGGTCAGGGGAGCTTGTTTTTTTTCCCCACGCCAGTGGGCCATGATCAGGGATGCATGCACTGTCCTGTCACCATTTGAGGAGGCCACGAGGATGGTGAGCAGTGACAGTGCATGCATCAGTGACACTGTCCCCCTTGTCCACCTGTTGGATAATGGACAGGGCACTTAAGGCAGAACAGAGGCAGGAAGAGGACTTCCTTAGCTCTCAAGGCCCCCTTTATCCAGACAGTGTTCCTGCGTGCCCGCCGATCACACAGGAAGAGGACGAGGAGGAGGAGGAGGATTGTGTCAGTATGGAGGTGGAGCCTGGCACTCAGCATCAGCAGCAGTCTTTAAGGGATCAGTCCCAAGAAACACATGGACTTATACGTGGCTGGGAGGAGGTGGCTGCAGACCATGTCGTCCTTAGTGACCCAGAGGACTCCGGACCGAATGCCTCAGCAAACCTACGCTGCATGGCCTCCCTGATCCTGCAAAGCCTGCGTAAAAATCCTCATATTCGTGGTATCAAGGAGAAGGACCAATACTGGCTGGCAACCCTCCTTGATCCACGTTACAAGGGTAAGGTTGCAGACCTTATCTTGCCGTCGCAGAGGGAGCAGAGGATGAAACATCTTCGGGAGGGCTTGCAGAAAGGTCTGTGCAATGCGTTCCCAGAGACTGGGAGGTTACAAACTCCTGTTTCTGGACAACGTGCTGAAGCTTCGGTCAGTCAAAGAAGGAGCGGTGGAGAAGGTGGCCGTCTGACCGATGCGTTCAGACAATTTTTTAGTCCGCAGCCCCAAGGTATGATCGGTTCCAGCAACCATCACCAGGGTCTGTTTTACATGGTGCAGGAATACCTAGGGGCAAGATCTGACTTGGACACCTTTCCCACCGAAAATCCTCTTGGTTACTGGGTCTTGAGGATGGATCAATGGCCAGAGCTTGCACAGTATGCAATTGAGCTACTGGCCTGTCCTGCATCCAGCGTTCTTTCGGAACGCACATTCAGTGCTGCTGGAGTCTTTGTAACCGATCACAGGGTGCGTCTGTCCACCGACTCGGTCGATCGACTGACCTTCATAAAAATGAATCAGTCTTGGATCACCACCAGCTACCAAGCACCTGATGCTGATGTAACCAAATAATTTTTTTTGAAATCTCAGATCCCTTCAAAGACTGCCTATGCTGATGCTGAGTGACTATCCTGAGTAATTATCCTCTTCCTCCTCAATGATCACGCTGATAGCTTGTAAGAACATTTTTGGTTCTGGGCGCCGCCACCAGTGCCTAAGGCCCAATTTTTCAGCCCCTGTTTAACAGGGGCGTGTAATTACAATTTTTGATGCAATACTTTGCAGCAGGGCTCGTTCCTGCGTTCCAACTAGAGTATCTGTGAGGGGTTGCAGTGTTGTGGCACCAGCACCAGTGCCTAAGGCCCAATTTTTCAGCCCCTGTTCAACAGGGGCATGTAATTACAATTCTTGATCTAATATTTCACAGCAGGACCCTGAGAGGGCTTACAGTGTTGTGGCCACAACACCTAAGGCCCAAATTTCTGCTGAGTATATAGGGCAGGCCCCTACTTTCAAACATCCAACTTACAAACGACTCCTACTTGCAAACGGAAGGAGACAACAGGAAGTGAGATGAAATCTACCCCTAGGAAGGGACATTCTCTCCTGTAAGAGTTAATATGGGAAAAACATTTCTCCTTTTCATTGATGCTTTATCACCAATCCTTGTTTCACAAAAAACCCCAAATTTTCAAAAAACATTTGTCATTGGGACAAAAAGTGAGGTGAAATCTTCTGAAGAGGAGCACAGACAGCAAAACAAATGTCACAGGGGTGGTAACCCTTCCCTATGTTTTCCAAAAAGCTTAAAATAGATTTTTTGGCTGGAGCTAAACACGTTAAAATGTACCAGTTCAAAATTTCAAACAGATTCTACTTAACAACAAACCTACAGTCCCTGTCTTGTTTGCACCGCCTGTATACTGCTGTTTCCTTTTTTAATTTGGGTTCGGGGTTCCCCTTAATATCCATACAAGACCCAAAGGGCCTGGTAATGGACTGGGGGGTACCCATGCAGTTTGTCTCACTGATTTTCATCCATATTGCCAGGACCCGACATTACATAAAAGCCACAAGCAGTTTTAAATTAACTTTTTTCCTTTAAAAATGACATTTTGTGCAGGGACTGTTCTAAGCACGGGAAACACGCGCCATTTTACAGGCATACTATAGACACCCCCCAGGTACGAGATTTAAAGGAATATTTCACTTTTTTTTTTTTACTTTAAGCATTAAAATCACTGCTCCCGAAAAAAACGGCCATTTTTAAAAGTTTTTTTTGCATTGATACATGTCCCCTGGGGCAGGACCCGGGTCCCCAAACCCTTTTTAGGACAATACCATGCAAATTAGCCTTTAAAATTAGCACTTTTGATTTCGAACGTTCGAGTCCCATAGACATCAATGGGGTTCTAACGTTCGTGCGAATTTTCGGTCCGTTCGCAGGTTCTGGTGCGAACCGAACCGGGGGGTGTTCGGCTCATCCCTAGTCAGAAGGCGCATTCACTGTAACCACTGCTGTACAGCATATACATACACTATTTTAAAAAAATGTACAGTCTGTTTGATACCACATGAAAGTGAATGAAAATCTGACTTGAAACTTGAGCTGCTTTGGTATAGTTATTTAAATCTTTTCATTATAATCTAAGGGTCAAGATGTGCAGAACTAATAATTGGAACTGACTTTCAATGGAGGTAGTGCATTAGGCTGTGGTCATGGGACGCATGGAAGTATAGTATACATATTGGGGGAAGATGGTTCACTTTGGAATGAAGGTTGGGGGGGGTGCAAAAAGGCCTTTGTGGAAATGCACCTATACTTTATAGACAGACAAGCTTGTAAAGTTTGTCTTCCTAAAGCTGAAGTTTATTGAAAAAAAAAAAAAAACAGCACCAGGAATGGTACTTACCATGAATGAAGAGTGTCTCGTACTCTGGTGGCTTCTATGTTAGACTGAAATCTGAAGTCCTCTACTCGCAGAGCAGTGATCTTCCGGTGCTGTGGGGGTTAATATGAGCAGTTGTGATAGGCACTTGTTAGTCAGCCACCAATTGTGCAAGTTCTCCCACTTAAAAAGATGAGAGAGGCCTGTAATTGTCATCATAGGTATACCTCAACTATGAGAGACAAAATGTGGAAACAAATCCATACAATCACATTGTCTGATTTTTGAAAGAACTTATTTACAAATTATGGTGGAAAATAAGTATTTGGTCACCTACAAACAAGCAAGATTTCTGGCTCTCACAGACCTGTATCTTCTTCTTTAAGAGGCTCCTCTGTCCTCCACTCATTACCTGTATTAATGGCACCTGTTTGAACTTATTATCAGTATAAAAGACACCTGTCCACAACCTCAAACAGTCACACTCCAAACTCCACTATGGTGAAGACCAAAGAGCTGTCGAAGGACACCAGAAACAAAACTGTAGACCTGCACCAGGCTGGGAAGACTGAATCTTCAATAGACAAGCAGCTTGGTGTGAAGAAATCAACTGTGGGAGTAATAATTAGAAAATGGAAGACATACAAGACCACTGATAATCTCCCTCGATCTGGGGCTCCACGCAAGATCTCACCCCGTGGGGTCAAAATGATCACAAGAACAGTGAGCAAAAATCCCAGAACCACACGGGGGGACCTAGTGAATGACCTGCAAAGAGCTGGGACCAACATAATAAAGGCAAAAACAGAATACCAAAAAAATTGAGACTTTCCCCAAGGGGTTTTTTAGGCAGCAAAACATGAAGTAATGATGTGGGAATGAAACAGATCAAAAATTCAAGAAAGATTCAATTATGCAATTGATTTATTGTAAAATACAAATTCTGGTTCACGTTTAACAAACAACAACATATACATCGCTCATGGCCAAAGGCCCCCAGGAAAACATTTATCCAGTAGGTATACAAATTTATTATCCACATGAATACCCCAATGCATTTCAACTCAATCTGGTCTACTTCAGGGGGATATAGATTCTAGGGAAATATAGCAAAATAAAATGAGCTTAAAACTATAGTCAATATACAAAGTATTTTTACAATATTTTAAATTATGCAAAAAAAGGTCTCATCATGTTTGTGGAGGTATATTTACCATTTGGTAGATGATAAAATGAGGATGCATCACACAAACCACATTGTTAAAAACATTCAAGTTCAAAGATCCCAATGACCACGCATACCCCTTCCACACCCTCCAGGCGGATCCACAGTCCATCGGACTTGCAAGGGGCCACATACTTTGGAACAGGAGGGGAGGACGAGGGGCAAGGCACCTGCAATTGGGCAATGAAAGACCTTAATTATTGAGTATTCTAAAAATATCTAGTGCGGTTAAGCAACTTTAGATTAGCTCATACTGCAGCAAGTGTTAATTTGTATTAATTGGACCTGTTAATTTTAATGTATGATTTAATCATAAATTGAATAAGTTATAGTTATATTAATTAAGATTAGTATGAATGGAATGTTTGAAAATATAGTAAAATTAAAAAAATAAAAAATAATGTCACATTAAATCAAAATGTGAAGGTGAGCGTACTAGGTGTGCCACGTGTGATGATGAAAAAGCGGTGGAAATTATGTGTAAACATATGGTGTTCATGAAAACTTAATAATGTGGATTGAGTGCCTGTGAACAGTGAAAAAATACCATATAATGGTGCCTGTAGTGGTAAAAGAGGTACATGTGTTGATTAAGCTGAACAAAATGAAATGAAATAAAACGTTTTCATCTCCCATGAACCTCTGGGTGCCACTCCGTGTCCCTGGGTGATTGTTCCCCTTTACTTCTGGCTTCCTGGCACGTGAGGGGAGACGCGATTGATTTTGCGTTTCCCCTCATTGTGTTTTCCACAGTTAGGCCCTTTCATCAGGGCCACTGTGGGGAGCCTCCTTCGTGCTGGCGGCGTCCCGTGATCACCGCCGGACTGTCAGTGACGTTGCACGCGTGCGGGTTAAACCACGCACGCGCGTGACGTCATGACGTTACACAATTGCGACGGAGGTGACAGCGAATGCCGGGGGTTAAACACCTTTTGGAACGCTGAGGGGGCCACACAGATGCCGCTTGATCAGCGGTGCGGACGTGTGAGGGAGTCAGTGACGGGGTGGAGCCTGGCACCTGTAATTTGTAGGTAATCAATTGAGACAATATAAATTGGCAGTTACCAGATGATGCTGAGGTGATCTTGGGAATGCTGCCATTACACACTAGATGGACATAGCACCAGGTAAGTGCAGTGCTTTGAAAATGCTAGACGGGCTGGCATCAGTACTATTTTTCGATTGACCACTTCTCTACAATTTTCCCTCCTTTTGCGATCCTCACTACAATCAATAGTATAGCCACATCACTTCCTCATCATTACTACAACGGTTTTGCTAATACTTCAACACTTGCACCTACCCCAGTACACCTTTTATTTCATTTCATTTTGTTCAGCTGAATCAACACATGTACCTCTTTTACCACTACAGGCACCATTATATGGTATTTATTCACTGTTCAAAGGCACTCAATCCACATTAAGTTTTCATGAACACCATTTTTTGTTTTTCACATTATTATTTTTTAGCGTTTTCCATATGTTTACACATCATTTCCACCACTTTTTCATCATCACACGTTGCACACCTAGTACGCTCACCTTCACATTTTGATTTAATGTGGCATTATTTTTTATTTTTTTAATTTTACTATATTTTCAAACATTCCATCCATACTAATCTTAATTAATAATACTATAACTCATTCAATGTATGATTAAATCATACATTAAAATTACCAGGTCATAGTTACATAGTAGGTGAGGTTGAAAAAAGACACAAGTCCATCAAGTCCAACCTATGTGTGTGATTATGTGTCAGTATTACATTACATATCCCTGTATATTGCGGTCATTCAGGTGATTATCTAATAGTTTCTTGAAGCTATCAATGCTCCCCGCTGAGACCACCGCCTGTGGAAGGGAATTCCACATCCTTGCCGCTCTTACAGTGAAGAACCCTCTACGTAGTTTAAGGTTAAACCTCTTTTCTTCTAATTGTAATGAGTGGCCACGAGTCTTATTAAACTCTCTTCTGCGAAAAAGTTTTATCCCTATTGTGGGGTCACCAGTACAGTATTTGTAAATTGAAATCATATCCCCTCTCAAGCGTCTCTTCTCCAGAGAGAATAAGTTCAGTGCTCGCAACCTTTCCTCATAACTAAGATCCTCCAGACCCTTTATTAGCTTTGTTGCCCTTCTTTGTACTCGCTCCATTTCCAGTACATCCCTCCTGAGGACTGGTGCCCAGAACTGGACAGCATACTCCAGGTGCGGGCGGACCAGAGTCTTGTAGAGCGGGAGAATTATCGTTTTATCTCTGCAGTTGATCCCCCTTTTAATGCATGCCAATATTCTGTTTGCTTTATTAGCAGCAGCTTGGCATTGCATGCCATTGCTGAGCCTATCATCCACTAGGACCCCCAGGTCCTTTTCCATCCTAGATTCCCCCAGAGGTTCTCCCCCCAGTCTATAGATTGCATTCATATTTTTGCCACCCAAATGCATTATTTTACATTTTTCTACATTGAACCTCATTTGCCATGTAGTCGCCCACCCCATTAATTTGTTCAGGTCTTTTTGCAAGATTTCCACATCCTGCTGAGAAGTTATTGCCCTGCTTAGCTTAGTATCGTCTGCAAATACAGAGATTGAACTGTTTATCCCATCCTCCAGGTCGTTTATGAACAAATTAAATAGGATTGGTCCCAGCACAGAACCCTGGGGAACCCCACTACCCACCCCTGACCATTCTAAGTACTCCCCATTTATCACCACCCTCTGAACACGCCCTTGTAGCCAGTTTTCAATCCATGTACTCACCCTATGGTCCATGCCAACGCACCTTATTTTGTACAGTAAACGTTTATGGGGAACTGTGTCAAATGCTTTTGCAAAATCCAGATACACCACGTCTACGGGCCTTCCTTTATCTAGATGGCAACTCACCTCCTCATAGAAGGTTAATAGATTGGTTTGGCAAGAACAATTCTTCATGAATCCATGCTGATTACTGCTAATGATATCATTCTTATTACTAAAATCTTGTATATAGTCCCTTATCATCCCCTCCAAGAGTTTACATACTATTGATGTTAGGCTAACTGGTCTGTAATTCCCAGGGATGTTTTTTGGGCCCTTTTTAAATATTGGTGCTACATTGGCTTTTCTCCAATCAGCTGGTACCATTCCAGTCAATAGACTGTCTGTAAAAATTACAAATTTTTTGTATTGGACAAAGGTCCAATACAAATTAACACTTGCTGTATTATGAGCTAGTCTGAAGTCGCTTAACTGCACTAGATATTTTTAGAATACTCAATAATTAAGGTCTTTCATTGCCCAATTGCAGGTGCCTTGCCCCTCGTCCTCCCCTCCTGTTCCAAGTATGTGGCCCCTTGCAAGTCAAATGGACTGTGGATCCGCCTGGAGGGTGCGGGTATGCATGGTCATTGGGATCTTTGAAATTGAATGTTTTTAACAATGTGGTTTGTGTGATGCATCCTCATTTTATCATCTATTTAATGGTAAATATACCTCCACAAACATAATGAGACTTTTTTTTGCATAATTTAAAATATTGTAAAAGTGCTTTGTATATTGACTAAAGTTTTAAGCTAATTTTATTTTGCTATATTTCCCTAGAATCTAATTCCCTCTGAAGACAACCAGATTCAGTTGAAATGCATTGGGGTATTCATGTGGATAATAAATTTGTACACCTACTGGATAAATGTTTTCCTGGGGGCCTTTGGCCATGAGCGATGTATATGTTGTTGTTTGTTAAACGTGAACCAGAATTTGTATTTTACAATAAATCAATTGCATAATTGAATCTTTCTTGAATTTTTGATCTGTTTCATTCCCACATCATTACTTCATGTTTTGCTGCCTAAAAAACCCCTTGGGGAAATTCTCAATTTTTTGGTTTTCAACATAACAAAGGCTACCATCAGTAACACACTACCCTGCCAGGGACTCAGATCCTGCAGTGCCAGACGTGTCCCCCTGCTTAAGCCAGTACATGTCCGGGCCGGTCTGAGGTTTGCTAGAGAGCATTTGTATGATCCAGAAGAGGATTGGGAGAATGTTATGTGGTCAGATGAATCCAAAGTAGAACTGTTTGGTAGAAACACAACTCGCTGTGTTTGGAGGAGAGAGAATGCTGTGTTGCAACCAAAGAACACCATACCTACTGTGAAGCATGGGGGTGGCAACATCATGCTTTGGGGCTGTTTCTCTGTAAAGGGAACGGGACGACTGATCCGTGTACATTAAAGAATGAATGGGGCCATGTATTGTGAGATTTTGAGTGCAAACCTCCTCCCATCAGCAAGGGCATTGAAGATGAAACGTGGCTGGGTCTTTCAGCATGACAATGATCCCAAACACACCGCCTGGGAAACGAAGGAGTGGCTTCGTAAGAAGCATTTCAAGGTCCTGGAGTGGCCTAGCCAGTCTCCAGATCTCAACCCCATAGAAAACCTTTGGAGGGAGTTGAAAGTCCGTGTTGCCCAGCGAGAGCCCCAAAACATCACTGCTCTAGAGGAGATCTGCATGGAGGAATGGGCCAGCAACAGTGTGTGACAACCTTGTGAAGACTTACAGAAAACGTTTGACCTCTGTCATTGCCAACAAAGGATATATAACAAAGTATTGAGATGAACTTTTGATATTGACCAAATACTTATTTTTCACCATAATTTGCAAATAAATTCTTTCAAAAATCAGACAATGTGATTGTCTGGATTTGTTTCCATTTTGTCTCTCATAGTTGAGGTATACCTATGATGACAACTACAGGCCTCTCTCATCTTTTTAAGTGGGAGAACTTGCACAATTGGTGGCCGACTAAATACTTTTTTGCCCCACTGTAGAATGCGTACTGGTTTCCACAATGGAAAGTGCTTCATGAGTGAAGGAGGCAGATGCGGTTTTAACCATCCCCTATTCTATCTAAAACTATAAAAAAAGGCTTTAGCTATACTTTTACGTTTTTTGTAGAAAGAGTTAGTTTATATAACCCTAGGCTTTAAGATTTGTTCACACTGGATACATTATAACGCATTTTTGGACAATTCCCAGTGCATGGAGTATTCAATGTTTTCTAAAGGACCTGTTCACAACAGTGCATGGCAGTTCCATTTTGAATACATTGACCTAATTTTGCCATTCATGCCAATACAGTTCTGCCAAAAAAAACACAACGCAATGCAGCACACATCATTGCAAATAAATTATAATATATATATGCATTTCCTTACAATTTATACATAAAATCTGAGAAAAGTTGATATATGTATATAAATATTTAATTTCTTGTTTCAATGCTGCCATTTTTTTGAAGTTGTAAAAACAATTTAAGAAAAAACATCTAGTGATATGCCAGCTAAAGTATAATAAATTAAATCTTAAAATGAACTTCACTTTGTTGAGAAAAAGAGAACAATTTGTGGGAAAATTATTTACATTGCAAAGATTTTAGCAAAAATAATTGTAGCATTTTTGTGTGTTTTTCTTCTGTGGAAACAGACACATGCATTCTAGTTTTCTGAAATCCCAATCAGTCACAGTGCAGTAATAAGGGTAAAATGCTGAAAAAAAAAGCAGCATGCCAGTTTGCATGAACATTCAAGGCCCATTCACATCTTGGTGGCCTGGTGAGTTAATGCATATAAGATCATGCAAATTTTTTCACAAGTTAAAAAGGCTCTCAGCAGCTCACTGAGAGGCTGAGCCCGGTGCCAGTCTGATTTTCATGATCTTGCCTGAGCCTGGACCAGCTCTGTGACGTCAGCTGGCGCTGTTTGCTGAACCACAGGAGTGCAGTGAATGCAGTGAACTGCACTCCTATGATCCACAGGCGAAGTACAGCCAAACGAGCTTTGGCTGTACTTCTCCTTTAAGGCAACCCATTTCAATGATTTGATTGGCAATGCACCAAAATGTTCAAGAAAATGGGCAGGCAATATTTTTGATAAAGCGGCACTCCACAACACACAGTAGTGTGCTACTGTGCGCTGTAGTGCATTGCAATGCACAGGCATCGGAGAGGAGTTACATTAGTGCATTGCATCGCAATGTATTGCAGTGCAAAAGTCTGCTTGCAGCCTCAGTAATATTTTTATTATAATTATACAGGATTTACTTAGCGTCAACAGTTTGCGCAGCACATTACTATTTAAAGGGCGACATTACAGCAATACTACAATTTAATACAAGAGGGTTAGGAGGGCACTGCTCCTGCAAGCTTACAATCTAATAATAAAATATTTCTCATAATTCCTGCTGCTGGTAGGCTGCACAGTGCCACTCCTGAAGGGCTCTTTTTCTTTCTTAGTCTTCTTCAACAATTTAATTTTTTTCACTTTTTTGGGGGGAAGTAAACTGTTTGCTAATGACAGTTTGCTAATTGCTATTGATTGTGGTAATTATTGTAATTCAGAACAGCACTTTTGGAACCTAATTCTTTAGAATACACTGTATATCACTTTATAAAATGGGCTAAAATAGATGGCAAATTAGTAAAATATAATAATAGTTAATACAAAACATTGTTTATAAAGAAACCTCCCGCAGGCCTGGTCTGATTGGCACAGAGGGGAACAGTAAAAAGCAATCATTGAGGCCTTTGTATGTAAAAAAGCAAATATGGCTTCCCCGTTTACATGTATAATTACAAAGTATACATAAAAAAGATTTCCAAAACCTGAACATACATTGATAAGGTTATTTACATGCATATTTCTATTGAAATAAATTCATCCATTTTTAATCTTCCGCTGTTAATGTAAGTTGCTCTTTTACCTTGAAAGGCCAGTTGCCAAGCTGAAAACATTTGCATTTCACTAAATCATGACAGATACACTCTTTAAAGGTACATATTAAAAAAATAAAAGGTAAGGAAACACATTTTGACCGTTTAACACATGGGTTAAAAGTGTTTCTATGGGGAAATTTTTGTTTAAACAATCCTTATGTGCCATGAACAGTGATCCATGTGGCGCCCGTCCACCCCAGGGTACAAGTACCAATGAGTTTTGCTTGCTTAGACTCCTCTCCACACTATGTGCCTTACCATCACCAGGTAGCAATAGTAGGATACTTTGGAGGGGGCAGGGTATGGTTTACTGATCAAGAAGCTGGTTGGTGCCTACATCCTGGGGAGCAAGACTGCTATACTGGGTGCCTAGTATTTATTATAAAAAGGGGATTAAAAATGCCTCCACAAATTTGTCCTAATATGCTCATAAAAAATGTATCATTACTTTTTCCAAGCTAGTTAGGGAAAACCCAGGCATATTGTTAATTACCTAAAAAGCTAGTGTGGATTAGGAGTAATATTCAGTATGTAGCTATAATTAAGAAATATTAAATATTTATAGTTTTCGCAATTCATACATGATGAGGACTTTTGTCTGACAAATTCACCCTTAAATCATATGTGAGTAAGGGTTATTACTGTAATAATAGAAAGAGGAACTAACTTATGAAAAAAAGAACATGTTTTAAAGCTGAACTCCAGCCAAACTACTAAGTAAATGCACAGAAAAAACACATTGAAGAGTTTATCTCCCAAAGGATATGTATTTCTGTCCATCCATTTGCACAGCTCTGCTACACAGCACAACCTTGCCCTGAAGGGCACAAAATCAGATTTTCCTTTCTACTTTCCTGTAGTAAAGTTACACATACAGGCTTTCTTCCTCCCCCAGCCTATGATTGATGAGCTCATCTCTCTCTCACATTGCTCTCTCCTCCTATCAGCATGTCTGTTGATAGCACATGAGTGTTGTAGCAAAACTGGACCGCTCCTTGCTTTTCCCAGTTTGAGCTTCACTATACAGTGAACTGCAAGATGATGACAGCAGGTTAAATCCAGTTTTCATTTAAAAATGTATTTAATGATGTAAAAAATGAATACAAAAAAACTGCATTCATTTTTTTATTTTCTATCTACCTGGAGTTTAGCCTTAAGAAACACAATTGAAGCTTGGAAAAAAATGACCAACTCCAAATTTCCCATTTGATCAGTAAATGAATGGCACACTTGTATTTGGAATCAACTTATATGGGCTGACAAGCAACGTATCATATTCTCACTTTTGTGCTTAGAAAATAAAGCAATATAGAAATGTATATTTGTAAGACCTTTTCTGGATTTTGGACTGAAACATGCAAGCTACATTAGGCATAACATGGCTTGTCACCTTGAGTGCCAAATACAATAGTCTACACTACCTCTCACGGTGTTCATTATTACGCAAGGGCTCATTTAGACTTGCTTTAACTTCCACACACTTCCTACCGCTTAACCCTTTCATGACTAAGCCTATTTTTGAAATTTGGTGTTTACAAGTTAAAATCCATATTTTTTGCTAGAAAATTACTTAGAACCCCCAAACATTATATATATTTTTTTAGCAAAGAATCTAGAGAATAAAATGACGATTGTTGCAATATTTTTTATCACACGGTATTTGTGCAGCGGTGTTTTAAACGCAAATTTTTGGAAAAGTGACACTTTCATGAATTTTAAAAAATCCAAACAGTAAAGTTACCCCAATTTTTTTGTATAATGTGAAAGATGATGTTATGCCGAGTAAATAGATACCAAACATGTCACCCTTTATAATTGCACGCACTCGTGGAATGGCGACGAACTACGGTACCTTTGAATTTCCATAGGCGACGCTTTAAAAAAATTTTACGGTTACCAGGTTTGAGCTACAGAGGAGGTCTAGGGCTAGAATTATTGCTCTCGCTCTGACGATCGCGGCGATACCTCACATGTGTGGTTTGAACACCGTTTACATATGCGGGCGCGACTTCCGTATGCGTTTTCTTCGCTGCGCGAGCTCGCGGGGACAGGGGCACTTTAAAAAAATTTTTTTTTTTTTTTTTTATTTAATTTATTTATTTTTGTACTTTATAAATTGTGTTTAAAATTTTTTTTTTTTTTTTTTACTTTTATTGCTGTCACAAGCAATGTAAACATCCCTTGTGACAGTAATATGTGGTGACAGGTACTCTTTATGGAGGGATCGGGGGTCTAAAAGACCCCCCATCCCTCCTTTACACTTCAAAGTATTCAGATCGCCGAAAACGGCGATTCTGAATACTGTGTACTTTTTTAAATTCGGCGCCATTGGCAGCCGAGTAAACGGGAAGTGACGTCATGACGTCGCTTCCGCATTTACAAGAAGAAGGCTGGAACGAAGCCGCTCGCAGCTTCGTTCCAGTCCGCCCCCAGCCGCCGAAGGCAGCGGACCGGACACCGGGCCTCCCGATCGCACGGGAGGCCCGGTAACAGCGGCGGGAGGCGGCGGGAGGGGGGGGATGTCCCCTCCCGCTCCTCCGGTATAACAACCGAGCGGCTTTTAGCCGCATCGGTTGTTATATTCGGGTAGCCGATCGCCCGCTGAAAACAACGGTACCGGGATGATGCCTGCAGCTGCGGGCATCATCCCGGTATAACCCCGGAAAGCCGAGGACGCATATATGCGTTCGGTCGGCGGGAAGGGGTTAAACATGCTTTTTTGATGCTTTGGTGGTGCTTTTTTGAAGCTTTAATGAAGCTTGGCAGATGTCAGTGTGTGTTGATATCTCATACTTCAAAACAAAGCAAAGTTAAAACTGAATAAAAGCCTCTCAAAAGCTTCAGGTGCTTCAAGCGAGCTATGTCATAGACTTCTATGCAGGCTTTTGCACTTCACACACAGGGCATCATCTACCAAGCTTCAAAGTACCACCAAAGCACTGCAGAAGCATGTATTTTAATATGTGTTAAAGTCGAAGCAAACGTAAATGAGCCCTCAGGGATTCAAGACTCAGAAAACACAATCTGATTTCTTATTAAGAAATGGTGTGGAATTGGGGAATCTCTAAACTCGATAACAGAAAACATGGGCCCCCTTTACTATTTACACTTCAACTCTCTATTTGCTTCTTATTACATTAATCAGTAAAAAAAAAAAATAATGTAACAAAGTAAAAATGGCATACAGTAGCTGTGAAACATATTGCAGGTTGTGCAAGCCTGGGCAACACAATAATTATTTAATGTAATTGTTTAGCATTAAACAAACATGTCATTATGGAGTTCTAGTTGCAATCTCGATGGAAGTAAAAATGATAGTCTGTGTACAGGATTCCAGCAAAGTTTGGATCCGTTGAACAATTTGCAAGATCCTATAAAAAGAAAAGAAGAAAAAATTGTTATAAATATTTGCTTCGGAGTTTCTCTCATTTCTTTTTGCTTCCCTGCTGAGTCAGAGTGCCGCAATATTTCTTTGTTGGTATTCTTTAACTTCATGTAAAAAATAAAAATAAAAAGATGCCTGGATGCCAATAGGATGAAGGACAACTACTTCTCTACAGGCTCTCTCTTTCATACCACAGGCCTATGCATAAGGGCCCATTCATATGTGCACATTGCAAAAATTTGAGCAGTAATACATGTTTCTGCAATGCATTGCACCACATTGCACATAAAGAAGATGAGTTACCATGTGTTATGGGAACGCATGTTTTATTCAAATTTTATTTAAAGGTAGAGTGATTTTCCAAGTATATAACAAGGTAGGGACAAGCTGTCACTCAGGACAGTAAAACTGAAAATGACAAAGAAAGAAAAAAAGCACATGAAGCTCAAAGTACAGCACTGAGCACCCAGAGTATCATTCTTAAGTGAATATGACACCCATACTTCATACACACTATATAATAAGTTGACAGTTATCCCACAAGTAATAGTAAATGATTGTTGTTATTAATATACAGGATTTATATATAACGCCAAAACAGTTTACACATCACTTCACAACTTGAGGGTAGACAGTACAAATACAATACACTTTAGTACAGTAGGAATCAGAGGGCCCTGCCCATTAAAGCTTACAATCTAAGAGGGATTGTCAAGAGATACAAGAGGTAATAACTGTGGGGGATGTGGTGATGGATAAAATAAATGTACAGTATGTTGTTAGGTGCGGTCAGATGGGCTTTGCTGAAGAGATGAGTTTTCAGGGATCGTCTGAAAGTGGACAAAGTAGAAGATAGTCGGACAGAATGGGGTAGAGCAGGGGTCTCAACTGGCGGCCCTCCAGCTGTTGTAAAACTACAAGTCCCATGAGGGATTGCAAGGTTGACAGTTACAAGCATGACTCCCACAGGCAGAGGCATGATGGGACTTGTAGTTTTGCAACAGCTGGAGGGCCACCAGTTTGAGACCCCTGGGGTAGAGCATTCCATAGGATGGGAGAGGCTCGGGAGAAGCCCTGGAGGTGAGCATGGGACGAGGTGACAAGAGAGGAGCTAGAGCACAGGAGGTCTTGGGAGGAGCAGAGAGAACAATTAGGTTGGTATTTTTAGACTAGGTTAGTGATGTAGCTTGGGGCCAAGGTTGTGGATGGCTTTGTAAGTTATTGTTAGTATCTTGAACTTAATTCGTTGGTTGAGTGGCAGCCAATGGAGGGATTGGCAGAGAGGGGAAGCAGACGCTGAGTGGTTTGTAACGTGGATGAGCCTGGCAGCAGCATTCATGATGGATTGAAGGGGGGATAGCCTATTTAGAGGTAAGCCAATGAGGAAGGAGTTGCAGTAGTCGAGGCGAGAGATGACCAGGGAGTGGATTAGAAGCTTTGTGGTGACATTGGTTAAGAAGGGGCGTAACTTGGAGATGTTCCGAAGGTTGAGGTGGCAAGCTTTGGACAGCGATTGGATGTGGGGCCGAAAGTATAGTTCAGAGTCTAGGATTACACCTAGGACCTTGGCGTGTGGGACGGGTTGATAGTTGAGCCGTTGATTTTGACAGAGAAATCTGGAGAAGAGGCACGTGGGGGAGGAAAAATTATGATCTTGGTTTTTGATAGGTTGAGTTTGAGGAAGTGATGCGACATCCAGGCTGATATGTTTGTTAGTAAGTTGGTGATGCGTGAGGAGACAGATGGAGTGAGCTGAGGAGTAGAGAGATAAATGTGGGTGTTGTTAGCATAGAGATGATATGGAAAGCCATAGGAGGCAATCAACTGACCCAGGCAGGAGGTGTAGATCAAGATAAGGAGAGATCCAAGAACAGAAACTTGGGGGACCCCAATGGAGAAAACAAGAGGAGAGGAGGAAGTAGAGTTGTAAGTGACACTGAAAGTGCGGTGGTATAGGTAGGATGAGAACCAGCGAAGAGTACAGTCAAGAAGACTTTATATTGGCTGAAGTCTTTCTGGGACTTAGTCTTACACCACAGACGCTCAAGAGCGTGGCTATGATTTCTGAGACTTCTGGTGTCGTATGCTTGCCAGGGTTGTAGGGGTCGGGCCTGATTCTGCGTGTAGTGAGGGGTGCGAGCTTGTCTAGGGAGGACGACAGTGAACTGTTGTATTTGAAAGTGGCTAGGTTGAGGCAGGACAGGGGTGAAATTTTATCATGGAGGTGGTCCGTAGCAGAGTAGAGAAGAGAAGGGTTGAGGTGGCGAAGGTTTCTACGGGTAACTTTTAGATGGTTGGAGGGAGAGGAAGTGGAAAACTGGGAGAGAGTGAAACTAATAAGGTGGTGATCAGAGAGTGAGAGAGGATTGTTGGAGAGGTTGCACGGAGTTCACAGATAGGAGAAGACAAGGTTGAGGGTGTTGCCGTTGGAGTGAGTAGGAGCCTGTATCCATTACTTCAGGTCAAAAGATGAGGTTAGACTGAGAAGTTTAGAAGTAGTATTAGCATTAATAGGGATGTTGAAGTCGCTGAGAATGATTGTGGGGATTTCAAAGGAGAGAGAGTAGGGTAGCCAGGAAGAGAAGTCATCCAGGAAGGTCGATACTGGTAAATGCAGCATTCTCAAAAAATAAAAATGTTAAAAGGACACATTACACCTATCAAGCTAGGTCCAGCTTGATAGGCGTGATGTGTCCTTTTATTATTTTTTTGCATCAAAATTGCATACAGCATTACGGAGGTACATATGTTTCTCCCAACCAAATATATTTGTTCATTTCAGATTTCCACTCATCTACATTTGGTGGACTAGCCGATGTCCAATTGAAAGCAATCGGCTTTTATGCGATAAAGAGTGATCTTATGGCTGCCAAAGTTAAGTTAGAATCCAACATAGTGAAAGCAACATAACCTAGGTTGCAGAAAATGAGATCAGGGGCTAGGGCAGTTGGTATGCTATGTGTAAGGCTTCGGCCAAAAACGTGTTAGAATTTCATGATGTTGCAATTGCGGTAAATGCTCAAATAAAGTTTAATTATGAGAAGCTTTCAGGTTGCTGGCTCTTTGATCTTATGGACTTGTAGGCAGGGGCGGATCCAGAGTCTAGTCTCGGGAGGGGCACTGCCAGAAAATATATTTTTTTGGGGTACATCTATCGGGGAAATGGCTGGTGTTGGCGCTTCAATCATCACGGCACCATGGTTGTTATGGTGTCAGGATGATTGAAGCGCATTATTACTATTATTACATTGTTATAAAAAATTAAATAGTTTAACTCACCATAATGCAGAATCAGTGGGAGCCCCGAGTGTGTCACTTGCCACGTCACCTGTCACCAGATGCATATTGTCACTTGCCACGTCGCCTGCCACATGTTGCCGATTGTCACTTGCCACGTCGCCTGTCACCAGATGCAGATTGTCACCTGCCACGTTGCGGATTGTCACTTGCCATGTCACTTGCCACGTCGCCTGCCACATGTTGCGGATTGTCACTTGCCACGTCACCTGTCACCAGATGCAGATTGTCACTTGCCACGTCGCCTGCCACATGTTGCGGATTGTCACTTGCCACGTCGCCTGTCACCAGATGCAGATTGTCTCTTGCCACGTCGCCTGCCACATGTTGCGGATTGTCACTTGCCACGTTGCCTGTCACCAGATGCAGATTGTCACTTGCCACGTCACCTGCCACATGTTGCGGATTGTCACTTGCCACGTCGCCTGTCACCAGATGCAGATTGTCACTTGCCACGTCGCCTGCCACATGTTGCGGATTGTCACTTGCCACGTCGCCTGTCACCAGATGCAGATTGTCACTTGCCACGTCGCCTGCCACGTTGCGGATTGTCACTCGCATGTCACTTGCCACGTCGCCTGCCACATGTTGCAGATTGTCACTTGCCATGTCGCCTGTCACCAGATGCAGATTGTCACTTGTCACCTGCTAAGGTGGTCTCTTGTGTTCCAGAGACAGGCAGCAGAGAGATGATGTAATCTCTCTGCTGCCGCAGCTGCCTGCATGATGGGGGGGAACTGCAGGGATGCAGGGCGGGCGGTGAGAGATGATGTCATCTCTCTGCTCCCCCGCCCGCCTGCTCCCTGATTGGCCACACATGTCAGCGGTGCTCTGTCACCTATGGAGCCGCCCGGCGGCTCTTTTACTCACAGAGCCGCCCGGCGGCTCTCTCACAGTGACACTCACCTGCATTTCTCGGAGGGGGCAATTGCCCCGTTGCCCCCCCCCCCTGGATCCGCCCCTGCTTGTAGGGCAGTACCATAAAGATAATTTTAAGTTGCGATAACCCCATGCCAGTAGCATCTAAGCTTTGGGCATATCCACAGTAAACGAATAAGGTTATCATGCGGGTGGTTGCATCTGGAAAGGTTTCAGTTTTCCCTGAGGCCTATTCGATCCCAAAAAATTTAGTGTATGGTACACTCTATGCAAAATAAAAAACTGTCACCCTATGAGTGAAACCATCTAGTTGCTCTGCAATACTTCATCCCAAAGCTCCTCAGAAAGGGACCCCAAACCTTCCTTCCATCTGCGCTTACAGGGGAGTGGAAATTTAAGGAGACATTTCGCCAAGAACTGCGTGTATACCATTGGGATGAATCCTTTAGTACACTCAGCCCCGTAAAGTGTATCAAATAAAGGGTTGGAAGGAGTCAAGCCCTGCGTATGGAGTGCTGACGCAAATGTAAATATTGATAGAACCAGTTTTGTTCCAAATTGAACTCTGAACACAGTTATTGGATGAATTTTAGGGTTCCATCAGAGTAAAGCTAAAAAAGAGCTGTGACCCCTGCCCTCTCCCAAATCAAAAACCTTCCAGCTGAGAAAGTTCAGCCAACGAATCATTGATCAGTGCGGGGTATACATACTTTATCCAGTAATTCCTAAAAGAGCTGCCTGCCACACTTTATACATCAAATGTGATGTGGGAAGTGTGGGGTGTACATTAAGAAAAACAATGCCTGTAGTGAGTTTTTGCCATGGAGTAAAGAAATAGTATGTTATGAGAGGGCACATGAGGGTCCCATCTTTCCCAACCCGTAATGTGTTGAAGTTGAGCTGCAAGGAAATATAGGAGCTGACAATCCCCCCTAATCTTTGGAATATTGCAAGCAATCTAGCTTGATCCTGTTTTTTTTCCCTAGACAGGTCTCTAAACACTACAGTAAATTTCTTAAAATGGAAATACATGTTAACGGACATGTTTAAGCACATTTTGCTGGTGGTATCATTGTGAATGGCATCCTAACACATTGTACAGTAGAGCACAGCATACCCCTGTGCACCACAATGCATATGCCCTTGTGAGCAGTGTTGCTAAAAAAAGAAGTCATATACACATTTTACCCGTTGTGGTATGTCGGAAGCAGCCCTTATGCTGTGCACGTTAACATACTGCAACACTTATGCGAATGAGCCCTAAGATACAGATTAGGAAGGCAACAGTCCACCATTTCATGCATCTGCCCTGACATATTATATGTGACAGACACTACAGGTAAAAGCCATGATCTGCTCAGAATGTTGAGGCTTCTCTGGGTAAGTAGGATAGGTCGTAAAGCTCTTTAACAGCTATGTACATTGGATTTTCTTTGTTTTAATACCATTGAAGGCACTCAGAAGTGTCTCAAACTGATCTGAAATATAAGTGTATGCACCTGAAAGCACAATATATTTGCCCGTCTACACGGGCCCTATATCTTTTTGCCAGGGAGAAATTGATAAAGGGTACAGCAACTTCTGTAGTTTTTTTTTTCCAACAAACATTCTGTTCTATTCATGTTCTGTTTGGCAGTGATGAACTTGGCCCTGCTAGGACTAGGATCTGAACCTGCTAGAAAACCGTCACTCCGTAACTGCACATATACATGCCTGTTGTATATGGGCAAATACAGGGCAGATAAAGACTCAGACACATGCAGGCAGGTAACCTACTGTATGTATAGTTAGCATCTGGCTGTGAGGTCGGGGCAAGGGGTAAATGATTTTGCCACCATTCCCTGGTAAGTTTGCAGGCTTTCCCTGGGGTCCAGCCTCCCTCTCATGTTCTATAATAGGGAAGAGGTCCCTGGGGTTTTTCTTGGTATCTGGAAAGTGTCAGGTTTTCTGGCAGCATGGGGGACGGTGTTTGGACTCCCTCCCTAGCTGTCCATCTCTGTCGAGACAAGGAGAGAGGCGCCTCTAGGTGCAGATGTTTAACAGTTTTTAATATAAACTTAATACAAGCAACTCACATTTTTTAAGTTAAATTCAGGCATGTAAAAGATCCCAAAAGGAAAAAAGGACAATACATTTATATATATATTGTCTTATAACTTATAATACACACACACACACGAACAGACATATGCTTATATCCAATAAGTCAATAATTGCAATAAAATAGGAGAAGGGGGGGGGGGGGGTGGAGAAGGGATTTTTATTGTAGAAATTAAGCATGATGAATATTAAAAGTGAAATAGGGATTAATTATAGAGAATAGGTTCTGATGTAATTCTAAACAAAACACACTTTCTTGCTTTCACCCCCAAAAAAGGGGGGGGGGTCTGGGGTAAGGGAATAACCATACTTACGAGTACCCGCCACCCCCCAAAAAAAGAGAAGAAGGAATGGAGACCAACCTAAGAGAGCATGGATATAAGGTTATTATGGCATAGCTTATCAGTACAGTTATAAGTAACAGATGTCTATGTCTACATTAGCCACAAATAAATTGGGATAGAAATTAGATATAGAACTGAAAGCAGGGAACTAAAGGATGGTAGATATCTCAATCCCTTTGTTTATACCACCTGGTGAGAGAACATATAGATTGTATATCCAGTAAGTTTCTCTTGCACACAGCTGTTTAAATCTCTCGGCTGGAGAGAGAGATCTGGGGATCTGCTCTATAACCCATACTTTTAGTCCAGTAGTAGATTTATGATGAACCTCTGCAAAATGTCTCGGAACACTATGTGGGTCTTTATCTCCTTCAATGAACAGCCTATGTTCGCCGAACCTCTGCCTTAAGGCTCGGATAGTTCAACCAACATAGATGAGGCCACAGGGACATGTGAGGCCATACACTACAAAGTCTGATGAACAATTATAGAATTCTTTGAGTTGGTAAGTTTTTCCTTTTGTACAAAAGGATTTTTGACCATGCTGCACAAATCTACATGTTTTACACAATGCTTTGTGGCATTGGTACATGCCTACCAATGGTATCAGTACAGGCATGATTGGTGGAACTACAGTAGATTTGAATTTGCTAGGAGCAATTTTGCCTTTTAGGTTTGGGGCCCTATGGTATGTGACCCTAGGGTGTGTGGGAAGAATGGTTTTCAGGTGTGGGTCGTCTTGTAAAATATCCCAATGAATGGATAATATGTTCTCCATCTTTTTGTATTGTGAATGGAATGTAGTAACAAACCTAATGGAATGGTCTGTCTGAGTTTTATTAGCTTTGGGTGGTTTTCCTTGGAGATAAAGTTTATAAGCTTGATCTACTAGGTCCTCAGGGTACTGTTTGTCAAGGAACTTTCTTTTTAGGTTGGCACTGAATTCGATATAGTCGATGACCTTAGTACAATTTTGTCGTAAATGACAAAATTGGCCTTTGGGGATGTTATTAATCCATTTGGGATAGTGACAACTCCTAAAATGCAAATAGGAGTTGCCAGAAGTCGGTTTTCTGTAGTTTTTGGTACAAATTGTCTGGCAATCATAACCCAATTCTAAATCTAAAAAGGCCAATGTAGTGGGATTCAAAGTGAATGTAAAAGACAGCCCGTATGGGTTGTCATTACAGTGTTGGACAAATGAATGAATGAGGTCGGGAGTACAGTCCCAGATGACAATGATATTGTCTATACATCTGCCAAAGAAAACAATATTGGCTGAGAATGGGTTATTTTTGTGGATATGGTTAATCTCCCAAAAACCCATGGCCAGGGTAGCATATGAAGGGGCAAAATTTGCCCCCATCACGATACCTTTTAATTGCAGATAGTGGTCTCCGTCAAAATTAAAATAATTATGCGTTAAACAGAATTTGGTTGCCTCCACAATGAAGGCTGCCTGTCCAGGGTTGGTTAGAGGGTCCATAGCTAAAAATTGTTTCAAAGCCATTAGGCCAAAATTATGGGGGATCGAGGTGTACAGAGAATTTACGTTAAGTGAGAGCCACATATAAGTTGGCTCCCACCTGTATGGGGACAGTAGTTCCAAAAGATGCGTTCCATCTTGAATATAGAACTGTAATTGATGTACTAAAAGTTGTAAAAATTGGTCTATATATAAACTGAAGCCAGTGGTGACACTGTCCATTGCAGCCACGATGGGTCTACCTGGGGGGGATCTAGATTCTTATGGATCTTAGAAGATAGATAGATAGATCAACACCTACACCAGCAAAAAGAAGAACACCAATGATAGGAACAATGATAAAATTAATGCCCTTAATCATTTCTACAATAGGCCCCCCTCTACTCACAACCTTAGGAACATGCAGAATCCAACTCCCAGACTGAGATCCTCTCAGTCTGTAACTTCTGCCCTATCCCAGCCGAGTATGCCCAAGAATAATGACTCTGCTGCCCCCAATTGTTTTACAAATCATCTTGCCATGGCAACACCTTCCTCTATTAGTTTTAATTCCATGAATTGGCCTACTCTCTTATCACCTACCTCTGTAAATACCGTATCATCTGAACCGATGGAGCATATACTGTACCCACTCCTATCCACACTGTAGATCCTTCCCCTTCCCCCTCTTTTTTAGTACCCAGTCCTCTTCTGGCATCATCCAGAAAAAGAAAACTCACAGGAGAAGCTGTAGAGGAGGACGAACTAGAAACCAACCAAAATGCTCAGAAGTACCAAAAACGATAAAGATTTTCAATCTTTAGTCACATACCCTTTCTACTCTAGATACGTCTCTCCTTAGTCGTGGACTCAATTTCGCCCCAATTAATAAGCCTAACGCATTTCTCCTTTAATAGATTCATACTTAATCTCACCCTTAAAAGACATTTCTATATCAAACAAGAAAAAGAAAGAAATACCCTTAATGACCCAAATAGTCCCCCATCATACCTGTCACTACATCAGTTTGATTTTGATATTGATGATCTTGATATCAATGCAACTGACAGCCCAGATATGCTACCTATCGAGTATGAGCCTCTAAGACTACTCATACAACATCTGGCCACATCACCCCCTATAGTTCATTCTTCCCTCAGACCAAAATCCATTTTTTATACAGCCCACTCGAAAGGCCCATATTTGGAAAGTTTCTATAGAGTAGTCTATGCAGACTTATTAAAACTTTGCAACTCCACTTCTACCAAAAAATATAACAATCTTTCCCCATCAGAAATAAAAGCCCTAGATTTACTGATGCATGCACAGGATCTTGCCATCAAATCAACGGGCAAGGGTGGAGGGATTGTTCTCCAGAATAAGATGGATTATTTGGAAGAAGCAAATAGACTCCTTTCAGATAATCCTACAGCTGACTTTGCTAAGGAAGCCAATATCTTAATTTCCACTGCTCTTAGTGACGGTGTCATCTCTAAAATAGAAAGCTTCTATCCTTAGGATAGGATGATAGAAGGCCTTCTATCAAATACCATACTTCTATCATCTCCCAAAGATCCATAAGAATCTAGATCACCCCCCCAGGTAGACCCATCGTGGCTGCAATGGACAGTATCACCACTGGCTTCAGTTTATATAAAGACCAATTTTTACAACCTTTAGTACATCAGAGTCCTATATTTGAGATGGAACACATCTTTTGGAACTACTGTCCCCATACAGGTGGGAGCCAACTTATATGTGGCTCTGACTTGACGTAAATTCTCTGTACACCTCCATCCCCCATAATTTTGGCCTAATGGCTTTGGAACAATTTTTAGCTATGGATCCACTAACCAACACTCGACAGGCAGCTTTCATTGTGGAGGCATAATTATTTTAATTTTGACAGAGACCATTATCTGCAATTACAAGGTACCGCGATGGGGGCAAATTTTGCCCCTTCATATGCTAACCTGGCCATGGGTTTTTGGGAGCTTAACCATATCCATAAAAATAACCCATTCTTAGCCAATATCGTTTTCTTTGGCAGATATATAGACAAAATCATTGTCATCTGGGACAGTACTCCCGGCATCATTCATTCATTTGTCCAACACTGTAATGACAACCCATACGGGCTGTCTTTCACATTTACTTCAGATCCCACTACATTGGCCTTTTTAGATTTAGAATTGGGTTATGATGGCCAGACAATTTGTGCCAAAAACTACATTAAAATGACTGCTGGCAACTCCTATTTGCATTTTAGAAGTTGCTACTATCACAAATGGATTAACAACATCCCCAAAGGCCAATTTTGTCATTTATGACAAAATTGTATTAAGGACACCGGCTATATCAAACTCAGTGCCAACCTAAAAAGAAAATTCTTTGACAAACAGTACCTTGAGGACCTAGTAGATCAAGCTTATAAACTTGATCTCCAAGGAAAACCACCCAAAGCTAATAAAACTCTGAAAGACCATTCCACTAGGTTTGTTACTACATTCCATTCACAATACAAAAAGATGGAGAACATTATCCAATCATTGGGATATTTTACAACAAGACCCACACCTGAAAACCATTCTTCCCACACACCCTAGGGTCACATACCATAGGGCCCCAAACCTAAAAAACAAACTTGCTAGCAAATTCAAATCTACCGTAGTTCCACCAATCATGCCTGTACTGATACCATTGGTAGGCAGGTACCAATGCCGCAAAGCATTGCGTAAAATGTGTATATTTGTGCAGCATGGTCAAAAATCATTTTGTACAAAAGGAAAAACTTACCAACTCAAAGAATTCCATAATTGTTCATCAGACTTTGTAGTGTATGGCCTCATGTGTCCCTGTGGCCTCATCTATGTTGGTCGAACTATTTGAGCCTTAAGACAGAGGTTCAGCGAACATAGGCTGTTCATTGAAGGAGGCAAAGACCCACATAGTGTTCTGAGACATTTTGCAGAGGTTCATCGTAAATCTACTACTGGACTAAAAGTATGGGTTATAGAGCAGATCCCCAGATCTCTCTCTCCAGCTGAGAGATTTAAACAACTGTGTGCAAGAGAAACTTACTGGATAGAAACTTTCCCTCGCCAGGTGGTATACACAAAGGGATTGAGATATCTACCATCTTTTAGTTCCCCACTTTCAGTTCTATATCTAATTTCTATCCCAATTTATTTGTGGCTAATGTAGACATAGACATCTGTTACTTATAACTGTACTTAAAAGCTATGCCATAATAACCTCATATCCATGCTCTCTTAGGTTGGTCTTCATTCCTTCTTCTCTTTTTTTGGGGAGGTGGCGGGTACTCGTAAGAATGGTCACTCCCTTACCCCGAGACACGCAAGAAAGTGTCTTTTGTTTAGAATTACATTTTTACTTATTCTCTATAATTAATCCCTATTTCACTTTTAATATTCTATATCATGTTTAATTTCTACAATAAAAATCTCCCCCCCCCCACCCGTTTCTCCAATTTTTTGCAATTATCGACTCATCAGATATAAGCACATGTCTGTTAGTGTGTGTGTATATATATATATATATATATATTTATATATTATGTATGTATTTTCACACATACAAATATTTTAACTCCATTGTCTATCTACTTCAACCGATTATAAGTTATAAGACAATATATAAAAAAATTGTTTCCCCCCCTTTTTACCTTCCCTCTCCCTCCCACCACCAAACATCCCCCTCCCTATCCAACAATTAATTATTAATTTTTTATTTAAATTCAAGATTGATCAATGAATTGATCATTTATTTATTAATTGATTCATTTGCATTAATTTTTAATTAATTTTATACTCCTATTTCTAATTAATGTACTGTTTTTAACATTATCTTTAATTTTTCATTTTTTGTGTCAATTATTTGTTATGCTCTGTATAAGTATTTACATGTATTCATAATAATGCTGCTACATGCATAAGTTTTTTTTGTATGTATATTATGCTTTCCTCCCCCCCCCTCTCTTCTTCTCTTAATTACTGCTCATAGTGTGTAAAAAATGGCGCTTTCTTAATCATTCATTTCCTCTTGCTCATTATCAGTTTACTATTGTCATCATCTTATGATATTCAACCTTTATTAAATAGTGCCAGCGATTGAGCAACACATTGCCTCAGTATGTTACGTTTGTTGAGATATACCGCCCCCTCGTTCACTCCTTATAGTGCAGCTCTTCAGTCCCACTGCGTGTTATTCGCAGTGCGCACACTCAAGAAACGCGTCATACCTTTATGTTGTACTGTTTTCTGTACCGGTAAGTTTGTGGCCAGTTGTTGCCCACAATGTGTGGCTTGTTATAACATGTATTGTATAAAAACAAATAAAAAAATAATTTTCAAAAAGAAACGCGTCACTGTTCCAGTGGCATCATCCACCCGTGCCTGTTTACAACTGCGCCTCGCTTTAAAGTGCCTTCACTGCGGCTGGCCTTTCTCACGAACATCAGTACCTCAGCGAGCTCAGAGCTTCTCCTCCTGCCGGAGTGGACTGTCAACTGATGTCACCTCCCCCTCTTGGGATCTTTACATACCTGAATTTAACTTAAAAAATGTGAGTTGCTTGTATTAAGTTTACATTAAAAACGTGTTATACATCTGCACCTAGAGGCGCCTCTCTCCTTGTCTTTCCAGTTTTTTTGGAACACGCTTCTCTGTTCCTCTGTGACGGCAGCCCTGTGTGTTGGATTTCTCATCATCTCCCCTTATGGTCATTGGACTATTAATACTGTTTATGACCATGGACTACTGCCATTGTTTTTACCTTTTGACCCCGATTATTGTACGGAACTAATGTTCATGCCACATTACACTATGGGATTGGTTGCTCTAGTTCTCTGCGCCTTCACTTGTATTACTGTCAATCTCTGTCGGTCACTGGAAGTGGTCTACTGTTACGGAGATATATGCCTGGTCACTTAGTACATAAAGGGAAGAGTTAATTAAGAGCACGCATGAGCTCCATGCTAGGTACATGGCGGGACCCTATTCTGTTACTGGGAGTGAGGTAACAGAGGTACACTGACTGGTGGAGTAGACAGTGGCTCAGCCTGGCTCTTCGAATGCAACACATGTAGAACATGACACGAGGAAGCTTAACTTTGTATTTTGTGTAATGTAATGCAAACACATGGCTCATCAGGTGGGAGACCACCTTGTTTGACATTCACATGACCGCGGCTCCTGTCTGGTCCTCAGGCTTATTTGAGCATGCCATCCGCAAAACTTTAATACACGCAAAGGTTAATGGTACCGTTCAATATCTGGCATAGTCCAAGAACCCACCCTGAGGAGGAACCTCTCATGTGACCCTTACTTGGCGCTCAATACAAACATGACCAAGCGCATCACTGTTGTCTGATACCCATTAACTAGACAGGAAGTGAGCAGAAATCTCCCAAATGAGGACACAGACAGCAACAGAAAATATAGGTTTTTAACATTTGCACATCACACAAAAAAATAAAAATATCTCGCCTTCAAAAGTTATGACATAGATATGATACAGAGCTAACAATGGATTTAATCTCCCCATTTTTGTATAGGTTATGTAGGGAAAAAAACATGTGACAATGTAATCCATCATTAAACAGGTACTACTATTTCATCCTCAAGGCCATCATGATTATTAATAAATAAAATAAATAAATAGAGTCTAAAAAGTTACCTACTACCATTGGGCTATACAGATAATAGCTGTGTTCTTTATTTTAGTTATTAGCTGTATTCTAAGCACAGAGCAACTTACCGGGGTGGCTACACGAAAATGGTATTCACTGTCAAACAGATAGGCTACAGGAAGGATCCAGTGATGCTGAAGACCCTAAAAAAATCCAATGACATGAGGATGAAATAAAACTCAGAATGGATTAGGTACACACACTTGTATCTCAAGGAGAGATAATAAAGCAAATCATCTGATATACCAAAGCAAACATGTATTTTAAGTAACATTAAAATAATAAAAACTCCTAAATAGTTTAACAAATTGTAAAGGCCTGTGCCAACAGACTTTGATGGGCAGATTTACCATTCTTTTGACAGCACTCAGCATAATCCCCCCAAAAAAAGCTGCACACCGATGATGACTTCACAGGCGAAACTTTAATCAGCTGACATGGTAAGCTCAAATTACAGTGTACTTTCACAATATATATGTGGGTATGCAACAATGATAGGTTCACCCTGTGGTAAGAAAAAAACGGTGATCTTTGAAATATCCTAGTTTGAAGTGGCTGTAAAGGTAGAAGTTTTTTACTTTATTGTATTCTGTGCATTAAGGTAAAAAACCTTCTGTGCACAGGATCCTCCCCAAGCCTCCCCCCTCCAAAATACTTACCTGAGCGAAAGTCAGAGCTGTGCCCAATAGCAATGTCTCTCTCTGCTCTCCCTCTCTTCACTGGGCATGGAGGTAGCAGATCCTGCTGCCGTCAATCACAGCCTGTGAGGAGAGAGTGGGGTCGTCGCTGAGCCACACTGTGTTATTCAAATGGCTTGCTATGGTGGCACTCAGCAGGGGGATGGAGCCAGGAGCACTGGGTGGGGAACCCTAGAAGAAGAGGATTAGGACTGCTCTGTGCAAAACCATTGCAAAGAGCAGGTAAGTATGACGTTTTTTTTGTTTTTTTAATTTTGTTTTCAATCACTTTAAGGTAATTCCAGAGCTGGTTTTACATGAATTGGGGCCCTAGGCAGAACTAAATTGAGACCCTTTCGGCTGGAATATTGCAGGCGCTCTGGCACAACCCACTTTATAGGGTACAAAATGCTTTGCTCCTTTTTGTCTTTCTACCGTTCTGACTTTTTTCTTCAAGTGTTCATTGAGTTCAAATTGAAATAAAAATTTGGAATACTATGCCATGAGAGTTTTCATCTCATGAGTTACAAGGAGTGGACAGATGGAGTGATTGCAGGAAAACAGAGGTAGAAAGTTGGTGAAGGGACGGATATATGGTGATGCAGGAATAATAAAAAAAAAACATATTATACCGTCTGTTGATTAAAAGATCACATAAATCCAGTGAATGTGGAGTACGTCCAGAAGGTGTTGGGTAGTGTTAATTTGGCCATGTTAGCACTCTATCATCTGACATCCTTCAATTTGAAAACAAAAGCAGGCGGGCAGAAAATTGTCAGTCGAACAGCTTCTGCATCCAATCAGATGCGGCCATTGTTTGGGTATTCTGACTGCCGTGGATGCCAGCTGTCACAATACAATGGCTGTAAGGGGAGATACTCCCATTCACTCTACATGAAGTCGTACTAATGTATATCTTTATTATCATCTGTATAGAATACTTAATCTAGCAAAAAAAAATTGGCAATAGTAAACACAATTGAGTACCTAAAGTATAGTTTTCCTTTCATGTCCCTCGGCTGCTCCCCTTCTAAAACTTGCTAATGATTTCTAAGTGTCAAGTTGATATGTAGTAGTAGTAGTTGTATCAAGTGTAGATACAGCAGCTGTAATAGCTGCTGCTGTCAAAAAACAGACTGCCTGATACTGTGTAAATAAACAC
Organism: Aquarana catesbeiana; assembly: GCF_042186555.1. Classification (NCBI taxonomy): domain Eukaryota; kingdom Metazoa; phylum Chordata; class Amphibia; order Anura; family Ranidae; genus Aquarana; species Aquarana catesbeiana. The sequence goes on from NC_133326.1 coordinate 270,604,632, forward strand.
TGTTCAAAATTGAGATCAATTAAAATGTCACAAATGATAGAATAAAATTTGTACTTTTTTACAGTAATATTCATTTGTTTTAAACACTGATCTAACACTGTGGGGGTTATTTGCAAAAGGCAAATCCACTTTGCACTACAAGTGCACTTGGAAGTAAAGTCACTGTAGATCCGAGGGGGACATGCAAGGAAAATGAAAAACGGCATTTTAGCTTACACGTGATTGGATGATAAAATCAGCAGAGCTTCCACTCATTTCAGATCTACCCCTCAAATTCACAGCGACTGCACTTTCAAGTGCACCTGCAGTGCAATTGTAGTGCAAAGTGGATTTGCCTTTCGTAAACAACCCCCAATGAGGTTTTTTTTGCCATTTTTTTTTTTACCTATACCTTTAGTCTATGGATTGGTTAAACAAATTAAAACATTTTTGAAAGACAATATCACCAAAATGAAGCCTTGTTTGTCATAAAAAAAAATCATATGTATTATTTGTTATTTTAAGTAATGAAAAGGTTACTTTTGCAAGATCCACAGCAGACATGTACAAACTGCTCTAGTCCATAGGCAGTGTACAGGTGTGAGAGCTGAACTGGTTAAAACTTAGCTTCAAATGTATTTCTGATTTTACATGCTTGTATCCCAAGTAAAGTATAACCATAAAAGTTTACTTGCAGGTATTTTAGGCTGGGTTCACACTGGTGCGACAAGACAGCTGTCCTACTTTGGATCTGACTTTGCCCTGCGATTTGAAGCCAACATACGTCCAACTTTCAATGAACGGGGATCCGACTTGGATCCCCTCCAATGCCAGGCACTGTGTTTGGTATGATTCTCGAGGGGGAAATCCGTGCCAAATTTTAAATAAAAAAACAGCATGGGTTTCCCCTCCAAGAGCATACCAGGCCCTTTGGTCTGGTATGGATTTTAAGGGGCACCCCCTACTCCATAAAAACAGTGTGGGGGGGTCCCCCCAAAATCCATACCAGACCCTTATCCAAGCACGCAGCCCGGCCAGTCAGGAAAGGGGGTGGGGACAAGCGAGCGCCCCCCCTTTCCTGAACTATACCGTACCAGGCCACATGCCCTCAACATGGGGGGTGGGTGCTTTGGGGCAGTGGGGCCACCCTCACCCCAAAGCACCTTGTCCCCATGTTGATGAGGACAAGGGCCTCTTCCTGACAACCCTGGCCGTTGGTTGTCGGGGTCTGCCAGCGGGGGGCTTATCGGAATCTGGGAGCCCCCTTTAATAAGGGGGCCCCCAGATCCCGGCCCCCACCCTATGTGAATGAGTATAGGGTACATCGTAATCCTACCAATTCACCTGGGGGAAAAAAGTGTCAATAAAAAAAAAAAAAAAAACACTAGACAGGTTTTTAAAGTAATTTATTAGGCAGCTCCGGGGGTCTTCTTCCGACTTCTCCGCGCTGTCCGGTTCTTCTCCCGCTCTCCTCCACTATCTTCTGCTCTTTTGCCTGCTCTTTTGCTAGCAGTGGCCTGGTCTTCTCTGCTGTCTTCTTCCCTTTTCTCTTCTTCCAATGTTGACACGACGCTCTCTCTCGCTGTAATGCGGTGTGCACGCTGTGCAACGACTTATATAGGTATGGGGCGTGGTAACCAGGTGATATCATCTGGTGACTCCACCCCTTATAACATCACTGCCCGGGGCATGATGGGATGTGACGTCATAAGGGACGGAGTAACCAGATGACATCACCCAGTGACCACGCCCCATGCCTATATAAGTCGTTGCACATTGCGCACACCGCATTACAGCGGGAGAGAATGTCGTGTCAACATTGGAAGAAGAGAAGAGGGAAGAAGACTGCGGAGAAGACTGGGGCACCGCTAGCAAAAGAGCGGGCAAAAGAGCAGAAGATAGCGGAGGAGCCCGGCAGAAGAACCGGAGAGCGGGAGAAGAACTGGAGACCGGGAGAAGAGGCCGGAGAGCGCGGAGAAGGAAGAAAGAGACCCCCGAAGTCGGAAGAAGACCCCCGGAGCTGCCTAATAAATTACTTTAAAAACCTGTCTAGTGTGTTTTTTTTATTGACACTTTTTTTCCTAGGTGAATGGGTAGAGGTACAATGTACCCCATACTCATTCACATAGGGTGGGGGGCCAGGATCTGCAGGCCTCCTTATTAAAGGGGCCTCCCGGATTCCGATAAGCCCCCCACCCGCAGACCCCGACAACCAACGGCCAGGGTTGTCGGGAAGAGGCCCTTGTCCTCATCAACATGGGGACAAGGTGCTTTGGGGTGGGGGGGCCGCAGGGCGCCCCCCTGCCCCAAAGCACCCACCCCCTATGTTGAGGGCATGTGGACTGGTACGGTTCATTGGGGGGCGCTCGCTCGTCCCCACCCCCTTTCCTGACCGGCCGGGCTGCGTTCTCGGATAAGAGTCTGGTATGGATTTGGGGGTGACTCCCATGTCGTTTTTTCGGCATAGGGGGTTCCCCTTAACATCCATACCAGACCGAAGGGCCTGGTATGCTCTTGGAGAGGGAACCCATGCCGGTTTTTTATTTAAAATTTGGGGCAGAGTTCCCCCTCAAGATCATCTGAGCACAAGTCGCATGCCAAAGTCGGATCATGCAAGATGGCGATCCGACTTTGATCCGACTTCAATGATAGTCAATGGGCTGAAGTAGGATCAAAGTCGGACCAAACTAGTACAGGGAGCATTTTCAAAGTCGGACCGACTTGTGTCGGACCAGTTAGGATGGCTCCCATAGGGAAACATTGATTTTCTCACGTCATGGGACATGATCTCCCAATGTCGGAGCGTTTGTCGCACTAGTGCGAACCCGGCCTTATGCTTCTCAGAGATCACAGTACATTTCTTGACAATGCCTTCAGCTATCATTTTACTGAAAAGCCCAGCATCATCTTTGTTCAGGCATCATCCTGGATCACTATATACTTCCTGGACTAAAATTATTTTCCTAGATGACACAACCATGAAAATTATTGTGCATGCACTTTAAACATTAGGTTCTGGGATGTGCTTACACACTGATTAGCTCTTTCCTGTTGCCTTGCCATAGTGACTTGCTACATAGTTAGTGACCACTGGGAAGGAGAGACTGAGGAATGAAGAGACTGGTTGAATAGCATCTCTTGTCTAAAAGAAGCTATCATTTCTGTTACATGCACATATGCTGTTAAAAGGTATAGCAAGAGGAATGGCAAGAGTCACTTTAAAGCTGAACTCCAGGTAAATAGCTAATTAGACAGATAAAATAAATATAAAACAGCTATTTCAGGTACCAAAGGATTTGTGTTTTTATCCACCTTTCACATGGGCGTTCCATCTTCCGATTTTTCATCCATCTGTTGACAGATGAAAAACAGGCAGCAATGCATTCCTATGGGCAAACAGATGTAAACGGATGTCTTCCGTTTTCATCTGCTTCCGTTCAGGTACGCTCTTTTAAACTGAACAAGTTTGCATTTTTGTTCAGTTTTAAAAAGTGGATGTAAATGGATGATCATCCGTTTTTTTTTGTCCTGTTTTTTTACTAAATATTTTGATTTACATACTTTAATGTACTTTATGTACCAGAAGTTAACCTGTAACCCAGGTAGTGGTCAACAAAGGAAGTGAAAGGATGACACTCATGTGAAAGAGGCCCAAGTCTTCAGATTTAGGTAAAAAATGTAGGTACAATCATTTAAACTAGTCCATTTTAGTAATTCCCCTTAATTTTTTTTTTTGTAATGGATACATGCATGCATGAATTGGTGTTTTTTATCTGGCTGGAGTTTGCCTAGAAAGGTTTGTTGAAAAGCTGTGGCACTGAAGAGAGAGAGCAATAAAGAGCTTACAACTGCCTTTATGCACAGGTAGTGGTTTACACCTATACATTTTTAGTGCTTTTTGCATTTTGCAGATTTGCACTACAGAACGTGTTCCATAGGAAACCATGTTAAATGGACTGTCGTGCAAATTGCAAAAAGCACTAAAAATGCATAGGTGTGAACCAGGCTTACTGTTATATGGGATTGCAAGAGGAATATCATGGTTTGCTTAAGGCTCGATTTACATCTATGCATGTTGCTTTTGAGTGTTTCTGCAGTGCTTTTTTGGTGCTTGCCGCGTTTCGGTCACGCGTTTTTATGGCGATTTTGCAATTTGTGGTTTTTTTTACACCGTATGTAGCTGGTTGCTAAGGATGGGGTCGGGAAGCAGGCCGCCGCATCCCTCACAACTGATGAGTCATCAGCTGTCAGCAGGCTTCCACCGCTGAATGTAAAAAAAAAAAAAAAGAATTCCCTGGTAAAAAAAATTGTGAAAAAAAAACAGCATGGGGTCCCCCTCACAAGTCCATACTTGGCCCTTGGGTCTAGTATGGATTTGGTGGGGACCCTCCATGCCAATTTTTTTCTTCAAAATTGCTGTGAGGTCCCCCCCAAAATCCATACCAGACCCTTATCCGAGAATGCAGCCCGGCAGGTCAGGAAAGGGAGGGGAGGAGCAAGCGTCCCCCCCCTCCTGAACCATCCCAGGCCGCATGCACTCAACATGGGGGGATGGGTGCTTTGGGGCAGGCTGAGCTCTGCACCCCCACCCCAAAGCACCTTGCCCCATGTTAATGGGGACAAGGGCCTCTTCCCGACAACCCTTGCCCAGTGGTTGTTGTTGCCCGGCGGGGGGCTTATCGGAATCTGGAAGCCCCCTTTAACAAGGGCCCCCAGATCCCGGCCTCCTCCCCTATGTGAATGAGTATGGAGTACAGTGTACCCCTACCCATTTACCAACAAAAGTAGTGTAGTGTGAAAAAAATACAGTAGACAGTTTTTGACAAGTCTTTTATTAAAAATATCTCCTTCTTCCCCTGTATATTCCTCCTCCGGTCTTATTCTTCTTCTTTCTCCTGTCTTCTTTAGCCAGTGTTCTTCTTCCTCTGCCGCCGACCCTCCTCCGATGCTGCGTCCCGCTGATCTGTCCATGTCGATGTCAAGCGTGTCTTGGATAACAATGGGGGCGTGGCCATTGGATGCCGTCTTCCGGAGGCCCCGTCCCCTTGTGACATCACCGACCGCAGCATGATGGGTTTGTGACGTTTGGGGGGACCCCAAGCCGACCCTTTCCAAAAACGCAGAGGCACAAAAATGCATTGATGTGAACGTGTTCCATAGGAACTCATGTTAAAAAATTCCCTGCATTTCTGTAAAATGCAAATTGCATCAAAAAACGCATTGTGAATCAAGCCTTAAAGAGGAACTTCAGTCTTCTCACATAATTTGTAATAAAAACATCTTTGCCATTCTGAAGCTTCCCTCCAACCACTTTGCAGATTATTTTATATATACTGTGATTCTGTACTTGCCAAATATGCTGCAGAAATCTCCCTCCACTGAGTCTGGCTGCAACCATTTTAAATGTGGGCAGAAGCTGAAGCTGCTGCCTGTTCACTTCCTGGATTTACACAGACACACAGAGGCACACCTCCAGCCTTGCAGTTCTCATTAGCCCTCTTATGACTCCCCTCCCTCCCTGGCAAGCTCTCAGGAAAGTGAGAGAGAGAGCTGTGCATGATGTCATAAGCCTAGGCTTCTTCTAGAAATTATGACCTTGTTGTCTGATAAGTCAGGGCAAGTGACAAAACTATGTTTCCCATTAAAACAAATTAATAACTTCAGTTCGATAGATTTAGCTTGGTAAATGTATTTAAAATGTATCCACAATTTTCTCAAATGATCGTGACTTTTCAGTTAATAATACCTACCAATTACAGTGTCTTGCACCAAATAAGACATTGGAGCTAGTGAAAGAAGTAACCCTTTGGGATTTTAACATGCTGACATAACGAGGGCTCCTCCATCTACTTTTCTATGCACCAGTTTTTCTTTTTATTATTAGTGCAGTTTACACACATTCTTTTTACCTGAGTTGCCTCTGGAGAATCATCTCTTTTTTTCCTTACATGAACACGTCTGTTACAGATATTTCCCAGGATCACCTTACATTGGTAGACAATCAGTGGTTCTGTAGTACTAAAGGCAGAAATAACATACAATGCAAATTAATAAAAGGGGAAAAGCACAGCAATAATTATGAATGTCAGACAGATTACAGCAAACCTGATATTTCAAGATAACATTAAATAAAGGCATAATAAACATATTAACATATAACTTTTGAAAGATTTGTATTTCCACTTATAAATTTAAATGTAGAGAGAAATAATCATGATTGATGGGGCTGCACAGCTTGTTATCACAGAGATAGTAATAAATTGAAAGTGGTATCAAATTCTATGGGAGAATGTCAGGGCTGTGGACCTTCACTTGAGGTTTAAAAGAAATTTAGTGAAAGAACAAAACAATCACACAGAGAGAAAACCACACAGAATGGCAATAAAATGGAAACGTTAGAGGGTACATTCTATGATATACAGGCTTCTACATAGTTCTGCTTAATGACCCAATACCTAGTGCCTTTCACAATATGCAGTGGCTGATCTGTTTTATTCTCCTCGCAGCTAAAATCTCAGTAGCAGGAGCATGGAAGAAATCCTCTGTAAGTTCACAGCAGGTCAAGCACAAAATCTCATGGATTATGATTCATGAGAAGTTGGCCAGTGTAATTAATGATAGAGTGGATCAATCTGAGAAGACCTGGGATGCTGGGAGCACAATATGTACCAGACCAGCATATTTTTCCTTCCATGACACACTCCACACCACACTCAATCGCATGTGAATTGAACAGGAATGCAATGCGGTTCCTGTACCATTCACATGTGGTTCATAATGTGAACCAAGGCTTGAGCCAATCTGATCAGCAGCTAAAGGAAACATTTGCTGGAAGTTATTTCTAAGGAGGTTATAACAGATATAAGGTAAAAGTACACACCAATTAAAGTAGCATCGATCAATTAGCAATGTTCAGCAGGCTTAAACAGTGAAATTTGCCAAATACAACCATTTGAATGCAACACTGGCAAAGAAGAGGAGGAAGAGAGGCTTACCAGTCAGTCAGCTTCCTCTGGGCCACCGGTGCACTAAAGAGCATGAATTTATGTATATACAGTATATATATATATATATATATATACACACATAAATAGTTAGTTTTTTATATATATACATATATATAAAAAACTAAGGGCCCCCCATCTATGATGATGATAATAGCCTCAGAAAGCAAAGGGTCTCCTTAATTAAAGGAATGCAGTCAGGAATCCTGGATTGCTGAGAAATCCTGGTGTGGTGGTATCAGTTGTCTTCTGCTAGCAATGGTGGGGCCCATGAGTAGTGTTGAGTACTTATAGGACAATGAAGTTAAACAATGGTGCTGCTTGCAATAGTGGGTTCTCAGTAACTGAGGTGTAAAGGTGCCTGCATGCAGTGTCTCTAGAATGATGGATGACAGAAAGAGGTTGGGCATTTGACCGCTCACCAATCCTGAGGATAAAACCCCCTCCAAGGAGACAGGGTGCCCTGTGCAGGCTCCTGAGTGTCAGTAGGGAGTTGAAGGATAGCCACCCAGTAGGCAGAGAGCAAGACTGGAACAGCGACTGATGTAATGAGATGGATAATGGAAGTCTCAGGGTGAGGTTGCACAGATGCAGTCCCGATCCAGTGATCTATATCACAGCAATGCAGATTCGCTGAGCTGAATATCGCAGTGGTTGGCTAGGCAGCAGAAACCCACTGTGTCCACTTGAAGACAGCCTCAACTGACCTACAGAAAGTCCTGCGCTCCAGAAGAGCGAGCCCATCACTCGCAGTTAATATCTACTCTGCTAAAATCCTCCTTGCTTCGCCAGCCTTCTGGCATGTGTAGTCCAGTCAGCACTCAGGAATACAGTATGTATGGAGTGACTACAAGTACCAAGATCTTCTGCTATCCAGGATAATTTGCTCTAACTCTACAAACAGGAAGTGATGTAGTTATCCTAATACTGGGCACTAGAAGAAAAGGTTTAATCCACAGTCCAGCTTGTAATTGTCACTTAAGTTCACCATATCATAGCCAGTCCCTGGCTACATCAGCAGAAGGGTTCTTTATCCATCATGGACTATGAATATTTAAATAATGCATTCCATAAGGACAATAAAAAGCTGCAGCTCTTTGAGTGTTATTATTTTTTATTATTATTATTAAGTAAATAGTTTTTGTCTGTTATTGCACTTCAACTGAAGACCAGACCACACTTTAGGCTGGGTTCACATCTAAGCCGCATGCGGCTCACAGCAGGAGTCCGGTGCGCTTCCAATCATCGTCTCAGGTCCGATTTCATTCCGAATTTTGGACTGAATTCGGACCTGAAACAGACCATAAGACGCACAAGACTCCTGTGCAATTCGCACTGGAGCCAATGCGGAGATGGGTGAACCAGCTCCATAGAGCATCCAATTCGCATAGGTGTGAACTCAGCCTTAGGAACCATTAGTGCAGAAATCCAAGTGTCCTGGTGTTACAAATGATCAAATATCTCTTTTTGTTTCACCATCCTAATACCAAATGCTTACACCTGCAGATAACAGTGTTTTCGTTTGCCACATCAGTCAGTATTTTACCAGACTTCAACTGGTAATCTTGGCATTTAGGTTGCTTTATACACTTATTTCAAGAACTATACAAACCAATATTTTCATCTTAACTAGCCACATAACATGAACCCAGGGTAATTAAGAAATCATCCACCTTTTAAGGGAAAAAAATCAGGGTCCCCACAAGTCAGTCACAGGGATAGAGGGAAATGCCAATACTTTTCTTCCTGGCAAATTGAGGGTTAAGACCCTTTGGTGAACATACATAAATAAAAAGTCAAGAGAAGATCTATTCCTTCTTTATTTTAATAAAAATGTCTTTTAGAGTGGTTTGTTTCTCTGTTAAAAAGTTTTCCAATTATGCCCTGCTCTGGCATGGGTGCTTAATGATGGAGAAAGTAAGGGGAAATCTCCCCAACAAGAAGGACATCCATATGAATCCAGCAGTTCTCATTCATCCCCACTCTACAATTAGTAAAAAATAAAAATTAAGTCATTTTTTGCATAAAGTTCCAGATTTGCACACAGGAACACCCTTATTTTGGGAGTCCTATGGCACTCAAAAACAAATCAAAAGGTACATGCAGGCATCTCAGGGTACGTGCTTTTCATGCCAACTGGTGCTTTGGAATGTTTAGTGAATTAAATAGCTCACAAAAAAAAAAAAGTAATCACCTAGTAATAACATAAAGAAAGATACTAAGCCATCATTTCCATCAGGAAATGTCATGTAACAAATGAACGACTTTGGTATTAAAAATAAATTTGTTTCTCTGAGATTTAGTACAATAGCTTTATGCCACATAGCATCCTATACTAGTTGAAATGCTAAGAGACCTGACCATAATTCCTTACAATAGAAATGGGTGAGATGACAACTGGGTCAAGGACTCTCCTGAGTGTTCTTCTACAGAGTATAATAAAGCTCACATCAAAGTGGGGATTGAACTATACGTGTCTCTGTGCATAAATGAACAAAACAGTAGCAGTCACAGGGATTTAAGTGAGAAAACAAATAGAGTGCAATGTGTCAAGGGAATAAAAAGTCTGAGTAATTGAACAATAAAGAAGATTATTGCAAAAAACAACAAAGCCAAATTTCAGCACAAGTAAGGCTGTAACTAACAGGTTTTTTGTCACACAGAAAGGTATAGCAAAACATAGGTAGTGACGCAGATTATGATAGGTATTTACTTTACAACTGGTTTAGGCTTTACACTGTGCTTTATGTGAAATAGTCTTTCAAGTTTAAAGTTAAATCTTACAGTTGGCTGCCCAAGTTTGCTGGATCAGTTATCAAAACTACAGACAAAACAGTTGGAAATCCTTTCCTTTTTGAGGGGCAGCCTAATTTGCACCAGATATTTGGCTGAATATGCTGGAAACTTGATAAAAGGGAATATATAGTATTTTCACTGATTGGCTTGACCTAGATCAATAATTTTTAAGAAAAACGAAATATAGTTTCAATTATATACAGTATGTACATGGGGAAAGCCATATATTGTCATTACATACTTGAAATATCTCCCATTTTGCAATGCTGCACAACACGTGCCTTGTTGGGTTTTTTTCCCCACAATGTATGTTTATCAATCAGCTGACTCATTGTAATTAAAAAAGTTATCTCACCATTTGATAAACAGACAGGCTGGTTAAATTGGAACTATGGGCATAATAAAACATAGTTTTTTTGACCTGTTGATCTAATTCCTTTAATAAGCCAAGCTGTCCAGCAAAGGTTTTGGTTACAGGGGCTGGAACAGACAATTTAACAATTCTTACAGCGGTCAAATTTTTTTTTACAAAAAAAAAAAAAATGGTAATACCTGTTGCGGTAACTGCTTAAAATGTTAGCTAAATTTGGACATTTATTTGTTTGTCTCTTACTTAAAGGTCTATGAATATGACATGTTCATCTAAACCTGGCCATAGATGGGTTGTTTTTTTTTTTTTTTTATTCAGAAAGCGAGCTGAACAGAAATAAATTAGCAGATTCCTCCGTTCACATAAATAAGTTGGATGGAGGAATCCCACCACCCACCAGAACATTGCCACTGATTGACAAAAGTTTTTCCATATACCAGATTACCAGAAGTTGATCTAATGACCAACTTCTGTTGAACAGGGGTGATCACATAAGGATTAAAACTCTGCTGGTCCCTGTTGAACCAGTTGAATTTTGATCCATCTATGGACAGCTTAATGCTATCATTTCAACCCTGACAACATTGCTTTACAATTTCACACCAAAAAGAATAGTGTTGTAAACCTATTACTGAAAGTGGAAAAATAACAGCTCTACTGCCATGATCAAAATGTAAAAAATATGTTAGACAGGACTGCTGTGTTATAACCTGAGTCCATGTTTTCTGTCATTTTAAACACTGGGGTTTGTTTGGACCAAGCTGGTACAAGTCCTCCACAGACACTGCCAGACCACAGCACTGCATAGTGTACTGTATGTAATTGATGCTATATACAGTATGATACAGAGCTCACAGCAGTCACATCACTAAGTAAAGAAAATACAGTGAGGGTAAAAAGTACTTGATCCCCTGCTGTTTTTGTACGTTTGAGCACTGACAAAGAAATCAGTCTATCATTTTAAAAAGGTAGGTTTATTGTATCAGTGAGAGACAGAATAACAAAAAATTCCAGGAAAACGCATTTCAAAAAAAGTTATAAATTGATTTGGATTTTAATGAGTGGAATAAGTATTTGATCATCTATCAATCAGCAAGATTTCTAGCTCCCAGGTGTCTTCTATACAGGTAATGAGCTGAGATTAGGAGCACTCTCTTAAAGGGAGTGCTCCTAATCTCAGCTTGTTACCTGTATAAAAGTCACCTGTCCACAGAATCAACCGATCAGATTCCAATTTCTCCACCATGGCCAAGACCAAAGAGCTGTCCAAGGATGTCAGGGACAAGATTGTAGGCCTACACAAGGCTGGAATGGGCTACAAGACCATCGCCAAGCAACTTGGTGAGAGGGTGACAACAGTTGGTGCGATTATTCGCTAATGGAAGAAACGCAAAATAACTGTCAATCTCCCTTGGTCTGGGGCTCCATGCAAGTTCTCACCTCCTGGAGTTTCAATGATCATGAGAATTGTGAGGAATCAGCCCAGAACTACATGGGAGACTCGTGTCAATGATCTCAAGGTAACTGGGACCATAGCCACCAAGAAAACAATTGGTAACACACTAAGCCATGAAAGACTGAAATCCTGCAGTGCCCGCAAGGTCCTGCTCAAGAAAGTACATGTACAGGCCAGGCTGAAGTTTGCTAATGAACATCTGAATGATTCAGAGGTGAACTGGGTGAAAGTGTTGTGGTCAGATGAGACCAAAATCAAGCACTTTGGCATCAACTCAACTCGCCGTGTTTGGAGGAGGATGGCTGCTTATAACCCCAAGAACACCATCTCCAACGCCAAATATGGAGGTGGAAACCTTATGCTTTAGGGATGTTTTTCTGCTAAGGGGACAGGACAACTTCACCACATCAAAGTATATAGATACGTTTTCACCATGTCAGAGATTGGTGTGTTGTTGCCACATCTCTTTTATATAGGAAAAAAGGAAACCTCTTTCAGTTAAAAACAAGACATAACAAAAAAAAATCAAAAGAACAAAAACGTAACAAAACTGCATAGCAAGCATAGAATTATATCATAAATACGCTTCGATTATTGAAAATCTCCGGTACCCGACATGTTTCTGGTTCAAGCCCTTCGTCAGGGATATTGGATAGGAGAATATGTAATCATAATTTGTCTAACAAAGTAAAATAAGAAAATCATAGCAATATGACATGGATTATGGCAGCCATACAAGAAGAGGACAAAAAGTTGTTCATGGGAAACCTACCATAAGGTAAGCAAAAACTGATCTGAAGGAGTATACTGTACTATGCGAACAGAAGAGGTTGATAAGAAATTGCCGAGGATAGCGTCACTGGAAGCCTATTAACATTGTTACCAGTGGTTCAAACAAATATCTTGTGTGGGCCCTCCATGAACTGGTTGGTCACAGATCAAGGTGGTACATGAAGTGCAGCAAAGGAGTTATGAAACTGCATATATAAAGACAAAGAAAACAGGAAAAAAAAAAAAGAAGAAAATGATAGAAGAGAAAAAGGAATAAAGAGCAAGAAAAAAGAAGGAAAGAAAAAGAAGAGAAAAGGGGAGAGAGAGAAACGAGAAGGAGAGAAAAGGAGAGAAGGAGAAAGAAGGAAACCAGGAAGCAGAGAAGAAAGTAGAGAAAAAAGAAACAGATTAGTAAGTCTTATCACGGCTGTAAAAAGATATGTACTGAGTACTGCAGCTGTCTGTATCAATATTGTGACCTAGCCACAAAAGCGAATGGAAGGAGTGTAACAAACAGTGTTTACTGGTAGTCAATCTGATGATGGTTGAGTGATGCTATCCAAGCCTCAAATATAGCCTTACTTAGTCCGTTTGTAGCACACTCAGGGTCACTTGAAACACCCCTCTCTAGAAGATGTCCATATAGAAAAGAGCTTATAAATTATTCAACGACCACTATGTACCTATATAACTCCAGCATCTCAAAGGAGGCTGAAGTGCTCACTGTATCTGTGGTTAATGCTGCTCATCCGCATCTGACATCCATCTCCTCCGGCAGTGCTATGGAACAGCACTGCTTAAGGCACAGCCACAGGGGCAGGTCAACAAATAGACAACCCCAGCCGTTTGGCAATTAGCAAAGTGTGAGGGCCTGTACCTCTGTCCACTAGCCAGTATCTGGTTATTGCCTGTATCCATAAACTGACACTGAGCACATCCCCCACATCTAAAGGTGCCCTTCCTTTTGCATGGGTCCCCTCTAATTTCCCTGTGCATTCACTGGGGACCAAGATATCTTTCAATGATTTGGTTCGTCAGTAGGTAATTTGGGGGTTTTCTGAGACAAACTGGTTTAGGAACAGATCAATACGTAAGATATGCCAGTGTCTGGCTAATATCTTTCTGATCTTTTCACGTTGTTTTGTATATGTTGTAACGATCCTAGTTTGCATGCTCCCCATGTTGGACTAATTCTTGTTCTTTGTCATGCCAAAAAGCAAATTCTGTCTAGTCTGGTCCCTCGCTCTTTTATATGCCTTTTTGAGACCAGTTGCTGAGTACCCTCTCTGTAGGAGTCTTGTCCTTAGATTTGCAGCTTCCGTTCAGAATGTGTCATCACTGGAGCAATTCCGTCAATATTTCCTGGGGAGGAACAGGAGCGAATAACAAAAAACACGTTACAGAAACCAAGGTTTCCACGCAGTCAACTTCAGTGGTGGTGGGATCTGATCACGTGTCTAAGTCAGGTAACTCACATAGTGGCCCCTCTGGGCAAGGGAAACAACAGGGATCTAGCACAAATCCTAAAACGAATCCAACAAATTCCGAGGAACCATCCGTGAAAATGACTGCTGATGGACCCTCGGAAGCCCATTGACATAAGGCACAAGGAGAAAAGATTGATGATCGTCTCAGTATTATCAATTTATCAGATTATAAATTATCGGATATTGAGACCCAAACATTAAACAAAGGACTAACATTCTGTCCAGATTCTAATGTTGATGTCTTTGAGACTATCAGAGATCTTCAACTCTTTGCTCAGAAACTAATTCTACAAAGTCTATATGCAAAACGCATGCAAAAAGATGAACCAACGATACAAAATTAGAAGGCCTTGAATGACCTGATCTCCCTTTTGGAGGATCAGGACAACAAGGTCCTAATAGATCAGGTAGACATTGAGGCTTTGCTTAACAAACAAGCAAGCTCAGATTCTACTAAAATTTGGGCAAGTCTGATCTGAAAAAGAAATCCAATAAATTCCCTTCCCCAAACCTCATCTCAACCTAGGCGCTTTACTTGCCATGACCAGACAGGAAATTCGGAATTTGAAACAAACCCTCTCATATGACAACCTATCTAGAGATGAGAAAGAGGCACTAGTGAAATTAACCAGTCAACAGCAATCAGCTTACTATTAAACCCTCAGATAGAGGGGGAACATTGTAAAATTTAACAACTGCCAATATAAAACTAGGTGCAAAAAAATCCTCTCCAATACGGCCTGGTATAAACCGATATCCAAATTGACCATTGAGAACTTTGACAAAAGATTTTATCTCCTGGTTGATCAGGCATATCTGAACAATACCATTAGTAAACAAACATGGGACTTTATATGTAGCAGCCACAAAGAGGATCCCCACTTTCTACGGCCTCCCCAAGGTCCACAAGGATCTTAAAAATCCACCCGGGAGACCAATAGTCTCCGGTAGGGGTAGCATAGCAGAAAACCTAAGTAGATACATGGACGAACAACTTTGACCCTTGGTAACGAATTTCCCTTTGTACATCAGGGATACATCAAATCTAGTACGAAACTTGGAAGGCCTTTCTATCCCACCAGATGCTATTCTGGTCACAGTGGATGTCGAGGCACTCTATAGCTCTATTAAACACAAAAAGGGACTTGAGGTCATTAAACACTTCATATCCCAGTCCCATAGGGATAACAAAGTTTTGCATATATTCATTCTGTCCTCTCGAGTTTATTCTAACACACAATGCTTTTTCCTTTGACGGCCCCCACTTCCTCCAGGTACAGGGTGTGGCAATGGGGACATGCTGTGCCCATCCTACGCCAACCTTTACCTGGGGGAATGGAAGAGTTTCTTTCTAGCGGACAAACATCTGAGTGCCCTCACTAATAACATAGTGATTTGGTACAGATATATTGGCGACATTTTTTTAATCTGGAACGGATCGGTTGACTTGTTGAATGTATCCTGGTGATGAGTCATAACAACTTCAACCTCAAATTCACAATGACACATGACCCCTACAAAGTAACCTTTCTGGACGTAACTATCATAAAGGACTTGGAGGGCCACCTCTTGAGCACATTATATCACAAAGAGACGGCTGACAACACAGTCCTATATTCCACTAGCTCCCACCCAAAATCCTTGATAAAATCAATACCCTATAGCAGTGATGGCGAACCTTGGCGCCCAGATGTTTTGGAACTACATTTCCCATGATGCTCATGCACTCTGTAGTGTAGTTGAGCATCATGGGAAGTGTAGTTCCAAAACATCTGGGGTGCCAAGGTTCGCCGTCACTGCCCTATAGCCAATATCTCCGCATCCAACAGAATTGCTCCAGTGATGAGACATTCTGAACGGAAGCCACAAATCTAAGGACAAGACTCCTACAGAGAGGGTACTCAGCAACTGGTCTCAAAAAGGCATATAAAAGAGCGAGGGACCAAACTAGACAGTGCACTAATTCAACCTGTGGAACATACACCTGTGCAAGAAAAAATATTTTAGATACTGCTAATTGGCGTCAATAGCAGGGGTACCTAGTGCTAACAAATATATCTGTTCAATTTGTGAATTAAGGTATAAACCTCACTAATGTGATAAAAAGTATAAAATAGGGCTGTTACTGATTAAAACTTTCATGTTTGTTTAATCAATTTTTTTTAAATCGATTAATCGACTAATTTCGATTAATTATAACGCACATACAGATCCAACTACTTTTAGCTGATTTAGCACCGTTGTTATGGCAACAGCTAAACATAGCGGAACATGGCTAGAATGTCACGTCATAAACTCAACCTCACCGGGCCCATAATCTCAGCCTTACCGTGCCCATAATCGCAGCCTCACCGTGCCCATAATCGCAGCCTCACCGTGCCCATAATCGCAGCCTCACCGTGCCCATAATGCTGTCTCACCGTGTCCATAATCGCAGCCTCGCAGTGCCTATAATGGCAGCCTCACCATGCCCATAATGCAGTCTCACCGTACCCATAATGCAGTCTCACCATGCCCATAATCGCAGCCTCACTGTAGTCAGTGCCTATGCCTGGATTATACAGTCTGCGGGCATCTCACACAGTCCGTGTGTCTCGGAGCTGAGTGTGAAAACTTTGGCCGCACTGTGAGAAAAGTCCCGCTCTCCTCCTAGATCAGCTAGTGTGATAGACAGAACACTGCGTCTATCACACAAGCTGATCTAGGAGGAGGGCAGGACTTTTCTCACAGCGCGGCCAAAGATTTCACACTCAGCTCAGAGACACACAGCGGGAGATGCCCGCAGACTGTGTATGACATATAGTGGAGGAGGAGGAGGAGGAGGGAGCGGAGCGCTGCGCTGCAGCCACAGCTTGTCCCAAAGCGGCCCCAGGGCAGGCAGCCTACCGATCAAAAAAATTTTGATTGATCAAAAAAATTAACAATCATTAATTTCTGCAGCCCTAGTATAAAACAATAAAACAAAAGGAAAAAGTGTGAAAAAAGTCCCAGACAAATTCTAATAAAGGAGGCTTGTGCGGAAAACTTGTTCCAATATGTGCCATGCAGCAAAAATCCAGTGATTCGTTCACCACCACTTCCACCTCTAGGTGAATTGCCTGTGAACTGGTGGATTCCCGCCGTTTTGCTCAGTACAGAGCCTGCGCTTTTTAACCTGCGATGGTCTGCATTTAGTTGCTGCTCCGACACAGGCGGTCAGTGTTCTTCGTACCATTGTAAACACCTGGAAGAAGGTGAGAGTGTGAACATAGCTCACTGTAAAATGATTCTATGGTACAAGCAGCTTTCAACTTATAACCAGGTGCCAGTGGGGACCGAGCAGTTTAAAGAGTCATGGCAGAACAGAGAACCCATTGTATGAAACGGTTCCTTCATGGCAATCTTTAATGAGCAGATTCCACTATATGCTACAAGGACTCCTGGCGATCCTGGATACAGTGTACGTTTTCTTATGATCTTGGAAGATCTCTATACCTATGATGTGACTTGACCCGTGGGGTTTCCCTTTGAAGTGAGCAGGCGATTCACATAGAGGTGGCCGTAGTGGTGAATGTATCACTGGATTTTTGCTGCATGGCATATATTGGAACACGTTTTCCCCACGAAGTGGATCCTTGTCTCATTTATTAAAATTTGTCTGGGACTTGTTTCTCACTTTTTCCTTTCGTTTACCATTGTAGGTGTGAGATCACTATTCTAACGGTTGCAGCTGTTCATTGGTTTCTTCTAATTCTTTTTTTCTATTTCAAAATATTCACATTATTTACACATAGTAGCACTTAAGGTACTATACAGTATCTCACAAAAGTGAGTACACCCCTCACATTTTTGTAAATATTTTATTATATCTTTTTCATGTGACAACACTGAAGAAATTACACTTTGTTACAAAGTAAAGTAGTGAGTGTACAGCTTGTATAACAGAGTAACTTTGCTGTCCCCTCAAAATAACTCAACACACAGCCATTAATGTCAAAACCGCTGGCAACAAAAGTGAGTACACCCCTAAGTAAAAATGTCCAAATTGAAATTGGGCCCAAAGTGTCAATAGTTCACCAGAGCTTCAAAGGTTGCCACTGGAGTCCTCTTCCACTCCTCCATGACGACATCACGGAGCTGGTGGATGTTAGAGACCTTGCGCTCCTCCACCTTCCACTGGAGGTTGCCCCACAGATGCTCAAAAGGGGTTTAGGTCTGGAGACATGCTTGGCCAGGCTGTCACCTTTACCCTCAGCTTCTTTAGCAAGGCAGTGGTCGTTTTGGAGGTGTATTTGGGGTCATTATGTTGGAACACTGCCCTGCGGCCCAGTATCTGCAGGGAGGGGGATCATGCTCTGCTTCATTATGTCACAGTAAATGTTGGCATTCATGGTTCCCTCAGTGAACTGTAGCTCCCCAGTGCCAGCAGCACTCATGCAGCCCCAGACCATAACACTCCCACCACCATGCTTGACTGTTTCCACCCGGTCGCCGCAACACACGCTTGACACCATCTGAACCAAAGACGTTTATCTTGGTTTCATCAGACCACAGGACATGGTTCCAGTAATCCATGTCCTTAGTCTGCTTGTCTTCAGCAAACTGTTTGCGGGCTTTCTTGTGCATCATCTTTAGAAGAGGCTTCCTTCTGGGACGACAGCCATGCAGACCAATTTGATGTAGTGTGTGGCATATGGTCTGAGCACTGACAGGCTGACCCCCCCACCCCTTCAACCTTTGCAGCAATGCTGCTAGCACTCATATTTGCAAAAGACAACCTCTGGATATGATGCTGAGCACGTGCACTCAATTTCTTTGGTCAACCATGGCGAGGCCTGTTCTCAGTGGAACCTGTCCTGTTAAACCTCTGTATGGTCTTGGCCACCATGCTGCAGCTCAGTTTCAGGGTCTTGGCAATCTCCTTATAGTCTAGGCCATCTTTATGTAGAGCAACATTAATTTTCTTCAGATCCCCAGAGAGTTCTTTGCCATGGGGGTGCCATGTTAAACTTACAGTGACCAGTATGAGAGATTGAGAGCAATAACACAAAATTTAACACACCTGCTCCCCATTCACACCTGAGACCTTGTAACACTAACGAGTCACATGACACAGGTGAGGGAAAATGGCTAATTGGGCCCAATTTTTACATTTTCACTTAGGGGTGTACTCACTTTTCTTGCCAGCGGTTTAGACATTAATGACTGTGTGTTGAGTTATTTTGCGGGGACAGCAAATTTACACTGTTAAACAAGCTGTACACTCACTACTTTACATTGTAGCAAAGTGTCATTTCTTCAGTGTTGTCACATGAAAAGACATAATAAAATATTTACAAAAATGTGAGGAGTGTTCTTACTTTTGTGAGATACTGTATATACAGCCTCAAATTCTTAATGACTTGGAGAGGATCTGCAAAGAGGAGTAGGACAAAATCCCTCCTGAGATGTGTGCAAACCTGGTGGCCAACTATAAGAAACCAAAAAAGGGGGGGAATTGGGAAATTGGGACTTTATATGAGGCTATACTGGCTGGGTAGAACCATGTGCCTCCATCCCTGTCAACTATGGCGAAACATACACTAAAGCGGCCAAGGCAGCAAAGTGTAGCAAGAGAAGTGGGACTTTAAATGAAGCTTGTGGTGACAAAAAGAACAAAGTGGTGGACGATAAAAAATTGTTTAATATTGCATAGAAACATATTTAACCAACTTAAAATTGCACATACATGAGGATGCACCCATAACTAGGCGCCAGACTCTATAGTAGCAACAACTGGTAATAACATGTTTACAATCATATACAATAATAGCAAAGTTTAGGGAGTCCGCCAGTGTTCATGCAATGTAAAAACATTCAAGAGGTAACAACTGCACAGTCAATAGTTCTTAGATCCTTCATAGGTAGAATTGTAAAAACTTTCATAACATAATAGGTGTATAAATGGTTCACAACATCAATTAGCTCGACGAATTTTGCGGCTTAAAACCACTCTTCAGGAGCAGATATGCAAATTGTCTGTAATGAAAAATGTGTAGATACTCAATAACGAAGTTGGGGGAGTATGGGTAAACTTCCACCCAAGAACCCAAGACACATGACGTCCAGGTCAGCAGGTCAGCCCAAAGTCAGTAACGGGAGCCGAGAGGGCGCTTCCAATGGCGCCAACCAACACAGACAGCAAACACGGCAGACCAGCACTCCCAGGCTCACCTGGTGTGAAAAAAATGGTGGAAAAACCTCAAAGTGTAGGACAATGTGAAAAAAACAAACAAATGTGGTTGCAATGGTAAGAGAATAGGAATAGGGGGGGGGGGGGGGAGAGAAAAGGAGGGCAAACTAGAGGGGAAAGTGGTGGAGGGGGGAAAAAGATGATTGGTGGTCAACCAGAGGTGAAGGTGAGAGACCATGGTAGAAGCGTACTGGAGCCCTCCTCCCCCCGCCCATCGTCTGAGGCTCGGGGGGTGGCCACGCCACCACTGTGCATCGACGTCACACACACACGCCGGATGTATGGCGTCTGTGACGTGGCCCTTCCGGCGGTTGCTTTCTATCTGCGCGAGCGGTGGGAGGGTTCGGTGCCGGTCAACTTTTTGCCTATGCGTTGACGTCCGGACGCCCCTCCCCTTACACTCGTGTGGTGTGGCGTTGGGGGCGGGTCCGTGGCGGCGCATATATGCGGGCGGCGGCCCCGACGTGTTCCAGTGCTCCCTGAGCTCCCTGCCAGTCAGGCTCCACGGTTTTGGTTGGACTGCTCGTTCCTTCCTTTCCATCAGGTACACTTCCCAGCCTCTCCCACTTCTTTCTCTCCCCCACACTGGGCGTTTTGGTGTTGACCTTCTACCATGGTCTCGGGCCACCCCCCGAGCATCAGATGACGGGCGGGGGGAGGAGGGCTCCAGTACGCTTCTACCATGGTCTCTCACCTTCACCTCTGGTTGACCACCAATCATCTTTTTCCCCCTCCACCACTTTCCCCTCTAGTTTGCCCCCCTTTTCTCCCCCCCCTCCTATTCCTATTCTCTTACCATTGCAACCACATTTGTTTGTTTTTTTTCACATTGTCCTACACTTTTAGGTTTTTCCACACCAGGTGAGCCTGGTCTGCCGTGTTTGCTGTCTGTGTTGGTTGCCGCCATTGGAAGTGCCCTCTCGGCTCCCGTTACTGACCTTGGGCTGGCCTGCTGACCTGGACGTCATGTGTCTTGGTGTACATACCTAGTAAGTTTACATGCCCTACCCGGGTTCTTGGGTGGAAGTTTACCCATACTCCCCCAACTTCGTTATTGAGTATCTACACATTTTTCATTACAGACAATTCGCATATCTGCTTCTGAAGAGCAGTTTTAAGCCGCGAAACACGTCGAGCTAATTGATGTTGTGAACCATTTATACACCCATTATGTTATGAAAGTTTTTACAATTCTACCTATGAAGGATCTAAGAACTATTGACTGTGCAGTTGTTACCTCTTGAATGTTTTTACATTGCATGAACACTGGCGGACTCCCTAAACTTTACTATTATTGTATATGATTGTAAACATGTTATTACCAGTTGTTGCTACTATAGAGTCTGGCGCCTAGTTATGGGTGCATCCTCATGTATGTGCAATTTTAAGTTGGTAAATTATGTATCTATGCAATATTAAACAATTTTTATCGTCCACCACTTTGTTCTTTTTGTCACCATGAGCTTCATTTAAAGTCCCACCTCTCTTGCTAAACTTTGCTGCCTTGGCTGCTTTAGTGTATGTTTCGCCAACTATAAGAAACATCTGACCTCTGTGATTGCCAACAAAGGTTTTGCCACCAAGTACTAAGTCATGTTTTTTGAAGGAGTCAAATACTTATTTCACTCATTAAAATACAAATCAATTTATAACTTTTTGGAAATGCGTTTTTATGGATTTTTTTTTTCACTGCAAAAAAATACTTACCATTAAAATTATAGACTGATCATTTCTTTGTCAGTGGGCAAATGTACAAAATACTTTTTTCCCTCACTGTAGTTGGTTTTGCCAGCTTGGCCCAGACAAACTGTTTTTTTCTACCATAAATTTTTATTGATTATTGACATAAAAAGGAAAATACTAACTGTCGCAGTTACATATGATGAGTGAGAAGATTCACAGTATACAGAAGAAGTATAAGGTAATATATGTGAATATGGAAAATTCAAACAATATCTGTACATTTATAATGGAAGATTAAATAATCGCATAAAATCTTAAATGGTGATTATGGAACAATAATGAATGATAATAAAGATTATATTATCAATAATAATATAAAGGAATTCTTAAGCTATAGCCGTCAATCTACCATCATGGTGTAGATATGAAGATCTGGGATATGGGAAAGGGAAAAGAGAAAAGAAAGAAAGGACCAGAGAGGAAGTCATGAATGAGGACCAAGAGAGTGTATATCAAAATGAGCAAGTAATTAGATCATAAATGTAACAAGGATTTATTAAAGTCTCGTGGGTGGTATGACTTAATCAAGGAGATCAGATTTTCTCAAATTTATGGATTTTTTCATGAAGAATGCCAGCAAGTTTTTCACTTATATTATTACATATACATCATCTTGTTCTTAACTAAAGTAGAAGTAGGTAAGGAGGGCCACTAACATTTTGCTAAAGTTTATTTGGTTGCAGTAAATAGGAATGTGAGCAGATGGAACTGGTCATTAGTGTAATTGGGCGTTTTCCAATTTAGCAATGCCTCCTTTGGATTTTTTGGATTTTTTTGTAGTTTTATACCCAATAGTGTAGGTATCATTCAGTAAACGTTAATCCAGAAATGTTTAATTTAGGGGCAATCTCACCAGATGTGTAGAAGTATGCTGGTTGTTTGGCAGCTTTGTAAACATTTATCAGAGATGGGAGAGTTAATTTTAGCCAGAGGTTGGGGAACCATACAGTATATCAATGCATCAATAATTTATTAGATTCAATTGTTGGTAAGGAAGATTAGACGAATGGCTTTATTGTGTATAAAACATATAAGACAATCCACACGGGCAGGGGAACAAAGGTAGACGTGTTTCACACGGAATCGAGCTTTATCAATACTATATGGAAATGCGAGTGTAGTATTGATTTTATATATATATATATATATATATATATATATATATATATATATATACACACACACACAAACACATTTCAGAATCTGAATTCAGGTGTATCCAATTCCACACTCGCATTTCCTGTTTCAAGTTCCAGGTTTCCCGTCATGCACATTCATATTTAAACAACATTTAATATAGTATGAACAATGCAAGAACAATAATAAAACAACAGAAAACAAAGAAAGAAAAAAAAAAGAAGGAAACTATTTAACAAGCGTTGTTCTTAAAACAGTACATGAACAAACCAAAAACGAAAACTAAAAACATTTATAAGTATAGCATACAAGAAACCGTGGAGGATATAAAAAGAGGACATCATGTGGATATCAGTATGCATGAAAAATACAAATATAGGTATGAATACCTGAAAATGTATATATACATGCCACCATGAAGTTCATACAGAAGGAAAGGAGGTGGATTTATGAATTATGAATTTGTAAACTATAGATTATAAACTGTAAACATCATTAACCAACACCCGCACTCACATGTCAAACGTGTATGTGCAGGTGTATACATGTATTGCCAACAGACAACCGTGCCTAATTAGATCCGTAGCATCAGTCAATTGTCTATTGCAGGGGTCCTAAAACTTTTTAGACAGGGGGCCAGTTCACGGTCCCTCAGACTGTTGGGGGGCCGCACTATAGTTTAAAAAAATATGAACTAATTCCTATGCACACATCTTATTTGTAGTGCAAAAAAAAAAAACAGGAAAAAACAGTACAATATTTAAAATAAAGAACAATTGTGATCAATATGAACTTATCAGTATTTCACAGACTCCCCTCATTACAGAACCACTCCCAATCACAGACCCCCCCTCCCCATCACAGACTCACCCCATAACAAATCCCCCCATCACAAAGCCCCCCAACACAAACTCCTCTCCATCACAAAGCCCCCCATAACAGATTCCCCCATATCACATACTTCCCCCATAATAGACGCCTCATCACAGACTTTCCCCATATCACAGATCCCCCCCATAGCACAGACCCCCCCCCATAGCACAGACCCCCCCCCATAGCACAGACCCCCCCCCATAGCACAGACCCCCCCCCATAGCACAGACCCCCCCCATAGCACAGATCCCCCCCATAGCACAGATCCCCCCCATAGCACAGATCCCCCCCATAGCACAGATCCCCCCCATATAACAGATCCCCCCATATCACAGACTCCCCCATATCACAGACCTCCCCCATATCACAGACTCCCCCATATCACAGACCTCCCCCATATCACAGACCTGCCCCATATCACAGATCTCCCCATATCACAGATCTCCCCATATCACAGATCTCCCCATATCACAGATCCCCCATAACAGACTCCCCCCATATCACAGACTCCCCTCATCGATATTACACTGCCGCCCCTTGTATAATATCACAGCACTCCCACTCCCCTCTGTTACCTGTATCACACAAGACACGAAGCATGGTAGGTCCGGACAATGGGCGGGACTTTGCAAGTGAAAGGCAGGTGATTGATTCCTGGGACCGCCCCGATGCCTAGTAACCAATCACCTGCTTCTTAACACAAAAGGTCCTTTGTCCAGACCTGTCATGTTTGCCGTCCTGTGTGATAAAAGTAGCAGAGGGCAGGGGGAGTGCTGCGATGTTAAAGGGGCAGTCCGCGGGCCGGATAAAATACGCTGGAGGGCCGGATTCGGCCCACGGGCCGTAGTTCGAGGACCCCTGGTCTATTGTATACACTGGTCAATCATAATAATGGGTTAAATCCCATTCAAAGTTTAAGCCCTGCGAAATTCTAGTTATATATATAATATCCTAAAGCTGTCATCTCCTCGTTTTGGTGTTTTAAGGAGGTGATTTGTGTCAAGGAAGTATTGCCATTGTGGATCTCATTAAAATGTCTGGCAACGTTAGTGGCATATTCCTTTTCAGTATTTGCGAACGTGGTCGTTCAATTGATCTCTCAGTCTTCTAGTGGTGTGACCAATATACTGAATGCTACATTCTTTACATTTAATTAAATAAATCACATGTCTAGTGTTGCAATTAATATATATCCCTATGCTGTAGGACCTGCCACTAATGCTGGAAGAGAAACTATCACCCCTTATTATACGTGGGCAACATGGGCATACATTGGCTCCACATCTGTAGTTACCCACAAAATCAAGTCATGTCTTATTGGGAATGCTGGAACAAAAATCACTAGGTGATAAAGCATTACCCAAGGACAGTGCCTGTCTGGATACCACTTTGATCTCTTTAGTTAGAATATTGGCATATGTATTGTCCTCATATTTAATGGGTATATATCTCTCAACAATCCTCTTGATAATTGCTGTTGTATTAGTTGAGCAATGTGCTGTGGTATGCCAAATATGGTGCCATTCTTTTCCACTAACTTCTCACCTAGATCTTCCTTCCATTTCATCATATCTGAATGTGGGAAGAAGACCCATCTTCCAAGGATGAATGTAAAAATGATAGTGATAATCCCTTCAGCATTAGGATTATGTAAACAGAATTTCTCAAAAGGGTTAGTGCCGGTTCACACAGGGGCGACTTGTCAGGCGACCTAGCCGCCTGACAAGTCGCCTCCCGTTCTGTACAATGGAACCGTTCTAAAAGGAGCGACGCAAGTCGCTCCGACTTAAAAAAAGGTTCCTGTACTACTTTGGGGGAGACTTGGGGCGACTTGCATAGACTTCTATACAGAAGTTGTTTTGCAAGTCGCCGTGGCAGTCGTGTGCAGGTCGCCTCGGTGAGGCGATCTGCAAGTCGTGCCGCCCCTGTGTGAACCGGGGCTTAGGGTTTGAAGTGAAGAAGAGCTAATACTGTGTCACAAAATTCTTAATTTGGAGATTTCCCAAGAAGGTAAGTTGTGTAGTGTTTTCATAGCAGATAGGTCTAAAACATTTGTGGATGATATTAGGTTATAAATTTTGTATAGATGGTTGGAGATACCCTGAAGTGAAAATTGGATTGTGTGTAATAGTAAGTAAAGGGGAATAAGAGGACATAAGGTTCCCATTGAATTTAAAATTTTCCCAAATTAAAAGGGAGTGTTTATTAATGGGTTTAGAAACCCTTTTATGGAATCATTTGGGTAACCATAGAATAGTCTCAATGGAGGTAGGCAGTGGTGTATTTAGGTTTTGTGCTGCCCTAGGCCTGACTAAACTCACGCACCCCCTAATTTAAGTATGACCCACCCCTTCCTTTTTAAGACCCATGCTGTCAACTTCATGAGAGGAGGACAGAGGGACGCCATGGAAGAAGGACGCCGTGGGAGGACGACAGAGGGACGCCGTGGGAGGACGACAGAGGGACGCCGTGGGAGGACGACAGAGGGACGCCGTGGGAGGACGACAGAGGGATGCCGTGGGAGGACGACAGAGGGACGCCGTGGGAGGACGACAGAGGGACACCGTGGGAGGAAGACAGAGGGACGCCGTGGGAGGACGACAAAGGGACGCCGTGGGAGGACGACAAAGGGACGCCGTGGGAGGACGACAGAGGGACGCCGTGGGAGGACGACAGAGGGACGCCGTGAGAGGAGGATAGAGAGACGCCGTGAGAGGAGGACAGAGGGTGCAATGGGACTGTCAGGGCTGGGCTCAGCCCTTCCTTCTCAGAGAAGGCCGCTCAACTGTCAGTTAATTTCCAGCTCTAATCTTTCCACAGTGACTCACCTGGTGATGATATCCTGCTCGTCAGTCCTGCTGGCTACTTAAGCCTCTCAGTTCAGATCCTCTCTGTCTTTTCCTTGGTCAACATTTCAAGAGACTCTCTCCTGTGTTCCCATTAAGACTTGCTTGGCTGACGTCCCTTCTGGTTCCTGATCCTGGTTGCTGTTCCACTACGCTGATTCTCCAGTTTCTTGATTTCCTGGCTTGTTCTGAACTACGCTGATCCCTGGCTCCCTGACGTCCTGTCTTGTCTGACTATCCGTTCCGGTTACCGAACTCTGGCTATGTTTTGACCATGTTTGCTCTGTTTACCTTTTATTAAACAGTGTGATTTTTACTGCATTTCTGTCTCAGTCTGATTCATGGTTCCTGACAGGGAGGAGGCCAGTGGGACGCCGTGGGAGGAGGACAGAGATAAGGTATGGCTCTCTTCTACTAACCTCAAAGTTTCTTGTCCTTAAAGGAAACTTGAGCCAAGATTTATCGGTCCATTCGAAATTAAGAGGGAGATTAACCCGTTGGCATTTGAACTTTCCCTGCCAAGCTCATACAAGATTCATCCTGTATTCCACGTCTCCCTGCTGAAACTAGAGGTACCCAGCCCATTTCCTGGAAGAGAAGAATCACCTCCACCTCCAGTCTCGGTTGGAGACAAAATGAAATTCGAGGTAGAAGCCATTGTGGACTGTTGTAAGAGAGGTAGTCAAAATCAGTTCCTTATTAAATGGAAGTGGTATCCTGCAGAGGAAAATTCATGGGAACCTGCAAACAATATACATGCTCCTAGGCCTTTACAGCTATTTTGCAATAGATATCCTGAAAAATTGGCTTGTTTGGGCATCCGAAGGCTGCCCCTTGGGGGGGGCACTGTCAGGAAAACGGCCATAGGACTGGCAATGTCGCCAATACTCATAGCTTCACTAGACAAACCTCCAGACGCATTGGCGAATGCAGATGCGCAACGGCGCTAAAGCTAGCACGCAGGTGCAGGTTGTGATAGATGCTGACGCCCACTGCCTATATAAACCCACTGCTGAGATCCATGAGTTGCTGGATTATTGTTAGCTCCCCTGTGTTCCTGCATTCTGATCTTGGACTTCCCATTGAACGACCTGGCTTTCTCCACCCACTTATCCTGATCTCCTGGCTTGACCCCTGGCTTATATTCTGACCTACTTCTGCCTGCTCCACTGCTTGATCCCGGCTTGGCTCACCAACTCTGCTTCTGCCTGTTTTACTGTGAATGACCTCGGCTTGTTCCAGTGACCCTACCTGAATCCAGAATCTGCTTATGGACTGATCTTACTGTGTATGACCCCTGGCCTGGCTTCTGACTCTCCTACCGGATTTCCCAGCTACCCGCAACATCTGGCTCCTTTATAGCACGCCTGCCACACAGTGCATCCAGCTTTCTTCAGCTGCTTCATGGTGATCAAGTCATCAGGCCACAGCCACCGGCAAACCCTGCTTCTTTGGGCACTGCATTCCCTGTTCCACCTTCAGGATTGCACTGCACCTTGGCCTCCAACTAGACTTCTGACAGACGCCGTGGGAAGAGTACAGATGGATGCCATGGGAGGAGGACAGAGGGATGCTGCAGGGAGACGACAGAGGGATGCCGTGGGAGAAGGACAGAGGGACACCATGGAAAGGGGACAGAGGGACGCTGTGGTGAGGGGGACAGAGGGACACCATGGGGAGGGGGACAGAGGGACACCATGGGGAGGGGGACAGAGGGACGGCGTGGGAAGGGGGACAGAGGGATGGCGCGGGAAGGGGGACAGAGGTACGCCGTGGGAAGGGGGACGCCACGGGGATGGGGACAGAGGGACACAGAGGGGACGGGGACAGAGGGACGCCGCAGTGAGGGGGACAGAGGGATGCGGCATTTGCGGGAAGAGGTGGGTAAGAGGATATGTGCTGGGGTGTGCTTTGGGAGGGGAGAGGAGAGGATCAGACCCCCACTAGCAAATATATTCTCCCCTCCCAAAGCACATATCCCTTTACCCCCCTCCCCTCCCATCACTCCATGTGTGCACCTGTTATCTGCCCTCCTCTACCCCCTTCCCGGTTACCATTTCCCTCTCTGGTTGCACACAGCACACATAGCAGCACGGCTCTCTCAATGAAGTTATGTTCCTCCTCTGGGCTCCTCCTCCTCCTGTGTACACAGGAACATTGGAGGCGAGAAGGAGGAGGAGCCGAGGAGTGTGTTCAGCTGTGAGTGGGGAGAGAGGGGTGGCCGATTGCGGGACCCCGGGCCGCAGATGTCCCGGGTGCCCGCGCTAGCGCATCCCTGTCTAGCCAGTTACTTGAGCATAATGCCGAAACTTGTGGCACTGAGCTCCGGGATTCAGCTGTGCGGCTCTGCATGCGAGAGGAGGGGAAAGGCTTTTTTCGTGCAGGGGGCAACAAAGTGCCGTCCTAGGCCTGGGCCTTGTTGGCCTAGGCCAAAATACAGCACTGGATATAGGATCTAATAGAGATGCTGCAGTGGAGGTCCAAAGAGGTGGGTCTTTATATTTATGATAAGCTGTAAGTTGAGCTATTTGTGCTGAACAGTCGTAAAATGTTACATTTGGGACTGCAAGACCTCCTGTGTCTTTAAGCTGAAAGAGAGTTTTACGATTGACTCAGTGTTTAACCTTGTTCCAGTTAAAGGCAAATATCAGGTTATGAATTGATCGCAATATGCGGGAGCGTATCTTAACTGGGAGTACACAAAATAAACAGAGCAATTTAGGGAGGATAACCATTTTATCAACGATGTGTCCCTCTCCCAACCATGAGATCTGGTATCTTTTCCAGGTCTCAAGAAGGGTGTGCGCAAATGTCGTATGACAGAAGGGTAGTTGGCAGCATATAGAGACTCATAAGATGTACTACGTAGAGGGTTCTTTATTGTAAGAGCAGCAAGGATGTGGAATTCCCTTGTAACTATGTAGTAAGTAAGATAGACACCTATAATGAGGTATATTCCCATGGGAAAGAAAAGTTTGTTTTGATATGGGAGATAGTTTCAACAGGGAAATTAATATTGATAGCTTTAGATTTGTCATTATTGATGTGTAGGCCAGATATAGTTTGAAAGTTATTCAGTTCTTTTTATAAGTTAGGGAAAGCAGTTAGAGGGTTTGTTATGACCATAACTGCATCATCTGCAAAGAGACACAGTTCATGATTATGTCCTGCAAATTCAAAGCATCTGATATTCATGTTATTTCTTAGAGAAATTGTTAGAGGTTCAATGACAAGTACAAATAATGGTAAAAGAGGACATCTGTGTCTGATACCTCTCTACATTTCTAAATAAGATGAGCAAAAGCCGGTATGGAGGACAGATGCTTGTAGTGTATTATAAGGGTGTTTACCCATCTACAAAAATTGGGTTTTCCAAGAGGAAAGTCAGATATCGGCCATAGAACTGTACCAAATGCTTTCCTGATGTCTAAAGACAAGAGGAAAGTAGAGATATTGTAGATTTAGCGGTCTGAATAATATGTAAAATTCTGCGTATATTATCGCTCGTTCGCTTCCTAGGCATAAAGCCAACTTGGTCTTTTCCTATTAATTTGGTTATATCAGTGTTTAGACAGATTGCTAATATCTTAGCAAGAATTTTAGAGTCGTAATTAGGTAGGGAGATTGGACAGAAATTAGACCATGATGTAGTGTAAGTATTTGGTTTATCTATCTTACATATAGAAGCAAGGAGTGTATTGGAATCCAAAGTATCCCCTTTGAGAAGAGCATTGTGATAAGATGATAATTGTACACATAGTATAATATACTGTATCTACACATTTTTCTATAATAGAGGGCAAATAGGCCATCCGGACCAGGTTTCTTCTGGATTTTAGGTGATTTGATAGCAGTGGTGGCTGGTGCTCCATTTTTTTTGGGGGGGGGGGGGGTGGCAAACAAAAACAACTGGAACCCCCCCCCTCGGTGGGTGATACTCATGCAGTCAGGCTCTGGCTTCTGTGTTGGCAGAGACGCAGAGCAGAGAGATCGCTCCGATGAGGATGACCATCTCCCGAATCTTCCTGTACATTGCCCCTGGTATCGGCCAATACAGTCGCGGCTCCTCTTGGCCAGTCGGGTCTTAAGACCCGCTTCCTGATTGACCTGGAGGAGAAGCAGGAAGACAATAGTGAATATTAATTCGCTATTGTCACACAACTTGGTGAGCTCAGGGCGCAGTGCTCTGCACCCCAAGCCCACCCTTTTTTGAAGCCAAATAAAGCCTCAGGCTCTAATCATGTGCTTAAAAAAAAAAACCATTGAAATCCATGCGTCCGGCACCATGCATTTAGATTAGGGGCCGGGCGCATGGATTAGGGGGCTAGCTAGCGATTTATTATAAGTAATAGGGGCCTGGTAAAGTTTAGCCAATTGGTTTTGAAATATTTCTAAAATTTTAATTGGATTACTGGTTATGGTGGATAAGTTGATTTTCAATCTAACTGGTTTAATTGTAGGGTCGGATTTGCATAATCTGTTAGCTAAAAGAGTATGAGGTTTATTACCAAATATGTAGAATTTGTTTTTTGTCCATCTGAAATATTTTTCAAAAAAGTGACAGAAAACATGGCGTTAGGCTTTCATGCTAGTGATAGACTGCATTACATGTGTATTTTTTTTTTACATTTTAACCATTATTACATTTGTAAGTTAAATACAGCACTCTCGCTTGTGGTAAGGCTACAAAACTCTAAATATGGAACAACAAGCTGTCAGGGCTGGGCTCAGTCCTTCCTTCTTGGAACTGGCTGCTCAGCTGTCGGCTAATTGCCAGCTCCCCAGCTGTTGTTGATTCTGCTCGTCAGTCCTGCCTATTTAAAGCCGTCCAGCTCACTTGATCTCTGCCTTCACCTTTGTCAACATCACAGAGACTTTCTCCTGCGTTCCTGTTGAAGACTTGCTCAGCTGACGTCCCTTCTGGCTCCTGATCCTGCTTGTTGTACTACTACGTTCATCTCTGGCTCTCTTACATTGGCTTGGCTAACTACCCGATCCGATTACTGAACTCTGGCTTGTTTTGACCATGCTTACTCTGTTTACCTTTTTATTATTATTATTAAACAAGTGTGATTTAACTATACTTCTGTCTCGGTCTAATTCCTGGTTCCTGATAGTAGGCAAAGGCCATGAATTCAGACGATACAGGCAATACTCTTGTTGGTAATATTTTTTCCAGATTGGGTGAGCAAGATCACCGCATGGATCAGTTTGCCATGGCGCACGGCTTACCTGGAATCTCCCACTGTGGCTGCTCCGGTACAACTTGAGTTGCATGCCGTCCCTGCTGCTGTGCCAGTCTCTGTGCAGGCACCCCCCTCGAGTATTACCCCTATAAGAGGTTTGTCTGGTTCCACTCCGCTTCCCCAACGATTTGGGGGTGATCCAGTTCAATGCAGAGGTTTCTCAACCAGGTTGAGATATACTTTGAGATGCTGCCCCAGGCGTTTCCCACGGACAGAAGCAAATGACCCCTGATGACGTTAGAACGCACTGACGAAACCGGTAGGGTGTTTTGAACCTGACACGCAGTTGAAGTGCTAGCGGCATTTCCGTTTTGCACAGGGATCTGCCTGCCCAGCTGCTATGAAAGTTTTAACTGGTTTTTACTTCGTTCAATAACTTTGATACACTTAACCATGGGAGCCTTTTACCTTTTTCCAATCTATGGCATTAATGGTCTGGTATGACCAATCCTGCAATAATATTTTGCACTTGCACTTTATTAGAGAGCGCGGTGCTAATTAATTTATCAATTAATTATTCTCTATCCAGAAGCAAAGTAGGTTTCGTGATATCTTTGCTTTTTTGAGAGATCCTTGGCCTGGGCAAACCCTCTATGGGAGATGCAAAAACCTGTTGTCTTGAGTTACCCTGAGTTTGTGGCCTCCTTTAACCACTTGCCAACCGCCTAACGCAGATATACTGTGGCAGAATGGCACGGGCAGGCAAAATCACGTACCTGGTACGTGATTGCCTTCCCGCGGGCGGGGGGTCCGATCGGACCCCCCCGGTGCCCGAGGCGGTCGGCTTTGGTCTGGGAGCGATGAGAGGTGAGGGGGAGACCATCCATTCGTGGCCCCACCCCTCGCGATCGCTCCCAGCCAATGAGAATCATTCCTCTGCTGCTGTATGCTAAACAGCAGCAAAGGAAATGATGTCATCTCTCCTCGGCTCGGTATTTTACGTTCCGGCGCCGAGGAGAGAAGACTGCAATGTGAGTGCACAACACTACACACACAGTAGAACATGCCAGGCACACTTTACACCCCCCATCACCCCCCAATCACCCCTCCCCCCCCCCCGTCACACTGACACCAAGCAGTTTTTTTTTCTGATTACTGCATGGTGTCAGTTTGTGACAGTGAGTATGGTAGGGCAGTTAGTGTTAGCCCCCTGTAGGTCTAGGGTACCCCCCTAACCCCCCCCTAATAAAGTTTTAACCCCTTGATCACCCCCCGACGCCAGTGTCACTAAGCGATCATTTTTCTGATCGCTGTATTAGTGTCACTGGTGACGCTAGTTAGGGAGGTAAATATTTAGGTTCGCCGTCAGCGTTTTATAGCGACAGGGACCCCCATATACACCGTATAACTGTTACGGGTGACGCTGGTTAGTTTGTTTATTTTTTATAGTGTCAGGGCACCTGCCGTTTATTACCGAATAAAGGTTTAGCCCCCTGATCGCCCGGCGGTGATATGCGTCGCCCCAGGCAGCATCATATTAGCGCCAGTACTGCTAACACCCACGCACGCAGCATACGCCTCCCTTAGTGGTATAGTATCTGAACGGATTAATATCTGATCCGATCAGATCTATACTAGTGTCCCCAGCAGTTTAGGGTTCCCAAAAACGCAGTGTTAGCGGAATCAGCCCAGATACCTGCTAGCACCTGCGTTTTGCCCCTCCCCCCGGCCCAGCCCACCCAAGTGCAGTATCGATCCATCACCGTCACTTACAAAACACTAAACGCATAACTGCAGTGTTCGCAGAGACAGGCCTGATCCCTGCGATCGCTAACAGTTTTTTTGGTAGCGTTTTGGTGAACTGGCAAGCACCAGCAGCCCAGTACACCCCAGTCGTAGTCAAACCAGCACTGCAGTAACACTTGGTGACGTGGCAAGTCCCATAAGTGCAGTTCAAGCTGGTGAGGTGGCAAGCACAAGTAGTGTCCCACTGCCACCAAGAAGAAGACAAACAGGCCCGTCGTGCCCATAATGCCCTTCCTGCTGCATTAGCCAATCCTAATAATTGGGAACCCACCGCTTCTGCAGCGCCCATACTTCCCCATTCACATCCCCAACCAAATGCAGTCGGCTGCATGAGAGGCATTTTTATGTCCTCCCGAGTACCCCTACCCAATGAACCCCCCCCCAAAAAAGATGTTGTGTCTGCAGCAAACGTGGATATAGGCATGACACCTGCTATTATTGTCCCTCCTGTCCTGACAATCCTGGTCTTTGCATTGGTGAATGTTTTGAACGCTACCATGCACTAGTTGCATATTAGCGTAGGGTACAGCATTGCACAGACTAGGCACACTTTCACAGGGTCTCCCAAGATGCCATCGCATTTTGAGAGACCCGAACCTGGAATCGGTTACAGTTATAAAAGTTACAGTTACAAAAAAAAAAAAACCACAAAAAAATATATAAAATAAAAAAAAATAGTTGTCATTTCATTGTTCTCTCTATTGTTCTGCTCTTTTTTACTGTATTCTATTCTGCAATGTTTTATTGTTATTATGTTTTATCATGTTTGCTTTTCAGGTATGCAATTTTTTTATACTTTACCGTTTACTGTGTTTTATTGTTTTGTCTTCAGGTACGCCATTCACGACTTTGAGTGCTTATACCAGAATGATGCCTGCAGGTTTAGGTATCATCTTGGTATCATTCTTTTCAGCCAGCGGTCGGCTTTCATGTAAAAGCAATCCTAGCGGCTAATTAGCCTCTAGACTGCTTTTACAAGCAGTGGGAGGGAATGACCGCCCCACCTTCTTCCGTGTTTTTCTCTGGCTCTCCTGTCTCAACAGGGAACCTGAGAATGCAGCCGGTGATTCAGCCAGCTGACCATAGAGCTGTACAGAGACCAGAGTGGCTCCAAACATCTCTGGCCTAAGAAACCGGAAGCTACGAGCATTTCATGACTTAGATTTCGCCGGATGTAAACAGCGCCATTGGGAAATTGGGAAAGCATTTTATCACACCGATCTTGGTGATGTCAGATGCTTTGAGGGCAGAGGAGAGATCTAGGGTCTAATAGACCCCAATTTTTTCAAAAAAAGAGTACCTGTCACTAACTACCTATTGCTATCCTAGGGGATATTTACATTCCCTGGGATAACAATAAAAATTATTTAAAAAAAAAATGAAAGGAACAGTTTAAAAATAAGATAAAAAAGCAAAAAAATAATAAAGCAAAAAAAAAGCACCCCTGTCCCCCTCCCTGCTCTCGCGCTAAGGCGACCGCAAGCGTCGGTCTGGCGTCAAATTTAAACAGCAATTGCATCATGCATGTGAGGTATCATCGCGAAGGTCAGATCGAGGGTAGTAATTTTAGCAGTAGACCTCCTCTGTAAATCTAAAGTGGTAACCTGTAAAGGCTTTTAAAGGTTTTTAAAAATATATTTATTTTGTTGCCACTGCACGTTTGTGCGCAATTTTAAAGCATGTCATGTTTGGTATCCATGTACTCGGCCTAAGATCATCTTTTTTATTTCATCAAACATTTGGGCAATATAGTGTGTTTTAGTGCATTAAAATTTAAAAAAGTGTGTTTTTTCCCCAAAAAATGCGTTTGAAAAATCGCTGCGCAAATACTGTGTGAAAAAAAATGAAACACCCACCATTTTAATCTGTAGGGCATTTGCTTTAAAAAAAATATATAATGTTTGGGGGTTCAAAGTAATTTTCTTGCAAAAAAAAATAATTTTTTCATGTAAACAAAAAGTGTCAGAAAGGGCTTTGTGTTCAAGTGGTTAGAAGAGTGGGTGATGTGTGACATAAGCTTCTAAATGTTGTGCATAAAATGCCAGGACAGTTCATTGATGCTGCCTTTGTATTGCAGCACTCGATTCTGCTGCAGCTGCGTGACACTCCACTTGCCATTGAGGCGCTTGACGGGAGACCTCTACAGCCTGCCCATGTGACTCATGAGACAGTTCCGTTGTCCATGGCCGCAGGGGCTCTTCACCATGAGATAATCCCATTCCAAGTTATTTCCTCACCTAGGTTTCCACTGGTTATTGGTTATCCTTGGTTACAGAGGCACATCCCCTCTTTTGATTGGCTCCGTGCTGAGGTTCTCTCCTGGTCACCACAATGTAGTGAGACATACATCCAGAAGGTAGCCAAGGTCCTGTGCACCTCTTCACTCTCCTCCCTGCCAGAGGAGTACCGCAATTTTAGTGATGTCTTTGACAAAGGTCAAGCCGTTAGTTTGCCTCCACACCGGCCTTATGATTGCGCAATTGGTCTTCAACCTGGTGCCATACCCCCTCGTGGCTGGGTTTACCCTTTGTCGGTCTTGGAGGATAAGGCCATGGAGGAGTATGTTGCAGACGCACTTTCTCAAGGTTTCATCCGCAAATCCTCGTCTCTTGCTGGTGCTGTTGTCTTCTTTGTGAAGAAGAAGAGCAGTGAACTGAGACCTTGTATTGATTATAGGAGTCTCAATCGTTTCACGATTAAGAATGCCTACCCGATTCCGTTGATTACAGTGTTATTTGACCGCCTCAAGGGAACGGTTTTCACAAAGCTTGATTTGAGAGGGGCATACAACCTCATGCCGATTAAGGAGGGCCATGAGTGGAAAACTGCGTTTAATACCAGAACTGGCCATAAGGAGTACCTCGTAATGCCTTTTGGCCTTTGTAATGCCCCGGCAGTTTTCCAGGAATTTATTAACGATGTCCTCCGAGAGTAGTTGCAGTTATGTGTGGTGGTTTATCTCGATGATATCCTCATACTTTCCAGGTCCCTGGAGAGCCAACACACAGATGTCTGTCATGTGCTTCAGAAACTAAGAGAGAACAATCTCTATTGTAAACTGAAGAAGTGCAAGTTC
Organism: Aquarana catesbeiana; assembly: GCF_042186555.1. Classification (NCBI taxonomy): domain Eukaryota; kingdom Metazoa; phylum Chordata; class Amphibia; order Anura; family Ranidae; genus Aquarana; species Aquarana catesbeiana. The sequence continues at coordinate 270,641,373 of NC_133326.1, forward strand.
CATCGTGAACAGGTTAAATTCCTGGGCTGTCATTTCCACTGTTGGTTTTTTGATGGACCCAGAGAAACTATCGGCAGTCCTACAGTGGCCCCGACCCGTGGGTTTACGTCCTCTGCAGCATTTCCTGGGCTTTGCCAACTTATCGGAAGTTTATTCGTAACTTCTCGTCTCTGGTCAAGCCCCTGACTGATATGAACCGAGAAGACAGAGTTGGTCTCTGGAGTCTATTAAGGCCTTTGAGAGTCTCAAAGCTGTCTTTGTTTTTGCTCCTGTGTTGGCACATCCTGATGCTACGTTGCCTTTTATCCATGAGGTTGATGCTTCCGAGACTGGTGTTGGCGCCCTTCTGTCTCAACGTCCTACCTCTGAGAGCGCTATGCATCCTTGTGGCTACTTTTCCAAGAAATTGTCACCTGCGGAGTCTAATTACAAGATTGGTGGCAGAGAGCTGTTGGCGATCATTTTAGTCCTGAAAGAATGGAGACATCTCCTCGAAGGTACCGCTGTACTGGTTCTTATTCTTACTGACCATAAGAATCTCACATTCTTGTCTGAGGCTAAACGCCTCTCTCCCAAATGGGCGCTTTTCTTGTCAAGCTTCAGTTACATTGTCGCATTCTTACCTGGTACTAAGAATGTAAGGGCTGACGCCTTGTCATGACAATTTTCCTCCACTTCCAAGTTGGAGTCCGTTCCGCTTCCTATGATTCCTCCTGTTCATATTCTGGCTACGGTTCGCACCAGTCTTACTTCTCCTTTGGGTGACAAAATTCTTGCTGCTCAGGTCCATGCCCCTCCTGAGAAACCTTGTGACCGCTGCTTTGTCCCAGAGAGTCTCCGTACTGCCGTGCTCCAGACTTACTATTCTCCCAAGGCAGCTGGCCACCCTGGGAAGATTCAACTTGGACCATTTCCCAACAATTCTGGTGGCCTAGTCTACGGGCTGATGTAACTGCCTTTGTAGCTGCCTGTTCCGTGTGTGCTCAGAGTAAGACTCCACGACACCTTCCAGTGGGCCTCCTACAACCCATACCCAATGGAGAGAGGCCTTGGACCCACCTGTCTGTGGATTTCATTGTGGAGTTACCCAACTCCCAAGGCAACACTGTTATCCTTATGGTGGTTGACCGGTTCTCAAATATGTGTCATTGTATTCCACTTAAGAAGTTGCCCACTTCTAAGGAACTGGCTTTCATTTTTGCTCGGGAGATCTTTCGCTTACATGGGCTACCCAGGATGATTGTCTAGGACAGGGGTAGTCAGTTTGTCTGGTTGAAGTTCTTACTAGGGCGGTGTCATTCCAGAGCAAGAGTGTTTGTGAGCTGCATTTCCTTTTCCTGTCTACTTACCTAGTCAGTTTGTCTCCCGGTTCTGGTGAGCCTTTTGTACACAGTTGGGAATTCAGCTTGCTTTCTCCTCTGCGTATCACCCGCAGTCTAATGGGGCAGCAGAATGAGCCAATCAGTCCTTGGAGCAATTCCTACGTTGCTTTATTTCTGACCATCATAACAACTGGTCAGACCTATTACCGTGGGCAGAGATTGCTCACAACAGTGCCTTAAATTCTGCTTCCCGATTGTCCCCGTTTATGGCCAATTATGGTTTCCAACTTTCCATGTTGCCTGACTCGTTTGTTCCGCAGAGTATTCCTGCATTGGAGGAGCATCTCCGTGGTCTTCGTTCCACTTGGGCACAAGTCCAGGAGGCTTTGCTCCATGCTAATGATATGTACAAACTCCATGCTGACCGCAGACACCTGCACCTTCCTACCAGGTTGGGGACCGGGTCTGGCTGTCACCTCTCAACCTCCGACTTCATGTTCCCTCACTGAAGATCGCACCTCGGTTTATTGGGCCCTTCCGTATTCTTTGCAGGATTAACCCAGTGGCTTACGCATTAGACCTTCTTTCTAATATGCGTATTTCGAATGTATTTCATGTCTCTTTATTAAAACCTTTGGTCTGCAACCGTTTTACCACCTCAGAGCCACGTCTTCACCCTGTACAGGTTGAGAACCATGAGGAGTATGAAGTACAATCCATTTTTGACTCCTGTAGGTTCCGTGGCGCATACAGTACCTGGTGCATTGAAAAGGGTACGGTCCAGAGGAAAGCTCTTGGGTCTCATCTTCGGACGTACATGCCCCTGTCCTTCTCCGTGATTTCCATAGACGTTTTCCCCTCAAGCCTGGTGGTCCCCCGAGGGGGAGGGGTCGTTGAGGAGGGGGTACTGTCAAGGCTTCTTTGAGCTGGCCGCTCAGCTGTCGGCTAATTGCCAGCTTCCATCTCTCTCCACAGTTACCCAGCTGTTGTTGATTCTGCTCGTCAGTCCTGCCTACTTAAAGCCGTCCAGCTCACTTGATCTCTGCCTTCGCCTTTGTCAACATCAAAGAGACTTTCTTTGCATTCCTGTTGAAGACTTGCTCGGCTGATGTCCCTTCTGGCTCCTGATCCTGCTTGCTGTACTACTACGTTCACTTCTGGCTCTCTGACATTGGCTTGGCTGACTATCAGATCCGGTTACTGAACTCTGGCTTGTTTTGACCACGCTGACTCTGTTTACCTTTTTATTATAAAACAAGTGTGATTTAACTATACTTCTGTCTCTGTCTGATTCATGGTTCCTGATACAAGCATTTTAAATCACATCACAACTTATTGCAATAGTATTTAGAATATTAGTGCATTAAAGGTACTGGAAGACTTTAGGTGATCATTGCCTGAACTAACTTTTTTTTCCCTTTTATTGGTTGAACTAGAAGGACTTGTGTCATTTTTCAACCAGACTAACTATGTAACTACAGTATTTAAATAACTATGTAACAACTGGACCTTCAAGATCAGAGATAAGTGGGGATTTTTTAGGCACTTTCAGTTCCAATCAGATACTGCCACCCAATGCATTCTGAAGAAAGCCAAGTTGGTTGGTAACTAAAGGACTAATGCCTAGTACACACGGGCCGAATGTTGGGAGACATCGGCCTGTTCAATAAAAACAGCCGACATTCGGCCCGTGTGTATCAGGCATCCCCTGATGAAGCCACGTGACCCGTGACGCCACGCGTAGGGACAGGCACCGCCCACTGTCAGCAGTGTATGAGCTCGCCGCTCGTCTGGATACACTGTACCTTTTGTTGTTTTAATGTGTGAGTACCCTGTTTGTTGCTAATGTCTAATAAAGCCGGAAACATTCTTTAAATACTACACTATATGGCATCTTTATCTCTCCATTTACTATGATGTTCCCCATGGATCTGAGGTCTGGTATATGACAGTCTATGACCTAGGACCCCCCTGCACAGGAGACACTACAAGCGCTATCTGTTCTATGCTGTAACCTCAGTGTAGTGAGGTAAGGGACCATTATCTACCACTAGAGGATTGTTGCATGGAGAGGATCCTGCTATACACTTCACATCCACCACTCTTCTAAACAAATGATATCTAAACCCAGCTGCCATCTGCACGACTTAATTGTCTGTCATCACTAATGAAGCATTGAAGCTGTTTTTTTGCTGCACTAAATCACCTTTATTGAACTGTATTATTGTCTTTTTAAGTTTGAGCACCCCCTGCTGGCGCTGGACACTATACTGCACGATGCACAGTTATTAAGATCACTTTGGACATTCAATGTAACATTGTATTATTTGGCATTATTCGCTTTTATGTTATTTAGTTTTTAGCTATTCATCTATTTGTATGAATCACGGTTGATTGAACTACATTAATTCTCGGATATTAATTTACAGCACTTTGTACTGGCACTAAATGTTTTGGCGGCAATCACTGCCTTATTGGGAAAAAAAAAAAATTTTTTTTTTTTTTTTTTTTAATTTTATTGCAGACTTCACTATGGTTTCATTTTTTTACTCAAGCTGAGATATATATATATATATATATAGATATATATATATATAGATATATATATATCTATATATATATATATAGATATATATATATATCTATATATATATATATATAGTCTGTTTTGATGGGCTCCACCCCTTAATTTCTCATGCATATACTGTTTGTACGTTCACACAGTGCTATATTCCTCATTGTGGTCAAGACCATCACCATATGCCTCAGTGAAGGCAAGAATTAAGCCCCCTACCCTAGGATATCCATTACACTTATTGATTTTAGTTTATTTCAGGATTAGCGCAGCACCATTCCCATTTGTCAGTTGAAGTCTACACCAGGGGCTAGGCTGGACCCCATTCGGTGCAGGCTGCTTTTCCCTATCTAGTATCACCTACACCACCACTACTTGGTAGCGCAGGAATAATATACCCTACATATCAGTATATAATATACATTGACAAACACATTACTGGACAAATCAATACTCAACCCTTCTGCACTTTAGAAAGGCCAGTTAATACTTACACAAATGTAATAAATGAATAAATACGTGTATAGTCCTTAAGAATAGCTGCTGTGCTTAAAATACCCCTAAAAATTGTGGAACAGTCTGAAAATCATGGAATCTCAAGATCCCCACATGGTATTGATCCCCAATCAATTCCAGTGCATATATAACAATAAAACACAATAAAACAATAAAAATGTGACAGGAATGTTCAATCAATATACAGTATACATGCAAAACACCAAGGTATTGTGTCCATAAATTACATAAACTTAAAATATAGTGTCCATAGAAAAAACATGTAGAGCAATATTCTATTTCCAAATCCAAATGACCATCCAGTGTGTTAAATGAATTAACAAAATATATAGTCCTCCGTGCTCCCTTCACTACACTCTTGGAGTTACATTCACCAAATGTGTTTGCAACTTGTTACAGAATAGGCAGACACAGCTTGTGTAAACATATAGAAAAACAGGGAGGGCACACCGACCTTGTGCACAAGGTTGGTGCGCCCTCCCTGTTTTTCTATATGTTTCAGCTCTAAGGATACCCATTGTTCTGAGGAGGGCAGCAAGACCTTTGACATTCCATATTTCATCCGAAGGGTTGGCTACACCACCTACACATTGACTAAGCTCCTGAGCGCAGGAGATTGTGTTGTACAGCTTGTGTAAACACAATCCACTTGTGAAGTGTCTGGAATGATCTCCTCCACTCACCTTCCCTCAATGGTTTCATACAATCCAGGAAGATGATATGCAAACCATAAGAAAACTCACATAGTGTGATAACATTTCAAAACACTTTTATTAAAAGCATTGCTAGCATACTCACGTAATGATAAGAGACTGTAAGCATAACACAAAATATGTAAACTGTGCACTTGTGCAGCAAAAACAGCACTCTGAATGAGCCACAGACTCCCGCCAGCCACCAGCTGCTCCACTCATAATAGCTCACAGAGATGCAGTGCAATCCAAGTCCAATTTGGTGGACAGTGTTAGGCTCCGCCCCTACGCACATTTCATAATTTGAGACTCTGTCAAGGGGATCCACTTATATGTGTGTGTTTTATAGTTATACTGTATATTACTGGAATTTATTGAGCAGCGCTGTACCAGGTGTGGATCTTAGGATTTCATGATCTTCAGACTGTTTCACATTATTGAGCATATCTTTTTGGCTTTACTTACATATAGATGTACACAAAATATTCATTACTAGTATTTTGAAGAGCATGATAATAAAAATTTAAATTATCTCACAAAAAAATACAGCACATCTTTTTCTGAGCTATAGCATACAAGCAACAACATTTCACTGGAATGAAGCCATATACAGTATCTCACAAAAGTGAGTACACCCCTTACATTTTTGTAAATATTTTATTATATCGTTTCATGTGACAACACTGAAAAAATGACACTTTGCTACACTGTAAAGTAGTGCGTGTACAGCTTGTATAACAGTGTAAATTTGCTGTCCCCTAAAAAAAACTCAACACACAGCAATTAATGTCTAAGCTGCTGGCAACAAAAGTGAGTAGACCCCTGAGTGAAAATGTCCAAATTGGGCCCAATTAGCCATTTTCCCTCCCCTGTGTCATGTGACTCATTAGTGTTGCAAGGTCTCAGGTGTGAATGGGGAGCAGGTGTGTTAAATTTGACGTTATTGCTCTTACTCTCTCATACTGGTCACTGGAAGTTCAACATGGCACCTCATGACAAAGAACTCTGACGTTCTGAAAAAAAGAATTGTTGTTCTACATAAAGATGGCCTAGGCTATAAGATTGCACAGACCCTGAAACTGAGCTGCAGCATGGTGGCCAAGACCATACAATGGTTTAACAGGACAGGTGCCACTCGGAACTGGCCTTGCCAAGGTCGACCAAAGAAGTTGAGTGCACATGCTCAGCGCCAAATCCAGAGGTTGTCTTTGGGAAATAGACGTATGAGTGCTGCCAGCATTGCTGAAGAGGTTGAAGGGGTGGGGGGTCAGCCTGTCAGTGTTTAGACCATACATCGCACACTGCATCAAATTGGTCTGCATGGCTGTTGTCCCAGAAGAAAGCCTCTTTTAAAGATGATGCACAAGCAGGCCTGCAAACAGTCTACTGAAGAAAGCAGACTAAGGACATGGATTACTGGAACCATGTCCTGTGGTTTTATGAGACCAAGATAAACTTATTTGGTTCAGATGGTGTCAAGCGTGTGTGGCGGCAACCAGGAGAGGAGTACAAAGACAAGTATGTCTTGCCTACAGTAAAGCATGGTGGTAGGAGTGTCATGGTCTGGGACTGCATGAGTGCTGCCGGCACTGGGGAGCTACAGTTTATTGAGGGAGCCATGAATGCCAACATGTACTGTGACATACTGAAGCAGAGCATGATTCCCCTCCCTTCGGAAACTGGGCCGCAGGGCAGTATTCCAACATGATAACGACCCCAAACACACTTCCAAGATGACCACTGCCTTGCAAAAGAAGCTGAGGGTAAAGGTGATGGACTGGCCAAGCATGTCTACAGACCTAAACCCCATTGAGCATCTGTGGGGGAACCTCAAACGGAAGGTGGAGGAGCGCAAGGTCTCTAACATTCACCAGCTCCGTGATGTCTTCATGGAGGAGTGGAAGAGGACTCCAGTGGCAACCTGTGAGGCTCTGGTGAACTCCATGCCCAAGAGGGTTAAGGCAGTGCTGGAAAATAATGGTGGCTACACAAAATATTGACACTTTGGGCCCAATTTGGACATTTTCCCTTAGGGGTGTACTCACTTTTGTTGCCAACGGTTTAGACATTAATGGCTGTGTGTTGAGTTATTTTGAGGGGACAGCAAATTTACACTGTTATACAAGCTGTACACTCACTACTTTACATTGTAGCAAAGTATCATTTCTTCAGTGTTTTCACATGAAAAGATATAATAAAATATTTACAAAAAATGTGAGGGGTGTACTCACTTTTGTGAGATACTGTATACAAATCCAGTATATATGTGTTTGTAATTTATACACTGCTCGAAAAATGAAAGGAACATTTTGAAAACACATCAGATCTCAATGGGGAAAAATATCATGCTGGATATCTATACTGATATGGGCTGGGCAATGTGTTAGGAAAAATATTTTAAAAAAGGGTGAAAGAAACTGCGCTAAGGAAAAAGAAATAAATAGCTGGAAAACGTATTCCCAACTATTCAATTGGAAGCTGTGATTCTCACGTATAACAAATACAAAAACAAAAATTGGAAAAAATTAGAATCGTGCTACCCACATAATCCTAAAACTATTAAATAAAAAATGACATATGAACCACCTATCGTTCAAATCATGTGATAGAATCCTGTGCGTATCATAGCAAAAAATTGTAATAAGGATCAAAAAATTAATCAAAATCCACAATTAAACTTATTATTAATTTCTAAAACATAGTGTCCATAAATTATGAAAATAAGCATAAAAATTAGTGAAAACTAAGATGAAAAGTATATATACTCAGTCCATAAAGTGCACAAAATAAACTGATTGAGAATTAAAAGAATTGTTAATAAACCAATATACACCAGTGCACTGTGAAAAAAACATCCATATACATGTGAAAAAGTCATCTTCAAATTCTATGATCAGGAAACCGTGTTGAATCCACCACCAAACCAGCAGAAATGGACTCTTACCAAATCACCGTGATCCCCCATAACAGAAGATCAAGGAGTGCATGAAATGGATCACAGCTTGGCTCCAAAGGACAGCAGACACATACAGTATAACGATGCTTGGCAACCACCTCCCAGACAGTCAGACCATCACATGGATATACGTGGTGCATAATTTTTTTTTTTATGCACCACGACTGGCCGGGAGCAGTCGTGGTGCAGCAACTCAAAATGGTACTCAGTAGTTTGTATGGCCCCCACGTGCTTGTATGCATGCCTGACAAAGTCGGGCATGCTCCTAATGAGACGATGGATGGTGTCCTGGGGTATTTCCTTCCAGATCTGGACCAGGGCATTGCTGAGCTCCCAAACAGACTGAGTTGCAACCTGGTGGTTTTGGATGGACCGAAATATAATGTTCCAGAGATGTGCTATTGGATTTAGGTCAGGCGAGCATGGGGGCCATTCAATGTTATCAATTCCTTCATCCTCCAGGAACTGGCTGCATTCTCTCGCAAACATGAGGCCGGGCATTGTCGTGTACCAGGAGGAACCCAGGACCCACTGCACCAGTGTAGGGTTTGACAATGGGTCCAAGGATTTCATCCCGCTACCTAATGGCTGTCAGGGTGCCATTGTCTAGCCTATAGAGGTCTGTGCATCCCTCCATGGATATACCCCCCCCCCCCCAGACCATCACTGACCCAGCACCAAACCAGTCATGGTGAATGATGTTACAGGCAGCATAACGTTCTCCATGGCTTCTCCAGACCCTTTCATGTCTGTCACATGTGCTCAGGGTGAATCTGCTCTCATGTGAAAAGCATAGGGTGACAGTGGCGAACCTACCAATTCTGGTGTTTAATGGCAGATGCCAATTCAGCTCCACGGTGCCAGGCAGTGAACACAGGGCTCACTAGAGGATGTCAGGCCCTCAGGCCACCCTCATGAAGTCTGTTTCTGATTGGTCAGAGACATTCACACCAGTGGCCTACTGGAGGTAATTTTGTAGGGCTCATCCTGTTTCTCCTTGCACAAAGGATACCGAGTCTTGCTGATGGGTTAAGGACCTTTTACAGCCCTGTCCAGCTCTCCTGGAGAAACTGCCTGTCTCCTGAAATCTCCTTTACGCTCTTGAGACTGTGCTGAGAGACACAGCAAACCTTCTGGCAATGGTACATATTTATGTGCCACCCTGGAGGAGTTGGACTGCCTGTGCAGGGTCCAGGTATCGCTATTTTGTCCCTATTTCAGTCCATAGCTGGGACATGCAATGTATAATTAGTCCCACCCTCCTTTATGCTTCAGCCTCTGTTCTGCTTCAGCAATCTAAAAACTGAAACTGTGATCTCTATGGCTGAGCCAGTTTTAGTGAGAAACCTTAACTTACAGTCTAGTAGCTTGGCAGACAGTGACTCAATCCAAATTACAACTTGCATAGATCCCAACAGATGAACATCAGATATGTCAAAAAATCATAGTGTGTCTAACTCCAGAATACAGTACATAGGATGAATGAAGACTTAAGCATGAAAAAGAAGAAAGGTGGGCCTAACTACATTGAGAATCCTCGAGCTATGGAGTGAAAGAACAAAAATATTTTTCTCCTTCAAAACCTCAGCTCCCAGTCTCAGCAGCTGTATCCCTCAACCAAGCTCAGCACACTCTGTCTACCCCCCCTCAAAACAATCTCCCTCCTCATCCCCCAGTACCAGTGTTAATTTTAGTCTTAGGACTAAAATGGCATTTCAGTCCCATTTTAGTCTTCTGCAATTATTTTAGTCGTATTTAGTCGACTAAATCTCCAGTACATTATAGTCGACTAAAATGTCCTACGTTTTAGTCGACTAAAATCTCTAGTACATCTCAGTAATTGCAATTTAGTTTTAGTTATAGTCTTTTGACTAAAATGGCATTTTAGTTTTAGTCTCATTTTAGTCTTTTGACTAAAATGGCATTTTAGTTTTAGTCTCATTTTAGTCTTTTGGCTAAAATGGCTTTTAGTTTTAGTCGTATTTTAGTCATCTCAATTGTTTTAGTTTTAGTCGTATTTTAGTCTACTAAAATAGTATTCATTTAGTCGACTAAAATGCTTTAGTCATTTTAGTCGACTAAATTATCACTGCCCAGTACACCAGGTTTTCACTCCTCAGCACACTGCGGACATGCAGATAATGCACACACTACCTTACCATGGTTCTAGTCAGTTACCTCCTGCTAAGTACTCTGTATCTCAGCTGCAACCCAACACAGCAATCAACTCTAAGCCAATGTCAAGTATGAACTCCTTTGCACCACCATATCTCCCAAAGTCACTCTATCTGAGCACACCAGCCAATATAACTTTGATACACATGAAGCTGTGCATTCAAAGTCTGAAAACTCAGATATGTCACAGTTTGTACAAATACATGCATCACAAATAGCTCACCAAAGGAGGTCTCACTAAGTTTGATGGGTGACAGACCTGAAAACTACTGTGGCTGGAAACACACCTTCAAAGGCCAATTAGTAAACCAGATATCACAACTTTGGAAGAACTAGATCTGCTAATCAGGTGGCTGGGTCATTAAAGTATCAAAAGAATCAAAGCTATTCACATTGATAATCCTGCCACAAGTCTTGATGGTGCTTGGGACAGACTCGAGCGTAGCTTGTACTCTGAAGAAAATGTGAGAGTAAATTAAGCACCACAGTTGGTGCCCGGGACAGCAATAATAACCACCAGCATTGGTGCCTGTGCCACTATTAGTCCCCAGTATGCCTCAGGGCCAGCAATAACCCCCAGTAAGTGTCAGGTCCCGCAAAGATAAACTCCAGCAATAACCGCAGCAAGTTTCAGGGAAAGCAATAACCCACAGAAAAGTCAGGGTCAGAAAATATAGCCCCCAGAAGTGTCAGAGCAAGCAATATAGCCCCTTCAATGACACAGTATAATAGCACACAGCATTGGTGTTCAGTAGTTTTCTTACCTGAACACCCACTCCCTCTTTCCAATGCTTCTGCTGCAAACATGTCAAAACAGCACCATTGCATTCAGTCTGCAAGAACACATTGCATTTTTTGCACTTTTTTCTGCTAAGGAAGTAGGGGGCAGATTGACAAGATTAGGGCATGTTCCACATACTTCAATAATGCTTTAAAAATGGGTGGCTGAAGCAAATTGCAAAGGCCTGTTTTAGAGCTGCACGATTCTGGGAAAAATGACAATCATGATTTTTTTTGTTTACAATAAAGATCACGATTCTCTCACGTAACATCATCTTTCACATAATACAAAAAAATTGGGCTAACTTATTTGTTTAGTTTTTTTTAAATTCATTAAAGTGTATTTTTTCCAAAAAAAAAAAAAAAAAATATATATATATATATTATATATATATATATATATATATATATATATATATATATAATGTTTGGGGGCTCTAAGTAATTTTCTAGCAAAAAATTATGATTTTAACTTGAAACCAACAAGTATCAGAAAAAGGTTTAGTCTTTAAGTGGTTAAACTTCCCTCATTTAGAGACCGAATTTCATTCCTTTGATCTAAAGAACAAAATGTTACAATGTTTATAGTTAGCTAAGTGGCTGAGGAATGTTGCGAAACTTGACAGACTGCCTTTTTTTTTTTTTTTTTTTTTTTTGACAGCTGTCGGCTTGAGCAGAGAACTCTGCATAGAATCGGGAAAATGTTTTGTTAAGATCGCGAGGGGGAAAGAATCGTGATCTCGATTCCTAATGATTAATCGTGCAGCTCTAGCCTGTTTGTACACCAGTCTGTTGATGGGCATTTACCAACCCCAATAAAATAATTTAATCACATTACTATAGACTGCTGAGGATGCAGTTAACCTAAATGCATAACATTCTGAAGGCTACAATTACTCAAAAACAATATTCTCAGTTTGAGTGAAATGAAAAATAAGATAAATCAAAGAAAGCAGAATTTGTAAAATAAAAAAAAAATAAAAAAGCAAATAATGGAACATTTCAATTAATACATAGTAAAGCTAGTGTAGTTTCCCATTTAAGGGGAAACTTCCATTAGCTGCTATGTGAAGCTCAAGGTTTACAGATGACCATCTTTTTTATTCTATTTTCTATTGAGTGATTTTGCTTTTATAACTTGTTTAGATAAATATTGAAAGACATGACTCAATTTAGGCTGAAATTATTACGGTTCAGTTCTATGCTGTTGCTATGGTTTTCAGAGACAAAAATACTATTTACTTATATCAACAAGTAGTAAAAAATGAAGGTATGTTGACTTGTTGCATAGAGTGCTATGTCATGAGTGGACTGAGATGAGGACTTTTTATTAGGACTGCTTATCATTTTGCTCCATAACAGTTTTGCTATTCTAAATGTTAGCATTTCAATTGTCCCAGGAAAATCTCTTGGGCAAATGTTTGGAGACTGCAATAAAACTGGACTCTATAGTGTTAGGGGCCAGGGCCCATATCCTGTGGACTTTTCTGCACTTGATCAACACCAGTCAATGAAAGGGGACATGGAAAACAATTGTCTTCTATGTTCCCTCTTCCCACTGACATACTGCATTTTTTGCAACGCACCAAAAGCTCACTTGTAGTCACTTCCACTTTCATACTGCAGCTCTGCTGTGATGCATAGAAATGAATGATTGATATGAAACTTTGACAAACAAATAGAGTTTAAAGTAAAGAAAAAATGGTAAAGAGTACCTGGGGTTGTAACAACACAAGGCACCGCCCCCCACCATCAGCACACAGCAGGCACTAGTCTACACACTAAAAATGGTGTGTGGGCTAGTGTGAATGGCCCCTCAGAGAGCTGTTAGAACTATGAAATGGGTGCACATTGGCAACTTATAAAAACACTATTTCACCTGCCCATGGCATACCAAACCTCTCCAGTGCCAGCATGTGGGCTTGCCCTCCTGTTGACAAGTACACACTGGTCCCACATTGTATGTAGTGACATTGGCAAAAGGAGCAGTGACACAACCTGTGTGGGGGCGTTTGGGCGCGTTTACAGGCGTCAAGTGGTTGGGCGTTAATTCATTTAATTGGCCAGAATAAATTACATTTAAATTTAAAATGTAAGTACACCATTCAGTCTTGGATATAGAAGGCTTTTTCCTTGCATACCTGCCATGCAGGACAAGGTGTTATTAAACTTTAATCAAAAAAGCATACTGTATAGTGCTATAGAACACAGCACTCCTGTTTGCACATCTTTTCCTTTTTAAGTGTAAGGTTGCTTTAGATTTCCTATCTCAAAATTCTCCCTTTTCGCTTTCGGTTTTTGAGTGGCTCCTTCCCCATACAAAGTCTCATGGAGACACCTGTTTCTGCACACTTTCTTATGGCACTACACAGAAGTCTCCATGCATCTGAAGAAGCAGAAGTGTTGGCAGCAAGCCACCCCCCTGTTCCTCCTCCTTCCAGCTAATGATTGCAGGCAGCTGAAGCCTGTGCTATCTCCTTTCAACTAGTGTGGTGAAATGCTCAGGACATGAGATCCCCTACCCAGAAGTTTAGGGAAGCAGCGCTGTGCAACCTGGAGCCAGCGGGGGTGAGGAGTAAACAATGTACAGGGGTTGGACAAAATTATGGAAACAAGAATTGAAAAAGAATAAAATTGTTACCTAATCTGGTGTTGGACTGCCTTTGGCATCCAAGACGACCTGAATTTTCCTGGAAATTAACAAATATAAGTCTTGGATGGTGGATAATGGAATCTGATACCACTCTTAATGCAAAAATCTGGATCACAATCCTGCGCAATGTCCTTTTGTCTCTTTTGGTCAGTTGACCATGTCAACCGCGCTTATGCTTATCAGAAGACGTTTTCCCGGAAACTGTATATGTCATCATAACCTTTGATACTATACGTTGCGACAACACAAATAAATTGGCAACTTCAGTTACAGAGGCACCAGCTAAGCGGGCACCAACAATCTGCCCGCTTTGAAACTCCTTGAGCTCTGACATGACTTCATATTACTAGCAGCACATGCCGTGAATGATGAAAGTGAAGCTTCCCACCTGTTAGCAAGGTGTCTCATCACACAGCGGAAGCAAAAGAATGTGACTTCCGCTTTCAACGCAAAACACGTTGTCATTTTCACACCTGCAAATCATGTAGTGTTTCCATATTTTTGTCCAACCCCTGTAAGTGTTTATGCACAGATATAAGGCAAATACAGTGCTGTTTCATTGTTTAACCCTTTAGCCGCCAAAGTCTTTTGTGTATTTTTTTTACACATATGTTAAAATGCCAAATTTAGGCCTGAAGACTAAACTCACAAACATGTTTTTTTATTTTTAAAGCAGAGACCCCAGATAATATAATTAGTAGTTGCCATTTTTTATGTCACACCTAAATTTAGTGCAATGGTTTATCACATTTTTTGCAACAAAATGTGCATGGTAAAAGATAAAAGACAAAAGATGAGGCTGCCTCGAGTAACTAGATCCCAAATATGCATAAGTAAAAGAGAACAGATGCGGGACTTTGAATGAGGCACAAGGGGGCAAGAATGTAAATTGGAAAAAAAATGCGATTTATTCTTGAGATAATACACAAATTGCAAAGTTACATATCATTACATACATATTAAGGCACAAGGCTCTATATATGCTGGCACATAGCTCAATAATAATGATTAAAAACATTTAAACATTGTATAAGATTCGACAAGAATTATTAATGCAAAAAATGACATATGACAAGATGTTATTTTCTCACCGGAAACATGGACTCGCAACACGTATGCACGGAGGCGTCACGGCCCCACATGCCACGCCAGCCCGTGTGCCGGGGTCCGAAGCTTGTTTTCTTGTCACACTTTGAATAGTTACACACTACCCCCCATATTTGTCTCTTACAGGTCGGGCAGTGCATCACCCTTTCCCCCCCCCCCCCCCTCATGGGGTCACACACTTCACCTATCCATCTTCATCCCCCACACCGACCTAACCTGGAGGGTCACCTGTGTGGTTGGCGCCGCTGAGACACACCCCCTCAGCTTCGGACCCCGGCACACGGGCTGGCGTGGCATGTGGGGCCGTGACGCCTCCGTGCATACGTGTTGCGAGTCCATGTTTCCGGTGAGAAAATAACATCTTGCCCTGTTCCACCATTACCCATTTATTTTTTATTTTTTATTATTTTTTATTTATACTCATGATTGCTATTTCTTTAATACATAGATGATACAACGGTTACGCTCCTGATGAGGGGCTATAAGGCCCCGAAACGACGTAGAGCTCAGATCCACCGTTTTGTATACATAATGATTCATCACAAACGTATGAACGTTCCTACCTACTGTATGTCATTTTTTGCATTAATAATTCTTGTCGAATCTTATACAATGTTTAAATGTTTTTAATCATTATTATTGAGCTATGTGCCAGCATATATAGAGCCTTGTGCCTTAATATGTATGTAATGATATGTAACTTTGCAATTTGTGTATTATCTCAAGAATAAATCGCATTTTTTTTCCAATTTACATTCTTGCCCCCTTGTGCCTCATTCAAAGTCCCGCATCTGTTCTCTTTTACTTATGCATAGAGCCGGGATGGAGGAGGGGTATTGGACGGCCCTACTGTCCTCACGTAAAGTCCCAATTAGTATCTTGTTACATTTACCAATAGATCCCAAATATGTCAAGCCTTACAATTGCACACGCCCATGAAATGCCAACAAACTTGTCCATAGGTGACGCTTTGAAGGCCCTTACAGTTCAAAAGTTTAGAGCTAATCATAATGATCCTAGAAATATCGCTCTCACTACAGCCTGTGCAGTGATACCCAGTATGTGTGGGGTGTTGGTTAAAATTGTTTTTGTTTTGTTTTTTATTGATTCTTTGAAAGCTTAATTTTTTTCATTTTCAATAATTTTTTATGTAAGATTTTAAAGGATACAAAAGCAGAACCTCATGCAGATATATAGGCAAAAGTAGAACCTTTCATTTTTTTTTTTTAACCTAACTTTGTTAGCACATCGGGGGCTAGTCAGGCTATCACACAGGGGGCTTGAACATGACAGGTCTTTTTTAAGGAGACCTTAGGAATCTATTGGTCCCTTAGATCCTCTATCCACCTCCTTTGTGTGAATGGAGGAATCTTAGTTTATTCATTCAGCCCTCTGGCTGAACGAAAAAAAAAATTACAGTGTACGACCAGCTTTAGAGCCATGACACCAACCACATTAATAACAAACAGAACAGCAGATTCTAGATTTCTGAGGATTAAATAATACTTCCTAAGTAGGTTCTAATCATTGGCACCTTTTCTGGAACACCTGCTTTTAATTTCATGGATTTGAACGTGTGGTAAATGCAGAGATGTACTTACTTTTTCCATGTGAAAAAGCTGCATTTTCATTCATTTAGATTATGAAAATTAATATACCATGTTAATTGTAGGTCTCATTTATTCAAGTATAATAGTTTTATCTGTAGACACTGTTTGTACAGCCCTACTGTCATGTAATTTTTCTGTGTTGTATTGAACTGCATGAGGCTATTATTTTTTCCTTTCGTATGCTAAGGATGAGCTCCGGTGTGTTCGCACACTCCACGCGCCGAGCCCACCAGGAAGTCGACACGGCGCTGCGCTAATCACAGGCAGTGAGACATTTCCCAATCTCTGCAGCCGCACATCGGGAAAATGTCTCACTGCCTGTGATTAGCGCAGTGCCGTGCTGACTTCCTGGTGGGCTCGGCGCGTGGAGTGTGCAAACACGCCGAAGCTCATCCTTAATGCTGACATCTAATTTGGCCACTGCACCTTGCTTGCTATGTGATTTTGGTATCTTACTCTGTCTACCCCTCCTGTTTAGTACTAGTTAGTTTAGTCCTAAGCTAGACCCTCCCCTTTTTTCCATGCTCCCTCAGTCAGTGTTAGATATTTGCAGAAAGAGGGCTCAGGAAAGCCATTGTCTTCTAATGCCGTGTACACACAGGTGGACTTTTCAGCATCAAAGGTCCGACAGTCTTTCTGACAGACATTTGACGGACTTCCAGCGGACTTGGCTGCACACGATCACACCAAAGTCCGACGGAATTCTACGTGATGACGTACGACCGGACTAAAACAAGGAAGTTGACCGCCAGTAGCCAATAGCTGCCCTATCGTCGGTTTTCGTTTGTCGGACTAGCATACAGATGATCAGACTGTATCAGTCTTTGCTGATCTCTAGTTGCTGATCACAGATATATCAAAATGTTGTATACACGAAATGCATAGACTCGTTTACCCATTTAATATATATATATATATGTGTGTATATATAGATATCTATATATCTATATATATATATATATATATATATAATATATTTACTACCTTTTCAAAAGTAGGAGATTATGACAACATTTTACAACAAAAGCGAGCTGCAACACTTTTTAACTACCATGAATGTAATAAATACATTATGGATATTGGGGGAGAGTCAGCATCATAAGGGTGAAGTTTACCACCTGTGGATGATTAGGGGACCCGATAGTCATTATGATCCTTCAAAGAGCAAAACAGTGCTTCTAAAAACGATTTGCCTCCCTATCATGTTTTTGGAACATTGACTCACAATGGTTTTAATTTTGTTTTATTTTTTACACTGATCAACAGAAATAAACTGTTTCATATCAATGTGAACACATATCTATAAAGAGTGAATGAAATTAATTACAGTAAAAAAATAATAATAAAACGAAATACCGGACTGCATAAGTATATACTCCCTTTGAATCAGTATTTAGTAGATACACCTTTGGCAGCAATTGCAGCCTTCAATTATTCTTCCTTCCTCCTGGCAAAATGTTCAAGCTTGGTTATGTTCTTTGGGGAGCAAATAGTATTTTTAAAATTACAGCCACAAACTCTTTATAGGATTGAGGCCTTGACTCTGACTTACCCATTCCAGCATTGTTGTTTTTCAGAAAATCTTGTATAGCTAGTAGTAATCACATTAATTTTGACTTGCCCAGTAAGAAGTTTCATAGTTTCTTCAAATCACTTCTTCAATTGCTAAATAAGTGGCCTGGAAAAGCTACAAGGTGTCTTCAATCGCACAGAACAAGTCCAGTTGAATGTAACTAACCACTACTAGCTTTACTATGGCCCTATTCTTTTGGCTTTATGCTTGGGGTCATTGTCTTGGTATAAGGCAAATTCGGAAAACTATTCCTTGTTATGTATATATTTGATACGAAGAACATTATTTTCTCCTCACAAAAACGCTTGCGGACTGCCTACTGCAGATTTACTGCGGCAGAGCTTTCCCGCTGCGCTGGATCACGTACATATATCATGTACGTGATCCAGCACTTCTGGGTAGGGGGCGCATGCATGCGCTCCCACCGCCCTGGCTGTGCTGCAATTCACTACAACACAATCCTCAGCAGGTCCCAGCCAATGATTTATGGCCGGAACCCACCGCTCAGCTGAGCGAATGACAGGAGAGAGCCCTGTGTAAGTAAGCAACACAGCGCTCTTTACTGTTAGCAGTGATGTGCCACTTTTTTCTCCCTGCCAAGCAGGGAGTAAAATCTCGCACATTGCTTAGTAAAAGAACCACACAGTAAACATTGTTAGGCACACATTTAACCCCTTGATCGCCCTAGATGTTAAGCCCTTCCCAATCAGTGTCATTAGTACAGTGACAGTGTATATCTTTAGCACTGATCACTGTATTAGTGTCACTGGTGATGTCAGAGGAAGATAGTCAGTTTCCCCCCCCAGCATCAGTTAGTGTCAGATTTCCTTCCGCACTATCGCAGTCCCATTAGAAGTCACTGATCACCGCCATTAATAGTACTGTATATATATTTAAAAAATTAGTTTGTAGACACTATAACTTTCACGCAAACCATTCACTATACACCTATTTTGATTTTTTTTTTTTACTGATGTAGCAGAATACACTTTGGCCAAAATTTATGAAGACATTTTTTTTTATTTATTTATTGGATATGTTTTATAGCAGAAAGTAAAGAATATTGTTTTTTTTTTTTTAAATCTTCGGTCTTATTTTATTTATATCGCAAAAAATAAAACCCAGTGGTGATCAAATACCACCAAAAGAAAGCTCTATTATATAGATTTAGTTTGGGTACAGCATTGCATGACCATGCAATTACCAATTAAAATAGCGCAGTGCTAAATAGCAAAAAATGGCATGGTCATGAAGGGGGTAAAATCTCCTGGAGCTGAAGTGGTTAAAGTAAAGTTTTCTTCTCCCTTAATTCAAGGCACAATACTGCTTGCAGAAGCCAATGTGCAGCCCACAATCTGATGCCCATAAAAAATGACTTGCATGTGGCAATCCTCTCCTCTACAGAATGTTGATCAATAGAGCAGTTTATAAACAACAAAGTACTGAAAATGTGTATTGCATCATGGGAGCTGACCTTTTCATTCCTGGTTCAAACCCACTCAGCTGAGAGAATGTGACCATGCAACGGAAGAAAACTTCAAACTAGTGCACATTTCAAAACTTTACAGGAACATAATGTGAATTTTTATCAGTTAAAGTAGTCATTCATTCTAAAAATGATGGAGGCATTTTTATGTGACTATTTTAGTTACAGGACCTTTATCCCACACAGAGACGGTCTTTCAATGTGGCAGACAGAAGAGGAAATAAAGCAGCAGTCACTAATGACTTTGGATAGTTCTGCTCCAGAATGAAGGGGATCATCTGGGATGGTGGGGGTACATTTTTGTAATGGCAGACCCAAGGGGACCAGGGAACCTTAAGATTATTTTTGAGTTTATGTCTGTTTTAAGACAGCTTACTACATAATGCTTTGTGTGATTTAACTTACTTCATTTCTAAAGTAATGCGCATATTGGTTGGAGTATACTTGCTCACTGGAATGATGTAACTATAAACTCCAGACCTAAAACAAAGACATATAAGTAATCAATCAAAACAATTATATACGTGATTAAACAAATAAGGTACATAATTACTTGCAAAACTGTTTTACAATTGAATGGCTCCATATAACATTTTACAGTGATAAATGTCACCACCCCGATTTATATAGCAGGCATTATGCCCCATACGAAAAAAAATCCCCTTCGACATACAATAAGTTATACTTGTTAAAGCAGATCTTCACTGCATCCGAGCACCACAAACCAAAAACACTATTTAATTCATTTTTAATATTCAAAGCAAACTCCCCCATACATCCATGTCTCCATGCTTTATTTTGTTGAAAAATCAATTTAAAAAACAACCCCCTAGCATTTCTGGCTATGGCCATCTTGAGCAAGGGCAAATGATTCCTGTAGACTTTACTTCCTGGAATCCCCCTGCCCTTAGCTCAAGCATGCATACAGGAGAGTGTGCTTAGCTGAAAAAAACCTCCTCCCCTCCTGAAGACTCCTGGGATGTATGACATCATTTGTCTAGACAAGAAACCAGGAAGCAACTGAAATGTAAAAAAAAAAAAAAGCTAAAAACAAGTAAATATGATACACGTTCCTATCTGTTTGCTAATGCTATCAGCATAATAAAAAATAATCAATGTTGATTGGGAGAGTGAAGTTCAACTTTAACACTGAACACCTACAATTCATTATTTTTACTTTTTTTCCCTATATTGAGTGCATGCTCACATAAGTTCTTTGGCTTTCTAGTCTTCATATGTCACTACAACTTTAGGGAATGATAGGGTACAGGTAAACTTTTAATGAATCCCCAAAGTAAGCAATCCCATAGATTAGAGCAAAGTTAACACTGTACAGAGGGGCCTTGAAATTTGGCAAATATATGCAAGGTGAGATATTCTGTTTTTTATTCGAAGTTAAGAAGCAGTATTTACTTAGGTGTATCTTGGTGGTTTACATAATAACATTTTGTATATGATACTTGGGCAGTGGTTCCTCCCATTGTGCAACTTCCCTGTTAGTTACAAAAGGCTGAGCATTTATCATTGTCTATTTATGTCTCTTAAGGACACACATCCCCATCATCAGCAATACACAATAAAGGGTGAGGTTATGGCAGTTTATTTTTCATTGACCTAATTTTACCTTGTGATTTATTTATCCTATGTGGAGGGTATGTGGCTCCTACCTGAAGTCCACAGCTACGCTAAATTATCTGTAGAGAGCTGTGCAGGGATATATACACAAACTCTTGACCCTGCCCATTGTATTTGCCTCATTCCCCCTGGATACTCAAGACTACTCTCGGCCATTCCAGGTCAGTTATTCAGATATCATCTTTTATACTTTTCAGTCCTTGCCTTTACTTTCCCCTTTCTCCCTACTCCCCCCCCCCCTTTGCCTTTCCCCCCCTTTCTCCACATTCCCCCCTTTTCTCCCCCCCTTCCTCTCCCCCCCTCCTCATCCCCCTCACTCCCCCCCCCTTCCTCTCCCCCCCTCCTCACCCCCCTCACTCCCCCCCCCTTCCTCTCCCCCCCTCCTCACCCCCCTCACTCCCCCCCCTTCCTCACCCCCCTCACTCCCCCCCCTTCCTCACCCCCCTCACTCCCCCCCCCTTCCTTCTCCCTTTCCTCTTTCTCCCCTCCCCCCTATCCCCATTTCCCCTTTCCCCCAATTGATCATCTGATCTATTAGATATTTATATCATAAATGACTATACTTATATTTTTTATGACAGTTATATTTGCCATCCATGCTTTATGTGCCCCCACATCTGCCGTAGGGGAACTCTGGGTGTTGTTTTGATGCAGAACCATCAGTAAGCGGCAGCTTTAGAACTTTTCCCTCGTATCCCCATTTGTAAATTAAATGTTTTGTATTTATGCATCTATGCATGACGGTTATCGTTTGCTTACCATGTGTATTTTTATCAATCCACTACAGACAATACTCTCCTGATGAAGGGGCTAAGGTCTGCGAAACATGTTGAGATCGAGTAATGCATGATTTGTGAGGATCCACTATACCTCTGTTCTCCACTATGGAGCACATTCAGTATTAGTGACACACATGTGATGTTGGGATATATTTCTAAATGGCATTAGAATGTATAACCTTTTATGTTATTCAGGGATATGTATCCTCAATTTTAATATTTTGTATTAATAAAATATATCTTTTTATGAAATTTGTATACTATTTGTTTTCAAGCTGGTACCGTGATAGTCCATCTCCTTCTTCCCCTTTCCCCTTCTTGGTGACCTGTTGGGGACAGGTTTTCCTTGTCTCAATCTCCTCAATCAGCAATACACAGACATGTAACCACTATCTCAAAGACAGTGTAAAATATTTTTAAAAATGCAAATGAATGTAAATGCAAAAAAAAAAAATGAAAACAGTATTTATCTATATCCAGTTTACAGACATTCCAGAACGCAGCCTGTTGAAGCCAAACAATTATTAAATTATGGTTACAATAACGGCAAACTGTTTATGTAAACCAGAATAACTTCTAACTGGTGTGATAGCTGTATGTTCCTCTTACCCACACTGCAGGTTTTTTTTGCAGTAGTGATGATCAATTACTTGCTGATTCTCTACAATCTGTATAGAACTGATGGTTGTATCAATCCCTGAAAAGACAAAAGGGATAATAATATAATGAACAGAATAGTGATGTATGCATGTAAAGTAGTTATGAGTCCTTGAAAAAATGTATTAAACAGTTAAGAAAGGGCATTTACTGAATACATATAATGTTAATGTTCCGATAAATTTGGGGGTCAAAGTCATGACCTTTCTCTTTCCATAATCTGTATAGTAATTTCCTCTCTAATAAAACCATGTATGCTAATTCTGAGGTCTAAAATATTCTAATAAAGCAAATCTAAGTAAAGAAAAAAAAAAACCCATACCCAATATAACAAAGCCATCTGAATGTATGTAATTATTGATAAATGATATCATGAAAAAGAAAAAAAAAAGGGCATGACTGAACGTCTCTTATTAATTCTTTATAGTAAAATATACATTTGCATCATATTTAGTGGGAACGAATCCTTTCCAGACAATTTACTACCTTCAATGGGGTAGACAAAAAATTAAAAATAATTGAACTTGTTGTTCCACTTCTGTGGATGGTTTAAAAACAAAGACACAAAATGTAAAAGTACACGAAAAATGTTTATATTGTGATATCAGCCTAATTCAATAAGTTGTAAAAAAATTGTAAAAAAGTACAGTAAATGAGCTGTAAAAAGGTTAAAGTAGTCTTAACAGGGCATTAATATTTTGCAGCATGTTTGTAGGTAAATGAGTATTGCTATACATACAGTGCAGAGACCACTGTAGCATCATAGTCAATTTCTGCAAGCTATTGCTAAATCCCAGTAATCCCAAACTAGAGCTTTCGGTTTTCAACAAAGTAAAAAAAAATGTATAATAATAACAATACTGCTGCTAGTAATTCCTCATTAAGGGTATGTGTACCCACAACCTATATTTCAGTTTTTGGTACATAGAGTGTTAAACCAGCTGACAGCTTTTGGTTGCTCAGTTGGTAAGAGTTTGTACACCTAATGCAGCCATTACAAGGGGATTTTAATATTGGATTTTAAATTATTTTATACCAAGAAGAATACAGGAGGGGTGTGGAAAAGATGGAAACACACAACTTTTAGATGGACAGGAAAAATCAGGGATAATGGTAATGAGTGTTCCATGTTGACATTTAGAACAGCGATGGCATAACATTCATCAAGTCTTCCCCTTCTGGTTTTTTATTTTTTTTTCCTTTATTAACCTCATTGTATTCATCTACAGCATGTTTGTCTCTTGTATGTTTGAATTCACTTATTGTTTACTGCTGGAGGTCTGCTCCAAGCATCAACTACTGTTTCAGCAAACTAATACTTTCTGTATATCAAACACAAAAGAACACTGGGGCTGAAACAGCCCAGAAGACCACACCTATAACTAAAGTATAAAGGCTCATTTACAGGTTATGAAAATCGGACGGAAAAATTTGTACGATGAGCTATCTGCCAATTTTCGGATCGTTAGTATGGTGCTTTCGACAGCCGATTTCACTTTTTCGTCTGGATGTGCAGACTATAACATTTTTGTCGGATGTGAACTCAACATCCAATTTTTGTTTCATTAGTATGGTTTCGGGAAAAGAAAATCGTAAGAGCAAGACTACACATGCTCAGAAACTAAAGAATACATACAAAACTATTCAACACATTACGTCACTTCTGACGTTGTATTCTGTCGTATTGTGAGTAACCTCTTCACTTTTGACATGAGACTAGCATTCCACAAAAAACAGACGTTCGGTCTTCCGAAAATCTAAGCGTGTGTACGAGGCTTAGCTTTCGGGTTGACTGGCCCTTCAAGTTTCTACTACCAAGGGATTGGTTGGTTAGGCTGTAAACTGACTTTTTATGGCTTGTTCACATTGGTGCATTTCAATGCATTTAATGAGTTTCCCAGCACACTTGATATATGTGGACATCTCAGAAATCTTCTCTTCAAATGAGAATCATTTACACCAATGTGCTTTGTTACATTAATTGGGAAAAGGTCTCACATGCCGCACTTTTGGTGCACTGACCTCTTTTTACCCATTAAGTCAGTTCAAATAGGCTGCTTCAAAAATGTAAGGCAAGGCATTTGTGTTCTGATGTGAACAAGCCCTTAAATATTTTTATTAATGTGCTTATTTATTTTTTCCTCCTACCAGACCTTCATTGTCTTTTATAATGACATAATAATGTTTATAACGTCAAAAAAGAACGGCAGCAAATACAAACAATGTGTGTTTAATACATACATTATATTTTTGTGCAATAGTTTTAGGTCTTTTACACATTATGCTGATGATTTTCTGCATTCATGTGTATGAATATTTTAGCATTTATTTTTTCAAATATAATATCCATGGTTCTTTTAGCACATTTCAGAATCTTTAACTTTTCATATACGTACTTTATGAAGCATGCACGTTTCTATTGTGATGGGTTTGTAATAAACTCACCAACTGATGCATACAGAAAATAATGTGTTGCACCATTCTAACAGCTGACTAACCCCATACAGGAGGCGACACAAAAATTAGATGCTATTATTTCTGTATCAATTTGATATATAGTTATTGCACATAATAGCTACTTAATTATAGCCATTAGTATTAAAGTTCTGGAAAAAGGAATGCATGAAGGGTCCTTAAATATTAGGTGTTGTAGATAACATTTATATAGATGACCCTATAAATTGCAAACTGAACTCACCAACTAGAGTTCGGTTCATAAAAGCCTTGTGAGTACAGGGATTATGTTGTGAAACAGTGCCCTCTGCTGGACAGTACCAGTATTTGTGAGAACAAATAAAATCGTGTCTCTGTAGAATTATTACATAAAAACTATAAAATGTATTAAGGAGCAAGATAAACATCTTAAAGTAGAATTCAAGCCTAATGCTAACTAGTCCTAAAAGTGCTCCCTCTCCACTCCTGCTACCAAACCTGTGTAAAAACAGTGGAGTTGATTTATGAAAACTGGAGAGTGCAAAATCTGGTGCAGCTGTGCATGGTATGGTAACCAATCAGCTTCTAACGTCAGCTTGTTCAACTGAGCTTTGACAAAAAAACTTGGAAGTTAATTGGTTTCTATGCAGAGCTGCACCAGATTTTGCACTCTCCAGTTTTAGTAAATCAACTTCAATGTGTATAATGTACTTTGCTATCTTTAACATTTTTAACATTAGTCTTAGGCTGGCATCCTACTTTAAAGTTGAACTTCAGGCACAAAATAACGTAAAATATATTCCTTGATAGCCTCGAAAGATCTCAATTCACTTAGGCTGGTTTCACGCGGCCAATCAGGTCCACCTGTCAGTTTTTCAGGCGGACCTGATCAGACCATCCATAGCTCTCTATGGAGCGGCTGACACCTAGCTGCATGGCATCAGATCAGACCCTGACGGCCAAAAACAGCGGATTGGATCAGATGACAGTCGGATGGAAACGGACCAGCAGTTCATTTCCATCCGACAGCCCCATAGAAAACAGCGGGGCTGTGTTCACATACGCTCTGCATAGCGAAGCGAACACGGACCTGTCATCCGCCTGCTCAGCGGGGAGATCCCCAGCAGAGCAGGCGGATGCACATTACGGAGAACACCCATGTGAAACCAGCCTTGGCGTGCACAAACAAAATGTATTTCAAACCCAGTTATTACCTTGTAAAAGTAATGGCGGCATCATCACTGTGTGTACATAGCCTGCGAAGAGAACCTAGAGGGACCCAGCAGCTTCACCAAATACTGGGTGAAAAAAAAATAAAAAGGCTGCCTGCAGAATGTTACAGGAGGGGGCCGACACAACACCAGCCACACTACACAAGAAGATAGAGTAGCAGTGACTGGTCTTAATACAGATAGCTACTACACAGAGGCAACATTACACACTGGATTATTGCACAGATCTGGAAGAAATACACAAAAGCTCTCAAAGATTCAAGTAAAAATACAATTTCCCCTTGTAGACAATATTTGCTTATCCTAGAGTTTAGCTTTAAAGTGGTTCTAAAACCTAAACATTTCTTACCATAATGCATTTCCTGCATTAGGGTAAAAAAATGTTCCAGTAGCAGTATCCCCCGCCCGCATATATTTATAGTGGTCCTCACTTAATCCAACGCTGTATCTGTCTCTAGTGACTCTCTCTTTGCTTTCACAGACTTTGTTGAGACAACAGGAGTCAATTGACACCCGCTGCTGTCAGTCAAATCCTGTGATGAGGGAGCCAAGGGGGCGCGGTTGAGGTGTGCTAAGTGTGTCTATGGACGCAGGCAGTGCCGCTTGGGATCAAGCCCACACGTACACACCCATAGGAAGTGCATTCCTAGGGGGGTGCACAGAGAAGAGGAGGGCTCAGGAGTGCCAGGTGGGGACCCCAGATGAGGAGGATCGGGGCTGCTCTGTGCAGTTCCATTCCACAGAGCAGGTAAGTATAACATGCTTGTTATACAGAAAATGTATACTTGGCACTGCTCCTATGTATCAAATATACAATAAATCAATACATTTACGAAAAATGTGAATGAATTAAAGTGCAGTGCAAACATTTAATTCATAAAGTTCAAAGATAAAGTTCATCCGTGCAAATAAAGTACCAAAACGTGTTCAAATCCTGCTTGTAAGGGTTCTGGTGCCAAGCAGAAATTGAACACATTATGGCACTTTATTTGCACGGGTGAACTTTATCTTTGATTGCACTTTATGAATTATATGTTTGCACTGAACTTTAAGTCATTCACATTTTTCGTAAACGTATTGATTATTTATTGTATATTTGATACATAGTAGCAGCGCTAAGTATACAGTTTCTGTATTACTTTAAGTTTTTTTTTTTACCTTGCACGATAGAAGCAGCTCCATAACTTAATTTAACTCAATTTACTTAATATTACTACACCATATAGCGGGCAGTTACATTTTTTCATACCATGTTTGTTATTTAAAAAAAAAAAAGAAGACATGACAATCACTTTAAATATAAAATAGGGTGATATTGCTATGAGTCTCACAGTGTACTCTTAGATTTTCTGCTTAAGAAAAAATACAAGACCCTATGTAGAGCAGAGCCCAGTGACAGTTTATCCTAGCAATGAACTTAGTCAAAAGTAAAACATTTTTTAATGTTTTCATTACAGGAGTATGAATTTAATCTTCAAGATACAGAAAACATAACTTACAGTCACTTGAGAAACCAGGTTTATCGATCCGCCTTATTTCTGTTAAACCTTTACTGGTATTTCCTGTGAATAAACCGTATTTATTAAAATCTGTATTGTTATTTCATTCACAGTTTGATTTTGTCATTAAAACATGTAAACTAAAATTAGGAGAGAGCAAAAGCAGAATCAAGTTAATTAATGTTAGGCAGCCTCCCAGCTCCTTCCACCTTCCTTGTCAGCTGTGGGGTAATGAGTTTGGCCACAAGCCTCCAGCTCTGGGATGACTAGGCAGCCTCCCAGTGCTTACTGGGGGCTTCTCCCCTGTACTTTCCCTGTCTTCCTTGTCAACTGCTAAGTAAATATGGCTACACTCCCCCTGCTCTGGGATTGGTCCATGGTGCAAGAGATGCCCTATTTAAAGTGCATTGGCCTGTACCTGTGGGCTTGTGATAGCAATTTCCCTGTGAACAATGTTGCTTGTACCTTTTGACTTTCACCACAATAACAGATCCCTTTACCATCTGCTGTCTGCCCTGGCCTTAGCTATATTTAATAGGGAATTCAACAGGCAAGAAAACAGAGTGGAGAGTGTCTGAGTTTCAATTTAGATAATCGTAAAGGAGGTATAATATATCTGATGATAACGTTTGAGCTGGAAAAGTCTATCTTTAGCAGAATTCAGACAAAAGCGTTGAAACGCGTAGGGGTCACTATTGGGCTTCTTAGCCTTCATGGCAGAATTATTTTAACACTTGTTCTAATTTTTTCTAATTTGTACAGAATTATTGTAACACTTGTTCTAATTTTTTTCAAATTTTTTCTAATTTGTACACATTATGGTTTATTTTCTTAGTATACTAACAGCATACTAATTATCTGCAAATTGTCCTTTGACAAACACGAACGTAGTGACATACAGCGTATAAAGAGGAAGTTCATTTCTCAAGCGCCACCCTTTGGACCCTTATGCTAATTTCATGTTAGTAGAGGTCTGGTGAGCGTTGATTCGCGATTTTCAGATCGTACAAAACAAATGCCTTTTAAAATATGTTTGGCATAACTACATGCAAAGCAGCTTCATTATTATCCAATTAAAGAAGATGAGAATTTTGACATTTCATCAATTGCCGCATCACGAATGTTAATTCTAGATTACGGACAGGAGTCGGGTCTCTTTTAGCCAAGAGCAACATAGTGTAATACCTGGAAATCAAGTTAGTATTATTCGGGGATAGTAGTATTTCCTCTGAAGGGGTTTTGTTTAAGACCAAGACATCAGGCTTGAAGCAGGTAACAGTACTGGATTTCAGTAGAGGGATCGCATATTCTAACTTAAAATCCTTAAATGTTCCTTCATTAAAAAGTGTATGCACAAACCTAAGGCTCAAAGAGGACAAAGAATCCAACACTAGTGATCAACAAAAACTCAGGCAAGGGATGGTTGACCTAACTACAGTTATTAAAAGAGGTGGACCAGAACTCCCTACAGATGGTCGTAGTAGCATAATGAAGAAGCTTTAACGTAGTTTGAGGGTGGTGCCCTGAAAATTATCTATATTTTGATGGTATACAGAGTTATTTATGAAGCCATAATAGCAGCCCTGAGGCTGTGTTGGTATTATTACTCATCGGTCATAGCCAATCATGTATAGGGATCAATTGTGCTGCCAAATAATAGAGACAGAAGTTAGGGAATACCAGTCTGGGGAGATCAGATGGCAAATGACCACAGCTGATCACAGTTGAAAGTCAACTGGCTTTGTCTGCCATTGATAAGGTGATTAGCTACATCTGATTACGTTTAGGGGAGGAGGGTGATCCTTTTTTCAACTCAGTGATTCTGATATTGATTTATTTTTTTTTTTAAATGCTCTGACATGTTGGTTTTATATCTTTCACTTGGATGTTATAGGTTGCACTGAGTAAATACAGCTGGATAAAACAAAAATCGTGTCTGTCTTCTTTTCAAACACAATGTGATTAATTTAAAGGGGGCGATTCTTTTCTATACCCACTGTACAGTATATGCAGCACTGTAATTTTTATCCTTTTTTTGTGTATGGCACCTGGTATTATAGGTTAGTCATTTGGTATTATCTCTCATTTAACATGTTGGTACAGTATATTTTACAGTGTGAAAGATGTGGTACAGAAAAGACAGCAAGCATAAAAGTTTTGTGCATGAAACGATTTATTAGTAAAAAGCTTACTGTTTATCAAAGGCAAACAGGGAGTACAGCACCAGCATTATTAAATTTAAACAAAAAAAATGGCACATCCTACTCCAAGATTGCAAATTGGGACCCTCATTACCACCTATACCCATAATAATCTACAGGAAGTCTCCAGTATTAAAAATAAGATTTCCCCAACAAACTTAAATGTACCTACAAAGAAAGAAAGATTCTTTGCCATTTCTTAAATGATTTAAACAAGGACAGAAAACTTTTCATGCTAGTGATAGAAAAGAATTTAAAGGGTAACTCCACTTTCGTGGGGGGGAAAAAGAGCAAATAATAAAAAAACATAATATAGTGTACACAATTGCGACTCAAGTCATATTGTAATTGAATGTTATTAAAATGTACCTTTCCTTTTCAAATCAGCAGGACTGTAATTTTTGGTAAAATGCAATATGGCTACCTGGAGGCATTCTGTACACAGATGGTGTACAGAATGCCCCCTGAAAAATATAATTTCCTGCTTGTGTGATTGGCTCACTGATTTGCTCAGAAGTCTGCACTAAGCTAAGATTTTTGGCATCCCCTGCAAAAAAAAAATCTTTTTTGGTAAATATATAAAGGGAAATCACATTTAAAAGGGATGAACCTTGCCAATTTCCTCAATAGAGCCCTGCAGGTGCGGCAGCTGACTGATAATTATAAAACCACTCTCATGCAGATTGACTTTGTACATGGACACAGAAATAAATATTTCTTCAGAATAAAAAAGTTTGTTAAAATCCCTGCAATGTACATAGATCAACCAGAGGGGAATAATTTTTTTTCTCAACAAAAGTACTCTAGTGAACATGTGATTTATGGCCTTACCTGTCCCCGTGGCCTTCTTTACATTGGCTGGATGAACAGAATGTTCTGCAGTAGGTGTGGCGAGCTCTGCAGATTGAAAATGGCAGTTTAGACCATGGTGTTCTATAGCACTTCATGTTGAAACATAACAAATCCACAGAAGATTTGAGGGTTTTTGTTATTGGATCGATTCCTTCTGACCTTCCATCAGCTAAACAATTCTGTACACTGTACAGAAAATTATGTAAATTATGTACACAAGAAACATTCTGGATTTATACACTAAAACCTCTAGCCCTCATATGTTTAAACTAACAGCTAGAAATACGTTTTGTTTTTTGACAAAACGTAGTTATATAGTATCTGTTATTTATATATCATATATATATTTATATATATATATATATATATATATATTTACCACTTATTATGGCTATTTATTTAGACCTCATTTTATATAGTACTAATGATTATTATCATTAGTATTATATTTTACCATTTTTTAAATAATTTTTATAAAATGACAAAATGCCATACAATTCAAAATCCTCTAATACTTTAAAGGGCTTGTAAACCCTCGTTGTTTAAAAAAAAAAAAAAAAACATGTCATACTTCCCTCTACTGTGCAGTTCATTTTGCACAGAGTGGCCCCAATCCACCTGTTCTGGGGTCCCCCGGCATAGCTATCAGTTCCTCCCCGCATTGGTAAACCCCCTAGGAGAAGCGCTCTCCCTGTTGGTTACCATGTGGGTGCACTCCCGAGTCCAGCATTTGTCCCTAGACACAGAATGCCGGACTCGGCCCCGTCCCCCGGCGCCCACATCATTGGATGTGAATGACAGCAGTGGGAGCCAATGGCTGCGCTGCTATCAAGCTATCCAATCAAGAGCCAAGACAACGGACAGAGAGGTAGAGCGCATCTCCACCAAGGGAATGAACGGGCTCAGGTGATTAAAACAGAGGGGCTGGTCAGTGTCCGAAGTTTTTTTTTTTTTAGGATGCATTAAGGTGAAAAAACACAAGGGTTTACAACCCCTTTAACATTTTCAATATAAAAGTTTTAATTTTAGGATTTATTTGTATGGATGCAATTTTTTTTAAATGTTTCAATATATTGGGGAGTATGTCTCCCCAGTGATGCCTCTTCTAGCAATATCATGTATCTTATTACCTTTACTTAACGATGTTATGCAGTAGTAGAACTAATGCGACCCCCTTCTTGGGTTACCCTATACAAAATTTGGTATTCCTTCCTTAAAGATAAATAGAACTGATAAAAAACTGTGGACTTACTTTTTTCTACAGTTTGTGCTGCCTCATAGTTAATATCTCTCAGTCTGGGTGGTTGAATGGAACAGCAGTACTCTTGGTTACACGGTAGGAGGTCACAAAAATTGATTTCCGTTGCACCAACAGGCATAGATGTTGTCGTAGATGTTTCCCTTGAAACTGTACAATAAAAATAATCATCAGTTCTCAACCTCACTGGTGACACTAACTATCTAAGCACTCCTTCAGTGTCACCTTCAACTCTACCTCTTCTCATCTACTTCTTTCTGTAGGGGTCTGTCCATGGACTCCTTCTAATCTCTATCTGCACCATCACCCTTGGTCAGCTGATAACTTTGCACGTCTTCAAATACCATCTCTATGCTAAAGACTCTCATATCTATTTCTCTACTTTTCAGTTCACACCCTTCAGTCTTCTTGCGCATCACTCATTTCCTGACATATTAGTATGAATGTCAGACCACTTCTTAAAACGCAATCTTTCAAAGACTGAACATATAATATTGACAGAACTATTAGTCCTTCCACTCTAATAGGGTACTAGGTGTAATCTTAGACTCTGACCTCTCCTTCCAGCCCCACATCTAGACATTGTACAAATCTTGCCACCTTCACCTTCAAAAAATGTCCAAAATACACCCCATCTTAACCAACGACACCTCAAAGCTACTAATTTACTCACTTATGCTCTCATATACTGCAACTCCCTCCTTACAGCCCCCCCCCTTTCATTCTAACAGGAATGCTGCTGCCAGAGTCATCCATTATTAATCACCCAGAATCTGCCACCCCTGTCTGCCAATCCTTTACCGGCTTCTGATCACCCAATACATTTAAAATAATGAACTTCTTATAAAGCAATCTGGAATCCCAACCTCATCTCAGAATATCAACTGAACCACCCTCTTCACTGATTTCTGAAAACTCATATCTTCAGGCTATCTTGCCTCCAGATAATAACTGAATTTTACTTTCTCAAACAACTTATTCCCACACAGTTATTACCTTTTGTATCACTTGCCCTTCCCTTTAAATTGCAAGCTCTCATGAGCAGGGACCTTGAATTATATTGGAACTGTATCATCTCCCCTATTTTGTAAAGTGCTGCACAAACTGTTAGCTCAATATAAATCCTGTATAATATTATAATAGTAACATACTACCCAGTAAGAATTTTATTCTAATAACTGATGCAATCAATCGTAGTTTTATCCTTAAAGGTTTACTTAAAAAGTTACTGGGAGAAAATGAAGGGCTTAGTGAATCCTGACCTAGGTATGGGCCTAACTAACCTTATGATAAATGCAGATATACAGTAGGTACATGGTTTAAAATGCATTTAGGGATGTTTTACAGTGGACAGTATAAGAACCTTTTCACAAGCAGCAGCTTCCTATAGTCAACACAGATAAAGTTTTCAACTCACCTGCTAGTCCCTCCATTTTATATTGAACAGAAAATAATATGAAATCAGTTCT
This sequence comes from Aquarana catesbeiana, assembly GCF_042186555.1. Classification (NCBI taxonomy): domain Eukaryota; kingdom Metazoa; phylum Chordata; class Amphibia; order Anura; family Ranidae; genus Aquarana; species Aquarana catesbeiana. Next base: position 270,674,833 of record NC_133326.1, read on the forward strand.
ACAAACATTAATTATTGCATGATTACTTTTCAGATATGTGCATACCTATCATGGTTGTGTAAACTGGTGGTATCAAAGAGCTTGCAGCACTTGTGAAGTTATTCCTGTAGTTGAAAAAGAAAAATGATGGCAGCGCAGGATGGAAACATACAGTAAAAATGTACACATTATAGGGTCTATATTTATAAATGTTTTCACACAACGGTTACACAACTTTCACAAAAAATTAACACATTTGTCCAATTGGATTGAATTGGAAAGCAAAAGTGAAGCTTCTTAGTTTTCTAATTTAATAGACCCCCGTGTCTCCCATTTTTGACAGATTTTGAGTATTGTAAATATACAGTGCCTTGCAAAAATATTCACCCCCCCCCCCCCTTGGCTTTTTACCTATTTTGTTACATTACAGCCTTTAGTTCAATGTTTTTTTAATCTGAATTATATGTGATGGATCAGAACACAATAGTCTAAGTTGGTGAAGTAAAATTAGAAAAATATATGCATAAAACTATTTTTCAGAAATAAAAAACTGATAATTGGCATATGCGTATGTATTCACAAAGTATTCACCCCCTTTGTTATGAAGCCCATAAAAAGCTCTTGTGCAACCAATGACCTTCAGAAGTCACATAATTAGTGACATGATGTCCACCTGTGTGCAATCTAAGTGTCACATGATCTGTCATTACATATACAGACCTTTTTGAAAGGCCCCAGAGGCTGCAACACCTAAGCAAGAGGCACCACTAACCAAACACAGCCATGAAGACCAAGGAACTCTTTAAACAAGTAAGGGACAATGTTTTGGAGAAGTACAAGTCAGGGTTAGGTTATAAAAAAATATCCAAATCTTTGATGATCCCTATGAGCACCATCAAATCTATCATAACCAAATGGAAAGAACATGGCACAACAGCAAACCTGCCAAGAGATGGCCGCACACCAAAACGCATGGACCGGGCAAGGAGGGCATTAATCAGAGAGGCAGCACAGAGACCTAAGGTAACCCTGGAGGAGCTGCAGAGTTCCACAGCAGAGACTGGAGTACCTGTACATAGGACAGCAATAAGCCGTACTCTTCATAGAGTTGGGCTTTGTGGCAGAGTGGCCAGAAGAAAGCCATTACTTTCAGCAAAAAACTAAATGGCACGTTTTGAGTTTGCGAAAAGGCATATGGGAGACTCCTAAAATGTATGGAGGAAGGTGCTCTGGTCTGATGAGACTAAATATGAACTTTTTGGCCATCAAAGAAAACGCTATGTCTGGCGCAAACCCAACACATTACATCACCCAAAGAACTCCATCCCCACAGTGAAACATGGTGGTGGCAGCATCATGCTGTGGGGATGTTTTTCAGCAGTCTGGACTGGGAAACTGGTCAGAGTTGAGGGAAAGATGGATGGTGCTAAATACAGGGATATGCTTGGGCAAAATCTCTACCACTCTGTGTGTGATTTGAGGTTAGGACGGAGGCTCACCTTCCAGCAGGAAAATAACCCCAAACACACTGCTAAAGCAACACTTGAGTGGTTTAAGTGGAAACATGTAAATGCGTTGGAATGGCCTAGTCAAAGCCCAGACCTCAATCCAATAGAAAATCTGTGGTCAGACTTAAAGATTGCTGTTCACAAGCGCAAACCATCCAACTTGAAGGAGTTGGAGCAGTTTTGCAAGGAGGAATGGGCAAAAATCCCAGTGGTAAGATGTGGCAAGAAAGCAACTTGGAGCTCTGATAGCCGCAAAAGGTGGCTCTACAAAGTATTGACTTTAGGGGGGGTGAATAGTTATGCACATTGACTTTTTCTGTTATTTTGTCCTATTTGTTGTTTGGTTCACAATTAAAAAAAAAAAATCTTCAAAGTTGTGGGCAAGTTCTGTAAATTAAATGATGCAAATCCTCAAACAATCCATGTTAATTCCAGGTTGTGAGGCAACAAAACACGAAAAATGCCAAGGGGGTGAATACTTTTGCAAGGCACTGTATGTAAATATACTGTATATGTACAGTATATGAATTGCAGTTTACCAATTCTTAGTCTGCGTTTGATTTCTTTTTTAGGCTTTTTATCCTTTTTTGTCACCTGCTGTTCTGGCCATTAAGTCTGCTATTTTTCAACAAACCAAGCTGTCCAACAAAAGTGACAATTATAGTGTTGAGACAAACCCATTAACACTCACAGGGATGCTTACAATGATCAGCTTTTATTTATGTAAACCTGTTGGCTGGGGCCTACAAGGGTTTAACTTGTTTTCTGTTATATGCCCATGTTTCACCTGGCTGAGCTCATTTCCTCCTGTTAGCTAAGCCAGCTGGGTGCCAAATGTTTGTATTTTTTCCTGTGTCTTCAAGTTGACCTGTGTGTTGAGGTAGCCAGGCTGTAAGCGTTAATGTCTTTCCCACCATATTCAGTCGGATACCACCTCCTACAGGCCAGCCAACATAAAATGGGCTGCCTTAAAGCCCCTGGGTTGATCCATGGAGAAATATTGCCAAAATGTAGCTGGATATTCTGCTGGAAGAATTACCCCCTTTGGTGGTGGTGATAGAAGCCTTTACAGGGTTCCTGGAGAGGGTCTCATGCTGGGGACCTTATGGACTTGTAACTGTTAATCATGGACTTACTGCCTTTGTGGGTCACTGCCAATCATGGACTCTAAGGGACTATTAGTACCTCTTGTGGATTATTGCTCTAATGGACTATTGCCTAAAAAGTGATTGCTTTCTGGACTTGCCTTCTGTATAAGGTATGCACACTCTATGTATGTTAGAAGAGCTCTGTACAGGATTTTTGTTGAAACTGCTTTGTGAGAACTGTACTGTATTTAGCAATTACATCAGTAAAGAGGATACAATACATGGGTCTAACACACAGAGTACTGTCCAGTGGAAGTAAATGTGTTGTTGCTAAGGACTACAATGCTGTGTCATTGCTTAAAGCGAAGTTCCACCCAAAAGTGGAACTTTTGCTTATTTGTCTCCTCCCCCCTCTGGTGCCACATTTGGCACCTTTCAGTGGCCGACTCCCCTCTATTTGGGACGGGACCAGCACAGAGTGTGTAAAAACCTAGCCTGGAACCACGGAAGAGAGTGTGTAGAGGGGCCTCTGGAGAAGAGAGCAAGCACAGAGGTTAGAGAGAGAAGGAGAGAGCGCATTTCCTGTATCCCATAGCAACCTTGGGATGTGTCACTAAGAGAGATAACATCCACTGCTGGATTGGTGCAGCCCAGTACAGGCACAGTGGTACCAGCTTCAAAATGCCACACACCTGGCATCTATGCAAAGGAGTACTTAAAAGGTAACTTCATTTTTGCCGGAAAAAATTAGCAAATAAACAAAAAGTGTAATATAGCATATACAATTGCAACACAAATCATATTGTAATTGAAAGTTATTAGGAATTACCTTTCCTTTTCAATCTGCAGCTGCTGTAATTTGCTGTAAAATGCAATGCCTTCAAGTCATACAACCGACTTAAAGTGAAAGTAAACCCTCCTATCATTTTCAGCCAAGGAAGCTGCCATCATGGCCTCTTTTCAATCTTCAGATGCCATGATACTGCACATGTGATCAATTATGACACCAGCCATTGGATGGTTTGACAATTAGGTTGAGAGCACAACCAATGTGACAGTTAGCATTCCCAGCATGCCGGGAATGTAACTCTTTTTGAAACTGTTAAATTGATGGGTTTACTTCCGCTTTAAGAGAGTATATATTCCCTCCAAGGTCTTCAATCAAAGCCAGGACATCTGGCACATGAAAATCTATATCTGGGACTTTGCCAGGGAATCTGGCATATTAAATCTTATGCCTGGGTCCTCCTATCAGCCACATTAGGTGTAAACTGAGAGGTGCCTCCAAAATAACAAAAACAGACTCTTAAAATCATCCACACAGACATAATACATACTGTAATAGTGGTTCTTTTTCGATGGCTTCTTCTTGCACATATAATATATACAATGTAGAAATGGTCATGGCACTAAAAAACAAACAAATTATGGTCACTGAAATCATCACATTAATAAGAATTAGTCTAATAAATCTAATAATACTTTACAAATTACAGAGTTCTGAACTATGTAGTTCCATAAACATAGCTAAGTATTTACTGACTGTATAAGATGCCTGTAGGCCAAACACCTAGCAGTATACAAATACAGACTTTTTTTTTTTTTTTTTTTTTTTTTAGAAAAGTCAGTTGTTGAATAGGATTCCTTTCATGGGCACCAGCATGGATTTGGGTGGTGAACAGAAGCAATAATCAAACTATGGCACTGGAGGGAACCTGCTATGGATTACAGAAAGGAGTTTTAGATCTGATTTGTCGATGAGAGGTTTCATTTTAACTTATGCAGAGGAAAACCAAAAGAACCCAAAAAGCTCTCCACTAAAATGCAATCAGGATCAGATGATTAGATTATTATAAAAAATGTATATACATGTTATCACTTCCATCACATATATATTAGATTAGATCACTAATACAACCTAAAATATTGAGCCTTATACCAAACGTGCAAACAGCTGTTTCAAGCTTAGCCCTGATAAGGAACGGATATACAGAAAAATATATGCAAACCTGCAAACAGCTGTTTCAGGCTTAGCCCTTATGAATAAACAGAAGAAGCTATGTATTCTTTGAATTAGTGCTCAGGGTGCAACAACACAGAACAGCCATTAAGGTTATCGTGAGCCAAATCCCCTCTATTTTAGGCTGCTCTCCAGGCAAACAGCTAAACAGTTGGAATACACATATGGGACCAGTTTTCCTGGCCAATTAATGTTTATGTCTGTCAAAGCCCATGCAGACTTGACTATTCATTACTGCAGCTATGCATCTCAGTTTGGTCACCATCTTGCCCCCAGCTTGTGACTGAACAAAAGAAGGAGCATCAGAAATTTAAACGAAAATGCCATGTAAACAGAGCCATGAAAGTAATTCCTTGCGGCCAAGTGGGTATTTAGAAGTTGCATAGATACAGCCTAAAATTACAGAGCCATTTGTTCTATCTTGAAGACAGTTTTTTGATCACCAGGTAAGAAAAACACAATACATGGACTCAAGCTTGGGGAGTATCATACCAGAAGACCTAGAAAGTTTATGGTGAGGTGGACAAAAAAGTAGCTAATGAGATGAAAGGATGCATTCACATCTACCCATTCGAAACATGCATTTTGTGGGCTTTTTTTGGTGCAACATGCATTTAGCAGCCCAATGATTTCAACGGGCTGCCCTACATGTGACAAAGTAGCTCCCTGGAGCATTTAGCCATGTTCCAGTTGGTGCATTTTTTTACTATGCACTTGTCGTGCATTTTGCCTGCAGCAAAATGTGCTTTCTTACGTTTGGCATGCCATTACCAATTAATGGCACCGCAAGCAAGATGCACGCAAATGCGTTAAAGTTTTTAACACACAAAAAAAAATTGGTTCCCAATCAAGTTACCACTGTGACAGTCAATCACAGAAGTCAGATGATCAACTGATGCTTCTCACCCTCGTGTACAAACGTATGGTGATACAACTGCTTTTGAATTTTTTTATGTATATGTAGCACCCTGAAGTCTAGACATGGTTGCTCCCAAATTTACCTGCCAGGTATAGTTGCCTTGGCCAATTGTTAGGGATCAATTGATTTCACCCTAAGTCTGAAATTGCTGCACTTCTCTCTTCTGTCGCTGGGTGGACGGGTACCTGGTGACATTAGATAAGACAAGGGCGATGCAAGGACAGATTAGGAGTATATGGGGTGTCTCAGCCAATGGGCAGGGGTTTTCTTGGGCCCCTTAGCCTGTTGGGAGAACCTATATATTTGGATGGAGTCAGGTGATCGGGGTTCTGTGCCACCTGGATGGGTGTCTGGGTGGACGTGTGTTGTGCTGCCGGGCTGCTAGGCCAGAGTTTGGGCCTATCCCAGGCACATCTGGCTGCTAGGCTGTCTGAGGGCCTATCCAGAAGCAGGAGAGCAGTGTAGGGTTGGTATTGCGGCTTGCAGTCCAACCAGAAGTGACGGTTCTGCTGGCTGGAGAACCTGTTGTGGTCAGAGGTAGAGGGGAAGCTGCCACCACTAAGGGACCATCCACCTTGTTACCAGGGACCACAGTGAGTAGCTGAAGCAAGTACCAGGGCAGTGTTCTACCAACCGGGGATGGTGAAGAAATGGGAAACCTCAGCAGGTGCCAAGTCAGGGACCCAGCCAATGGGGTGACGCTTGAGGAGTATATGGAGTGCCAAGCCAGGGACAAAGCACGGAAGCGGGGGTGATTGAGAAAGATACTAAAGTAAGAAGATTAGAAGAGCTCACGGGATTCAGTGGCAGTGAATCATCAAGTCTAGTGAGAGAGACTGGGAGCTCAGTGGGCTATGAATCTACGAGAAGCTATTGTATAAAAGTAAAGGAGTTTGTTACAATTTGTGTTAGGAATTGTTCTAAGACTGTTGCCATAGGATACAGCTACAGCTCTCCTACACATGCAGATGTGGTGCCGGCTGGGTGCCTTTCCCTGCATGGCTGTCTACCTGTAGAAGTCTCGGAGTCTGCCAATTGACATTGCAACTACCTAAGGGTGTCCTGGCCCTAAACGCTCTCTCTCACAGTTCTGTTCAAAAGAAAATAAATCTCTTTGCATTCAAGAAGTGTCTGGCACCCATGAATCTACCTTACATCACACCCACTATGCCTTGCAATCCACTCTATACAGAAGGATGTCAGCTGTTCCTGGCTCTGGAGGTTCTCATTAGACCAAAGGAGGCTGGGAACCTTGCTACATATAGCGCCCAATGTGGGGCAAAGGTGTTATCCTTGCCCATAGCAGTCGCCCATAGCAACCGGTTACAGCTGCATTGGGAGTTCATCTGACTCTGTGGGAAAGCGGCAAGTAACATCTCTACTTCTCATAAATGTGTTATTTAGCATTCTAACAACGTGGGGAAGAACCAGCAAGTCTCATTGCTCATGGAAGAGGACAAGCCTGGTCGTTTGACACGCCAGCGATGTGAGGGTTAAAACAAACTCCATTACAGTTTTGGTGCGCTGCAGTATAAAGAAGTCGTGCGTTAAAGTTTCCAGAAAGTATCTGCAACAATCCGTTGGCAGGGGAGGGGCTCCTGCTCTGCAGAGGAGAATAAGGAAGTGCTGCCACATGTGCCTGGTTGTGGGTTGAAGAAGATGTCGCAGTTTGGAAGCGAGATAGCAGATTAAAGAAAGTATGCTCCGGGTGTTGGTTTTGGCCTGAGTGAGGCTAAACCTGTTCTGACTGACACCGAAGTGCGGTACATACCGAAGGGTAATCTTGCCCTGTACACGGCTGGGACAATTTTCTGCGGGAAATGTTCCAGTCTGGCCACGCATCTGAGGCCTTGGATCGTCTGTGGACATTGTGGGGAACACCTGCTTGAGGTAGTCGCACCAGCCCAACCTCCGCAGACACTACAGGCTGATTGGGACAAGAATGTCGCTATCCCAGGTAGGAGTGATATCAAGAGCCCACCTGCCATCACCAGAGTCATGCAGGAAATTGCTCCTACTGTCTCGGCAGCTGCCCCAGAAGCCAGCGCTCCGGTTGCCCCTCGAGGCTGCGGTCAGACCCATCTGCACGCCCTGATGTCCGAGCCACCAGGGAAAAAGAGTACCAGAGTTGGGTAAGCCTGCAAAGGGTGAAAACCATGTGTCTGTAGGGGAGGTGATACCCGTGGCCATTACGGGAGACAACGTGGTTGTGCCGGTTAAAGCCAGTGCCAAACTCAACTACCTCTCAGTTGAAGAGTGCTTCTCCATAACAGATTCAGACGTCCCCTCTGATGGATTGTCTGACCTGTTTTCGGACACTTTATCCTGGACAGGGAAGTGGAGTGAAAGTGATGAGGAGCAAATGTGTGAAGTAGAGGAGGATGAAGTTCCCATTGCTACTGCTGCTAGTGTAAAAATTGAGCTGTCTACCAATGCAGCTCAATCCGTACACATTATCAGGTCCTTTGAGGAGGATTGTTGGGCCCAATGGGTCCCCAAAGTTTACACTACTAAGCCTGTGCCTGCGACCAAACCTGATTGCAAGCCAAAAGTCATTGCTGGGTACCTGGTTCAGCGTGTTCCAGACGCACGGGTCCTACCAAGGTATGAAGACCCCAACACTGCCTCGGCTATCTAAAATACAATGGATCATTATAAAGAAGGTGGCTGAGGAATACGGGTACCTGTATTCCTACATACCACCTCACCTAGAATAGGACATTTTGGATAAAGAGACCCAGTTTTCTCTGGATCCCTCTTCAGATATACTTTCCAAAGCTGTCACCAAAAGTTGCCGAGAGGTATGTCTCAGTGCTAGACACCTGGGGTTACGGACAGAATATAATCTAGACAGTGTGATTATCAGGCCCGACAAGAAGGGCATCAAACACTTCATTACTACGGTAAATACCAAAGGAGAAGATTTGAAGTTGACATCCCAGGTACTGCTGGTAAACTCCATGGAAGTGTATCTGTTCATATAACCCTTGGATTACAAATGTGTGCTGTGTGGAGTTAAGGAAGCTATGCTGGAAGCCACTTCACATAAAATGTATTGCTAGTGGAGAACATTCCTGCTGGCTGTACTGCTGAGATTGCGCTGGACTGAATGCTTCAGGCAGATACAGGGAGTGTCCACTTGAGTCGTGCTGGCCAGTACTCAAAGTTGCCAGTATGCCTCTCTCTGAAAAGTAGTCTGCTGATGTGAAGTTCAGCAGGTTTGTTCCTCAACTAATGAGGAAATCTTCCTCAGTTCCTGGCCGTCTTGCGGACAGATTGAGGCTACTATTGCAAGGGGACCTGTGTTCAAGAGTGCGGTCCCTTGCACCATGGTTTGGCTGCTTGTTGCCTGAATGCAGCTGTGTCTTCTTGTCCCTGGAATTATCCCTAAAGAAGAAGGGAAACTGCTAGGAAGTATTGCTCACCCTGAGTGAAAGTTTGATGGACTGTGCCATGTCAAGGACACTGGGGTGTGTAGTTACTCAGGTAGAATAGGCTGTGGCAAAGGGGCCAATTCGTACCTCTTCTCTATGAATAATGGACTAACCCATGCTTCAGAACTATGTTAGTGTTGATCACCAGGTGGCGTGAGCAGTGCTGACCTGAGTGAATCTCTTCTTATTATGAGTAGTTTGACAGAACATGCTAAGTAAAGTTCTTTAGATTAATTGGAAGGGGTCGGCATTCTCAGCTGAGAACAGGGCCCACTTCTATATGTATATGGTTCAGACCTACCATAGGGTGTACTTACACTGCTATGCTGCCCTTGGCTAAGGACAAGTAACAATTACTTAACCACTTCAGCCCCAGAATGATTTACACCCTTCCTGACCAGAGCATTTTTTGTGATTCTGTACTGCGACGCTTTAGCTGACAATTGCGTGGTATACTAAACTAAAGAGATACGTAGGATGGTAAAGGAAAAAAGAAGATATAGAGGTATAGCTGAGAGAGAAGAGTATAAAAATAGATTAAAGGAGGTCAAACTCATTATCTGTGGTGCCAAAGGACAGAAAGAGAAGGAAATTGCTAAATCTATTAAGAAATCTGTTAATGTACCTTTTTTTTTTTTAGGTACATTAGTGATAGAAGTAAAAAATACAATGGGATCACTAAAATGAAAAATGGGCACAAAACTTATGATGAAGGAAACCTGGATGTAGTAAACCATTTAAACAATTACTTCTGTTCAGTCTTCTCAGAAATAAATTGTACCAACAATAACGAGTTGGGGAATCATATTAGTTCTGATTTTTAGGATTTCTGGAGACAGAGGTAGCAGAGAAACTGGCTCAGTTTAAGCTTAATAAAGCAATGGGCCTTGACAGTATTCATCCCAAAGTTCTAAGAGAACTATGAGGTATAGTTTTTGGACCATCAAGGGATCTTTTATTCAATCCCTTCTAACAGGAAAAGTTTGCCATGACTGGCATACAGCAAATATTGTATCTATCCACAAGAAGGGCAGCAAGGTAGAAGCTGGCAAATACAGGCCAGTGAGTTTAACATCAGTTGTAGTCAAATTAATGGAATCATTTCTAAAAGGAAGGATCATTGATCACTTAAAAATACACAACTTGCTGGACCCAAAGCAGCATGGCTTTATTGGGGGGCAGATCATGTCAGACAAGTCTGATTTAATTTTTTGACTTTATTACAAATGTTTTGGACTAGGGTGGTGCTGTGGACATAGCATATCTTGATTTCAGCAAGGCATTTGATACAGTTGCACATAATGATCTAATAAAAAAGTTGTATAAGCTAGGACCTAACCCTTGTGTGGTTCAGTGGATATGGAGTTGGCTAAAGGATAGATACCAGAGTGTGGTTGTAAATGGAGTTCACTCAGAACAGAGACTAGTCACTAGTGGTATACCACAATGCTCTGTACTAGGTCCTGTTCTATTTCAACGCTATGTAAGTGATATAACTAAAGGTTTCTTGAGCACAGTATGTCTTTTTGCTGATGATACAAAGGTGTATAATAGGGTTGATATCCCTGGAGGTGTCTGTAACATGGAACATGATTTAGCATTGGTGGAAGATTGGTCAAAGCAGTCAAAACTGCAGTTCAATGTTTCTAAATGTAAAATAGTGCACCTACAGAAAAATAATCCCTTGAGAGAGTACAACATTGAGGGGTACAGTGTTAGCTAGCACTACAGGAGAAAAAGATTTGGGGGTACTTATTTCAGATGATTGCAAAACAAGCAAACAATGTGACCAGGCAGTGGGAAAAGCGAATAGAATTCTAGAATTCATCACTAGAGGGATCACCAGCAGGAGGAAGGAGGTTTTGATTCCCCTATATAGATCTTTAGTTAAAATACTGTGTCCAGTTCTGGAGACTTCACTTACAAATATATATTGATAAGATACAACGAGTCCAGAGACAGGTAACACAAATGGTGAAAGGTTTGGGGGATAAAACATACCAGAGCGACTTCAGGAAATGAAAATATATATTAATATGTACAGTCTGAAGGAAAGAAGGGAAAGGGGAGACATGATTAAAGTCTTTAAATACATCAAGGGGGTGAATAAGGTTTAGGAGGGCAATTCTTTCAATATGAAACCAAAAACAAGAACACAGGAACATGACCTCAAACCGACTGGAAGCAAGTTCAAAACAAATTTTAGAAAGCATTATTTTGCTGAAAGCGTAGTTGATGCTTGGAATAAACCTCCAGCAGAGGTAGGAAGACAGTTAACAGCTAATGGCTTCAAACATGCTTTGGACAAACGTAGATCTATACTCAGACAAAAAAGTTAATGAAAAAAACATGATAAACAAAAAAAAAAAAAAATGGACAGACTTGATGGACTACTTATGCCCCATACACATGGATGGTTTTTCCGACAGAATTCCGCTCAAGCTTGCCTTGCATACACACGGTCACACAAAAGTTCTCTGAACTTTCGACAGTCAAGAACGCGGTGACGTACAACACTATGATGAGCCGAGAAAATTAAGTTCAATACTTCCAAGCATGCATTGAATTGTTTCCGAGCATGCGTAGGAATTTTGCGCGTCGGAATTTGTACAGACGATTGCATTTTCGTATAGGAACTTTTCCCGACCGAAAAATAGAGAACATGCTCTCAATCTTTTGCTGGCTGGAATTCCGCCAGCAAAAGACCGATGGAGCATACACACGGTCGCATTTTCCGACAAAAAGCTCTCATTGGAGTTTTGCTGGCGAAATTTCCTATCGTGTGTACGTGGCATTAGTCTTTTTTTGCTGTCACTTTTCTATGTTTCCCTCTTTGACCTCTCCTGGTTCCTTCAATCCACCTGATTCCTGAACGCTGTTGGTTCTGGCAGGGTAGGGTACATCTTCTGGATGTTTTTGCTGTTGCCTGAAGTCCTGTCAATGGGGGGCCATTTAGTAGCAGCAGTGGTGGGATTATTCAGGCCCCACTCCTCTGAGGATGCCTGACAGGGGAGGAAAAGGCATCGGATCTTGCCTGGTGTTCCGTCCCCCTGCTTGGCATGTTTGTGGCACACAACACAGACTTACCCCATAATGTACTTTGAGATGGTATGCGAAAGATGCTCATTCACCTATGTTGTAGGAGCATTTTCAGCTTCGTATACAATAGAGAAAGCACTATTTCCAGGACTTGCTACATGCATTGTTAAGACATGGCATATACTGCTCCAATTACATATGGACATCTATGACATCACACTACAGTGCATAGGGGATATAGTATACATTGGATAGGGGTATCCTAAAGGCTTGGGGACATATTCATACAAGACTATATAGTCATTGACTAATGCCACTCTTGCACACTACAATTACTTCCCTGACAGATATAGCCGGTCGGCATATATCCCCTAGTTTTGGCACTGCATGATATAGGATGATTGCCCCATATTAAGAGGATCCACTAATGTATACATCTTCTTCATATACTCATGTGGGACAATTTTGTGGCACTCATAATTGTACATTGTGGACCAGCTAAATACTGGTCCTAATCTCTTGGGGATTGAAGCCTATATCTTCCACCTGCTTGGTAGCTGCATTCTGGGGCAGGACAACCTGTGAATTCATAAGTTGGTTGGATAACCTATTGCTGTATGAGCACTTTTTGTTCACTTGGTTGCTTATGTTTGCTAATTTAGTTGCTTGCATTTTGAAGACATTCTGACAAATCTGGATGGATTGGGATTATTGAAAATGAGAGGTAGCCTTTGATCATTATTAATTTAATGCATAGGAATTTGAGGCATGATGCCTTAAACAATCATTAAAGGATCTGAATTTAACCAAAGTGAAATTCCTTCCAAGAAACCATTTTAACGTGATTTTAAAAGGTATACATTATAAGTGATATACGGTATGTATATTTAACGTTGTGAAATACTTTTTAAAAAAGGGGGAAGGTATATTTATCATGCCTTTTAGTCATATCTCCACTTTGGGGACATTTTGTTTTAAGTACTTACCAAAGTATCATGACAGAGATCAGTGCAATTACTGTAGCCTGGAATATTCTTCTGGAGCATTGTTGTTGTTTTGTGGGAATCTACAAAAATCAAGAAAGTGAAACAATAAATATTGTGTACTGTATTCTTCAAAAAAATTGCATAATGAGCATTGCAGAAACATTTTCTTGTCCAACATATTTTCACAATGTTAAAGTACATAATTTGATTTCCTTTAACATCTTTGGTTTTTTCTACTAACCTTTTTTACTTTTACAGTTAATGGTATCTTTTGCAGTGGTGCGCGACTAACTTTGCTATATCTGTAAAAACAAAATCAAATTGTTGAAACTGGTAGTGTATTGATCAAACTGCAAGGATAGCTTCATGTGTCCTATATGCACAAAAATGGTGCCCTGTGTACAATTCTAATATATTTCACAAGCACACTATTGGGTCATTAAAGCGGAGTTCCAGCCAAAAGTGGAACTTTCGCTTTAAAAAAATCCTGTCCCCCTGACATGCCACATTTGGCATGTAATTTTTTTTTGGGGGGGGGGGGGGGGGGCAGGTACCTAGTTTTGCCAGGTACTCAGCCCCACTTCCATTCAGGCCACCTAGATGGCCCCTCCCTCCCTGCAATCTTCTGGGACACGTCACAGGTCCCAGAAGATTGCCAGGCCATTCAGGACGTGCAGCGCGATTTGCGCATGTGCAGTGCGCACCCGGCTATGAAGCAGTAGTGAAGCCGGCACCGTGGAGAGGAGAGGGAGAGAACCGAGGTTTCGGGCAGCCGCATCCCTCGACCATGCGACAGGTGAGTGGGTGTTTATTAAAATTCAGCAGCTACATTTTTTGTAGCTGCTAAATAAACACAGAAACGTTTGGAACTCCGCTTTGGGTTGAAATTAAAATGTCCTTTCTAAACCAGATAGATAGCTAGCTATTTTAGTAAGAAGCTGTAGTTTGTACCACCCCATATGATAAATGTTTAAAGCATGGGAAGACGGGAAGAATAAAACCTAATCCCAACTGCTTCTACCCATTCTCAATTTTAAAAAAAAATCTTCTGAAACACTTTTTTCTTTCCATAAAGTTTTACTGAGTTTTTCCTTGTATTACAGCAAGAGAAGAAAACGACAATCAGAGTGCAGAAATGGAAGCAAGGATTAACATACTATAACAGAGATATAAAGGGGATAAATTCAGTGCCCCCAGAATAAGGCATAAACTGATACCACAATGGTTTCAATGGACATAAAGTAAACATTGGAAAAGTTCAAAGAATAACCTAAGGTAAATATCCCTGGGAACCATGGTCTTAAGCTAGTTTACTCAAATAGTTAAGCTACATGCTTTGGAACAGTGTGAATCACTCCATTGCCCAAACAGAAACCACATGGGGATCTTTGAAAAGAAAGGCAGGAAGAGAAACAGATAGCAGTAAGAAAAACAATAAAAGAGGGTGGCAAAAACAACAGAAAAATGAAAAAAAAAAAGGAGGGGGAGGGAGGCAAGTATCAACTTGATTCCGGAAGCCTTAGGTGCAGGGGGTGTACTGGATGGAGGGGTGGAAAGGTAGAGGGAAGGTGTGGGCATAGGATCAGGATTAGGACAGGAAAAGCTAACAGTTAACCAACCCTCATGATCACTATTAGCCCTCAACCATTCTCTCCGGGGCCCGCTAAAACATTTACTCCTATTTGTCTATCTGCAGGTAAAGAACCATACCGGGTTCAATCAATATTGTATTTAAACTGATGCCCCCAAAATAATGTTAAACATAATGACTTATTACAAAATGACTTCTGAGTAAAGAGACCATTTCAGCTATTCTATCCAACTATGAATATGTGGTTTTTCCTAGGTGAAAAATCCCTCCTATACTAGGTCAACCCCCACTGCGCCTTGGATAATTAACCTTGATGATCTTATTCACCTGGTTAAGAGCTCCTACCTAAAGCTGCCACTTAATGTAAATCAGACAGTGTATATGAGATTTAAATCCGTGCTGTGTGATCAGTGCAAAAACACCACACGTGACAAGTTAAATCGTGGCGCTATTACTAATGAGTCTGTTCCACCTCCTGTGGTGAAAAATTCAAATCTAACGAACACCTCTTTGCTGGTGCTTATCTACATATAGTGCAAAAATAGAAAGATGTGTGCAATAGAACTATAATGAAAATATACTATTGATAAATCCACATCAAAATAAAAAATATATATATATAAACAATATATATGAACACCACAAAAATACAAAACGTGACTTGGTGTCAATATTACTCAGATCCTGTTAAATATAATCCCCATGCAATGATTGCCCAAAGATATTAGTTCATTAGATGGCGATCCGTGAGCATCACCACACACTTCTATAAAACCATAAAAGTGCAAGTATTACATTAGTCAACTTTCGCTTTTGCATCTGTGTGGGCATTAGCTATACCAATAGAGTGTCAACAATGCTGTAAATAACCATTATTGTTTGTGAATGTAAAAAATGTTGATTTTGTACAATATATGTCCCTTGTAGGACTTTTTATTATTATTATGGAATAAATTTATATTTTTTAATAAAAACAAGTCTTTTCCTTATGGTACCGCAACAGTCCCTTTTTTTCCTGAAAGAGGCAGGACTCTGTTGGAGAAGTCCCTGCTTTTTGCTTCTCTTTCAACCTCATTTTTGGCTCTATTCATACTCAGGATGATGGTACCTATTCATGAGATTATACCCCCTCTTGTAAACTTTGTGGCATATTTGTCAATTTCATTATAGTGGGTGGATAACACACCCGGATCCTCGGATCCAATTTTTTCTCCCCCCTTTTTTTTTTTTATTTTTTCCCCTTTTGCCACTTGATATTATGATTCTATGTATGTCTTCCAATTGTGGTTATCTCTGTCTTTTGTAGCAGCCGTTTAATTATTTAATTTTCTTTGTTTGAGTCCTTCTTGTTCACGGTCAGGGCTTTTTTCCTGTTGTTTTGCATAATATTTACTATGGATGTTTTAGGTACTGCCTGGGGGGACTTTATGTCCACCATACAGGCAGGATGTCTAGCCCATCAACAGCTAGAGGACGAAACTAAAACGTTCCTAGATAGGTTGTTTAACCTCCTTAAGAAAAAATCTCATTTACATTGGCACATCCAATATTTTGAACTGTACATTACTGAAAAAGTTTGTCCCCTTGGGCTTCGCGTCCAACTATTCCCTACAATCAAAGATCCCTCTGTGGATTTTAAAAAATCCTGGGAAAATACGTTAACTAACTGTAGCATTGAACTCATGTCAAAGCTTACTACCCAGTACCGTTCCGATATGATATCTCTTGACGCGGAAATTGACAGATTACTCGGTCAATTCCCTAACATCCAAGAGTCAAGTTGCTTCACAAATAAATGGAAGGAAATACGAGACAAAATTGAAAATCTAAACAAAGACATCATCATTAAAAAACAAAGAAAATTTTCCCAGGACAAATTGGCATTTTCGGAGGGCTATGCATACAAATGGTCCGGAAAACCATTCCCTCACAAACCTAGACGCCAAAATCGGCAATTTCCAGCCCCGACGGCAACAGATTATACGGAATCTGACTCATCGATATCTTCTGTATCCTCACAGATCACTACCCGTCCCACTTTATCACGAGCACCGGGTGCCCCTCGAAAGAGATCCCTTACTGGTGATAATTCCACCACTAAACACCCTAAAAAAGGCAAACAACATGGCAAAGCACTAAAAACACCACAAACACCAAGGCCAGGTGGACAGGCCCCCCCTACGGGACCTCTCCACTCTACTCTACATAATGTTATCCCGAAACTCTTGCAACCTAACATCCAAACACTCCTATCACAGCCTGGTTTTTTGGTGCAACCAGGCCCAGAGCCCCCCAAACAGGGGAATCTGGACCTGTTTGTACAAAGGACCCCAACCCCAAGCACGTCTCACGAGTGATCACCCCCACCATGGTTAATGATTCCCATTCCCTCAACATCATCAATCTCACACCCTATCGGCTGACACCGGAGGAGAAACAGGTCCTTCATCTAGGCCTGGGTTTCTGCCCTTCGGAGCCAATCGATATCTACGAAACAATTAAAGACCTTTATTTATTTGCCCGTAAGTTGACTTTCAACTATATGTTTGATCCTGACCGTAAATGTGCCAATTTGGAAAAAGAACTAGCAGAAAAGACCAAGAACTTCACGGTAGCGGAGTCTAGAGCATTAAGGGATCTTATGCTACTCCTTGACGAGGGAGAGGTTGAGTCGGATGCCCTAGATAGCAATTCCGGCTCCCCCTCCACCTGCCACACGATCAGTACCCCCCAATCTCAACATCTTACTTCTAAAACGTCTTTAAAAATGAAGTCCAAGGTCTTTCCTGATTTATTAACTTGCCCCCCCATCTGGGCTTTCCTACATGAATGCATCCTCTCCCTTAAAAGAGAACGGTGGCAAACATTACCCTCCAATCTGACTCGACAACAATTTTGAGCAGTTACCAAACTGCAAAAAAACACTGATCTAGTCATAAAGCAATCCGACAAAGGTGGAAACCTGGTGCTGATGACTCATCATCAATATCAGTCTATGTGTCTCAAAATTCTTTCCAATACCAATTGGTATTTACCGATTGAAAACTACTTTATTCAACAAACCATTGATGAATTTAGGGGACTCATCGGTAGGGCCTTCCTTGAGGGCCTCATCGATGATGACACCTATAAATTCATCAATGTACAATACCCACGTACTCCTACGTTTTATGCCCCGCCGAAAACTCATAAAAATCTCTCTGTACCTCCAGGCCGACCTATTGTCTCTGGCAAAGGTTCACTAACGGAAAACGCCAGTAAGCTGGTGGATACCTTTCTTTTACCACACGTCATGAGACTACCCTCTTACATCAAGGATACAACTGACCTGTTGAAACACATTGAGGGGGTCCAGGTCCCTCCGGACGCCCTCCTCGTGGGTATTGATGTCGAGGCTCTCTACTCGAGCATCCCCCACGAGCAGGGCGTCCGGATGGCTGGCTCTTTCTTAATGGAACAGGATCATCATACCTGGCCCACCAATACTTTCATCCTAAAACTTTTAGAATTTATTTTGACTAAAAATTATTTTCTATTTATGGATCAGTTGTACCTTCAAACACAAGGTGTCGCAATGGGCACATCTTGTGCCCCTTCGTACGCAAATTTATACCTTGGTGGTTGGGAACGGGCTATTTTTAGTGATGACCTCATGGAACCATTCCTGGGCCATGTTCTAGGGTGGTTCAGATTTATTGATGACCTTTTAGTCATCTGGACAGGTACAGAGCAACTCCTACAGACCTTTATTGCAGAGCTTAACATTAATCCTTTTAATCTCCATTTCACTTTCTCCTACGATAGATTAAGTATTCCGTTTTTGGATGTACAGATTATTAAAAACTCCACTGGTTATTTAACCACTGACCTATACCGCAAACCCATCGCGGGAAATACGTTGTTGCACGCCTCGAGCCTTCACCCCCGTCCTCTGGTTCGCAGTATTCCCTTTGCTCAGTATCTCAGACTGAGAAGAAACTGCACAGAGGACGGGGATTTCCATAGACAGGCCAATGCTCTCCGTACACGATTATTGGCGAGAGGCTATAAACGTACGGTTCTTAGAAAAGCATTTAATAAAGCCCGAGCTCTAGACCGACAAACATTACTATATGGTCCTCCACGTTCTCAACAACCCTATATGACCAAGATCATTACTAAATTTTCTGCCCATCACCAGCAATTAAGAAAAATATTGTCCAACCATTGGCACATCCTGACCGACCATCACACCCTTAAAAAATATATTAAACCAACCCCAGATTTGGTCTTTAGAAGGGCCACCTCTTTAAGGGATAGATTAACACATAGTCATTATAAGATTCCTTTCCCTGGTCCGTCGGAACCCAGGGGCACTTTTAAATGTGGCAATTGCCCACATTGCCCCTGGATTCAAGAAGGACAACACTTTTCATTACCCAATGGGGAAATGTTTTTCCCCAAACATTCTGCCAACTGTGGCACGCGTGGGGTAATTTACCTCATGACTTGCGCATGTGGCGCTTTTTATGTGGGGAAAACGATCAGAGAGTTACGGCAGAGACTGGGGGATCATTTATATGCCTCCACAAATGGCAAGCTCACTACTGTGGGCCGCCATATAGGCATTCACCATCGCTTCAATCTGGATTACATCCGGTTTACTGTGTTAGACGTTGTCCCTGAAGACCCCCGCGGGGGCAATTGGGACCGGGAAATTTTAAAACGTGAATCCCTTTGGATTGAGCGATTGAATGCATGTGTTCCTCCCGGTATCAACGAGGCACATTCATATAAATATTTTCTCGAATAAATTAGTAACAATGCTATTTTCTTCCCCCTTTTTCCCCCTTTCCCCCCTTTTTCCCCCACTCTTCTTCCCCCCCCCCCCCTAGCCTCTGCCGTGATTCCACCATATATTAAAACTCTTGGGCTTCTTTTGCAGAATTTCAGGTCCCCCCTCCCCCTTGACTATACTTGATCGGACTCTATACATATAGTGGTTTGCACTACATTAAAATTTGTGAATTCTGATAAATTTGATGTTTTTTCTCTGTGGCTGACTCCAAATTTTCAGTAGATTGCTTGCTTTATTCATTAAAGTTATGTATACCTAGATTGAATTGTTATTTTATATGTTCTGGGATGGGTTATGATGCTTATTTCTTTAACTGTGGGTTCCTTTATGTCCCCACCGTTTGAGATTATGCATCGTCCTTTCCCCCCCCCTTTCCCAGTCTATTCCTTGTTTTACATAATGTGTATTGAAATCCTTATTAATAATTTGCACTGACCACTCTGCTTTGGAGGAATGTGAGGAGTTAATTCTCCCCCCACGGCGGGCTTGCGCTCCTCCGGCGGCAGGCTGGGCTCTAATGAGCCCAGCTGCTGCTTCGTATGATCAATGTTCAGGCACTGATCACTTTTGAGCTGTGCGCTTGCGCCGGGCATTCTCCCGCGCATGCGCAACAGTGGAGGACCGGACCCGGAAGTAATCACGGCGACTGTTGTCGCCGCTGAACTTCCGGGTTGGAGGCATTTAAGATGCCCAGACGCAGCTGCTTATTGCACCAGACGGACACCCAGCACTCCACTGACGCCATCCGGAGCCCCTGTAAGTACCTAGCTGATGTCCCCCATGCAGGATGGGGACATCCATCCTTTCTGTTTGGTATCCCCCCTTCCTTATTGGTACAGAATACTTAGGGATTATTGTTTAATCTTCAGATTATCTTTAACATCTCCCCATCGTTTTACCTTTCTTGCAGTGACTCCCCCTGACAGTGTGGTGTGGCGCACTGGTTACTAATTGTATCAGTCACGCCATTCTGAGTGCCACTGGCTAGCAGCGTCTGGGTTTAACTTACTTTATATTACAGCAATGATAGGTAAAGAATTTTTCTGATATTATTAACTTTCTTCTTCAAAACGCTTTGTGTGCTTCTGATTTCCTTTACCAGGCATATTGGGACTTCTCTTCACCTCTCTGGCACTTCTCTTTTTTCCCCCTCCCCTCCTCCCCCCTTCCCCCCCCCTTTTTTCTTCTCTTCCCCCCCCCTCCTTCCTTCCCCCCTTTCCTCCCCCATTCTTTCCCCCCCCCCTTCCCCCCCCCCTCCTTTCCCCCCCCTCCTTTCCTCCCCCCCCTTTCCCCCCCCCCTCCTTTCCTCCCCCTGATCCCCTCCTTATCCACCTCCCTCATCCTCCTCCCCTCTCCTTTTTCCCCCCATATTTTTCCCTTCCCCCCCTTTTTCCCCCATCCTTCCTTCCCCGTCTCTTCTGTCTTTTTCTCCCCCTCTCTCTCCCCCCCTTCTCTCTCCCCCCTCCCCCCCCTCCTCCTTTCCCTCTCCCTCCCCTTCTCTCCCTTGCCCTCTCCCTTCTTCCCCTTCCTCCTTTTCCTTTACCCTCTTACCCCACCCCTGTTTTTCCCCTCTCTTCCCCCCCCTTCCTTCTTCTTATTTCCCCCCCCCTCTACCTGCTTTCCCCTTTCTCTCCCTATGGTTCTAATTCTTTCCTTCAATTATGGCACTTCCTGGGTGGTCCCCTTTCATAAGAAAATATATTATATCAATTTGCTAAAAATAATTTACCCTATTAAATTTTCCACAATAGTATTTTCCTAATCTGCCTCCCTGGCCCGCCCCCGGGGGAACGCCTCTTGAGGGCGTCTCACAGTATTGCTCCAGAGAACCTTTGTGGTTACAGCTTGGTGAGTGCAATTTTTTAAATCTAAGTATGCTCTCCAATATTAAATCTGTATACTCTCTTTGACAATTATTTATATATTGTTACCTGTCATGTTGATACTATACTGTTTTCTCCCTTTCATAGACTATATACTATCAGACGCCTCCTGAAGAAGCGGCTGTGACCGCGAAACTGTAGAGGTCACGTCTGCAAGTATTACATTAGTCAACTTTCGCTTTTGCATCTGTGTGGGCATTAGCTATACCAATAGAGTGTCAACAATGCTGTAAATAACCATTATTGTTTGTGAATGTAAAAAATGTTGATTTTGTACAATATATGTCCCTTGTAGGACTTTTTATTATTATTATGGAATAAATTTATATTTTTTAATAAAAACAAGTCTTTTCCTTATGGTACCGCAACAGTCCCTTTTTTTCCTGAAAGAGGCAGGACTCTGTTGGAGAAGTCCCTGCTTTTTGCTTCTCTTTCAACCTCATTTTTGGCTCTATTCATACTCAGGATGATGGTACCTATTCACGAGATTATACCCCCTCTTGTAAACTTTGTGGCATATTTGTCAATTTCATAAAAGTGAATATGTAAATGATATAGTCTCTTAAATAACACACAAGTGTGCCAAACAAGTGTCCAAAATAGTGCTCGAAAAAGAATATAAAATTGTGCTTCAGTAAGTTCCTTTATTTTAGGAGTGTAGATTCTTCTAGTGCAATCTTCCACCACACCTCTGTGTTCAGTGACCACTCTCCTTATGGACAGCCACTCACCAGCTCCTCATGCCTCCACTTTCGTATGAGGCTAAAAGGCATAGATGACTACTGCTAACGGCAAGGGTCAAACTCATATCCATCCGGAAGATCGTTCCATATAAAATAAAAAAAAACTCCCAATAGTGTAATACTGTAAAACACTTTAATTCACACTGCAAATACCACTTCAACAGTTCCACTCACATTGTGTAAAAAATAAACCAACACAGCAAACTCCACAGCAATCTGTCCAGTGTAGTATTAACCAGCTGCTAAGATCAATCTCCTAGGGGGTATGCGGTCATGGCGGACCCTCCAAAAGCCAGCGTACAAGAAGTATCTCTCACCCTCTCCCCGCCTGCTTCCTTGATGAGTGTAGCCGTCTCCTCCACTCGGTAAACCGTGCAGCTAACTTTCTCCTGTCACTTGTACGTGGTGTTATCCTTCATATGGCCACGCCCCGACATGTTTCGATACGCCTGTACCTTAATCATGGGACTATCCCATGATTAAGGTACAGGCGTATCGAAACATGTCGGGGGCGTGGCCGTATGAAGGATAACACCACGTACAAGTGACAGGAGAAAGTTAGCTGCACGGTTTCCCGAGTGGGGGAGACGGCTACACTCATCCAGGAAGCAGGCGGGGAGAGGGTGAGAGATACTTCTTGTACGCTGGCTTTTGGAGGGTCCGCCGTGACCGCATACCCCCTAGGAGATTGATCTTAGCAGCTGGTTAATACTACACTGGACAGATTGCTGTGGAGTTTGCTGTGTTGGTTTATTTTTTACACAATGTGAGTGGAACTGTTGAAGTGGTATTTGCAGTGTGAATTAAAGTGTTTTACAGTATTACACTATTGGGAGTTTTTTTTTATTTTATATGGAACGATCTTCCGGATGGATATGAGTTTGACCCTTGCCGTTAGCAGTAGTCATCTATGCCTTTTAGCCTCATACGAAAGTGGAGGCATGAGGAGCTGGTGAGTGGCTGTCCATAGGGAGAGTGGTCACTGAACACAGAGGTGTGGTGGAAGATTGCACTAGAAGAATCTACACTCCTAAAATAAAGGAACTTACTGAAGCACAATTTTATATTCTTTTTCAAGCACTATTTTGGACACTTGTTTGGCACACTTGTGTGTTATTTAAGAGACTATATCATTTACATATTCACTTTTTGGTTTTATAGAAGTGTGTGGTGATGCTCACGGATCGCCATCTAATGAACTAATATCTTTGGGCAATCATTGCATGGGGATTATATTTAACAGCATCTGAGTAATATTGACACCAAGTCACGTTTTGTATTTTTGTGGTGTTCATATATATTGTTTATATATATATATTTTTTATTTTGATGTGGATTTATCAATAGTATATTTTCATTATAGTTCTATTGCACACATCTTTCTATTTTTGCACTATATGTAGATAAGCACCAGCAAAGAGGTGTTCGTTAGATTTGAATTTTTCACCACAGGAGGTGGAACAGACTCATTAGTAATAGCGCCACGATTTAACTTGTCACGTGTGGTGTTTTTGCACTGATCACACAGCACGGATTTAAATCTTATATTCTATCCAACTGCATGAACCATTCTTTCAGTTTAGGCGCTTTGGTTGTTTGGTAAGTGGACCATAATGCACATCCATGTCATAATAACCATGTGCAAAGCTAATAATTTCAGGTAACTAGAAACCATTCCAGGAAGGAAAGGGGGGGTCCAAGATTTTTTTGAACAAGTCAGGTGACGAAACATGTCAAGGAAGTGACATCAGACATACAGACGGGAACATGAAGTACGGTAGCCGCCTTCTTTGTTATTCTGCGGTTTGGAAAAATAGGATTTTTTTGTCATACTTACCTGTAAAATCATTTTCTTTGGCACATCATACTGGGATGTCCCAGAGCAATAGCCTTGAGGAGAGGGAGACACCCTTCCAATAGCCATCAGAACTTATACGGCAGTCCGCAGTACACTGCGGCTGAAAGCCAAATCCTTGACTGATCAAACATCCACTTGATAAAAGTTTGTGAACGTATGCACTGAAGACCAGGTAGGTGCCTTACAAATCTGAGCCACAGATACCTGATGGCGAAAAGCCCAGGAGGTTCCTATACCCCTGGTAGAATGAATTCTCACCCTAAAGGGAGGAGCTTTATGTTTCAGACTGTAGGCCTGAATGACCAATTGACGGACCCAATTGGCAATGGAAGCTTTGGAAGCTGCCTGCCCTTTCTTGGGTCCTTTTTGGTAAAACAAAAAAGGAGTCTGATCCTTGGATCTCTGCAAATCTAGACAAATACACCTTGACTGCCCGGACAACGTCCAAAGAATGCAGTCGCCTCTCTTCCGCCGAACGAGGCTGATAGAAAAACGAAGGCAAAATAATGTCCTGATTTAAATGAAAGGCCGACGCCACTTTTGGCAAAAAGGATGGAACAGGTCGTAAAACGACCCTGTCATGGTAAAGGATCAAGTATGGTTCCCTGCACGAAAGGGCCGCCAACTCCGACACCCTTCTAGCTGAGGTGATGGCCATCAGGAAGGCTAGCTTGCGTGACAGCAAGTCTAATGGAATTTCCTTGATAGGTTCAAATTGTCATTTCTGTAACACAGACAACACCAAGTTCAAGTCCCAAGGACACATAGGTGACCTAACGGGGGAAGCAAGCGAGTTACCCCCTGCATAAAGGTTCGGATCAGTGAATGGGAGGCTAAAGGCCTTTGGAAGACTACTGATAGGGTCGAAACTTGACCTCTGATTGTACTCAAAGCCAATTTGATCTCCACAGCTGACTGTAGAAAAGAGAGAATTCTTCCAATCACGTATTCCCGAGGATGCCATTGTCTGGTTTCACACCAAGTAATACAAGTCTTCCAGACATTATGATAAATTTTCCTAGTGACAGCTTTTCCAGCATTCACTAGGGTAGACACTACTGATCCCGAGATGCCACGGTCCTTTAACACGCTGGCTTCAATAGCCATGCTGTCAAATTTAGAGACTGTAAATTGGGGTGCAATATAGGACCTTGAGACAGTAGATCGGGGTGATGTGGAAGCCTCCATGGCCCGTCTATTGTCAGTCTCACAATCTCCGGGAACTAGGGCCTTCTGGACCAGGCTGTTGCCACCAGAATGACTGGAACTCCCTTTTTCCAAATCATGCGCAACAAAAGTGTAAGAGGGATTGGAGGGAAAGCATAAACCAGGGAGTACTGTCTCCATGGAACTATCAGAACATCTGCTCTGATTGCCAGAGTATCCCTTGTTCGATACACAAATTGCTGTAGCTTGTTGTTGAACCTGGATGTCAATAGGTCGACCTCTGGCCATCCCCAACGCTGGCAAATTTCCTAGAATACCAGTGGGTGTAGGGCCCATTCCACTGGGCAGATCTGCTGGCGGCTGAGATAATCTGCCTTCCAGTTCTCTACTCCCGGGATATGGACTGCCGATATAATCGGCACATGTCCCTCTGCCTAGGCTAGTATGTGGTTCACTTCCTTCAAAGCTGAACGACTCCTGGTACCGCCTTGGTGGTTTTTATAGGTCACTGCAGTGGCATTGTCGGACTGAACCCTGATAGGGCAGTCCTGAAGCTCCATCATCCAGGACCATAGAGCCAGACGTACTTCCAGGACGTTGATGGGCAGGATCTGTTCTGTCCCTGACCATTTCCCCTGAGCTGTGAGCCCTTCTAGGGTCACTCCCCAGCCTGAGATTCTGGCATCTGTAGTCACTACTCTCCAAGTTACCGGGAGAAAGGATTTTCCCTTTTGCAGGTTCTGATCCTGCAACCACCAGTTTAGGCTTAAGCGTGCCCGGGGATATAAGCATATTGGATAATCCAGGGCTTTTCCTCTTCTGATCCAGGCCAACAAGATATCTTGTTGTAAAGGCCTGGAATTGAACTGGGCATAGGGCACTGCCTCGAAGGAGGATGCCATCCTCCCTAGAAGACTCATACAGAGCCAAATGGAGGGTTGTCTGGTGCCCCTTATCTGATGCACTTGAACCTTCAGGGCACAGATCCTTACAGGTGGCAAGAATATTCTTGCTTGAACCATATCTAGGATCAGACCTAAATACTTTAGACTTTGAGCTGGTCTCAAGGCTGACTTTTCTGTATTTTATGATCCAGCCTAAGCTTTTCAATTACCGCATTGTGCATATTATGCTCTGTTCTAGAGCCTGTAATGAGTGATCTCTGAGTAGGAGGTCGTCCAGATAACCGAGCACCAGGATCCCTTGGGCCCTTAAAAGACCCAGTACAGGTGCTAGGACCTTTGTGAACACCCGGGGAGCTGTAGCCAGCCGGAAGGGTAGAGCCACAAACTGAAAATGACGTTCCTCTACTGCAAAACGTAGGAACCTCTGATGAGGCTGAAAGATAGGTATGTGTAAATACGCGTCTTTTATATCGATGGAGGCTAGAAAGTCTCCCCTCTGGAGTGAGGTTACTACTGAGCGGACAGACTCCATCCAAAAGGACTGTATCAGTAGATACTTGTTCAGGGATCTTAGGTCAAACTCTAGCTTGTAACCACGAGATATAATTGGGGTGACTCACTCGTCCTGAATTATTGTTCTACAAATGTCTGCAAAATGCAGCAGCCTTCCCCCTCACTCAATGGAGTGGGGGCGTCCCCTCAAAAGGAGGGCTTGGTGCTGGGTTTTGAAGAATCTTGGACCCAGGGCTTCTTCTGGCTCACAGCTTGCCCCTGGCCCTAGCACCCTGTTGGTGGCGGAACCGCCTTGACGCTGAGACATTTGAGGAAGCAGTCCCTTTGGTTTTAAACGAGGGATGTCTGGTGCTTTTCTTCACAGGAAGTAGAGAACTCTTCCCTCCAGAGATCTTTTGGATATATTTGTCCAAATGATTGGCAAATAAATGTTCCCCATGATGAGGGAAACCTGCCAATAACTTTTTACAAGGAAGCTCGGATGACCAATTTTTAAGCCATAAGAGTCTGCGCATATGTACAGACGAGAGAGCCAAACGAGAAACCTGCTGTATTTAATCCTTTAAAGTGTCAATAGCAAAACATAGCGGTCGAGAAATATCGGTCTTATTTTCAGGCAGATCATCCT
This sequence comes from Aquarana catesbeiana, assembly GCF_042186555.1. Taxonomy (NCBI): domain Eukaryota; kingdom Metazoa; phylum Chordata; class Amphibia; order Anura; family Ranidae; genus Aquarana; species Aquarana catesbeiana. Next base: position 270,701,931 of record NC_133326.1, read on the forward strand.
CCTGGTTAGGCGTATCAGGCCCTTTGACCTGATCCTTTACGGACTAGCAGATACCAATTTCTGCAACAGCTGGCTGAATAGCTGAACTGGCCAAAGGAAGCCTTTAATTATGACTTCAATTTCTTGTCAACAGGGTCTTTCAAACCCTGTGTGTTATCTACCGGACAAGTTAAGTTCTTGTTTAAGGAAGAAACTGCTGCATCTACTGCTGGCATGCTCCATTTTTTAATTAACTTTTCATCCATGGGATATAAAAGGGAAAACCTCTTAGGAGGAACAAAAATCCTGTCAGGATGTTCCCAATCGGCATACACTGCCTGTTCCAACAGGGGGTGTAGAGGGAAAGCCTGTGCGGCCTGAAGAGGCCTCAGGGATTCCAAAGAGGACCAGGGGGGCTCAGTCACCTCTGCAAGAGGCAACTTAAAGGCAGAACAAACCATTTCAGATCAAAAGCCTCTGCGACTGAGGTGCAGACATCAACTGGATATCTTCTTGTCCAGATTGCTTGGAAGCAGACTCGTTTGCCGAGCCCTCCACAGAGTCCCAAGCTTTAAGCTCTTACCCATCCTCAACCCATTCCTGCTCCAGACTGTAAGGCTCCGGGGAGGGGGTTCTGTCACGATTTCTGCTATCCTGCGGGATGGAGGCAATCATGCCAGCAATCCTGTGCTCTAACCCGGCTAGGGCCGAGGACAGTTCATCCTTAGTGATAAAGGGTGAAGCAGCAGCATTGAGTGTAGGCACAATACCAGATAGGCGCAGCGGCTCCGATTGCCCGGAAGCCTCTGGTCTTTCAGGGGATACAACACTAGGGATACGACTAAGTTTATCAGGAATTACTGACGACATTGGTGTGTCCTTTCCTGTAGTGTTAGTCCCACTCCTCTTTTTTGAAGACATTTACTAGCCACAAAAAAAGTACTTGGGTGTAGTATTAAAACAACTCAGAAGGGAGACCCTTTAATAGGGCTCCCAAGCCCCTATGTAACAATCCTGCTAAGCACCTTTAGCCTGCCAAGCAACACTTGGTGACTCACGTGACCCGGTAAGGAAAGAATGAACCGCTGCAAGTGTCTGTTTAGAGCCTGCTCTGTGTCCCACAGCTGTCTGGAAGCACTGCATGCTTGGCCTATACAGCTTAAATAAGCTGGGTGTGCGCCGGAATGTTCTATGCATGGGTACGCACGTGCGTGGTCCCGGTGGAGGGGCGTGGCTGTATTCGTGTATGACACAAATCCTCGTGCTCCCAGATAAAGGCTACTGCGCATGTGTGGTGAAGCCGTGTGCGCCATGGCCACCAAACAACTGCTAAGTCTAGCGGAGCTTTTGCGAACGCACGTGCGACCTGGTGAACCAAGTCGAAATGGCACACCATCGTGCGCCATCATACAGGTAGCAAAAAGCCAGACACAAGCAAAAAAAGGTACACTTTGCAAACACCCACAGCTAGCCCAAAACACCCTGTATGGTCACTGCACACAGGCTCTAGCTAGCTTGACTAATTGTTACAATCACTGGGACACCCCACAATAATAAGTAGAGGGGTTTCACTTACCCATCAAGGTGCAGGGCAGCTTAGAAACTAGGAGTCCAAACTTCATCCTTTATGGCGGATTCCTGTCACTTGAGGCCCTTCAAGGACTGGGTACCCTTTTCATGTTTAGGGTCCACTCCCTTGGACCTGTACAGCACCCTGCAAGAATGCCTTAGCACTGTGGTGTCCAGGATTCCACTTTGCAGGGTCCAGCGCCCATAGGCCGCATTACAGGCAAAACCTTGCAAGAGTCTTCTTTGCGAGGCTTGGGTACCATTTACCTAAGCATATAAGCCTGTGTCAAATGGATCCGATCGGTCAATCCCTTGATTAATTTAAGAACCGTTTGTGGGACTAGAGACCTGGAGCTCAAAGAGCCGAAACAAACTGTGCCATCCACCCTACAGACACTGGTAAAAAACTTAAGTGCTTCCTGTGTGGGAGGGGTTATATAGGGGATCACTTCCTTTTTGAAGACCTTTGGTCTACTAGTGTCCATTCACCTAGTGATGGAGTATAACCCAGTAGGTAATGAATATTAGCCTGACTCTGTGTCCCCTGATGTATGAAAAAGAAATTGCTTTTCTGTGAGCATTTTTAACCCTTACTTGACTTGAATGCTTTCACAATTGCACTTTAAGATCAGGGATTCAATTGTATTGATGTATGAGATTTGTTTTGAATATACTAGATTATTGTTTTGTTACTTTTGGGAACATTCCGTGGAGGATGTATAAGGTATGAAGGCGGAGCACGGATTAGGTGAAGTAGTAATATATCTGGAGAAGCTAGTTGTTATTTTAAGTGTTGCATGACCTACTGTTTTTTTTTACGGTCAAAATACCTATTGAGAGTTTAATATTTTTATAAGGGAAGAAGTAAGAATTTATCACATAAGAGAAAATTTAGATGTTGGACTTTATTAAATTTAGAGATTTGCATTATATTTTTGCACCAACTTTTTCAGGGATTGTATGACTTTGGAAGAGCTGCATTACTTATGGTTCCATGGCATCTGCCCAGGGGGACAAGAAATACCTGCAGCTGGGGAACTGGGAATAAAGTTAATGTCTTAGCCTGAGCACTAAGAAATCTATACTAATATCATCCATCAGCCAACTCTTAGCTCTCTTTATTTTTACATCTGGTCTACTCTAAATTAACTGCTTGTTGGAGACCCAAGTGATTATAGTCAGGCATTAAATGTTAAAAATGATAAAATAAAGACAGTTTTATTTAAACAGGTTTGGGAAAGATGAATACCACCATGTAAATATAAAATATATGTCTTTTTCCATTATATCATAATAACCTTTTAGTATTCTCTACCCTTGAAGAAGGCCTCTCATTGGCAGTTTGTTTTAGGCTGCTAATACGTTTTAGTTTGGCAAGCTTCTGGTTCCATATTTCAAGTTCCTCAATTCTCATTTCAAGGTTATTTGTGAGTTTGCAGAGCTGTTTTACTGCTCCTACATTTTCCATAAAAATCTGGTCCTGAAAGAGAAAGCCATCCCATTATTTTTTATGATCATTTACTGTATGGGGAATAATTTTGTTTATAATGCAAAAATACAGCAACATTTATTTATTCAGTGCAGTGACAAATCTGTAGTTACCAATCAGATGTAATTTTTTCCCTTAAATGACTGCAGTAAACTGAATTTAGATCGTTAACATGTAGGTAATTATGTCTTACCTTAGGTAATGAAAATAGCATACCAGAACTGTTAGAATTCACACCTCCTGTAACCTATGGGCATGCATACTAGCTCACTGGCTAAATTTAGAGAAATCCACACTATAGATTCAACTCACTTAAAATAACCATTATTGGCCATAATAACAATTACCATATATACTCGAGTATAAGCCGACTTTTTCAGCACACGCCTCCTCCTCGTCCGTGATAGACGGAACACTGAACACTGATACAATGCTGGGAAACTGAACCAGTGTTCCGTCTATCATGGACAAGGAGGCAACGGGCTTTGTTACAGTGGAGGGCCGCCGACCAGTTAAGACTGCATGACACAGCGGGAGATACCCGCTGTTTTGGTTATCAAAAGGTACAGGTGGGCACAGTGAGGCTGCAAATGGGCACAGTGAGGCTGCAGATAGGTATTGTTTACCCAGCAGCTGCCGCATTTCCCAGCCTAGGCTTATACTCGAGTCAATAAGTTTTCCCAGTTTTTTGTGGTAAAATTAGCCTCGGCTTATACTCTATTTTATTTATATATATATATATATATATATATATATTTGCAGCAATGTGGACTACATACAATGGAAAACAGCAGTCACATGGTTGAAAACTAACATTATTGTGGCAAACAACACCTATTTTATGGCTTATTGAATGAAGCCCTATGACCGCTTTTTCAGTATATCATTTTTGCATATTAATTTCTGGATCATGTTACCTAAACTAAGGAGCAAGTCACATAAATCGACCTAATGGTACTTATAGAGTAGTTTGAGTGTCATTGATAACCCAGTGTTTACTAGGAAAACGTATTTGTTTTTAATCTGGTGATTACAGTTCAGTGTATCCAGTTCGAATGATGGTAATAAGTGCAACTATGTAAAAACATTACCTTTCCTTCTGCAGTAAACTATAGAAATAAATGGAGTTACCTTATCTACCATCAGGAAATTTTCAATTGTTTCTCCATTTTCACATTTGATGTTGCCAGTTTCTTTAACGGCATGTGGTAAAACATTCCTCATTTCTTGAGCAATTATACCTGAAATATAGAAATATGTATTAGTTTACATATGGTAGCATTGGTGTTATCCATATGGTTGTGACATGCTATTATATACCTTGATAAATAATGTATTTTCTACTAGACCAGACAGTTTTAAAACACTTGGCTAAACTACAATGGCAATTTTAGTCCTGGGCTATCAAGTGATTTAACGACTTACTGGTAGTCACCTCACTAATTTCAACTGCAGATTAAAGCGGGGGTCCACCCACACCGCCAAAAAAAAAAATATTAAAAGCCAGCAGCTAAAAATACTGCAGCTGCTGACTTTTAATACATGGCCACTTACCTGTCCCAGGGTCCAGCGATGTCGGCAGGCGACGCCGAGAACCCGCTCGGTTCTCGGCAGCTGCCGCCGCCATCCTAGGTGAGGGAATCAGGAAGTGAAGTGTTGCGGCTTCACTTCCCGGTTCCCTACTGCGCATGCGCGAGTCGCGCTGCGCGTCCCAAGTGATCCCCGCTCTCTCCTGGGAGCTGTGTGTTTCCCAGGAGACAGCGCGGTGGGGACGGGAAGAGGCGTAGACTCCCATGGGAGTCTATGCCGGAAGTGGGTGCAAATACCTGTCTTAGACAGGTATCTGCACCCCCCTCCCCCCTGAAAGGTGTCAAATGTGACACCGGAGGGGGGAGGGTTCCAAAAAGCGGAAGTTCCATTTTTGTGTGGAACTCCGCTTTAAGTAATTGCAAACATAAAAAATGTTCAGTGGCATGGGATTAAAATCACCACTGTAGTTTAGCCAATTGACATCTAGCAGTAATAAGTCAGGCATATAGCTTACAAACAAACAAAAAAAAAAAAAAAAAAAAAAAAGAACTGAACTGTGGCTACTACAAAGATAAATGCACATTGTACAACCATCAATCACCAAAAAACATTTAGGTTAGAGAATGATAGTTCGGCTGTAAAAAAAAAAAAAATCAAAATGGCGCAAACAGTTCACTATTTCTTAACCACTTCAGCCCCGGACCATTTGGCTGGCCAAAGACCAAAGCACATTTTGCGATTCGGCACTGCGTCGCTTTAACTGACAATTGTGCGGTCGTGCGACGTGGCTCCCAAACAAAATTGATGTCCTTTTTTCCCCACAAATAAAGCTTTCTTTTGGTGGTATTTGATCACCTCTGTGGTTTTTATTTTTTGCGCTATAAACATAAAAATAGCGACAATTTTGGAAAAAAAACGCATTACCTTTTACATTTTGATATAATAAATATCCCCAAAAAATATATAAAAAAACATTTTTTTTCCCTCAGTTTAGGCCGATACGTATTCTTCTACATATTTTTGGTAAAAAATAAAAAAATCCCAATAAGCGTTTATTGATTGTTTTGCGCAAAAAGTATAGCGTCTACAAAATAGGGGATAGTTTTATGGCATTTTTATTGATAATTTTTTCTTTACTAGTAATGGCGGCGATCAGTGATTTGTATCATGACTGCGACATTATGGTGGACACATCAGACAATTTTGACACATTTTTGGGACCATTGGCATTAATACAGCGATCAATGCTAAAAAATTGCATTGATTACTGTAAAAATGTCACTGGTAGTGAAGGGGTTAACCACTAGGTGGCACAGTAGGGGTTCATTGTGTCCTAGGAAGTGATTCTAACTGTGGGGGGGAGGGGCTGTGTGTGACACATCACTGATCACAGCTCCCGATTACAGGGAGCTGTGATCAGTGACAGTGTCATTAGGCAGAACGGGGAGATGCTTGTTTACATTAGCATCTCCCCGTTCTTCCTCACCGTGAGACGATCGTGGGTATCCCCGCGGATATCGAGTCTGCGGGACCCGCAGTCACGGAGTTCCCGGAGGGCGCGCCCGCAAGCCGCCTCTTAAAGGGCCACGTACAGGTATGTTAATCTGCCTGTATGTGCCCTTCTGCTGCAGTATATCTGTGTGAGGTGGTCGGGAAGCGGTTAAAGTGGTATTAAACCCAAAACCAAAAATGTAATATGTTGCAACTTACCAATCATTAGATATGGTGGCTGCACCATATTTTTTTTTAGGTTTTTACCCCTCTGTTTTCATCTGGTGATCTGGCCAATAACACACCTCCTGTATTAAGAGGCCCCCAATCTGGATGAATGAGCACAGGGGGCACCTTTGGACAGCAGCATTATCAGTTGGGGGGGGGGGGGGGGTTAGATACACTAGCAGATTTGGATACATTGATAAATTGAAGCCACACTTCAACTAATACTTTATAATTAGTTACAGGAAACTGTTTTTTTTTTTTCTTTTGGGATACAGCTTTTACATAAATAAATAAAAGCTGACCATAGTAAGTACCTCTGCCAGTGTTAAATGGTTTGTCTCATCTTTGTAACTGTTACATTCTGCTAGACAGCTTGTTCCTTTGCAAAACAATGGACTTAATGGCTAGATCACCAGGTGAAAATAAAGGAAAGAAAGCCTAAGGCTTCATGTAATCTGGCAGCTCTTAAACTTGAGTTTAGGTACTGTTGGCATTTTTTTGCCAGAGCTCCTAAACTCAACTCCATAAAAGCCTGTGTGTCCATGTACACCATGGGTGCTCAACCTGTGGCCCCCCAGCTGTTGCAAAGTCCCAAAGACAAAGGCACGATGGGAATTGTAGTGCCGTAACAGCTGATCAGGGGATCAGGAAGGAATTTTTTCCCCTGCTGGAGAAAATTGGTTCATGCTTTGCTGGGATTTTCTTGCCTTCTGGATCAACTGTATAGGACTGTGTATATAGGATTTATGTTTCTTTTCTTTTTTTTAAGGATTTTTTTTTCCCTTTTATTGGTTGAACTAGATGGACTTGTGTTTTTTTCATCTAGACTAACTATGTAACAGCTGAAGGGCCACAGGTTGCGCACCCATGATGTACACATAGGCTTTTAGCAGAGTTTAGGAGCTGCAGTGTTCAGGTGAGGTTAAACCTCCTTCTCCTGAACGCTAAAGAATTGCGTTCAGGATAGGAACATTTTGTACACATCCCTAGCCTGCCCTGCTCTGTAGGTCCCTAAACATGCAAAGATGTCTGATGTTATGGCAAGCAAAGGTAGCTGAGGGCAGTCAGACTGTGTTTGAATGTCCGACCACCCATTAGTTATTTTTTAAAATATACAGGGCTCTCTTATAAGTATATTATCTCATATTAGAAAATATAGTAATTCATTCATGTATTCTTGATCTATCACGATGGCAACTACTAAGGCGTCCCTTGTAAAACAAATTGGATGAGCCTCTGCACTTCTGAAACATTTCTGATTTGTCTAATTATCTAGAGATTAGACAAAATTTGGGAATATAGGCAAATGTATCCATTGTTGTTATCACAGACACCAAAATTCTGCTACCAACATCAAAACCTCATTCCATCTGTAAAACACAGACCTTTCTTTGAATGGCCAAGAGATAAGGGGGGTGGGCTGCAGCTCTTGTATTCAGTGGGCCAGAACTACAGAAGAAGCTGTAATAACGGACATGACAAAAAGTATATATTTACAGTACAGAGCAACAATGCAGGTTTGGCATACATCCCAGAAAAAGTAACTTTTTTTACACACCAGAAATAAAAAAAAATAAATAAGCTGTGTGAAGTTCTGCTTTAGGGACGAGCAAAGGGCTCAAATACCTGTTTCATGAAGTGAATCTATTCCCAAAGCTGTTGCAAATTCGGGTTTATAGTCATACTCCACAAGCCTCATGCGAGATATTCTTCTGAGCTGTTCTACTGTGTCAACCTGCATAGGAAAAAAATATATACTTATTTCAGAGTATATATAGATGATCCTGCACACAGTATCTCAGGTACACCCCTCACATTTTTGTAAATATTTTATTATATCTTTTCATGTGACAACACTGAAGAAATGACACTTTGCTACAATGTAAAGTAGTGAGCGTACAGCTTGTATAACAGTGTAAATTTGCTGTCCCCTCATAATAAGCCAATACACAGCCATTAATGTCTAAACCACTGGCAACAAAAATGAGTACACCCCTAAGTGAAAGTGTCCAAATTGGGCCCAAAGTGTCAATATTTTGTGTGGCCACCATTATTTTCCAGCCCCGCTTTAACCCTCTTGGGCATGAGCTTCACAGGTTGCCACTGGAGTCCTCTTCCATGCCTCCATGATGACATCACGGAGCTGGTGGATGTTAGAGACCTTATGCTCGTCCACCTTCTGTTTGAGAATGCCCCACAGATGCTAAATAGAGTTTAGGTCTGGCAACATGCTTGGCCAGTCCATTACCTTTACCCTCAGCTTCTTTAACAAGGCAGTGGTCGTCTTGAAGGTGTGTTTGGGGTCGTTATTTTGGAATACTGCCCTGCGGCCCAGTCTCCGAAGGGAGGGGACAATGCTCTGCTTCAGTATGTCACAGTACATGTTGGTATTCATGGTTCCCTCAATGAACTGTAGCTCCCAATGCTGGCAGCACTTATGAAGCCCCATGCAGCTTCACCTGGTTGCCACCACACATGCTTGACACGATCTGAACCATATAAGTTTATCTTGGTCTCATCAGACCACAGGACATGGTTCCAGTATTCCATGTCCTTGGTCTGCTTGTCTTCAGCAAACTGTTTGCGGGCTTTCTTCTGCATCATCTTTAGCAGAGGCTTCCTTCTGGGATGAAAACCATGCAGACCAATTTGATGCAGTGTGTGGCGTATGGTCTGAACACTGACAGGCTGACCCCCCCACCCCTTCAGCAATGCTGGCAGAACTCATAATTCTATTTCCCAAAGACAACCTCTGGATATGACGCTGAGCACGTGCACTCAACTGCTTTGTTCGACAATGGTGAGGCCTGTTCTGAGTGGAACCTGTCCTGTTAAACCGATGTATGGTCTTGGCCACCGTGCTGCAGCTCAGTTTCAGGGTCTTGGCAATCTTCCTATAGCCTAGGCCATCTTTATGTAGAGCAACAATTCTTTTTTCAAGATCCTCAGAGAGCTCTTTGCCATGAGGTGTCATGTTGAACTTCCAGTGAACAGTATGAGAGAGTGAGAGCGATAACACCAAATTTAACACACCTGCTCCCCATTCACACCTGAGACCCTCTAACACTAATGAGTCACATGACACCAGGGAGGGAAAATGGCTAATTGGGCAGAATTTGGACATTTTCACTTAGGGGTGTACTTACTTTTGTTGCCAACAGTTTAGACATTAATGGCTGTGTGTTGAGTTATTTTGAGGGGACAGCAAATTTACACTGTTATACAAGCTGTACACTCACTACATTGTAGCAAAGTGTAATTTCTTCTGTGTTGTCACATGAAAAGATATAATAAAATATTTACAAAATTGTAAGAAGTGTACTCACTTTTGTGAGAAACTGTAGCTCAAGGTTCCAAAAAATGTATTTATCCATACAAAGGCATATGATTAAGACCCTTTTTAGGGTTGAAACATGTTAATTAATTACTGTACATGCGTAATTAAAAAAAAAGCAAAAAAAAAAGCTATTTTGCCTGGAGAGGATAAAAGTAAATGGTCAATACATTGTTTAGTTTCTGAAAGGGATTACTGGAGATTATTTGGGCAGGTACAAACAATCCCAGGCTACAGAACTGTGCGTTTCTGTTGATGCATACAGTATGGGGGGGACAGTTCTAATTCCTGAATATATATATACTGACTCCATAGGTTGCTACAAGTATAAGAGGAAATCTGGGGACAGTGATCATGACACCAGTGGAACATACAGTATTAAAAAGTAAAGCGCTGCCTTTCTTTTTTTTTAAATGCAAAGTAAAGGCATAATGTACTAGTATGCATCACATGCTAGCACATTATGTGAAACTTACCTGCAAACGAAGCCCTCCACTGATGCGTTGTCACCTCTGGAGGCTATATCCGACTTCACCCATTTTCCTTTCTAGGTCCGTGGACTCTGGCTGTGTGACTGACTGGAGCCGCCGGTCATGGAACAGGGCTCAGAAGAAACGGCACGGGTGGCCATTCCTTCAACGCGCATGCGCCGATGATGTCATCGGCTGCATATACAGTAAATATCTCCTAAACGGTGCACTTTTAGGCTTACCTATAGGTAGAAATTATTATTGAATTTTACAACCACTTCAAAAGATTAAAAAGCTGCATACTTAGTAAATGTGGCGCTTTCTCAGTAACCTAAAGTGCTAATGCAATATAAATCCTCAGGTGGTAATAAAATAATATCCAAATATGCACAGATAAACAATTCATCAATGACCAAAATAATAATAAAGTGCTAGGTACAATGGATCAACAATAACACAAAGAATAATTAATGAATATTAATCACAGTGCAGAGTAATAATAATCTCAATTAATAATGCAATGGCTCCTCCCGACGGGTGGGTCAAGGGTGAAGTCACATGTTCTGACATGCAACGTGTCAGGAGGAGCCGGGTGAACATCACTACCAGTCGCGGCCGAGACAGGAAGTCCCTGATATATGTGAAAGCTGACGATTGTGAACTTCTATGTGAGTTACTACGTTTTTAATAAATATTTGTATTGGAATGCTACACATGGAGACTCATTTTTATTACATGTGAGCCTACACTGGAGAAAAGTGGAGGAAATGGAGGAGATTGTTATATTTAGTGGAAATTCCTGCCTGTATCAGAGAACACCGCTGGTCTGATCTAGTAGAGGATTACAAGGAAAGAGCTCGCTGCTGTGGATACTTATGAAAGATTCATCTTAAATGTGACTAGACCTGTAGGGATCTTCCTTTGAGGTGAGAGGCTGTGGCACACTTTATACACAGATGGTGAAAGCAGTACTTAAAAATGGGATACACTGGTTTGCACTGTGATGGGTGACACTATGAACTCATTTTTGCACTGAAGATTTGTTGCACCAAGCACTTTATGGACTTTGTTATTTACAAGTTATTACTGCACCTTTCTATTGCACTTTAATTATATTGAAGATATTGATGAATTCGTGTGAACACCATTGAATTATTAATTGAGATTATTTATTATTACTCTGCACTGTGATTAATATTTATTAGTTATTCTTTGTGATATTTTGATCCTTTGCACCTAGCACTTTATTATCATTTTGGTCATTGATGAATTGTTTATCTGTGCATATTTGGATATTATTGTATTATCACCTGAGGATTCATATTGCATTAGCACTTTAGGTTACTGAGAAAGCGCCACATTTATTTACTTTCAATTATCACTGCGTGGGAACATATTTTGTGTTGGCAGCTACTCACTAGTGTTAGTTATTGGTTTGTGCATTAGTAAATTCTTACTATTATGCATACTCAGTAAGTTATTAAATCATCTGCTGAAATTGATGGAAAAAAAAACAAGGGTTTTGATATCACTAACATTATTAACTGCAGTGCTTCAAACTTCCTATATTCATTTCCAGAGCTGCCAGTTACACACCTTTACTTTGCTCTACCTGTAATAATTTCTCAAACCTAATAAAGTCTACAGGAGATCTGCAGCATACAAGCACTGTGACCAAGAACTACAGTTTTGTATAGATTCAAATCTCTTAAATTCTGGAGAATCCAATAACTCATTGTATTGGTGCCATGATTACATCAATAAAGATAAGAAGAAAAATACAATTTTAGCACAGTTTGGGGACAACCCATATATAGTCTTGTTCGGATGTGTCCTAAGAAGGCCACGTGTCATGTCACAGCATTTGATTTTGTTCTACAGTAATGTCCATTAGAAAGGCATAGCAGTTTCTTGGGGCTCACCTCCTGGATGTTCCTCTTTGCTCGACTGTCAGATGGATGCATAACTGTCCCCATCACTTTCACATTGCCACAAACAACCAATGCTTCATCAGGTGTGTCGGTGTTAATTCCTACTCGACCATGAGACACCACTGTCTCTGGGACATGCCCTCGTTGCCACAGAACATCATTATCATTCTCAAACTGCCCAGGGTTCGATGCCTAGGAAATTTTAAGGTCAGAGGTACAATATTATCAAACACTTCAAGGAACATCTGCTTCTCATGGAAAAATTGTCCACACTAAATATGTTACTTGTATTACATTTACTATAGTCAAACATTATCATAAAAAAATGTTTTAAGTAAACAACAGGATTTTTAACTTACCACAAAATCCTTTTCTTGGAGTTCATTAGGTGACACGAGTTAGAAGTTTTTATGAGACACTGGGATGCCCAAAAGCAGTCCTACTGAGGGGTTGGCAACACAGCAAACAAAACTCTAACAGGCCCACAAGTAAACTAGAGGTAACAAAAGGGGCTCAATAATGCTTACAGAGCTGCCTGAAGAATGGAAGCTGGCATTAGTTAAGGCCTGAACCTTCACTTGGTAAAACCAAACGAAAATGTGAACAGAAGACATAGACTGAAGAGGGGATAGCCTATGGAGAGGTAGGCCAATGAGAAGGGAGTTGCAATAGTCAAGGCGAGAGAAAACAAGAGAGTAAATGAGGAGCTTGGTGGTTTCATTTGTTAAAAAGGGGTGAATTTTAGAGGTGTTACGGAGGTGAATTCTACAAACTTTTGACAATTGGATTTGAGGCTGAAATGACAAGTCAGAGTCTAGGATTACACCTAGTACCCTGGCGTGAGGGGTGGGACTGATGGTTGCATTGTTGATTTTGATGGAAAAGTCATGGAGGGGGGCACGGGCGGGGGGGAATATTAATAGCTCAGTTTTAGAGAGATTTAGTTTAAGGAAGTGGTGCGACATCCATGCTTGTATGTCAGTTAGTAATGCGAGAGGAGACTGAAGGAGTGAGGTGAGGAGTAGACAGATAGATTTGGGTGTCATCAGCGTATAAGTGGTATTGGAAGCCGTGGGCAGTTATTAGGTGACCAAGGGAGGAGGTGTAGATAGAGAAGAGAAGGGGTCCAAGAACAGAGCCTTGGGGGACCCCCACAGAAAGGGGCAATGGAGAGGAGGAGACAAAGTTGTAGGTGACACTGAAGGTGCGCTGTGATAAATAGGCAGAGAACCAGGATAGAGCAGAATCTCGGAGGCCAAGGGAATGTAGTTTATTGAGAAGGAGCAGGTGGTCAACAGTATCAAAGGCCGCAAAGAGGTCAAGTAGTAGGAGTATGGAGTACTGGCTGTTGGTTTTAGCAGTTAGTAAATCATTAGTGAGTTTTAGTAAGTCAGTTTCCGTGGAGTGCTGCGAGCGAAAGCCAGACTGTAAGGAGTCAAGAAGGTTATTTTCACTGAGGTAGGAGCTAAGACGGTTGTAGACTAAGCGGGTGGTGAGTGATCTGAGCATGTTTTAGAGGGGAGGGGAAGATGCCACTAGAGAGGGAGAGATTGAAGATGTGGGTGAGGGTACATAGGATAGAAGAAGAGGGTGACCGTAGTAATTGTGAGGGAACAGGATCCAAGGGATAATTGGTTAGGTGGGCATCCGAGAAAAGTTTTGTAACCTCTTCAGTAGTAGCCAATTCAAAAGAGGAGAGTGTTGAATGTGCTGCTAGGCAAGGTATGTTGGGTGGGGAAGACGTACACACAGTGGAGGTGTCCTCACAAATTGCATCAATCTTGTCTTAGAAGTGATTGGCGATCTCTTGGGCAGTGAGCGAGTTAGTGGGTAGAGGGGGTTGGGGACGAAGCAGAGAGTTAAAGGTTGAGAAGAGCTGACAGGGACTGGATGACAAGGAATTAATAAGAGAGACAAAGTATGCTTGTTTGGCAGCACGGAGGCAGGAATTGTATTTTAGAAGGGCAGATTTATATAGAGCGAAGTCTTGCAGGCATTTGGTTTTACGCCACAGTCGTTCAAGAGCATGGCAATGTCTCTTGAGATTTCTAGTGTTGTCAGTTTGCCAGGGTTGCAACGGTCGGGGCCTGATTCTGCATGTGGTTAGAGGAGCAAGTGCATCTAGTGTTGATGAGAGTGAACTGTTGTAGACAGAGGTGGCCAGGTCAGGACAGGACAGGGGAGAGATTATGTCATATAGGTGGTCAGTAGCAGGGGCACATGTACTGTAAGAAGACGTAGGAAAGAGGTATCATTCTGAAGTTCTTGAAAGTATGGTGGTGCTGCAACAATTAGATGGAAATATTTGTGCTTAGGGTATGGGGTAGAGCCCTGTACACACGGGCCGAATGTTGGGCGGTATCGGCCTGTTCAAGAGAAACTGGCTGACATTCAGCCCATGTGTACTGCAGCTGTTCCGTTCGGGCGGCTTCTGTCGAAAGGGTATGACTGAAAAAGGTCTGTCGATCGACTCGCGATCAGCGCTGTCAGCCAATGGCTGAGAGTGCTGACTGGTGTGTTCTGGCAGGGGGCCGTCCCCCTGTCAGAACACAATAGCACAGCAGGGGAGATCGCTGTATTAACATTGCATGGTTAGTACAGAGGCTTTGCAACACTCGAAAAAGAAAAAGAAAATCAAATTAAAGCCTATATATATGCTAATATAAATGAAAATAAAGTTGAAAAGTTTGTGTATCCTCATCAAATGGATGAGGGAAAAAAGGATAGAAGCGGGAGCTTTCAGCAAAAATCATATATGTGTAACTCAAGAATAAAAAACCTGAATTTAGCTCACTAAACTCTCACAGCCCACCGTACATCTCACTAAGTGTGCCCCAGCGTATGGGATCCTTTGAGGCCCTTCGTAATGCCCTTTATAGGGGGTCGAGGGGCTCCCATACACCCCTAACATTTGCTATGAAAGCAGTTATTACAGCATGGCATATTGTAGTAATCAGACCTAATATTGCAAGAGGCTGTTGGTCCCCTAACACACCACTTTGGTGTAACCCAAGGTTACGGGAATTTCACTCACTGTAGGACCTGGGGCTCTGGGCCAGCAGGGGCATTAAATATTTGATGGACATATGTGTGTGGCTTCAGTATAAATTACACAAATAGGAAACATAAGGGGAATACAAAGACACTGAATTTCAAAAGAGCCAACTTCCCTAAACTATAATCCTTGCTAGAAGGCATAAATTGGGATAAAATCTTAGGAACAAAGAACACGGAGGAGAGATGGGTTTGCTTTAAGAGCATATTAAACAAGGGCATTAGCCAATGCATCCCATTGGGTAATAAATTTAAAATAGCAAACAAAGTCCTGGATGGCTTAACTCCAATGTAAAAATGCATATAAAAGCAAAGGCCTTCAAAAAATACAAGGTTGAGGGATCATTATCAGCATTTAGACTTTATAAAGAATGCAACAAGAAATGTAAGGGTGCAATAAGGATGGCTAAGCTAGAACATGAAAGACACATAGCGGAGGAGAGCAAAAAAAAAAAAAAAATCACAAGAAATTCTTTAAGTATGTAAACAGTAAAAAAGGGAGGACAGACCATATTGACCCCATAAAGAATAAGGAAGGACATCTGGTTACAAAGGATGGGGTGATGGCGAAGGTATTGAATTTAGTATTCTCCTCAGTCTTCACGAGGGAATCAGGGGGCTTCAGTAACCAAAACTGCAGTGTTTATCCTCATGACACATCACAGGAAGCATCTCCATGGTTAACAGAGGACAGAATTAAAATTATACTTGGGAAACTTAACATTAATAAATCACCAGGACCAGATGCCTTGCACCCGAGGGTACTTAGGGAACTCAGTCAAGTAATTGCCAGACCATTGTTACTAATTTTTACTGACACTCTACTGACTGGAATGGTACCAGCTGATTGGAGAAAAGCCAATGTAGCACCAATATTTAAAAAGAGCCCAAAATACTTCCCTGGGAATTACAGACCAGTTAGCCTAACATCAATAGTATGTAAACTCTTGGAGGGAATGTTAAATTATGCATTTGGGTGGCAAAAAAAATGAATGCAATCTATACACTAGGGGGAAAACCAGGATGGAAAAGGACCTGGGGGTCCTAGTAGACGATAGGCTCAGCAATGGCATGCAATGCCAAGCTGCTGCTAACAAAGCAAACAGAATATTGGCATGAATTAAAAAGGGGATTAATTCCAGAGATGAAACGATAATTCTCCCGCTCTACAAGACTCTGATCCGACTGCACTTACAATATGCTGTCCAGTTTTGGGCACCAGTCCTCAGGAACGATGTACTGGAAATTGAGCGAGTAGAGAGAAGGGTAACAAAGCTAATAAAGGGTCTGGAGGATATTAGTTATGAGGAAAGGTTGCGAGCACTGAACTTATTCTCTCTGGAGAACAGACGCTTGAGAGGGGATATGATTTCAATATACAAATACCGTACTGGTGTCCCCACAATAGGGATAAAACTTTTTCGCAGAAGGGAATTTAACAAGACTCGTGGCCACTCATTAAAATTAGAAGAAAAGAGGTTTAACCTTAAACTACGTAGAGGGTTCTTTACTGTAAGAGCAGCAAGGATGTGGAATTCCCTTCCACAGGCGGTCATCTCAGAGGGGGGCATTAATAGTTTCAAGGAACTATTAGCTAAGCACCTGAACGACTGCAGCATACAGGGATATACAATGTAATACTGACATAATCACACACATAGATTGGACTTGATGGACTTTTTTTTTTTCAACCTCACCTACTATGTAACTATGTGATAGATCTGGGCTTTTCACATTTGACAGATTGAAAAACAAATTTCAATTACCGATCTCTTTCTTTTTCAGGTTCCTGTAACTCTTCCATGCCTTCAATTCGCAATTTAAATCCATCCAGCTTTGGCTAGAGCAGGATGACCTGGCATATTGGAAGACGCTGTATTGCTAAAACCATTATCCTAAATACACCGAGCACTGCTGCCGTCCATCCAGGTTGGCCTGGACAGTTTGTGTGGTTTGTGGCGGACGGAGGTGCAGGAGCTGGACAACAAAGACTGGGAGGATATGTTGGACTACCCGTTTCAGCCATTGGTTGTGGCTACAGACAAACTAATTCAATTCAAAATGTTACATAGGATATATTATACGACATAACGCCTAAATCACATACACCCAGCCTCCTCAGCTAGCTGCTGGAGATGCTCTGGTACTCCTGCAGGTTTCACACATATTTTGGGAATGCCCACAGATTTAAGATTAGGTGGGAGGTGACTCAATTCATCCACGGGTTAACCACTATTCCTATTCCCCTGATGGTTAGTGTTTGTCTCCTTGGGCTAGTAGAGCTACTGTCATTCGCTAAAGCAACATGCACTTTAAAAAGTATCCTCCTATTTTATGCAAGAAAGGCCATAGTTCTCAAATAGAGGTCAGCTGGTCCCCCTACGTTGTCAATATGGAAGCAGTCGGTCAATGCTGTGATACCCCTTTATAAAGCAACATACTTATCCCACGGCTGCCCCAAGAAATATGAAAAAGTTTGGCATTTGTGGATTCGGATTCTATGGTAGATGCTCAGACGTTAGTAGACCAATATAGTTAAACTTCCTGCAGATATACATGGCTTTACATGGAGCTGAGATCTATGCCTGGGATATGTGAGTGGTTTGATAGCCCCCTACAGATAGTGTACCAATATTTTAATCTCATTACACTTACAGTGTCCAGTCCTGATAGCTAGAATGGGAAGAAGGTCCTCCAAAAAGCATTATTCCAAATCATTATCCTGTTAACTGTAGCCTGGGCAGTGTGTATTTTGTTGTTTAGTGTTTAGTGGTAAATGGTTAGCTGGTAAGGTAAGTTATGAGCTGCATCTTGTTAGGCACATGGCTATGTGCACCAGTTAGCCAGGGTATGCACCAATGGCTCTGTTTTGTATCTATAATTCATAAAAAGTTTAAGTAAAAAGTGTGCCCCGGCATATGCGAACATCTACCTAAGTGATTGGAGAATTGGCTGTTTGATGGAGGGGGGGCATCCTCAGAGTGCCGGTCCACGATTTTACACTGGTACAAGTACATTGACGACGTCCTCCTGCTGTGGTTGGGTAGTAAGACAGAATTGCAGTCATTTGTCAGGATGCTGGGTGGTAACCCTTCCAATTTACATTTTACCTGTGAATTTCACAGGGAGAGTGTCACTTTCTTGGATTTGGCAATATTAGTGGACAAAGAGAGGCGTATCCAAACAAAATTGTTTAGGAAGCCCACTGCGGCCAACGGTCTATTACATGCAGAAAGTATCCACCCCAGAACATTGATAAAAAAAACATACCTGTTGGTCAATACCTCAGGGTCCATCGTAATTGTACAAAAAATCAGGACTTTGAGGAGGAAGCCCAAGTTCTAAGGGAAAGATTCCAATCGAGAGGTTATAATAAGAAGTGGCTTACACAAGTCTATAGTGGGGTGAAGAGCAGTGACAGGGATTCTCTTATTTTTAAATGTAAGGATATCCAGTCCCATAAGATTGAGTATACAATACACACAGAAGAGTAATAAAATAAGGGACATTTGTTCTGAACATTGGCACCTCCTGAGGGAGGATGCTGCAGTTAGCAAATTCATCTCAAGAGACCCAAAATTGGTATACAAAAGGGCACGATCACTGAGTGATATTTTGGTTTACAGTGACATCTCTTGGAAACCCCCCCAATATTCGGCACATGTAAGCATGACACGTTGTGGAAGTTGTGAATCTTGCTCCCACATGAGAGGGCGACACCCTACAATTACCTACTGGGAGGCTCCTTAAATGTAGACAAATTGCTAACTGTGGTACTATGGGGGTAGTATACGTAGTTGTCTGCTCATGTAATTCCTTTTATGTGGGTAAGACAATTAGACCAGTTCGTAAACGCTTTCAAGAAAATATTTCTGAGATTGAGACCTACCATCTAAAAGCACCACTTGTGAGACATGTATGTGTAGCGGGCACCAACTTTTAGGTAGGTTACCTTTCTTGTTAGCTTTCTGTGACAGGTAAATTTAGACAGGCTGATGCTATTACAGCAGGCCTGTTTTGTTGATTTCCATAGTTGAGTGACAGGTAGTTTATGTGTTGGGTTCGGCCAATCATTAATTTGCTTGGTAATCCCGGGACTCTCATATAAAAGCGGGGTCACATGGTGCAGAGAGGAGTTCGAGTCTGGTCCTGCTTTGAGGAGCGAGAGAGCCAGCCTGGTTCCCGGAGGGGAAGTTGGAGGTTTTCCCCTCCGGGGAGCCAACGGAGCTTCACCTTAGCGAGAAGGGTGGAGATCCGATCCTCATGGAGGAACAGACGACATCTTACAGTGTGTAGTCGTGGATGTCGTAGGCCGCCCCTGTGGGGAGGGAAGCGGGCCACAAAGAGGTAGAGAAACTGAGAATCATTGCGGATGAAGTAACAACAAAACGGAAGGAAATTGGGCGATCGATCGTTTATGAGTGTCACATGGACTATTGATCACGTGAGTGAAAGTCCAAGGGAAGGGTACTACCAGAGGCTGAGGGTTGTTGGTGCACAAGTCAGTGAGATGGGCAGTAATGGCCTATGACTTTGAGTTAAGCATTGCCCCAGGATTCCAATCAGTCAAGCGAGAGGAGTTATTCAGAGTGGCTCTCCTTTAGCTTAATTTGGAAGTACCATGTCGGTGGGAAGTAGTGGTAAAGAGGTAGCGGTGAAGCTGCAAGTACACATATAGAGATATGGATCGTTCTTTTAAAGTCATCCAGATGAAGGAGTTATTCAGAGTGACTCTTTATCAACTCATTCTCTATCAAATCTACTTCCATCGTCCCTGATCGAAGAGATCGTTTAAAATGATTTCCTGACTATCCGCAATTGTTCGTAGATTTTCCTGTAAGAATCATTGAAAGATGACAATGTAACAAAAGAGCATCTCAAAGGAAGTCCTTCTCCCATCCCAGTTTATGTAGATGAATAAAGCATTAAGAAAAAGCATTAAGGACTGTGACTTTTAAATCTATGGGCTGCGAGGGTTGAGTAGTAAACGTGAATTACGGATATAGCAAATATTCAGCCGCTCCTTCGGGGGTAAGCGCTACATATGTTTACAACATGATAGGAACCCCAGTTGCCTGAAATGTTGGGTGTTGGAAGTGATCCCACAGGACAAGGGGGGGGGCAACTTTGGCCAGCCGGTTCAACATGAAGCCCACTGGATTTGGGAACTTGAGGCCACGAAGGTTCCAGGATTGAATGACAGTTTGAGTCCCTTTTTTTTCTTTTCTTTTCTTTCACAGCCCACTGTACATATTAGGGTATTTTGGATTTTTTGGATTTTTTACATAAACAAATTGATATCAAGCTACTTAATGGTTCTGTAGCCCTATGTCTTATCTTGGCACTGTTGTTTTGTTGGGATCCACCTTTAGGATTTGTCTCCATCTTTGGACAAGGGCATTACTTGGTTTTTGTGATCCGCCTTGCAGTATCAACGTCTGGATGTGCACTACTAGATGGCGCTGTCCAATGTGGAACATGATGCAGCATGCAGAGAGACATGCACCAGCAGCCATTTAAAGGAGAAGTCCATTGAAACCGGTCAGGCGATTTATGTGACCACCTCTGATGTTGTGACTACATCAATTTCACCCTGAGGATTTGAAGCATGGCACAACCTGTGATGACTAGGGGTGCACCGAATGGAAATTTTGGTGCCGAAACCGAAAATGGAGGATGCACTAGACCGAAAACCGAAACCAATACCGAAAATGAGAGTTTTTTTTTATATATAATTGTATTATATTCGACGTTTTAATTAATATAATCAATTTAAATTCATATGAATTTATTGTTGGCCATTATTGGCACCTTTAGTGCAAGAAAACTCAAGAAAAATGCAGTCTGCCGTCTCTAACCATCTCTTGTATCATGTCCTCAGTCTCTAACCATTTCTTGTATCATGTCCTCAGTCTCTAACCATCTCTTGTATCATGTACGCAGACTCTAACCATTTCTTCTATCATATCCTCATTCTCTAACCATCTATTGGATCATGTCTGCAATCTCTTACTTAAACTTAAACACACTGCTAATATTATTAACAAAATTTCCATTCGATGCACCTCTAGCAGACATGATACAGGAGATGGTCTGAGACTGCAAACATGTTACAGGAGGTGGCCAGAGATTGCAGATATGATGCGGGAGATGGTCAAGGAATGCAGACATGATACAGTAGATTGTCAGAGACTGCAAACATAGTACAGGAGAGGACTGGGGCGCACCAGGATGACACCCCCGCAATGGGCGGCACCAGGGGTGGTGCCCTGCCCGATTTGCGGCTCCATTATCAGCAAAAACACAATTTTCTGCATTTTTTTTTCTGCCGCCGAAATTTCGGCGCAACCCTAGTGATGAGCAAGCATTGAGTTTGATGAAGCACCCCAGGACCGGATAAGTACCCGTTCAATATTTTATCTTGAAGGAATAGTGGCTGTGTAACAACTCACTTAGACCCGGATCATGCACTTCAAAGGACTCCACAGGAATCTCATTGGTAGCCCAGTGATCTACATAGACTGTGCATCTATTTTTAGTGCGAGGGAGGGAGTCTAGGATACAGAGTGATTTCACAATTGAATATATGAAAGATACTTCACGTTCACATCTTGTTCCTGACATTTGAACCTCCTCTAGACCACTACTACCAGCCTCTGGAAACATGTTTGGTTGTCTTCACCATTTGCCATCGGTCTGTGTTCATTTGGAGCTGGGACTTTGGTGCAACATCTATACTTTCTGTGGTTCATCTTCACTCCTTTAGTTCACAGGACAGTTTTGCCAGCTACCAGGGTGTACAATTCCATCTATGTTTCTTCTCTTAAGTAGCTTAGTGCTAATATAGAGGACATTATATACAATATAAACAACACAATAGCACTTATGGTTCTGCAATACAACTGTAGAGGTGGTCACATTCTTTTAGCAATGTATGTGTCTTGTCATGTTTGTTTTTCTATATGTAGCTTTCCATAACTTTTTCAAACCATTAAACTTTTTGCCTTATTGAGATGTACGGTGGGGTGTGAGAGTTTTTTGTTCTGTCAAGCGAGGAGGCGTTTGAGCTAAATTCAGGTTTTTATTTTTGAGTTACACATTAGTACAGCGGCTCCTCCTGAGCTGTCAGGTTTTTTTTTTTTGTTCAGCCATGCTGGGTTGAACGAAGAAAAAACTAGTAGTGTGTAGTAGGCTTTAGTATAATGTACATCATTATGCTAACCTTGTCCTAATTAAGGTATTTAATGTTCCTGTGTTTCTTTTTATGTGTACCAATTTTATTTTTGAAAGGATAGGTTTCTAATTTAAAAGATTGTTTAAAAATTCTATGGTAATAAGCTGGTCTTCCTTTATATAACAAAGTGCATTGATAAGGATAATTTTAAGTTGTAGCTGCTCTTTAAGCTCATACAGGTTAATCCAGACAACCTTGATCTGGGCCCTGTTTTATTATTAAATTGTTTCTTTAAAGTTCAAGACTGAAAGATGAATAATGGAATACATTTTTTTTAATTCTATCTAGCAGCTGTAAACGCTGTTACAAATCTGAACAAGGTTTATTCAAATTCACATGCAAGAGAAGGGACATGTGCTGATAAAGTGAACTCTATACGTAGAAGTTGTAGGATGTGCTCAAAGAATGGGTAGCAAATTGTCACCAGTAATAACATTTTTGGTGTCACTTGAACTGAAATAGTACATCATAATATTCTACACATAAGAGATTATAGCCATGAACTAGCAGCCATCACACGCATAATGAGGTATGTAATATAAATGTCAGGTTTAATAAAGAGAGATTTTTGATTGTAATAGTTCAGGGTTTCGTTGAGATCCGCCCCTATTCTATTATATACAGGGCAGCTATTAGAAATCAACAATAGCTGCTGACAGCACTGCAATATCTATCAAGGATTTCAGTCTGTGTTTTGATGATGCAGAGGAGGAGGCAAGTTTGCCTCACGTTGGCTTAAAGTGGTTGTTAACCTCAGACATGAAATACGCACAAAGCATATCCCACTATAGTGTGTACTTGTCCCAATTAAGAGCACTAAATGTAATTTCTCTCTGCTGCTTCGTTCCTCTGCTATCTGCATGAGCCAATTCTGATGAGTTTTCCTGACACCAAGAGAGAAAAGGTGACAAAGGCAGGACCTCCAGCAGATGGACCGCATCAGCTCTGTTCCTGTGTGCTGTTTGAAGGGGGTGTTATCCCTTCCCTCCAATCAGCTCTCAGAGCTCTCCTCACTGAACTCTGCAGAGTGTAATTTCAGCTCTCTGTCCACTTCTTTTCTGACAGCTCAGACAAGCTTTATAAATTCTGGATTTTTGATTGGCTGTAGAGAAGAGAAGACTGCAGATAAACTTGTACAAGTTATGTAGGGGGATTTGTTTAATCTCTGTGTATCACCTGAGGCCAGTCACTTCACTGGGTGGGTATATTTAAGGGTTTACAACTACTACTACTAAAGAAATTGAGAATGAGGAAAGTCTGCCACATTCTCTCAAGGTCCCTATTCAGATCAGGATGAAGTCCAGAGTTCCTGATCAAAGCAAGATGCAGTGCTCAACTAAGGGGGTTCTTAGGCATTTCTAGTACGGTAGAAAGGCCCCATTCTGCCCTTGGGGTAAAAACATTTAATCAAAGGTTATAAAAGAAAAATAAATATTACTTTATACAGAACTGAGTTTGAGCACATTTCTGGTAAATAAATAGAAAACTCTTAGCTCAAAGACCCCTGGGACAGGTTCACTTTCTGCAGCTTATGTAGTTTTAGAATATGGTAATTATATAGTAACTCACGGTTTCATACAGCTTATCAATACCTGAGTTCCTTTCCCTCGCCTTCTGTCCTATATACAAGTTAAAAAGGTGATCCATGCTGGATAATAATAAAGGTGTAAAGGATCACTTTCAGAGGTATTTGTCACAGTATTGAGCAGTGGCGGCCAGTGCATACGGGGCGCTGCCCCCCTAATTCATGCACCCTGCCCCTAATCTACATGCAGGGCGCTGGACTCATGAATTCCAATGGGGTTTTTTTTTTTTTTTCAAAGCACAAGATTAGAGATGGAGGCTCTAATTGGCTTCAAAAAGGGTGAGCCCACCCACTTGTGTGACAATAGCGAATTAATATTCCCTATTGTCTTCCTGCTTCTCCTCCCGACCAATCAGGAAGCAGGTCCTGAGACCAGATTGGCCGAGAGGAGAAGCTTCCAGCCCATCTGGCTTGGTGTGCTGCACGTCATTCAGGCACGCTTGACACTTCAGTACGACTTGGCTCCCCTGGTCTCCAGTCCCGCTTCCCGCAGAGGTAAGTGCTGAAATGGTGGGGCAGACGGACAAGCGCGCGCAGGGGGGTTTGGTGGGGGGACCGACTGGAGGGGGGGTGGCTTGTTTGTGGCCCCCCTTCCAAAATGGAGCACCAGCCGCCACTGGTAATGAGGTCTCTTGTATCGAGTCCTCAGTCTCTAACCATTTCTTGTATCATGTCCTCAGTCTCTAACCATCTCTTGTATCATGTCCTCAGTCTCTAACCATTTCTTCTATCATATCCTCATTCTCTAACCATCTATTGGATCATGTCTGCAATCTCTTACTTAAACTTAAACACACTGCTAATATTATTAACAAAATTTCCATTCGATGCACCTCTAGCAGACATGATACAGGAGATGGTCTGAGACTGCAAACATGTTACAGGAGGTGGTCAAAGATTGCAGATATGATGCGGGAGATGGTCAAGGACTGCAGAAATTATACAGTAGATGGTCAGAGACTGCAAACATAGTACAGGAGAGGACTGGGGCGCACCAGGATGACACCCCCGCAATGGGCGACACCAGGGGCGGTGCCTTGCCCCATTTTCGGCTCCATTATCTGCAAAAACACAATTTGTTACAACACGCCTTTGTCACCTTTTCTCTCTTTGTGTCACTCAGACAAGCTTTATAAATTCTGGATTTTTGATTGGCTGTAGAGAAGAGAAGACTGCAGATAAACTTGTACAAGTTATGTAGGGGGATTTGTTTAATCTCTGTGTATCACCTGAGGCCAGTCACTTCACTGGGTGGGTATATTTAAGGGTTTACAACTACCACTATAAAGAAATTGAGAATGAGTGAGACGCTTCCCGCAGGGGTAAGTGCTGAAATGGTGGGGCAGACGGACAAGCGCGCGCAGGGGGGTTTGGTGGGGGGACCAACTGGAGGGGGGGGTGGCGGGTGGTTTGTTTGTGGCCCCCCTCCCAAAATGGAGCACCAGCCGCCACTGGTAATGAGGTCTGGGTACCCCAATAAACAATGGGTTATCCTTATTCAGCAGTCTGCAACACATTAGTTTTACAGTAGTTGTACAGAATTTGGCACTGCATATACAACTCTCACCATGCACTTTATTAAAGTTTCTTAGCAGAGAACATACAGCCTGACAGTATCAAAAATTACACTGAAACAAGGAAGCAGGGCCTTAGGTTAGCTAATGGGATCTGGCAGGTTTGCACATATACATTATAGTCTGCCATAAATTACTAATGGCTACTCTAAAAGATGTGTGTTGAACATTTTAGCTATTGACACACTCCAGACCAGATAAGTACATCTGTTAGCTGGTATCAGGCGTGCAATAAAACCTCTGGTAGTAATTGACCATCATAAACCATTTAGACTAATACATAGTTAGGTGTGGCTTTCTGTGACTGTAAGATGCCTTTTTGAAACAGTACACCCAATACACATAACTGGCTATAATGGAGATATCTTTAAAGAACACATCTAAGCTACTATATCATGAAGTCCACATCAACTCAGGACTTACCATAATTCTGTGTAATAATAGGTTGATTGCCTGAATGTACAATATGGTAATCTGGAAATATGGATATAATTAGGAAATTGCCATTGTGGGAGGGCCTGGTGTAATATTATAAAAAAATGTCAGCACTCCTATCTCTCACCCCTTAACACTTGTGATTGTGAAAAGACTTGTGAAAACTTCTGCATCAGCAATCTGGAGCTCTCTTTACCATTGAAACAAAGATCATCTGTCAAGAGTCCTTTTTGTGAGAATCAGATCAGAGCCATTTCATGCCTATTGGCTAAACTTTGCCAGAACCGGAAGAGCCCAGGCCTTTGTTAAGTACATTTTTCTGTAAACTATGATATTTTAAAACTGTTAAATTTATTTTTAATGTACCAAGGCAAAACTTACAAAATTCCTGTCTTTTTGAAGAGCGCTACTATATTGTACATTTCTGAACTACAGTATATCTGTGCGTTATGACAGTATTACAGACATTTCTTAAAAGTCAAAATTGTTAAAGTAGATATTTTGTTCTTATTTAGTTCTTATTTCTGATAAAACATGTGGTGGCAGGCTGCTTGAATGTGTAACGGGTTTAACAGCATAGTTAGCTGATCCCAGTGCCCATCTCTCTCAGTCTGATGGGACTTAGATTGTCGTCCGATGGATAGCCTTTGTGCAGGGTAAGCCTGAAAGTGTCATTGTCATGTATTTAGTGCAGTGAGAGTTTATTCCACGTTCAACACATATTGATGGCAGCATGGTGAGATCTGACAATGCTGTTGTCACAGCATTCTTTCTCAGGGATAGCAGGTAGGTGTCAACATAAGTTGTCAGCACATAATTTAGCTACACAATTTTCTCTTCAGCACTGGTCAGATTCCCTTCCAGTTATTTATTACAGGTACTTATTTACATAAACTGTATATTCAGGGCAAGAAACCCCGCCCCGCTTCAAGCCCAGGGTCTTTCCCTCCGAGCCTTTAATCCTGTCATGAGGCTCTTTATTATGGTCCCTCAGTGGGAACCTTTCACATGTTACATAGTAAGTCAGGTTGAAAAAAGACACAAGTTCATCTGGTTCAAGATAGATAGATAGATAGATAGATAGATAGATAGATAGATAGATAGATAGATAGATAGATAGATAGATAGATAGATAGATAGATAGATAGATAGATAGATAGATAGATCTATATATCTATATCCATATACACATTCCTCTCTGGGAACTCTGCGGACCCTGATGTAAAGGGGAACTCTGCGGACCCTGATGTAAAGGGGAACTTTGCGGACCCTGATGTAAAGGGGAACTCTGCGGACCCTGATGTAAAGGGGAACTCTGCGGACCCTGATGTAAAGGGGAACTCTGCGGACCCTGATGTAAAGGGGAACTCTGCGGACCCTGATGTAAAGGGGAACTCTGCGGACCCTGATGTAAAGGGGAACTCTGCGGACCCTGATGTAAAGGGGAACTCTGCGGACCCTGATGTAAAGGGGAACTCTGCGGACCCTGATGTAAAGGGGAACTCTGCGGACCCTGATGTAAAGGGGAACTCTGCGGACCCTGATGTAAAGGGGAACTCTGCGGACCCTGATGTAAAGGGGAACTCTGCGGACCCTGATGTAAAGGGGAACTCTGCGGACCCTGATGTAAAGGGGAACTCTGCGGACCCTGATGTAAAGGGGAACTCTGCGGACCCTGATGTAAAGGGAAACTCTGCGGACCCTGATGTAAAGGGGAACTCTGCGGACCCTGATGTAAAGGGGAACTCTGCAGACCCTGATGTAAAGGGGAACTCTGCAGACCCTGATGTAAAGGGGAACTCTGCAGACCCTGATGTAAAAGAAAACTCTGGTGTAAGAGGTTCTCTGGTCACCAGAGCCCCCCCCCCTTACCTTACAGTTTGCAGAGCTCCTCCTTACCTCAGAGTCTGCAAAGTTTCCCCTTGCACTGTAAGGGTGAACTCTGCTGACTCTGATTTAAGGGGGATGCTAGGAATTCTTATGTAAGGGGGGGGGGGGAATCTGATGACCAGGGAACCTCTTACATCTGAGTTCCCCTTTACACTAGAATCTGCAGAGTGAATACACTAAGGTAAAGAGGTTCATTGATGTAAGAGGGAAGTGAAGACACAAATATAAGGGGGGTCCTTTAAATCCATGCCCCCCTCCTCAGCTTAGGGTCTCCCCTTGCCCCCCCCCCTTACATCAGTGACTCTCCCATAAAGTGATTCATTGACTGCCCCACAGACACTGTGTGGCCTGGAGCGGTCACACACGGACCTCTGCAATTGTCTGCAGGCTTTGGTCCTCCTCTCCCCCGAAACCCCTCCTTGCAGTCGCTTTCAAATTTGCTGGAAAGGCACTAAGCACGATGACATCACCACTGCACTAACTGTCACGTCCGGTGTCAGCGTCCCAGATAACACATGCACAATAAATCGTTTGGTCCATTTGAGGCAGTTGGATTTGCGTTAGATAGTGTCTGATTCTGTTCAATATTTGCTAGATAAATCCCCTTGGTATATTAAGCACAACTGAACTGTTAATGAAACATTGTCATCAGATCTGAAATGAATGTAATGCTTTAACTAATACAATATTAACGTCGATCTAGTGTGCTTGCTGTAGGAAGTTTTGACCACGATGACAGGGCTAAAAATCTGAAAACTGAAAGATATTTTTTGAGAAATACCTTGTCATGCTGGGTTATGGTACATTTACCATGCCAGCAAGTGCTAATATGGGAGCAAGGGATCACTGACTGCACTCACATGCTCTCAGTGTCACTCGGCTCCCTTGACGTGTCTCCTGTGATGCCTATCCCGACATAGAGCCTCCTCACACAGTGTTGAGCTCCTCCCCCTTCACTCTAATGGCCCTGGGTCAGCTGACTTTCTCGTTCAGTTTCCGCCTCCCGACATGGCATCTGCCTGCTGCTGAACTCAATGGGTGGAGAGGATGGGCGGGTGGTCCACTGTGTGGATATGACAGTGAGTGCTCAGTGTAAACTCCCATCATTGAATAACCTAAATAACCTTTATGTGGTGGGTAGCGTTGGCAGGCAGCAAGCCCCCCCTCACAGTGGCGGAATGCCAGGGAGACCTTTGCGACCAAGGCAACCTTTGGTAGTTACACCACTGCCTCAAGGAGCTTACAATCTTAAGTCCCAAACTCACATGCATACATAGACATACTAGGGCCATTTTAGATAGGAGTCAATTAACCTACCAGAATATCTTTCGAGTGTGGGAGGAAACCGGAGTACCCAGAGAAACCCACTCAGGCACAGGGAGAACATGAAAACCCTTTGCAGGTAATGCAGTGGTTGAGATTTGAACTGATGACCCTAGTGCTGCCAGGCAGAAGTGCTAACCACTTAGCCACAGTTGCAAAGTAAGATTTAGACAACCCCAAAGCCTGCAAAAAATTCAGGTGCCCAAGCAATCTATTAGCATTGTCATGTTGAAGGCAGGTTTATGTTTATGCAGATAGAAACCTTGTTCAGCAGGGTGCTCACGTGAAAGCAAGGAGAATACTGTCAGCTACCTGCTGCTGGGAGTCAAGCGCCTCTGCATGGCATTCACAAAAGGAAAAACAGATTTAAACAATGACAAAAGTAATGCTTATTTTTATTTTTTATTTTCTATATAAAATGTATGTGTAAGTATTGGCTCTACATATACATGCATATGTACGCTTACCCTTACAATGATCCTTTCAGAGACATGGGCAACCACCAGGAAGGACTCTTCATTGCTTACAGCATACAGCCCAACCACCAACATGAAATACCTGCACAAACAAGGGGAACACATTAGGTCTCCAAACACGCTTAACGTGGTTCTAAAGCCAAAAGGTATTTTACCTTGGTACAGTACCTGTCAGGAAAGGTTCCACCCGCTGATGATACTGTCTGACATTTGGCGTGCAGTACTGTGGTCCACCAGCAGGTGTCTCCTGGCAGTCTGGAACTGCCAAGGGAGCGTTCCCCTGTTGGTGGTATTATGTGATCCTTGGGCCGCAGTACTGGCGTCCACCAGCGGGTGGTTCCTGGCAGTGTGGGGCCAACATCATCTCTTGCAATCAGGCATCACCTGAGTGATTGCAGGAGATGTGTATAAGTACCCGGCAGACATACTTATGTCTTGCCTTGGTATCTTTCCTTGCGCCCTGAACCTGAGAAGCTCTGTATCTGTAGCTGACCCTGACCCTGTTCCTGTCTGTTACCTGAACTCTGAGCCTTGTACCTGTAACCGTCCCTCCTGTGATCCATCCATCCTCTCTTTGTCCTGTTTGTCTTCCCTTTCCCCAGCTGCTGACCTCCCACTGACGACCCTGGCCTGGCCCTGTTTATGATTCTGGTATTCCCCATTACTTGTATATATTTGTCTGCTACTATTATCATTTGTGGGTTTCTGTTTGGTATTGGTTGTTGTGCACTGAGTGATATTGGAGGTGGTTGTATTTATATTTTATTCTCTTATCTTTAAAAAATCATATATTTTCACCTTACTTGCGTTTGTTCCTCTGTTGCTGTCCACACAGCTTTGGTCACACCTGATACTTGACAGTACCTGCATTAAGGTAAAAAACCTCCCACTAGTTGTTCCCCTCAGTAAATATTTACCTGAGTCCTATATCGACCCAGTGCCCTTCTGCAGTATCACCGATTCTGTCTCCCTGCTCTCACAGGCACAGATACAGCAGTGAGAGCCATTGGCTCCCGCTGTTGTCAATCAAATCCTGTCAGGAGGAAGCTGGGGAAGGGGCTGAGCCACGCTGTGCGTGTCTATGGATGTAATGGGCTATTCTGTGCAATACCATTGCACAGAGCAGGTAAGTATAAACCACTTCTTTTATTTTAGGTAAAGCAAGATGAGCCTTCAGTATCACTTTAACAGAAGCTCATTTCACAGAGGGCTGCGACTTCCAATCCATATTAGATATTGCAAGACAAGCAGGAAGACTTGAGAGCATAAAAATACCTTTGTTTCTTCACATGAAGCAATATTTCTGCAATATCCAGGTTATTCATTTTAAACCGAAGTATGAATTTCACTAATTAAAATGAATAAACAGGGAAGTATTATATTCTGTATGTATTTTTGTCATAAGAAGACATTCAGCTGAAAAAAAGAGTGGTTACAGTATATCAATTCCATTGTTACCTCTGCTCTGGATTTGGTTTCCCTTTCTTTCTCATGTTGTTTGCTGTAGTTTCACTAAAATGTAACCTTCCCAGCGTTACTTTAGTGACCTGATCTGGGGGTAAATTTACCCTATAAAGAAAAAGAACATTGGCTGACATGTAGCAAAGGATCACCAAACATTGGTATAGTTTATGTTAAAGTCCAACTCCAGCAAGAACTTTTAACTAGAACCTAGCTTCTCTGATCAGGTTTTATTGCAGTCTGTAACTGATAAAATATGAGAAACTGAGGAACCGGTTTTATCAGGACAGGAACTCACAGACAGTAATAAAACCAATACAGAGGTTCTAAAGTTTTCCTATTTTACAAAAAAATTTTGTTTCTGTCCACTCTGGAGAAACCAGTCTATAGATGAGGTAACTGCATTCGTTTTCTGGCTAAGTAAATATCCTCCAAGTAAAGCAAAATTCATGTTGATCCTTTTTCTTCTTATATCTTAAATGCAGTGAACTGAAACCTCAAACAATGTTATCTGCCTTCCCGAGTTTAGGGCTGGGAGAGATGTATACTTTAAATCAGTAGAGCAGCCTGAGGTGACAACACTGCTCTTCCATTGATGCAGTACAGACAATGAGCGTTATCACCCTAGGACAGGAGTGTGTTATGCCGCGTACACACGAGCGGGCTTTGCGACCGGACTGAGTCCGGCGGACAATTCGACCGTGTGTGGGCTTCATCGGACCTGCAGCGGACTTTTTAGGTTGAAAATCTGATGGACTTTAGATTTGGAACAAGTTTCAAATCTTTCCGACGGACTCGAGTCCGGTCGAAAAGTCCACTCGTCTGTATGCTAGTCCGACGGACAAAATATTACGCTAGGGCAGCTATTGGCTACTGGCTATCAACTTCCTTATTTTAGTCCGGTCGTACGTCATCACGTACGAATCCGTCGGACTTTGGTGTGATCGTGTGTAGGCAGGTCCGTTTGTTCGGAAAGTCCGTCGGATAGACCGTCTGGCCAGTCCGGTCGAAAAGTCCGCTCGTGTGTATGCGCTATTACTGTCAGGGTCATCAGGTGAAAATAAAGGGAAAAAGCCTGAAAAAAGGAAAAGGACAGGGGTTCGTATTGCACTGATTGCAGAAGTCAGTAATGCATATCACAACCCCCCCCCCCCTCCCCCTAGTACACATCTGTTGGAAGGCAACATGGTTTAATATCATATTTCTGGAGTTTTACTGCCTGGTTGATACAGCCATTTGGCCTAAGTTGGAATTTGTCATCTTGGAATGCCAGTACAGCAGGTTTACCAAACAGGCCTATGTAACTGAAGAATGCATATCAGAACCTTCATCTGGAAGAAAGAAGTCACGCATACCCCCTGCCACGGGGAGTATGTGAAAGGAGAGTTTGGCTTCATACCATGGCACATCAGAGTAAGGGGAAGTCTTCCCCTTAGCTTTGTCATGTGATACCCCAGAGCAGAAGAGAAGCCTCCCTCAGCTTTGTGCAGCTGCAATATCTGAGTTCTGACATTTGGGCTGCAGTAACTTAGATCTGACAGTTGGGTCATGGTGTCCAAGATTTGACAGCTGGACTGCGGTGTCTGAAGTCTTCTAGCAGCTGCAGTGCTAATGACACTGCTGTGGTGGAACTAAAATAAAAAAAAAAAGAAAACTGTGGGCGGTCATTGTGGGACACATTCCCCAGGTGCCCAGTGCTAGTGGTGTCCTTGAACTAACCCACAGTCAGGCAAATCAGTTCACAAATCATGCAAATAACGCAATAAGCTTCAAGTAAGCACAATCTGTATCATTTTATACCATTGTTATCTACAAAAGGTCAATGCACTGTCCAAGCCCATGTGCAAGTTGCATGACTGTCATGTTGATTCTCTGACTTCAGTGCTTTCTGAGTCATTGACTGTAAATTAGTATGTAGCAAGTTAAATCAGAAATCCTGATTGGACACTGGTCACACCCTAGACAGGAAGTTCAACCCCCTATATAACCCCTCCCCTTACTGGGGATACCTCAGTTTTGTAGCAAAGCAATATAAGTGTATTAGAAGAGGGGTGGGACCTCTGTGTCCCGTGACGTACCTCAAAAGAAAAGGATTTTACAGGAAAGCTGTTATAAAAAATCCTATTTTCTTTCTCGTACATCACGGGACACGGAACCTCAGTAATTACTGATGGGATATCCCAGAGCAATGCTATTTGAGGGGAGGGGACCACACAACGTAGGGTGTAATCAGACCTGTGGACCTCGTACTGCTGCCTGCAGCACACTACGCCCAAAGGCGATACCCTCATGCCTTCCCACATCCACCTGATAAAATCTGGTGAATGTATGGACTGAAGACCAGGTTGCGGCCTTGCAGATTTGAGCCATAGAGGCCCCTGTGATGCACCGCCCAAGAAGCACTAATCGCCCTTGTGGAGTGTGCCTTGATTTGAAAAGGTGGAATTTTTTGTTTCAAACCGTAAGCTTGAATAATCATTTGTCGAATCCATTTCGAAAGGGTAGACTTTGACGCTGCTTGTCCTCTATTGGGACCTTCTGGTAGTACGAACAAAACATCCGTTTTGGGAACTTGAGCAGTTGCTTCCAAATAGGCCTTGACTGCCCTTACTACATCCAAAGAATGTAGTGACCTTTCTTCCGTAGAATAGGGATCTGGAAAAAAGGAAGGCAGAAAAATATCTTGGTTTAGATGGAAATCTGAAACCACCTTCGGTAGAAAGCTAGGATGAGGGCGCAATACCACTCTATCCTTATGCATGATTAAATAAGGCTCTTTACAGGAAAGGGCTGCTAAGTCTGATACTCTTCTAGCAGAAGAAATGGCTACCAGGAAAATTAACTTTCTTGTCAACAAGACCAAGGGAATCTGACGTATTGGTTCAAAAGACTGTTTCTGTAAAACTGACAGAACCAAATTCAAGTCTCAGGGGTTTAAGGGCGTTTTAACCGGAGGATTAAGACGCGTCGCCCCCTGCATAAAGCTTCGGACCAAAGAATGTGAAGCAAGTGGCCGTTGAAATAATACTGATAAGGCCGAGACCTGGCCCTTGATGGTACTCAAGGCAAGCTTCATTTCTAATCCTATTTGTAGAAAGTCAAGAATTCTACCTATGACATATTTTCTGGGATGCCAACCCCTGGCTTCACACCAGGATACATAAGTTTTCCAAACTATATGATAAATCACTCTGGAAGCTGGCTTCCTTGCATTGATTAAGGTAGAGATCACAGGACCTGAAAGCCCACGACTCTTCAGAACGTGGGTTTCAATAGCCAAACCGTCAAATTTAGCGTTTGTAAGGCAGGATGGAACACTGGACCTTGAGATAACAGGTCTGGAAGTGACGGTAGGCTCCACGGGGATCCCACTGTCATCCTTACTATTTCTGCATACCAAGCTCTCCTGGGCCAGGCTGGGGCTACCAGAAGTACGGACTTCTTCTCCTGCCGGATCCTGCGAAGGAGCTGTGGCTGTAGCAGAATAGGAAGGAATGCATAAATCAGTGAGAACCGATGCCAAGGAATCACCAACGCATCTGTCCCGCATGCAAGAGGATCCTTTGTTCTTGCCACAAACTTGTCGACCTTTTTGTTGAACCTGGATGCAAAGAGATCTACATCTGGAACCCCCCATCTTTGGCATATGGCCCAAAAAACGTTGGGGTGAAGAGACCATTCCCTCGGGACTAACCGCTGGTGACTCAAATAGTCTGCCTGCCAGTTCTCTATCCCTGGAATGAAAACTGCCGATATGCATGGCACATGCTTTTCTGCCTAGACTAAAATCTGGTTCACTTCTCTCTGAGCTGCACGACTCCAGGCCCTTAGGGCTAGATACGCCGCACGAATCTCCAGAATGTTGATGGGTAAGGTCCTCTCGATTTCGGACCATTCCCCCTGGACCGCAGACTGTTCCAGAACTGCTCCCCAACCCAAAAGACTAGCATCCGTTGTTACCACTGTCCAGGTAACCGGTAAAAAGGATTTCCTTTTTGCAGGTTTTTGGGTATTAACCACCAACTGAGGCTCTGACGCACTGTAGGAGACCGATGCATCGGAAAATCTAATGCCTGTACCTTCTTGTTCCAAGCAGACAGGATACTGTGTTGCAGCAGTCTTGAATGAAACGGAGCATAGGGAACTGCTTCGAATGAAGCCACAATCTTTCCAAGCAGCCTCATACAAAGGCGGACAGAAGGACCCTTTTTGGTCCTGACTACCTGAATCAGTTCTCTTAAGGCACTGATCTTTGCCTGAGGTAAAAATACCTTCTCTTGGCTTGTATCTATGACCAGGCCCAAATACTCTAGTCTTCTTACTGGTTTTAAGAAAGATTTTTCTAAGTTGAGAATCCAACCTAGGTATTCCAAGTAGTTGACTGTGGTCACCAAGTTTTGACTCAAGCAGGCTACCGACCGGTCTATCAAGAGCAGGTCATCTAGGTATACTATGACAGTTATACCTTGGCCCCTTAATCTGGCCAGAGGAGGAGCCAAGATCTTTGTAAACACCCGAGGTGCAGTGGCTAGCCCGAAAGGTAGGGCTATAAACTGAAAGTGGTGTTTTTCTACTTCGAAACGCAAGTACTTTTGATGAGCAGGGAAAATGGGTACATGCAGATACGCATCCTTGATGTCTATTGATGCCAGAAATTCTCCTCCTTGTAGGATGGAGACTACTGACCGAATTGATTCCATGTGAAAATATTGAATTTTTAGGAATCGGTTTAGATCCTTTAGATCCAGAAAGGGTCTGACATCTCCATTTGGTTTTTGAACTGTGAAAAGGTTGGAATAAAACCCCAATCCCTGTTCTTCCATGGGAACCACCACAAAGACCTTTTGCGACAATAGTCGCTCTAACGCTAGAATGAGAGACTGCTTTTTCCCTGGATTTCTGGGGACATTTGATCTGAGGAAATGAGGAGAGGGGAATTCTCGGAACTCCAGTTTGTAACCTAGAGTTACCGTGGAGATTACCCATCTGTCCTGGAAATCTTCCTGCCAGAGTTTTGAGAATTGTAGCAGTCTTCCCCCCACCCGAGCGAGCAGGGGCACTCCTTCATAAAGAGGCTTTAGCGTCTTGTCTAGTAGGCTTCTTCCCCCAGGACTTCTTTTGTCCCTGGGGTCGACTCTGAAATTTATTTATTGAGCCTGACGGAGGAGGACGTCATGACTCCCTGGAGGCTGATGCTCCTGGCACTGGGGAAAGAGCCCGTTTAAAAGAGGGACATCTACTCCTTTTCTTAACAGGTAAGAGAGTGCTTTTCCCACTAGAGATCTTTTGGATATAGTTGTCCAAATTCTCGTCAAACAGCCTTGCACCACGAAATGGAAATCCAGCCAGAAGCTTCTTACATGGTGATTCGGCTGACCAATTTTTCAACCATAAGATTCTACGCATATGTACCAACCCAAGCGAAAGGCGAGAGGTTTGGATGATAGAATCTCTGATTGCGTCAACAGCAAAACATAAAGCTGCTGGAAGGTTAGCCAGCCCCCGGGCCTGCTGTTCAGGTAGAACTTTGAGGACCTTTTTAACATGGTCTCTCAAGTATTGACAGACTCTGATCGCTGCCACTGCAGGTTGAGCTACTGAACCCGCTAAGGAAAAAATATTTTTTAACAGGGATTCCGTTTTTTTATCAGTTGGATCCCTAAGCATCTGAGCATTGTCGACAGGACAAGTCAGACTTTTATTTACGGAGGAAATGGCGGCGTCAACTGCCGGTATACCCCACATTTTTCTAAAATTTTCCTCCATGGGATAAAGTGTTGAAAACTTTTTAGGCGGAAAAAAACGTTTATCTGGGTGATCCCACTCAGAATAAATGAGCTTTTCTAGTAAACTATGAACAGGAAAAGCATGTGTTTGAGGAGGTTTCAGTGAACCCAAAGAAGAGGAGGGTTCTTTAACTGACTCAGATACGCCAACTTAAATGTGGAGTGGACCAACCCAGCAAGAATCTGCACTAACACCTTCTCATCCTGAGAAGCTGAAGAGGGTCCCTCTCCACTTGATTCCTAAGAAGAGGAATCATCAGTAACATCCCACTCCTCTGAGAGGGATTCCTCTCCTTTTTCCCAGAGTTCCTCAGCTCGAGGGTCCTGGGTAACAGAGGGAGACCTAGTGCTTTTTCTTCCACTGAGTGAAGATGCAATTAAGGCCATTAATCTTTCCTCTAATCCATTAATGGTTGAGGAAAAAACCTCCTGTGTAATGTATACAGGGGCTGAGGTGCCAGAAGCAGATGCAGCCCCTGACCCCAACGGCTCTCCCTGGCCAGCCATCCCAGGTCCTTCGGGGGGGAAGGTGCTGCAGAAGGGGGGTCCTCAGAGCCTGAGGGAGATCCCCTAGAGCCTCTGGTTTTCGGGGTATTTGTACCTCTTGTACCCATAGTGCAAAGCAACAAAAGGTGGAGGTACCACAAAAAAACACTGACTGCTGAGCGACGTAGTTCAGAAACTGCCGCTGCTACCAATGCCCAGTCTAGTGTTTCTAAGTAAATTCTGCCTGGGAGAATGCCTGTGTCCCACCTCACATGCGCCCGTCAGCTCTGTGTCTCTCCATAGGCTGTGTGCATCTGAAAAAAGTATGCACTTTATAGCCTGTGTAGCCAGCGATGTGGGCGTTTAAACACGCCGGACGTCGCGTTATTGCTCCGCCCCCCCTCCTCCGATGACCCCTCCCGCCCCCCCTCGGTTTTTTCAAAAACGTGCGCTTTCCTGCGCGAGCCGAGGCTCCGATCCTCGGGACAAGCATGGAGGGGAGGCTGGGGTGGAGGAGAGAGAAGGGCCGGTAGATGGGGAACCTGCCGAACAGTAGTGGCGGTAGTGCGGTATACTACCGCTGTTTAGTTCAGGCCACCCCCGCCCCCCTAAATCTCAGGGGGGAGGTATCCCTAAGGAAAGAGCCCCCCCATCCCATTCTACCTGGAGCTTGGCTGGAGGAACGTACAGCGTGGACACTGAGACAGACAGAACAAGCATGAAAAGGTATGTACTCTTGGCAGCCCCCGGTGGCGACAATAGGCATAGCATAGATTTACTTAAAGGAGAAACCTACTAGAATTTAAAAATTCTGAGGAGTCTCCCTTACCTTATCCAGCTGCAGGGTTCTGTTATACAGACCCAATCTTTACCTCTCACGGTGGGCTCCATTTGGAAAAACCTTCAGAGATAGGGGCCCCCTAGAAAAGGAGGATCCGCAGTTCTGGGCCTGTAAAGCACCCCGCCAGGGATATGGCTGAAAAAACTAAATACTGGATCCCGGGTCCAGCTCTCTAAAAAGAGAAGCGTTACAGGTAAAACCTCGTTTCTTCGGACACGAGGCCCGGGTACCATCCAATTTGGCCTAAAAAAGCACTTTAAATGGATCCGGTTGAATGGCTTGCCCCAGTATAGGATATCCCTTTGGAGCTTAGCACAGCACATCTTATTCGTGACCTAAGACACTGGCGAAAAAACGGAGGTATCCCCAGTAAGGGGAGGGGTTATATAGGGGGTTGAACTTCCTGTCTAGGGTGTGACCAGTGTCCAATCACCTTGTGATACCCATAACCCATCAGTAATTACTGAGGCTCTGTGTCCCGTGATGTAGGAGAAAGAAATGTTGACCGGAAAATGCTTGCCATAGCGGGGATTCATCCATCAGCGATGTGCAGCATGGCTAGGAGAATCTGTTAAATCATTTTTGTTCAGCCTGTTGGCTGAATAAAAATGATCTATGAGTGTATACCCAACTTAAGTTATGACCAAGAAGCAAAGATATTTCTAGTGGTGTTTTTACCTCAATTTACAAATCTCAGGTGTAGGAGGTAAAACCTGACCCACATGTTATGTTATCATGGTACTATAATATCTTGGTTTCTTTTAAACGATTGCTCATGTTTACCTTTCCCACCAAATTAAGTAGATAGATTGAACAACTGAAGGTGTTGTTATGGCTCTTTTTTGGTGATTTTTAAAGCACAGATATGTTGAAAATCATTTTAGTTAAAGGTGTTAATGGAAGCTAGGCCTCCCATATTCAAATGCTAATAAACCTATTGGACTAGTTCATGAAG
Organism: Aquarana catesbeiana; assembly: GCF_042186555.1. NCBI lineage: Eukaryota > Metazoa > Chordata > Amphibia > Anura > Ranidae > Aquarana > Aquarana catesbeiana. The sequence continues at coordinate 270,741,052 of NC_133326.1, forward strand.
CCCAGGACAGAAAATTATACTATAGGAAGTGGGGGGAAGAGAACTTGAATAAACCATGTGCTCAAGACAAAGGAGCACTAGGAACAGTTGTTTGCTGGACTTTTTTAGACGCAAGAAGCAGTTTGGAAAGAGATCTTGGATCCTGGAAGATGACTCCTTAATAAAGAAAGACCCAAGTTAAAGTGTTACTAAGCCCACAACAGTAAAATCAGTCTGTATGTGGAGCATGCTTGTTATACTCACTGTGGAACTTAAGGGGTTAATCCTCTGCATTGTGTAGAAAGGCTGTTTTGAACTATTTTCATATTACTGGGTTTAGTAACACTTTAAGTAACTGTTTAGTGTATACGTATCACATACATTCTCTCCTCTTTGCTAAAAAGGTTAGCTTGTGCATGTTGTAGGCATATTTTGTAATACCTTGTATGCTATGAATTGTTTTTCCTGCAGTTGAATGTGCAGCCTGTTTAGTAAAGCAAGCATTATTACACTACAGATGTTTGTAAGCTGCCTTTCTTTACAGCAAAGTGACTTTAATAGTTGCAAAGCAAAACACTGAATGAGCAAGGTATTTGCTGTTGCGAAGGGATATACAGTGGGCCAAAAAGTATTTAGTCAGCCACCAATTGTGCAAGTTCTCCCACTTAAAAAAGACGAGAGAGGCCTGTAATTGTCATCATAGGTATACCTCAACTATGAGAGACAAAATGTGGAAACAAATACAGACAATCACATTGTCTGATTTTTGAAAAAAAATATTTGCAAATTATGGTGGAAAATAAGTATTTGGTCACCTACAAACAAGCAACATTTCTGGCTCTCACAGACCTGTATCTTCTTCTTTAAGAGGCTCCTCTGTCCTCCACTCATTACCTGTATTAATGGCACCTGTTTGAACTTGTTATCAGTATAAAAGACACCTGTCCACAACCTCAAACAGTCACACTCCAAACTCCACTATGGTGAAGACCAAAGAGCTGTCGAAGGACACCAGAAACAAAATTGTAGACATGCACCAGGCTGGGAAGACTGAATCTGCAATAGGCAAGCAGCTTGGTGTGAAGAAATCAACTGTGGGAGCAATAATTAGAAAATGGAAGACATACAAGACCACTGATAATCTCCCTCGATCTGGGGCTCCAGGCAAGATCTCACCCTGTGGGGTCAAAATGATCACAAGAACGGTGAGCAAAAATCCCAGAACCACATGGGGGGACCTAGTGAATGACCTGCAGAGAGCTGGAACCAACGTAACAAAGGCTACCATCAGTAACACACTACGCCGCCAAGGACTCAGATCCTGCAGTGGCAGACGTGTCCCCCTGCTTAATCCAGTACATGTCCAGGCCCGTCTGAGGTTTGCTAGAGAGCATTTGAATGATCCAGAAGAGGATTGGGAGAATGTCATATGATAAGATGAAACCAAAGTAGAACTGTTTGATAGAAACACAACTCGTCGTGTTTGGAGGAGAGAGAATGCTGAGTTGCAACCAAAGAACACCATACCTACTGTGAAGCATGGGGGTGGCAACATCATGCTTTGGGGCTGTTTCTTTGCAAAGGGAACAGGACAACTGATCCGTGTACATGAAAGAATGAATGGGGCCATGTATTGTGAGATTTTGAGTGCAAACCTCCTCCCATCAGCAAGGGCATTGAAGATGAAACGTGGCTGTGTCTTTCAGCATGACAATGATCCCAAACACACTGCCCGGGCAATGAAGGAGTGGCTTCGTAAGAAGCATTTCAAGGTCCTGGAGTGGCCTAGCCAGTCTCCAGATCTCAACCCCATAGATAACCTTTGGAGGGAGTTGAAAGTCCGTGTTTCTCAGCGACAGCCCCAAAACATCACTGCTCTAGAGGAGATCTGCATGGATGAATGGGCCAACATACCAGCAACAGTGTGTGACAACCTTGTGAAGACTTACAGAAAACGTTTGACCTCTGTCATTGCCAACAAAGGATATATAACAAAGTATTGAGATGAACTTTTGTTATTGACAAAATACTTATTTTCCACCATAATTTGCAAATACATTTTTTCAAAAATCAGACAATGTGATTGTCTGGATTTGTTTCCACATTTTGTCTCTCATAGTTGAGGTATACCCATGATGACAATTACAGGCCTCTCTCATCTTTTTAAGTGGGAGAACTTGCATAATTGGTGGCTGGATTAAAAACTTTTTTGCCCCACTGTATCATTTTGGCAGGAGACTTTAATACAGTTATGGAAGTACTCCTGGATAGATTCTATAGCAGCAGAGTATATCTGCCGATCTGGAGGAATTGGACCGAGGGCTACAGTCTGACAGACGTGTGCAGATGGAGATATCCTAAATATAGAGAATATTCTTGTCACCCAGATTCTCATAACACCTTATTCAAATTGGATATGTTTCTACCAATTGCTGAGGCACCCAATAATAAAGTCTGCAGCATAATATATTTAGCAAGAGCTATGCTCTGCTACAGCTTGTGCTTACTATGACACCCCCTCCAGGTCCCCAAACTTGGAGAATGGCTTCATAATGGCTAAAGGACCCTAAGGTCTTATATAAGTGTCAGTAAGATATGGCTAACTTTTGGAATGAAAATGATCAGGATGTTTCATGAATGTCTTAAACGGGAAGCTTTTAAGGCCACTATGAGGGGTTCAGAGATGACTGGTGTGAGTGAACTTAAAAAAAGTTAAAGCGGCGCTCCACCGATTTAAAAGTCAGCAGGTACAAAAAGTGTAGCTGCTGACTTTTAATAATCGGACGCTCACCTGTCCCACGGTCCAGCGATGCGGGCGAATTAAGCCTTGCTCCTCTCCCCCTCCTCTCTGCGGCGCTGGCATTGTAACTGTGAGCGCCTGGCTGTGGCTTCACAGCCGAGCATGCAGTGCACATGCGCGAGCCGCACTGCGCGCTGTGAATGGTCGGGCAATCTTCTGGGACCTGTTACATGTTCCAGAAGATGGCAGGGAGGGAGGGGGGAGAGGTGAACTTCCTCCCAGCGCCGCAGAGCCCCAGGAGGAAGTGGGAGCTGGATGCCTCTAAAAAGAGGGTATCTCCCCCCCCCAAAAAAAATGACAAGCCAAATGTGGCATGTCAGGGGGTCACCATCACTTAAAGCGAAGTTCCATTTTTGGGTGGAACTCTGCTTTAATAAAGGGAAAATCATCTCAGTATCAGAAGCTTCTTATGTTACAGATACCACATTACAGATTTTCAAATGTGGAAAGATTCACAAATGTTATACAAGTTAATTATCACAGAAAAGACTCCAGGATATAACTAACTAATCTTAAAACTGCCCCCATCCCTCTTCTAACACCTATACCAGTGATGGCGAACCTTGGCACTCCAGATGTTTTGGAACTACATTTCCCAACTACACTGCAGAGTGCATGAGCATCATGGGAAATGTAGTTCCAAAACATCGGGGGTGCCAAGGTTCGCCATCACTGACCTATTCTAACTACCATGTGGAAGAAAGATGCATATGCTTACCTATTGTGAAACCCCTCTGGGCTGGTCAGGTGATTGACTCCCCTTGGTCAGCTAGCAGTTTAACTACTAATTTAACTAATTAGCACCAGTTGTACTGACTATAGGATACATAATGTCATACTGGCCCAATAACCTGACATCTGAACTTACAGTGGGGATGGAAAGTATTCAGACCCCTTAAATTTTTCACTCTGTTATATTGCAGCCATTTGCTATAAAAAATTTAAAAAAAAAGACTCATGGCTGTATTAGATCAAAAGGGTGCTTCTACTAAATACTGAGCAAAGGGTCTGAATACTTAGGACCATGTGATATTTCAGTTTTTCTTTTTTAATAAATCTGCAAAAATGTCAACAATTCTGTCATTTTCTGTCAATATGGGGTGCTGTGTGTACATTAATGAGGAAAAAAAATGAACTTAAATGATTTTAGCAAATGGCTGCAATATAACAAAGAATTAAAAATTTAAGGGGGTCTGAATACTTTCCGTCCCCACTGTAAATACTGTCAGGACTTTGAGTCTATGTCATTACTACAATATTTGTATCAATGTACATCATTCTTTCAGTGTAATAAGTATAAAAAAAAAAAAAAAAAAACGAAGATATTTTGCAGGCAAACATGACCCCCAATATACAAAAATAATGTTTTTTAAATATTAGCATACACTGAGGTTATTTATACTAGGCTGGTCTTTATTACATTTATATCTAAAAAAAACATTAAAAAAAGACTATTGGTCCTATCAGTCAATGCATGTGAAAATAATACACTCTGGTGTCATCATGTTGTAAGTCAAGAAAAAATAAACCTCAGGATTTAATAACAGCGACAAGAACAGATTACAAGATTCGCATTAGCAATTGTACATTTTCTTTTTATCCTGGCACAATGTTAGTTTTGCTCAGTACTCTATAGCAGCACAACTTTTCCTGTATACTTTTGCCTACTACCTAATACAAAAAAAAAAAAAGTGTACACACATTGATCTTGGGGGATTTTTACCTGCAAAAACAGGTAATGAAAAATGCTGAACCACCTGGGTCCCTCAGCAACGCTGCTGCATAGGCCTCAACCTTGGCTATTTGATGTTCCCTCAGACCATCTCACTCAGCTCTTCTGGCAATCTGGGCTCTCCTGGTTCTCTCAGTCTTTTAGTTGCAGCACTTTCAGTACGGGCCCACTCCTCTCCTAGCCTTTCACTAGGGCAGTGGTCTCCAAACTGTGGCCCAGCAGCCAGATGAGGCCCTCTGCTTGCTTTTATCCAGCCCTTGCAGTACTATTTCATCCATTGACACAAATGATGGGGCATAATTCCTCCCAATGACAACAATGATGGGGCACAATTCTTCTCAATGACACCAATGATGGGGCACAATTCTTCTCAATGACACCAATGATGGGGCACAATTTCTCCCAATGACACCAACAATGGAACACAATTCCTCCCAATGACACCAGTGATGTGGCGTAATTTCTCCCAATAATGGGGCACAATTTCTCCCAATGACACCAACAATGGGGCCTAATGGCCTAAATACCAATGGTATTTAAGAAGTGGTGCAATTCCTCCCACTAAGACCAGTGATTGGGCACAATTCCTCCTACTGACAGCAAAGATGGGGCATTGTTTTTTCTCACGGACTCCTGGACCTTTTCTACTTTCAATGGTCACAACCCACCTAAAGTCTGAAGGACAGTAAACTGTTTATAAAGTTTGGAGACCCCTGCATTAGGGGATCTCCTGGCACTCAGGGCTCTCTCACGCCTCCAAGACTTATACTCCCTCAATCTCCTGGACTCCTAGTCACCTCAGTTCTCCCAGTCCTCCTGACTCATATAGCTCTCTCACTCTGACGGACATAGAATCTCTCCTCCAACGTGGAGTGCTGTCTCTTGAGTAGAGCACCTAATGGGAGTGTACCTGTCTCCTGCATGGAGCACACATCCATCTCCAAATGGGTGCCATGCACTATGATCAGGTCCTTGCTTATAAGGAGTGTGCACAGTTGTACACTCACTCAGCCTGCAGATCTTTAACAAAACCTGGACATCAGATTGAAGGCTTCATCTCACCCAAGACTCTTTGAAATCTTCACACTCTGGATCCTGATCTGAAGAAAGCCAAAACCTGTTGAAAATCGAATACCCAGTTTTTCCACTCAGTACAGACACTCTGGAGCCCTGTATTAGTGCGAACCATGCATCACTTTTACCTATACCCACACAGTGGCAAGGCCTAGCACTGTTACAATATATATATATATATTATAATTGAAGTTTGTGTTACATGTATTGCCAAGAATTCAAATAGAAGCAATCTTTCTCTCTTCCTTCAATGAAATCCTCAACTACTGCATCTACTTGCTTGTTAAGCTGTCACTTTGCCAAGAATTCAAATGGACGCAATCTTTCTCTCTTCCTTCAATGAAATCCTCAACTACTGCATCTACTTGCTTGTTAAGCTGTCACTTGTAAAATGTCTAACTTTTATATGTGTGACTTACCAGTGAAAACCCCAGGAAAAGGTAGTTGTGATAAACAAAAAAGCTATGACAGTGCATGTCATGCATAATATGTGATTTTAATATCAATCTGCTGGGAGGAAGGTATGTTTTGCATTCCATAATAAAACAGATATGGGAAAGATACCTACGTAACAAGATTGAAAGGCCTCTTGCTGCGATCCGATTGAGACTGCTCAATAGTAATTTTCTGGTTCATAGCTTCAGCCTAAATATAGGGTAGAAAACACATTTGTGTCTTTTTGGGTGGCTAAAATATACACATTGTATCTGGTGCTATTATATTATGTCTGTTTTTATAGTTTTTTTTTTAAACTTACTCTCATCTCCAATTACACTCTCCTACCTTATAGCAGTGGCCCATAGAACATGTGCTGAAAGAACTAGCAGCATGATTTTATGATAAAAAGGAGAGATAGAACCAAAGCAATTTTTTGTTGAATGTTGAGCAACCTTGAATGGTTTGTGTTTATTACCAGTGTTACAAGTGTTTTGGACCAGGGTGGTGCTGTGGACAAAGCATATCTTGATTTCAGCAAGGCGTTTGACACAATTCCACATAATGATCTAATACAAAAGTTGAACAAGCTTGGATTTAACCCTTGGGTGGTTCAGTGGATATGCAGTTGGTTAAAGGATATATCCCAGAGTGTGGTTGTAAATGGGGTTCACTCAGAACAGAGACCAGTCACTAGTGGAGTACCACAAGGCTCTGTACTGAGTCCTGTTCTATTTAACCTATATGTGTTATAACTAAAAATTTGTTGGGCAAGGTATGTCTTTTTGCTGATGACACCAAGGTGTGTGACAGGGTTGATATCCCTGGGGTTTCTGTAACATGGAACATGATTTGTCATTGCTGGAAGATTGGTCAAAGCAGTGGAGACTGCAGTTCAATATTTCTAAATGTAAAATAATGCACCTAAGGAAAAAGAATCCCCTTAGAGAGTACAACATTGGGGCTACAATGTTAGCCAGTACTACGGAAGAAAAAGATTTGGGGGTGCTTATTTTAGATGATTGCAAAATGAGCAAACAGTGTGACCAGGCAGTGGGAAAAGCGAATAGAATACTAGGATGCATCACTAGAGGAATCACCAGGAGGAGGAAGGAAGTTCTGATTCCAGAATATAGATCTTTAGTGAGACCTCATTTAGAATACTGTGTCCAGTTCTGGAGACTTCACTTACAGAAAGATATTGATAAGACAGAACAAGTCCAGAGACGAGTAACAGAAATGGTGAAAGGTCTGGGGGATAAAACATATCAACGGTGACTTCAGGAACTTAATATGTACAGTCTGGTGGAAAGAAGGGAAAGGAGAGACATGATTGAAACCTTTAAATACATCAAGGGGGTAAATAAGATTCAGAAAGGCGGTCTTTTCAATATGAAACCAAAATCAAGAACACGGGGACATGACCTCAAACTAACTGGAGGAAAGTTCAAAACTAATCTTAGAAAGTATTATTTTACTGAAAGGGTGGTTGAAGATTGGAATAAACTACCAACAGAGGTAGCGAGACAGTCAACAGCAAACATGCTTGGGATAAACATAAATCTATAGTCAGACAACGAGCTTAAGAAAAAAAAAAAGAATTGGCGGATTTGATGGACTACTTAGTCTTTTTTCTGCAGTCACTTTTCTATGTTTTATTTAATTTAGGGAGTTCTGTTGACCTTGGTGATTCAACTGTAAAGGATCTCATGGAGCAAATATTTTTATAAAATGCATACTACTATCAAAAAGGCATGGGAAGACAGGCACTACCATGGAGAATATGTACCCATGCCAAAAATGAATAACAAATACCTCACAGCAGGAAGAGAATGTTTTCAAGGGGAACATTTAAATACAACATACACAAAGGCTCTGTGAACAGGAAAAAGGGTTAAAAAACAAAAACAAAACCTACAACACCAAGCCTGAAACAAAAACCCACTCTTTCAAAAAGAAAAAAAAAAAAAAAACTGTTTAATCTAAAAAAGGCCTCTAAACAAACGATACAAAAAATATACCTCCAAAATAGATGAAAATGCCAAAATAATACCCTCTTTATTTTGAGAGGAATGGCTTATCCAAAATCCCCCTTACTGGAACTTGTATGCCGCTTATCCCAGTTCAAAGATGAGGCACTATACCTACTGGCTACATTCAAAGATCATACAGTGCATTATGTTGTATAACAATTTGCTGGAACTGCAAATCTCCAAACCATAATAGTAGGGATCCCAAACTTCATCCCTAGTAATAGAGTGCAAGCACTCCTGGCACCAATATTAATAAAGAGAAAAATAGCAGTTTGTTTTGCTATAGATATAGCAGTTGGCCAGAAGAATCCAATGTGGTCAACTGGCCATTCCCCAGAGACCAAATGGCTGCATCATATAATGATTGTTTATTTTTTTCCACTCACAGGTATATTTATTTTAAAGGCTATATAATAAAATTTATATATATATATATATATATATATATATATATATACTATTTTGTCAAAAGTATTGTGACACCTGCCTTTACACACACATGAACTTTAATGGCATCCCAGTCTTAGTCCGTAGGGTTCAATATTGAGTTGGCCCACCCTTTGCAGCTATAACAGCTTCAACTCTTCTGGGAAGGCTGTCCACAAGGTTTAGGAGTGCGTCTATGGGAATGTTTGACCATTCTTCCATATATATATATATATAAATAATTGCATCTGCTAAAATGGATCAGGTATAGCTTCACAGTACTAAATCATATTTATGGCTTATATTCCCAAATGGACATCCAAGACAATTCCCCAATTAGGATTTGATCACATCCGCTTTTAATAAAGCCCTTTGTCCGGGGACATAATTGCTTCAGCTGTCAAACAGGCATATATTATTCAAAGCCAATGGCAACTGTCCAACCAACCTTTCCTTTGTTTTATAGCATGCTATGCTTAAAAAACACTATGAATCTTAGCAGAGAGAGACTTTTTTTTCAAACTTGCTTAGCTAATATACTGAAAATAAAAAAAAGATAACACAGCACTTGAAAATCCTTTGTCTTTCATTCCATTGGACCCAGTACTTCCTGGCTCTTCTAGTTAATGGGCAGATATATTTTATAATTTCAATAAATGTTTGTTTTGTAAGTTATATGTGTTGATGTAGACTCTCAGACTGCTGTAAAGACATCTTACCTTGACACCAAACACTTTCAAATAAAAGCTTTCAATTGGACTGAAGCCCAGCTGTGTTTTGATGTATTTCGGATGTCCAAGCACTCTGATATGAACTGTGACCTGGAAATGGTTCTTCTTCTGGCATACATAGGTATCATCTACTACTGAGAAGTTGAATCCTTTGTCAGTGATTACTCGGTACCCCACAGCAGGACTGAAAGAAAGAATAGTCTGTTACAGTATAATACAGGAAAACAAACTTTGGTCCATCTTCGACAGAAGCAAGGTCATATTTCACTGATAAGCCCCCAAAGGTAACATTCATTGTTCTAGCTGCAACTACAGACAGCTCTTTGTGGCTGAAAGTATTTAAGAATATCCCCAAACAGTTGTATTATTTTATCATTCTGGCTTGCAAAGCAATAGTTATTTTTAAGACAGTAAAAACAACAAAACAATAATATACTGTGTTGCTGCCTGGCCTAGAATTCTATTCTTAGAAGATCCAAATGGCTTCCTAGTATAAAATTTGGTCAGAGGGTTTCAAGAATGAATATTATTTAGAAAGACAACGAATTGACAGATGTTCCAAAACCTAGTGACTAGTGATATTACTGGGTAGAAATAAAAGAAACCTGCCAGACAAACAGGGAGTCTGACATTTCTGTATTGTCCTTCTGACAATGCCTGACTGTCATGCTGACCCTCTTGTTAGGATATTTGAGTCAATAACAAAAACGATTGTAGAAAAGGAGCTACGACTTTCTCCTGCCCTACGGCTCTGCATTTTTCCAAGCCAGTGACAAGTATTCAGTATTTTAAATGCTTGCTTGTGTTTTTTAATAAAGATTTTTTTATTCCCTTGTTTATCAATGAATCTGTTAGAAAATTTCACTACCAGGAAGAATCTATCGCCTAGCACAGCTCCATTGTGCTCCTTGTACATCATAGCCGCCTTCTCTTCTGGGAGTATTTAAATACTCTTTTTGATGACCCAGTTTCTCAGCCCCTCTCCCTACCTACTTTCACATAGTTGTTAGGGGAGTAACAAAAGGGGAATACTATAGAGTGACACTTCAAAGACAGCTCTATTTCTGCTGAAGCTTCTGACTTCACATTCAAGATGTGGACACCCGACAGCGGTCTCAGGGCTTTTGGATAACTACACGAGAGGGGCGTTTACAGATAAATAACATGCATAACAGATTTTAAATGTACATACAGTATAATCATATGGGAAGATTGTTGTTTAAATGAATGGTTTGACAGAGGCCCTAAGCCAGAAGGTAAACATTACAGCCAGCATTGACAGATGATCTTTCTAAAGTCATGTTATGTTAGGATAATTTAGGGGTCCTGAAATGTAATGTTGGTCTCAATAAATAGTGTCAGAAAAGAATGTGATAATGATGACCACAACAACCAGATTTTAGCTGTCGTTTTTCCTGCTTTTGAACAGATCCATAGGACATGGAAACAAGACTAAGCGACCTAACTATGCACAAAAACATAGGAACAGGTGCAAAAAAATGGCAGCAGGTGCAATACACGTATGAGTCATCATTTGAAATATTTGGCTGTAGCAAAAGGCAGTTTGTGCACAAAGGGCTGGAGAGTGGTACAATAATGCGTGTCTGTAGGCAACAGTAAAGCATGGTGGAGGTTCCTAGCAAGTTTGGGGCTGCATTTCTGCAAATAGAATTGGAGATTTGATTAGGTTCAATTATGTCCTCAATGCTGAGAAATACAGGCAGATACTTATCCATCATGCCATAGCATGAGGGAGGAGTGTAATTAACCCCAAATGTATTCTGCAGCAGGACAACGACCCCAAACATACAGCCAATGTCATTAAGAACTATCTTCAGTGTAAAGAACAAGGAGTCCTGGAAGTGATGGTTTGTCTCCCACAGAGCCCTGATCTCAACATCGAGTCTGTCTGGGATTACACGAAGAGACAGAAGGATTTGAGACAGCCTACATCCACAGAAGATCTGTGGTTAGTTCTTCAAAATGTTTGGAACAACCTACCTGACAAGTTCTTTCACAAACTGTGTGCAAGTGTACCTATAAGAATTGATGCTTTATCTAGACTGCCCCAATACACCTTTGCAGCAGTAGATTACTGCTATTAGTAATCTATTGCTGGCTACAATTAGCCTACAATAGATCGCTATAGCGGTGATTTGCTGCTGTATAGAGAGGCTAGGCAAAGCTATGACAGCTCTGCCTGAGACTCCCATAGTGAATGGGAGCGTGGCGACGTCACTTGTGACGTTTCCACACTCCCAACGTAAACACATTATAGAAGTGCTGTGTTTACTTTTCCTTTCCCAGAGTGCTCCTATGAAGGGCTTTGCAAAAGATTTGGAAGACCAGCAGTTGATCGTTAACTTTAAAATGGCACTGGGGAAGCCATGGTTTTCATACACCACACTGATGATGAGCAAAAGGCCAGAAACAGCTGCATGCAGTTTGCAATACATGCCTTTATATCTGTACTTTTAACTCATCAGTTCTAAATGTACAAGTGGCATGGGGCAAAAGGGCAGTGATTTGCATGATTTGGCCAACTATCTTTACTCTTTATTTTTTAGATTTGCAATGGAAGCTTAACATACAAATATGGCCTTTTTATAGTAGGCACGGCTTTGCTTCACACTGGTTTAGTGAATGTTTTTTTTTTCCTTCTAGCCCACTGTACCATAATTCCTCTTCTTCTATCTTCCTGTTGGTCCCCCAACCCAAATCCATAAATGGTTTATATGCATGCAGAAATCTAGATGTGAGCCAGCTCGCAAGTAAAATCTAGCCAGAGTCCACACAAAATGGTACAATCGTACCCTCTAAAATAATAGAAAAACCCCTTGAAAAACTTTGGATTTTGTTCAATGGAGAGTAAGGTCTTAAAGGGTAACTCCACTTTTATTGGAAAAAAAAAAAACATTCCCCTCTGAGTGATTTATGTACATTGCAAGGATTTTAACAAACTATTTCAGATTGCTGATGTATAAGTCTTAACAGCGCTCATGGAGAAAGTAAAGTAGCAGGCTTCAAAGGAATGATGGTAGATCCAAGATCGAAGGAGCTCCAACAAATGATTAACATGCGGACCAGGGAAGACGATATATATTAAAAGAAGAGAAAAAAGGCATATAGTGAAGTAATGCCGGCACTGACTGTCTGCGCATTGACAAAACGCCACTCATGAGACAACTTTTTATTTTCGGTTTTACGTACCAGTGCCGCTACTTCCAGTATCTGTGGAACGCACGCGGAACACCCTGATGCCTTTTTTCAAGCCGTCTCGCGAGTGGCATTTTGTAAATGCGCAGACAGTACTTCACTATATGCCTTTTCTCTCTTCTTTTAATATATATCGTCTTCCCTGGTCCGCATGTTAATCATTTGTTGGAGCTCCTTTGACCTTGGATCTACCATCGTGACTCCACTAAGCGTTTTTGACCCCTGGACTGCAAAGCTGAGGGTCTACAGGTTCTGGTGAGTGGGGTTACAAGAGGGGATTTCTTGCTCTTCATTGACTGTGGTCTCTGAACATTTCCTTTGAAGCCTGCTACTTGAGTTGCCGCTGGAACCACTTGGCACTTTACACATATATTTTTATATATATATAGGTCTCCATTGGCGCGAGTTTTAGTTTGTTTTATATATAATCAGATTGCTACCTGCTTGTGTTCTGAAGAAAAAGCTGTTTGTCTATGTGGATGTGCAAAGTGAATCTGAATGGGAGTGACTTTTTCATTGTTCTAATGAGGAAAATTGGGGGATCTGCATCCCTTTAGAAGTAATTAACTTTTTGGGAGTATCTCAACAAAAATAAGATGTCTCCCTGGCATAGATAGCACAAAGTTGTTGGTGTAATCAACAAGCATTAAAGTTTATGTAAAAAAATACAAAAGGTGCAGTGCTGCCACCTTTTGTATGTTTTTATGTTAATATTCGCCACCAGTGATTTGTGTCAGGTGCTTTTCTATGCATTATCCTAATATTGTAAGCGCAGGTTTATTGTTTGTATTTGATCAAAGTTTATGTATTTCATCTATATATATATATATGTAGAACAGTAATAGGCTCAGCTGAATGTGTATACTTGTTTGCTATTGCATACATACAGAGATAGAGTAGATAATGTTGAGCTTCCTACAGGAATCCATACCAAACCATGAATAGCATCAGACACATCAGATCTTTAGGCAGATACCACAACTGCTCGACATCCAGTCTGGGCCAGGTAATAGAAAATACTTATGTTTAATTTTTTTACTTACCTTTTGCAGTCCTGTTGTTTCAGCCCACTCTTAAAAATGATTCATGCCTAAAAAAAATTACTGGCGCTATTTTACCAGCTTGGTAATGTTTTGTACAATATATTTACACTATCACACATACGTTATAAACAAATTGCTGTGGAAAGTAGTCATTACTTATTTTTATAGCACTTTTGTATGTGGGTAATTTCTGTAATAGGAAGCAGAAAAGACCTACATTGTCTCAGTTAGGGTCTTGTACAGGGTTGCCCATTGTGATGTCTGGTAAGGCTTCCATGTTAATGACTGATAACATTTATCCATGGGAGATACAGCTTGCCCATCACTTTCATAGTCATGAACATCCATAATACAGTCTGTTGGTGGAGCTGCAATAAAAATAAACACTTTAAAGTGAAATGGTGAACATCATGCTTTTATCAAAAACACATCAAAAAGAATTTGGCAGATTACAGTTGTTGCGTTTTTATGAAATAATTAGTATAACTAGTAGAACTAAAAGCAATGCTTTTTTTTGAGAATAGGAGGGTTATAACCCATTTTGTCTGTCATCTATGTCTCATTGGGGAGAAATCTCTCCAAAGTGAGGGAGTCAGTGGTTGTCACCAAGATCACAAGAACTAATATCCCTGTTGTAAGACTTCCCTTCTATTTCTGATCTGGCGACAACCAAAACAGAAAGCAATAACAACCCGACAGGTGTTCTAATCCTTTGCCACTCCAAAAGGAAAAAAATAAAAAAAGTTTGTTTTAGTTATACTTTAGAGAGCGTATCCTTTTAAACACTGTTTTAGATATACACTCACCGTCCATTTTATTAGGTACACCTTGCTAGTATCGGGTTGGACCCCCTTTTGACTTCAAAACTGCCTTAATTCTTCTCGCATAGATTCAACAAGGTGTTGGAAACCTTCCTCACATTTTGGTCCAAAATTGACACGATAGCATCACACAGTTGCTGCAGATTTGTTGTCTGCACATCCATGATGCAAATCTTCCATTCCACCCTCCCAAAGGTGCTCTATTGGATTGAGATCTGGTAAATGCGGAGGCCATTGGAGTACATGGACCTCATTGTCATGTTCAAGAAAGCAGTTTGAGATGATTTGAGCTTTGTGACATGGTGCATTATCCCTGCTGGAAGTAGCCATCAGAAGATGGGTACACTTTAGTCATAAAGGGATGGACATGGTCAGCAACAATACTTAGATAGGCCATGGTGTTTAAACGATGCCCAATTGGTACTAAGGGGCCCAAAGTATGCCAAGAAAATATCTCCTACACCATTACACCACCAGCCTGAACCGTTGATACAAGGCAGGAGGGATTAATGCTTTTATTTTGTTTACGCCAAATTCTGACCCTACCATCTGGTGTCACAGCTAAAATTGAGACTCATCAGACCAGGCAATGTTTTTCCAATCTTCTATTGTCCAATTTTGGTGAGCCAGTGTGAATTGTAGTCTCAGTTTCCTGTTCTTAGCTGACAGGAGTGGCCCCCGGTGTGGTCTTCTGCTGCTGTATCCCATCTGCTTTAAGGTTCGATGTGTTGTGCGTTCAGAGATGGTATTCTGCATACCTTGGTTGTAACAAGTGGTTATTTGAGTTACTGTTACCCTTCTATCATCTCAAACCAAATCGTCTGCCCATTCTCCTCTGACAACAAGGCATTTTTGTCCACACAACTGCCGCTCATTAGATATGTTCTCTTTTTTGGACCATTCTCTGTAAACCCTAGGGATGGTTGTGCATGAAAATCAGTTTTTGACATTCAAAGTCACTTAAATCCCCTTTTTCTTATCTATTATGACGCTTGGTTGGAACTTCAGGAAGTTGTCTTCACCACATCTAGATGCCAAAGATGCATTGAGTTGCTACCATGTGATTGGCTGATTAGCAATTGAAAAAACGTTGCCTGGTCTATTGAGTCCAAATTTCAGCTGCGACATTCAGATGGGGCAGAATTTGGCGTAAACAACATGGAAGCATGGATCCTTCCTGCCTTGTATCAATGGTTCAGGCTGGTGGTGTAATAGTGTGGGGGATATTTTCTTGGCACACTTTGGGCCCCTTAGTACCAACTGAGCATTGTTTAAATGCCACAGCCTACCTGAGTATTGTTGCTGACCATGTCCATCCCTTTATGACTAGTGTACCCATCTTCTGATGACTACTTCCAGCAGGATAATGCTCCATGTCACAAAGCTCAGATCATCTCAAACTGGTTTCATGAACATGACAATGAGCTCACTGTACTCCAATGCCCCCCCCGGTTCGCATCAGAAAATGCGAACAGGCAAAAAATTTGTGCAAACCCTATTAAAGTCTATGGGACACAAACATGAAAAATCAAACTCGCTAATTGTAAAGGCTTATATGCAAGTTATTGCCATAAAAAGTGTATAGGGACCCAGGTACTGCCCCAGGGAACATGTATCAATGCAAAAAAAAAAGTTGCAGTGATTTTAATAATGCTTAATGTGAACCATTAAAAATGAAATATTCCTTTAAATATCATGCCTGGGAGGTCCCTTTGGTCTGCCTGTAAAGTGGCGCATCTGTGTGATGCATTTTACAGTGCCACAGCAAAATGATATGTTGATCTAAAGGAAAAAATGTAATTCAAAATTGTTTGCGGCTTTAATGTATGGCCGGCTCCCAGCAATATAGATAAAAAAAAATCAATGAAAAAATCAGCGTGGGCCCCCCTCCCCCTCCAGTCCATACCAGGCCCTTCGATTCTGGTATGGATTTTAAGGTAAACTCCACGGCAAAATTTTTTAAAAAATTGGCGTGGGGGTCCCCCCCAAAATTCATACCAGGCCCTTATTCCGATAATGCAGAATGGACAGGATGCCAGGGCGAGCGAGCGCCCCCCTCCCCTCCTAAACCATACCAGGCCACATTCCATCAACATAGGGAGGGTGCTTTGGTTGTGGGGGGTCTGCGGGCGGGGGGGCCCCCAGATCCCACCCCCCCATGTGAATGGGTAGGGGTTACCCCTACCCATTCACCAAAAAAAGTGTCAAAAAATAACAACCACAAAAGACAGTTTTTGACAATTCCTTCATTAAAAAAAAAAAAAAGGGTCTCGTGATGTACATCCATCATCAATCACGCTGCCCGATGGACCCGAAAAAAATATCCCACCTCCATGGGAGGCCTCCCGGCGACTGCTGACTTTTTCCACTGTAATAGCTGTTATATAGGCAAGGGCGGGCCACCCGCTGATGTAACCGGATGACCCCACCCCCTCTGATGGCACATGACATCAGAAGGGGCGGGGTCACTCTGTTACATCACTGGTTGGCCCCGCCCTTGCCTATATAACAGCTATCAAAACCAAGAGACAGCAGTCGGCGGGTAGCCTCCCATCGAGGCGGAGGTTGTTGAGGGAAAGCACCCTCCCCATGTTGAGGGCAAGTGGCCTGGTATGGTTCAGGAGGGGGGCGCTCGCTCACTCTCCCCATCCTGGCCTGCCAGGCTGCTTACTCGGATAAGGGTCTGGTGTGGAGTTTGCGGGGGACCCCATGCCAATTTATTTTTAAATTTTGGTGTGGAGTTCCCCTTAAAATCTATGCCAGACCCAAAGGGCCTAGTATGGATTCTGGGGGGGACCCCATGCTGTTTAAAAAAAAAATGTTGGCGTGGAGTTTCCCTTAATATATTACACATATATATATATACACACACACACACACACACACACACACACACAGAATGTATGACTCCTTGGCCATTTTTCAGAGAATATGAATGATAACACAAAAACTTTTCTTTCACTCATGGTTAGGGTTTGGCTGAAGCCATTTATTATCGATCAACTATCTTCACTCTTTTTAAATCATAATGGCAACAGAAACTACCCAAATGATCAAAAGTTTACATACCCCAGTTCTTAATACCGTGTATTGCCCCCTTTAACATCAATGACAGCTTGAAGTCTTTTGTGGTATTTGTGGATGAGGCTCTTTATCTTCTCAGATGGTAAAGCTGCCCATTCCTCTTGGCAAAAGTCTCTAGTTCCTGTAAATTCTTGGGCTGTCTTGCATGAACTGCATGTTTGAGATCTCCCCAGAGTGGGTTTAATGATATTGACGTCAGGAGACTGAGATGGCCACTCCAGAACCTTCACTTTATTCTGCTGTAACCAATGACAGGTCGACTTGGCCTTGTATTTTGGATCATTGTCATGTTGGAATGTCCAAGTACGTCCCATGCACAGCTTCCTGGCTGATGAATGCAAATGTTCCTCCAGTATTTTTTGATAACATACTGCAGTCACCTTGCCAACAATTTTGACCAAATTTCCTGTGCCTTTGTACCTCACACATTCCCAAAACATCAGCGATCCACCGCCGTACCTTTCATCATAGGCCTTGTTGACTCCTCTCCAAATGTAGAGTTTATGGCTGTGGCCAAAAAAGCTAAATTTTGGTCTCATCACTCCAAATGACTTTGTGCCAGAAGGTTTGAGGCTTGTCTCTGTGCTGTTTAGCGTATTGTAAGCTGTATTTTATCTTAAGTTATTTGTGGGTTTTTCTTTGAAATCCCAAACAATTTTCCTGGCAGTTGTGGCTGAAGTTTTAGTTGGTCTACCTGACCGTGGTTTGGTTTCAACAGAACCCCTCATTTTCCACTTCTTGATTAGAGTTTAAACACTGCTTATTGGCATTCTGAATTCCTTGGATATCTTTTTATATCCCTTTCCTGTTTTATACAGTTCCGCTACCTTTTTCAGCAGATCCTTTGACAATTCTTTTGCTTTCCCCATGACTCAGAATCCAGAAACATCAGTGCAGCACTGGATGAAAGATGCAAGTCTCTTTCAGCAGTCCAGAAACTCATTGACCTTTTATACACACTAATTACAAGCAAACAGATCACAGGTGAGGATGCTTACCTTTAATAGTCATTCACACCCCTTTGTGTCAACTTGTGTGCATTTTATCATGCTAAAATCAACAGGGTATGTAAACTTTTGATCAGGGCCATTTGGGTAGTTTCTGTTGCCATTATGATTTAAAAAGAATAAACACAGTTGAATAATAAATGGTTTCAGCTAAATATTAACCATGAGTGAAAGAAATGTTTTTGTGTTATCATTCATATTCTCTGAAAAGTGGGCAAGAAATCATAAATCCTGCCATGTAAACTTATGAGCACAAATATATATATATGTGTATATATATATATATATATATATATATATATATATATATATACACACACACATATACACACATATATATATATATATATATATATATATATACACATACACACACACACACACACACACACACACACACACACACACTAAACTGCCTCCACTAACTAACCTGCCTCTAGCTAACGTTCTCCCAATGATAGCCTTATAGTGTGGGGTGTGGACAAGCCCCCTGAGCCATGATTGGCTAAAGGCACTCTGCCTTTGGCCAATCATGGCTCTCACAGCAGAGCATGCTGTGACTGGCCAAAGCATGCAGGTCAGGTGCATGCTTTGGCCAATCAGACATCAATGCACTGCGATCTCGCAGTGCATTGTAGGACATTCCGTGGCGCTTGAATTTGCCACAAAAGCCCCATAATGTTCGCTATTCGGTGAAAGCCCGATGTTTGAGTCGAACCTACGTTCGACTCGAACATCGGGCCCATCGCTACTCCACAGTCACCAGATCTAAATCAAATAGAGCACCTTTGGGATGTGGTGGAACAGAAAATTAGCATCATAGATGTGCAGCTGACAATACGGACCAAAATCTCTGAGGAATGTTAACAACACCTTCTATGCCACAAAGAATTAAGGCAGTTCTGAAGGCAAAAGGGGGTCCAACTCATTACTAGCAAGGTGTACCTAAAAAAAGAGGCCTGTGAGTGTGCAACTGGCTCCAGGTCGCGGACCCCAGGGTCTCCCAGCTCACGCTGATGGTAGGCTTCAGGGAAACAGTAGCCCGGGACAGCAAGGGATAGTAAGGAGGTAGCCAAATGTTGGGGTGACTAGCAGACAAGGATAACAGAGAACACGCCAAAAGTCAGGGTCACAGGCAAACAGGGATAGTCTAGAATGCGCCAAAGGTCAGGGTCACAAGCAGACAGGGATAGTCGGGAACACGCCAAGATCGGTAACAGAGACAAACTTAGAGCACACGGCAAACAGGAAGCCAAACACACAATATTGCACGGTAAGGCAGGCTTTGAGAATACGGTGTTAAATAGTGGTTCCTGTTGAGGCTAGGGTGGAGCCACACAGAGGGAAGATTACTTAAGCATGCAGGTGTGAGAGTACAAGCCTCAAGGCTGATACACAGACCAGGTGAGAGACAGACAGGTCATGAATGTAATACTGCAAGGTCATGACATAATAAACATGACATTTAATAAATCTGCAAAAATGTCACCAATTCTGTGTTTTTCTGTCAATATGGGGTGCTGTGTGTACATTAATGAGGGAAAAAATGAACTTAAATGATTTTAGCAAATGGCTGCAATATAACAAAGAGTGAAAAATTTAAGGGGGTCTGAATACTTTCCGTCCCTATATATATATATATATATATATACACACACACACACACACACACACACACAGAGTATATAGTATATTTAATCTGAGCATTAAGTGCAGAAGTTCAGTTTCCCTACATCTTGTCTACCATGAACCAGATTGCTGCTCCGAATTAATGAAACGGTTACCTGGCTTTGAAGAAATAACAGTGGTACTTCTGTGTTTTTAATGCATTTTTCATGCTGTTTTAACAAACAATCCTGAAAGCTCAGTAATACAATATGCTCAATGAGTACTGGGACTATAGGGAGACTTCCCATAATTAAAAAAATAGTTATAGTTTTGTTTTCTAGCCCTCATGGGGAAAGTAAAAGATCAATTATGACTGTTTGCTTTAAAGATAAATAACTTTTTTTTCTCTTGCTTCTTTGGCTTTATAAGTGACCCCCCACTTTGTTTTAGGTACTACAGAAACTGCCAATATCATTAAATGGTTTTTCTTCACTGGGAAAACTGTAAAATGTCAATGATCCTTTAAAAGGAAAGGAAATCACTTGAATATACCAATTACATGTAAAATAACATGAAATTACTTTGTCTTGTTTCAATGCTCCATGTCTGCTGCCAGTTCTCTCCTTCTTCCAAGTGAGAATGTTTCCTTTTCTTTGATGAGGAAAATGAACTCCTTAAAAAATGTGAATAACATTATTAACAGAGAAATTGGTGAAAATGGGTATTAAAAACTTTTATACATTTTAAGCATACTTTTGGTGCCATCTAGTGCTAGAATTATTTACTTTCCGCACAGCTGTACAGTCAAACTCATTTTAGAAACTCCTACAGTAAGCCATAGCAAAGAAAAAAAAACATGAAAGCTTCTTTTCAAAGCATATTTAAAGAAATTATGCAAGCAAAATGTGTGAAACGCTTATCCTGCCATAAGCTGTTTCTAACTTTACTCAAGGGTATATTACATTTTTTCCCAAAAATTTGAAATGTTAATGCGATAGCCATATACAACTCTCTAGCTGTTTAAGGTATTCCGACTTCTAAAAACAGGATGCTTGTTCCTAAGGTGGCAGTTTAAGTATGCAATTTTTTCATTACAGATCCTTTTAAATGTATTATAGGCTTATCACACCTGGAATGTATATATACACACATACAGTATATATATATATATATATATATATATATATATATATATATATACACACACATACACACACAGTATATGTGTATGTGTGTGTATATATGACACCCAAGACAGTAGTGCTAAACAATTCATATGTCAGTAAATATATGGGATATGTCAAATACTATCATGCTGATACAAATGGCAATAACACAAAAAATTGCAATGCTGTGTAAGCTTTGATACTATTTTAAAAAGTGTCAAATTATCAGCTTCAGAAAACCTGTATTATATGAAGTGATCAATTAAGGCTACAACGTATATACATGCCCCTGTTGAAGACCCCTAGGTCGAAACGCGTTGGGCTCTATACCACCCTCCATGTTGCCCATTTATTTTAAAGCATGATTTTTTATTGTTAAATGGTGTTTTTTTTAGAAATAAAAATACTCCCCTTTTTTTACCTGCACTATGTGGAGGCATGTTTTTTCTATCCATGTATCCTTCCAATAAGTCAAGTGTCTACTTGAGCTTTTTAAGTAACGTCTTTGCCTACCTGATTTGCATCCTGGTTTCACTGTGAGGACTTGCCTGGTGGCCCCCAGAGTTCCAAGCAGATACGAGCCTGGAGGATTTCAGTGAGGAGATGTCGCTTTCCATGCCCTGAGTGGCACAACGCACATGTGATTCCCTGTCGCTGACATGGGAATCTACGGGATCTGGTAAGAGTTTTCCTACATACCATCTTCTCTACCATTCTTTCTACCATTGTCGCATCCCTGTGTTTTGGTTGGATTTACATGAAGTTCAATTTGGGATAACCATCTCAACACCACCAAACTTTGGAGTCCATTTACTTCCCAGTGTTGTTGGACATTACTGTTCAGTTATTATTGACTTTATGCTTAGCACAGGCTATCAGGCTACTTTTTCTTTAACCATTTTTACTTTTCTTTTTGAAGCACTTATTTGAAATAATTCACTTATTTCTATCACTCACACATATATTATGCGCTGCATTTTTTAAGGTATATTTTATTTTATAAACAATCGTAAATCACTTTGTAATTTTCAATCACAATAGTATGCTTATCATGTTAAAGTCAGATATTGTAAAACTCAAACCTCACTTGATTTAAAGGTCTTATTTACGCAGAGTTTAAATTCTTTGTTTCACTCTTCAGTATATATTGTGCCTATTATATATGCATTAAATATTGATCTATATTGGGTAAATCGCTATTTTTTTTTTTCTAACAGTAATTATTGGCTCACATGATACGAATTATAAAATACTGCTGATAATTACAACTGTAATAAGAAGGCAAATACCAAATTTCCTTCTAATCATGTCCTTAAAGCCCAGGACTAGATGGTTAGAGTGAGGAAGGGGTATAATCTCTGTAACCATTTAATTGTGGTCTGTGTACCTGTCCAGGAAATTTCCCTTTACAGCCTTTCCTGATGTCCTAACAGAAAGTGATGAGAACTCCCTAATGGGCACTCAGACGATGACAAAAAAAACTGACAAGGGTTCTTACCCTTCTTGCTCTATTAAAAATCTCACTATTTGTGCCCCTGTTGGAGAAACTTCGCTCACTTCCTGTTACAGTTATCGGACGACACAGGAAGTGAGAGAAAATCTCTTCCATACCTCAGCAGGCACCCTTATTAGCCTCTAAGGCACTCTTACTAGACAGGTAGGTGGCAGGTAAGCAAAACCAGTTTTAGAGCATCCAGAAAGTTCTTCTGTGGGGTGCCTGCTCCTAATAAGGATTTTTACTTTTAACTGTAAAATGTCTGCAAGCCACAATCTAACTCTACAATGGATAACTTCAAAATAACATATGTCTCCCTAAAAGGGTTGAAGAATTCAGAATGGATGGTGATGACCACTGACATCTGGGAATACTAAGCCACAGGTCTGCAGATAGGCAGGATGTCTGATGCAACACAGGGACCAATGAGTCCAATATGTGGACTGTGGAAAAGAAAAAGAATCTGAAGTATATGTAGGCAGGTTGAAATATGTTGGTTCTAGTGATATAGTGGCCTGCCCAGGCCAGTGGAAAAGCTCAGTTCCCAGGCTTTTTAGTCATAGCTAGCCCTCCTGTGCTATAAAAAGGGGGAAGGCTGAGGTCCAAGAACCCTTTGAGTCCATTTGGTTGATTCTGTTCCCTCTTACAGTTGGAGGTACTGGGACTGCTGTGCCTTCCAGTCTGCTAAAGGCACCAGGACTTACGGAGACACCCAAGCCATGGAAAATGCCAGGATGGACTCTCACCTCTTGGAGGTATGCCTGGGAAGCCACACTACAGTAGTTAGTTTAGGGAGAAAGACATTGTTCGTGTTGAACTGTTATGCTACAACTTGTTCAGTAAAGTTACATTAACTGTTCTGAGCCTGGTCTAAAGTTATTCAAAGGGGTGCATATTGGTTCTGGCGTATCTAAAGAACCAGGATCTGTAAAGCATTACTAAGGTAACACAGGTCCTATGGTAGCATGGAGGTCGATGT
This sequence comes from Aquarana catesbeiana, assembly GCF_042186555.1. NCBI lineage: Eukaryota > Metazoa > Chordata > Amphibia > Anura > Ranidae > Aquarana > Aquarana catesbeiana. Next base: position 270,764,681 of record NC_133326.1, read on the forward strand.
TCTGGATCCCTCCCTAGCGGTTGATTTCCAATAGCAACTGAATCCGAACCCACGTTACTGAGATCTATAGCCTGGTCACGAGGTGCAGAAAGTGAAGGCGTTTGACCATTCATGGGGTCCGTGCTATGTGCATGGCGGGACCCCATTCGGTTACTGGGAGTGAAGTAACAGAAGCGCACTGGACTGGTGGAGTGGGCACAGGCTCAGCACATCCCTCCCAATGCAGCATCTACCAAGTTACAGAGTGTAGTGACATGGGACACCACGTTTTCCCAGGAACTCTGCATTTCTACTGCACAAAGTGAAGACTCATCTCTAAGTCGGAGAACTGCCTTAATGTTAGACTTCAAATGACCACAGTCTCCGCCTGGTCCCAGGCATTCATAAGTGCGTTCCCCGCAAAAGGTACCCCTACATGCAGGGCAAGCAGATCCCACCCACATGTGGAACACCCAGCAGCAGAAGGAGTCCAGAAGTGCACCTGAGCTGGCTAGAGTACAAGGAGAAAAGTTGATAGGCTCAGCCAGCAAGGATCAACCCTTACCTAATTGCTTAATGCGTAAGCAATGACAGAGATGATCATCCAGTTGGATGAATGCAGCAAGATTTTCATCCTAATACAGGAATGTGATGTTAGAGATTTAAAGCGCTGCTATGTTACCCCAGTGCAGCCATGTTAACATAGTAATTGGAGGATCCTGATTTTCCATAACGTAGATAAAAATTTTTCTAACGTAGATTTTTCTAATGTAGATAAAGAGTAGCTGTAGAGGTATTTTTCCTTGAATAGTACACAATGTACATAACCACAGTGACAACAGCCATCTGTATCAGAAATAATCCTCTTTTGGCTACCGAGATCGCTAAATGTCCAAATACCTCTAACACCCATTTGTAAATATAAAAGGAATTCCATGTAAGGTTCACTCAAACCTACAAATAGCACTCAACCAAGAACACTGAAAGCAGCTAGGAAAGCTATAGGTTAGTGTGTAAACTAGACTTTCAACTAATAAAAACTGTATATCTGCTGAAGAAAAAAATATTAAATTAAATTCTATTAAATTCTTTCAAGATGGCTAGGCCTAAGCCCTGCCTTAGTCAACCATAGCTATCCTCTTCTTTGCCAGTGATCATGTAACCAAATGCCTACATTCTGTTCAAATGTTGTGGGAGGTTAGTGTCATTTACACTTACCTCTGTAGCATTCATCACAAAATACAAAAGCGCTCCTCAATGTACTACCCTTATCTTCAAAGCTTCACAGATGTGCATTCAATTCTTATCTACTTAAATTCAAACACTGCGCAGGCACTGGAAGCATGTGGGCCATGGTAGTGTGCCAGGGAACGTTGTGATATGCCTGAATCTAAAAAAGGGTGCCATGGGGGTCTGTGTCAATTACTCATTATAAGTATGAGACTACTAATTTTCATTCCTTTTCCAACAGTACAAAATATTACATACAGGGCCGTCTTTACCGCAGGGCAAACGGGGCAGCTGCCCAGGGCCCTTTCACTGTTTGGGGTCCAAAGCAGAGCTGCCCCTTAAGCCCATGCGGTGCCCGCCAATCGGCGCTAAAAATCCCCACTGGCCCTGTGTCTGTCTGTCACAGACAATTATCAGCTGGCATCATCAGGCACGCACACAGTGCCAGTGCTGCATTAGTTTTGATGAAGGAGTGGGCCGTGGGTGGGCGGGGCCTTGAGCTCCCCTGATGCTCTGGCCGAGCCACTTGCTATGCTGGCTGCAAGCGTGTATGTGATCGGACTCGGAGGAGCAGCTGCGGAGGCCTGGGTAGGAGGAGTCAGACGCCGGCGCGGAGTGGAGACTGTGAAGTGCTGTCAAACAGAGTGCTGGTGCCTGGAGTGAAACTAGCAAAAGCAGCAGACCAGCAGTGTGGAGGAATTGATCGGGTTCAGAGCTGAGCTGGCCAGGAGGACAAGGTAGGTCTTCTTTCTCCTCCCCTGGCTCCCGCACCCCATGTGTAGAACATTAGAAATTTTAAAAACCTGCCATCCCCTCTATCAACAATAGATAGATTTATGCATTGCGTGGCAGCGTTTAATGGACACAGTGGCTGCAATTTATGGCACAGTGGCAGCGTTTGAGGGCAAGGTGGCAGCGTTTGAGGGCACAGTGGCAGCGATTGAGGGCACAGTGGCAGCGTTTGAGGGCACAGTGGCAGCGTTTGAGGGCACAGTGGCAGCGTTTGATGGGCACAGTGGCAGCGTTTGATGGGCACAGTGGCAGCGTTTGATGGGCACAGTGGCAGCGTTTGATGGGCACAGTGGCAGCGTTTGATGGGCACAGTGGCAGCGTTTGATGGGCACAGTGGCTGCAAAAAAAAATTTGCCCAGGGCCCAAACCATATTAACTGCCTCACTCTCGCCCGCTGTCATATGACGTGATGGACTTTGAGCGTGTATATCTGAATGATGCATGTAGCTACAGACATCATTCAGAAATTGCCGTTTTCAGACGGCGATTCCCTACACCATAAGAATGATCATAGCGGCTGTTCCGAAGCTTGATCATTCTTACGGGAGGCGAGAGGGGATGCGCCCCCTCCCGCCACCCTCCGGTGCTTCTACTAACTCACCGCTATGATCGGAGGATCCGCCGGCCCCGGATGTTGATCATAGAGATTTCCGGCGGACCAGATGGTTGCCGGAGTCTCTATGATCGTCGGAGGCCGGGCGCGATGTTATGACGTCAAGCCCGGCCTCTGCATTCAAAAAAACAGCGCCGCTTCGGCTGGGAAGCGGTGATCGGTTTATTTCTTTTTTTATTTCAGGCTTTCCAGCCTAGTGGTGAGATGTGGGGTCTTTTTTATAAAGAGGACCTGTCATGTCATATTCCTATTACAAGGGATGTTTACATTCCTTATAATAGGAATAAAAGCGATCAAAATTGTTTTCTTTCACAAAAGTGTCAAAATAAAAAAAAGAAAATTTAACTAACAATAATAAAAAAAAATGTAAATTGCCCCTGTCCCCGTAGAAGTGCAGAAGCGAACGCATTCGTAAGTCCCGCCCACATATGAAAATGGTGTTCAAACCATACATGTGAGGTATCAATGCAAACATTGGAGCGAGAGCAGTAATTTTGTCCCTAGACCTCCTCTGTAACTCAAAGCATGTAACCAGTAAAAAAATTTCAAGCGTCACCTATGGGGATTTTTAAGTACCGAACTTTGGCGCCATTCCACGAGCGTGTGCAATTTTGAAGCATGACATGTTAGGTATTTATTTACTCGGCGTAACTTCATCTTTCACAATATGTAAAAAAACATTGGGCTAACTTTACTGTTTTTTTTTTTTTTTTAAAGCACAAAACGGTTTCTTTCCCAAAAAAAACGCATTCGAAAAATTGCTGTGCAAATACCATGCGAGATAAAAAGTTGCAACAACCGCCATTGTATTCTCTAGGGTCTTTGCTAAAAAACATATATAATGTTTGGGGATTCTATGTAATTTTTTAGCAAAAAAATGATGATTTTTACATGTAGGAGAGAAATGTCAGAATTGGCCTGGATGGCAAGTGGTTAAAGACGGCCCTGATTACATGACAGATGAAAGAATGGAATGTCTTGGGATCTGTGTGTTGCTTGCTTTCATTTTTAAAACTATCTATTTGCGGCCAGGCACAGATGCTACACTCTACTACATATCAGTACCACAGGAAAAATGCTACCGGAAACAAAAGAAACAGGATCAAACAAAGTTCACTTCCTCTTCCCTTTTAATCATATAGGTAAGATAAAATGCAAATATTGACACACTGTGGTGACTGATTTTATAATAGTTAAACATCTTGCTATTACCTGTTGTCTGGGGATAGTCTCTGATCAACATATGGATAGTTATAATCCATGCAGGATTTGTTAGGGGAGCAATGCCATGAACTCTCTTGGTTATTTACTTTCATGCAGCTCTCCTTTGAAGTACTCAGAGAATGGACTGCTGATGCAGGGTTCGGAGAGCGCTCCATGTACCGACAGGATCCAGAGGACTGTATCGAAAGGGTAGGTTGAAACCCATTTGGAAAGTGAGAAGTATGCATTGAACCTATAAAACACAGTATTGCATTGTGTTAAAAAAGTGACAATTTATTTACATCTAAAGTGCTACATTTCAGTTTCAACTTTGTAAATCAGAATCGAACACAACATAAATCAATCTTCCCCTGCTGGAGCTTATGAAAAAGAAATTCACTTATGCAAACTTGTGGTTACCATGCAAACACTTTACATTGCATTTACAGAGCATGAATAAAGCACGGATAGGTGAATCTCCCACTGAGACTTTTCTGTCCTGACAGCTGACTTCTGCAGCTGTCAGAATACAATGGGGCTGCCAAACAGTAAATTCAGCTGATTGGCTGCAGTCACATTATGGTAAAGACCTTATCTTTTCAGCTACTTTGATTTTCAGATCGAATAATTTTTGGTTATAGGATTTGTCATATAGGGGGAAAGTGACAGAGAGATGAGCTCATCATTCTGCTTCTTTCTCATTTCACTGTCCAGTAACAAGCTGGGGGAAGGACAAGTGTTACTTAATTGCAGCTAGAAAAAAAAATAGTCTCCTGTTGTGTAAATCACAAAAATGGATAATCAGAAATATAAACCTTTTGGTCAGTAAAACATCACATGTATACAGTGCCTTCAAAAAGTATTCATACCCCTTGAAATTTTCCACATTTTGTCATGTTACAACCAAAAACGTAAATGTATTTTATTGGGATTTTATGTGATAGACCAACACAAAGTGACACATAATTGTGAAGTGGAAGGAAAATGATAAATGGTTTTCAAAATTTTTTTTACAAATAAATATGTGAAAAGTGTGGCATGTATTTGTATTCATCTCCCTTTGCTCTGATAACCCAAGCTAAAATCTAGTGGAACCAATTGCTTTCAGAAGTCACCTAATTAGTAAATAATTCCACCTGTGTGTAATTTATTCTCAGTATAAATACAGCTGTTCTGTGAAGCCCTCAGACATTTGTTAGAGAACCTTAGTGAAGGAACAGCATCATGAAGTCCAAGGAACACACCAGACAGGTCAGGGATAAAGTTGTGGAGAAGTTTTAAGCAGGGTTAGGTTATAAAAAAATATCCAAAGCTTTGAACATCTCACAGAGCACTGTTCAATCCATTATCCAAAAATGGAAAGAGTATAGCACAACTGCAAACCTACCAAGACATGGCCATCCACTTAAACTGACAGGCCGGGCAAGTAGGGCATTGATCAGAGAAGCAGCCAAGAGGCCTGTGATAACACCGGAGGAGCTGCAGAGATCCACAGCTCAGGTGGGAGTATCTGTCCACAGGACAATTTTTAGTTGTGCACTCCACAAATCTGACCTTTATGGAAGAGTGGCAAGAAGAAAGCCAATGATGAAAGAAAGCCATAAGAAGTCCTGTTTACAGTTTGCACGAAGCCATTTGGGGGATACAGCAAACATGGGGAAGAAGGTGCTCTGGTCAGATGAGACCAAAATTTAAGTTTTTGGCCTAAAAGCAAATCGCTATGTGTGGCGGAAAACTAACACTGCACATCACTCTGAACACAGCATCCCCACCGTGAAACATAGTGAAAGCAGCATCAGGTTGTGGGGATGCTTTTCTTCAGCAAGGACAGGGAAGCTGGTCAGAGTTGATGGTAAAATGGATGGAGCCAAATACAGGGCAATCTTAGAAGAAAACCTGTTAGAGTCTGCAAAAGACTTGAGACTGGGGCGGAGGTTCACTTTCCAGCAGGACAACGACCCTAAACATACAACCAGAGCTACAATGGAATTTTTTAGATCAAAACATATTCATGTGTTAGAATGGCCCAGTCAAAGTCCAGACCTAAATCCAGTTGAGAATCTGTGGCAAGACCTGAAAATTGCACAGATGCTCTCTATCCAATCTGACAGAGCTTGAGCTATTTTGCAAAGAAGAAAGGGCTAAAATGTCACTCTCTAGATGTGCAAAGTTGGAGACATACCCAAAAAGACTTGCAGCTGTAATTGCAGTGAAAGGTGGTTTTACAAAGTATTGACTCAGGGGGGCTGAATACAAATGCACGCCACACTTTTCACATATTTGTAAAAAAAATTGAAATCCATTTATTATTTTCCTTCCACTCACAATTATGTGCCGTGTTAGGCTATCACATAAAATCTCAATAAAATACATTTACATTTTTGGCTGTAACATGATAAAATGTGGAAAATGTAAAATGTATATATATATATATATATATATATATATATATATATATATATAATAAAATGAGTTTGGTGGGGGTGTACTGAATCACAAAGACTCAAAGCATAGATGCAGGAACTCCTCCTTTCCGAGTCACCCCTACCCACCTCTGAGCACCATTCCTTGGTTTCATCCCCTACCCACCTCCCAGTACTGTCCCTTTTAGACAATACAGAACCAAGTATCATTTTGTGGTGCTAAGTAATTTGTATGGAATTTGGTAATGTAAACAAGAAAATCAGTAAAATAGATCCCCTGCAGCCAGCAACAATAGATTCCCCCTAACAATGGACCACCGGCTACAAAATTTCCCCCCTAGCCTCTCCATCATCCAGCAATAATGGACCCTCTCCCAGCATCAACTGACCTCCCTCAGCAATATAAGACCTACCCCCAGCAACAGTAGTTCCCCCACCAGCAACAATAGACCTCCTCAGCAACAGTAGACCCGCCGGCAAAAATAGATCCCCTGGCAGTGAGCACCAATAGACCCTGCAGCACACCACAGCACCCCTTGACATTACAGTCAGTCCTGTAGGTGCGTTCCCACTGAAAAAAAGACCTGGTTGTATGACAGTACTTTCTGCCCTTGATTGCCCTGATTCAGGAATAGCCTATAAAATGTTCAAAGCATTTTTTCACCAACTCCATGAACACTTGAACCAATTAAGGGACCATTCATACCAGCTGTGCTGGACTACATTACCAAAAGCTGTTCCAACGCAATTTGCCCTATGTCCTACTGCTGCAATTTACTACAACGTGCTATATTGGAGTGCACTGATAACAACGGGGACATGTTGCATTTTTGTACAATGCAGCACATTCCAACATGCTGTAACTCATCACAATGCCTCTTGCATCATTGGAGCTGGGATGAGATCTGTCCTTGCCAGCACTCCCAGCGTTGTACTACAGGAGAGGACCCAGCTGGAGCCTTGCGCGGTACCCCCTATTTGTTGTCATATCACGCTGCAGCACATACACATCACATCCAAGTGGGATAAAAAGCAAACACTGTAATATGCACAAAACACGCGTGTGGTGTGAATAGGCCCTAAAAGATAATTTTTCCCTTACTGGGTTCAAAAAATTGATAAAAAGTAATACCTAAGCTCCTTTTATAGCTTAAGGGCCAATTTGCACTACTCCTCTGTGAAATCCCAGAGCAGCTGGAGCGATTCATAGCTCCAGCTGCCCTGCTTTTTCGTTGCGCTAGGAGGTAGTGTGATGCATGATTAATTGCATCCCACTGCTCCTTTTTTTGTACTGACTTTATTTGAAGTGTACAAAACGTATGCTTCATTCACTGTAATGTCAGAGGTGGCACAATGCGCTGCGTTGCCTGACACTGCAGTGCGATTCAGGCCGGTGCGCTGCGATAAAATGCAGCATGTCTACATTTCATCACTACGCTGCGTTGCAGTGTGGATGGGACACATAGGAAGCAATTGTTTCCTGTGTGTCCCTGCAGTGACAGACGTTTTACAATGCGGTAAAACATATGTCACCACATAGTTTGAATTGGCTCTAAAGCAGTATAGACATAAAAAATAAAAAACTTTTTCTTTCTATTTTTTTAGGCTTTTTCCTGTATTTTAACCTGCTGACCTGGCCAGTAACACACTTAAGATGTCCCCACTCTGGATGGTGGAACAATAGAGACACCCTTGGGGAGCAGCATTGTCAATCTAAGGAGAGGGTATTGTTGGACTGGCAGATGTAGATGGATTTGACTAACTAAAGCCGAACTCCAGCTAACACTTTACAAGCAGTTACAGGAAGCAGTTATCCCTTTTTGGGGATAAAGGTTTTACTTAAACAAAAACTGTTTAGTGCAAGCACCCCTTGTCAGTATTAAATGCATTGTTTCAGCCCTCTAACTGCTACTTTTGCTGGGAAGCTTGGTGTGTTAAAGAAAGCTGAAAAATAACAGACTTATTGGCAGGATGACCAGGTGAAAATAATGGGAAAAGGGTTCAAATAAAAAAACAAATGCTGCCACCACATCTAAGAATTGGTAAGCTGCAAAATGGCACATTTTTGTTTTGGGGTTTACCACCACTTTAAACCAGAAATTATATCTTAAAGCAAAAGTCCATGGGTGAACCCCAGGAGAGCAAAATCATAAAGAAACCCCAATGTAAGTAAAGTGCTTAGTGGAAAACCCAGATAAAGTGAGTGGGTAAATGTGCAATAAGGTTAAAGAACAATACCAGGTATGGATATTTTTACATAGTTACATGGTTCCAGCTTGGACCAAAGTAGCATATATGATACCTACCTGAAGCAGGCACTGTTAGTACAATGAAATCTACTAGCATCTGTGTCCTGTTCTGAGCTTACTCCTGGACAGGGCTGGCCCAAGACATTGTGTTGCTTGGGTCCAAGAATAAAATGCTGCCCCACCCCCAAAAAAAAAAAAAAAATCACGCCCACCAAAAGGCAGGAAGACAGATTTACATGCAACAGGACCTTGTCTATATGCAAAAGTCTATGGCATACCATTATGTTCAATATTCCAAACTCCACATCGCAGACTCCCCTCACTCCAGACCATCTCATCACAGACAATCCTCTCCATCACAGACAATCCTCTCCATCACAGATCCCCCCTCCATCACAGATCCCCCCTCCATCACAGATCCCCCCTCCATCACAGATCCCCCCACCCCCCATCACAGATTTCCCCCCCCCCCCATCACAGATCCCCCCATCACAGAATCTGGATCAGGAGTGCGCTACGCACACAATGCAGGGATCAGGAGCGCGCTATGTACACAATGCAGAGATCAGGAATGTACTACGTACACAATACAGGGATCAGGAGTGCGCTATGTTCAAAAACCCTGGCTTGTTACTAAAATGTGGAAAACATGGGGTTAGTAGAATGCCATCAGAGGAGAATATCCTTTAATGGTTCAATCCATTCTCCTTGCCTTGTGACACCAGCAATGTTTATGTTAAAGATAATGGATGGATGGATGGACAGTACACTCAGACATCCTGCATTCTTTTCTCCCTGACAGAGTCTCTGTAAGAACCATATGACTTGGATAAATGGAGCTGCTCTCCACACTCTGGAAACAGCTTGAGCTCTCCATGATTGCAGCAGTGCAGACAAACACAACTCACAGTTTAACAGTGCAGGGCTCAGGAATCTGTCTGCTTCTTACAGTGTGTCCCCATAGCATTCTGGGGAAGGGGGCGGGTACAGTGCTTTACCATTGGCTGAGGAGGCAGCAGAGAGGTGGATATCAATTCGCCTCTGAAATTAGCCTCCTGGGTCTAACTAAAGATCATCGGCTTCTGAGGCCAGAGCTGATGTATCCCTCCACAAGAAAAATAGAGTTCCCAGCTTCCTGGCAGCAAAAGAGGGTGTGCAGGCAATGAAAAAAAATTGGGGGGATGCTTGAGCACCCCCAAGCACCTACCTGCCACCACCCCTGTTTGCCGCCCCTCTCAAAGTGCCGCCTGGGTCCAATGGACCCAGCAGGACCCATGGTAGGGCCAGCCCTGCTCCTGGAAACAACAGGAGAGCAGAGTGGCTTGTCAAAAAAAGGTAATATATTATTTATATTAAAAATGAGCTGATTTTATAATATTATTTGTAGTTGTTGGGGTAGCTTAAAAGTCAGCTGATTCCCCATTTCCATATCTATTGCACTAAGAAAAGAACTACAATAGCTGGATGGAAAATGACTGTTGTGGGCAGAAAATTATTTTACACAATCATTAGTAAAATATTCACACAGAAAATATACAGCTTAAAGAAAATGTCTACTTAAAGAAGTACGGGGGTTGCTATTGCTGACTTCTGCAATGCTAGTTGCCTGGCTGCCTGAAATATCAATACTTTGAGACATTGTCCTGGAGCAAGTATGCTAAATCAGAAGTGAGAAAGAAGTCAAAACTCCCAATCCTCATATTTGGTCCAAGACAGTGAGAGGCAGAAAGTACTAAAGCCCCAGGATTACCACGATAGCCAGAAAAGTAATATTTTAAAAAGGGGAAAGTCAACAATGGCTGCCTAAATACTTCATCATTAAAGGTCTATACTGAGAGACATATGTAGGCTGCTACTGCAGACTACATACCAAAATGACTATCATGCTGATTTGGTGTCTCCAGTACCTTCTCACTTACTAATATAGGCCCAGATCAGAATTTCATCTATATCTTGAATATAGCTGCTGCATGCTTATTCCCGGGTCAATATCTCACAATACAGCAAAGCTATAGAATCTGGACTGCCAACAATAGAGTAGAGACAGCCCTCCTATACTGGGCCCAGGTCCCATCAGTTCAGCAGGAACCTGAGGGGCAGAGAGGGGCCAGCAATTCCCCCAGGCCCAGCATTTAAGGCAGGCTGTATGGAGGAGGGGGTGGCATGGGGCATACAGGTAGGCTGTGTGGGACCCCACAATTTCTAATGGCAGCCCTGCATAAAATCAGAACCACCAATCAACTAGCATTTACAGATGGAAGTCAGCAAAAGATAGCATAACCATCTTTCTCATTACAGGCTTTCAAAAAGTATAACTAAAGGCAAAACCTTTAGATAGAGAGGGGATGGATTAGAACCCCTGTCAGGTTTGTATTGCTGTCTGTGCCCTCGTTAGGGAGATTTACCCTCTTTATTTGTCCTATTACCCATTATCACCGAAAGCAAAAGAAAATCCCAAATTCTGACTTGTTATCAGAACAGGGATAAAAGGGAAATCTTCCAATGGGGATCCTGATGACAACCATGGATTCCTCACTTTAGGGGGGGGGGGGGTCCTCTCACTTCCTGTTTTGGCTATGGAATAGGAAGTGGAGGGAAATCTACCCAATGGGACACAGACGGCAAAAATAAAACGGATAGGAGTTATAACCATGCCTTACGCTGTCCAAAATGAAAAAAATTAAAAATTTGCCTTTCGTTCTACTTTGTTCCACCTAAAGAAAAAGATGGCCAGCTGGTAAGATTATTAAATCTTTCAATAAGTATACAGTATCGTTTCATGTAAACATATCACAAACCGCTTGACTGGAAATATAATGTATGCTAACAGACAAAAAGTAATTTATTAAATTAGTACAATGATACTATTCAAAATGCATAAACCTATAAACCCATGCATTTATTAGAGACAGGAATTGAAAGGTAAATAATGATTGATGTATATGCTTATTTGCCCAATTATGTATGCCTTAAATAGAATTTTGCATCGCAAATCTAATACAGCATACAGCTAATACAGCAATACAGTCAAAAGCCCCGTAAACATGGGCTGAATGTCAGGCGGTGTGCAATAGAAATCGGCTGACATTTGGCCCGTGTGTCGTGCAGCCGGTCCGACAAAAGCTAGCCGTTCGGCCGGCTTCTGTCGAAGGGGCGTGACCAAAAAAGGTCTGCCAATTGGCTCCCGATCAGCACTCTCTGGCTGAAACCGCTGACCAGAGTGTTCTTCTGGCGGGGGGGGGGGGCAGTCAGAACACAATAGTACAGCAGAATAGATCGCTGTACTAACATCGCATAGTTAGTAGGCTTTAATTTACTTTGATCCTACATCAACCACTGCAGCATTCTAGAAGTATAAAAGCCTGAAAGTGAAGTAGAGATTTTATGCCCAGAGAGTTGATCCTTAAGTTTTAAATTAACAAATCAATAACCAGAATTTATAAAATGCCAAGTTACTTTACCAATTTGTGGGGGTGAACATGGCTCTGATCCAGAATCAGGAGGTGAATCCGGTAATCTGAGTTACATAGAGAAACATTAATATATATATGTATATTTGTAATACCTATTAATTTTTGTATACATTTTACAAAATAATAGCAAATTCTAATAAATATTTTTTCAAATATATTCTATATATTCTATTCACAACCAAAAGTACATAAATGACTTACATTTGTAAACCATTAGTTCCCTAAGCTAACCCAAAATTTGTGTGGCAGAACCCTTATTTTGTCAGAAGGTAAAATGGATTAATATCTATTAATTTAAATGTTACTGCAATACATTATTCATCATGTACAGTAGACTTATCAATATCAGAGATAAAAAGCAGACGAAATACATTATACTGTAAGTCAGTCTACCCAAAGATAATGCTTTAAACTTTGATAGACAGAATATTGGAGAACTTATAATATTTGTCAGAGACCTTACTGGTGAGGAGCACTGAGTCACAACTAATTGGCTTCTTTGTGCTGCTTCTCTCTTCCCCACTGTAGATTCTGCTGTACAGGAAAGTACCAATGGGTGATGCCAAGTCAAATTCAGGTACTTGCATTTAACAAAAAAACATTTATCCTGCAGTGACATAGGAGATCTGTGGCAGGGACCATTGAGCATGGTGGGGGAACAGACATCCAGCAACACACCCCAAAACAGGTGCTTAGGATGTGAAGATTCTTTGGGCAGGAATGCTACTATGCAACATACTAAGATTTAACGAATGAGTGAATGAGCACTGGTATAGATAAATAAAATGCCTCTTCTTGCATAAGTTTTATTCTTTTTTTTTTTACAATTTTATCTGAGTGTCAAAGTTCCTTATGGGAAAATGCAATAGGAGGCGTTTGAACATGCAAGGATCTGGGGAACCAAATCTCAAAGGTGGGCGGTAACAGTTTGATATTTTGGTAGTGAGATTATGCCACTGGAAAATCCAACACACATAAAATGCCAATGGCTTTTCTTTGGACTGGTCCTTACAGTATGACAAATTTAATGCTACCCAGTGTCTTAATTTATGCATACAAATTTGGACCTGATCAGATGGTAAAAGTTGCAATATTACATTTTGCTGATAAGCCTTGCTTAATTTCTTGTTATCGATCAATTACACACCTGAAACATTACATTTCAAGCTCTTTCAAAATGACCGTTTATTGAAATTTTTATTTAACACATAACATACAGGGGAATATTTATAAAGCATCGATTATGACATTCACTGCAGGTTAACCTTTCAGATGTATGTGTTTTAAATGCTAGCGATTAATTCACCACTAGTGGATGTTTGGTGAAAGTCACATACAATGCTTTATAAATATGCTCTTATAGCGTTGCAGTTGTCACATAATTATCAATACAGTTATAATTCAATAATGGATGCAATACAGTAGATACACAATAGTAACCATGAATACATTCATCAATTGTAAGTTTGAGAAAAGGTTTATAAAAGGGTTATAAAATCATAAATATGTGGTACCCAGGGCTTTTTTTTTTCTCAGGGAATAGGTACAGGTACTCCACCCTTGTGAGTCACTACTTTTCTCCACCCACTACCTACCTCCTAGCACTGTCCCTAGGTCCCACCCCCTACCCACTTCCGAGTACCACCCTTTTTAGAGAGTACAGACCCCCCCAGCAACAATAGATTCACCATCAGCTAGCATCAATAGACCCACCAGCATGCCTTGCCAATACATGCATTCAGTGCTGAGTGCTGGAGGTGTGTTCCTGCTGAAAAAAAGCCCTGGTGGTAGCAAGTGAAACCTAAAATTTAGATAAAGAATGGGGGAGAGAAGCTTTTTAACCATACCTCCCAGACTGCATATGGTAAAGTGGGAGTGTCTCTAGATTTATATACTGTATATAGTGTTTTAGAAGTATAAGATCATTAACCACAATAATCATGGAATGTTTATTAAAAGGATCTGCAAAAGTCCAATGCCTAGTGATCTATTTAGGTGCAACAAATACGTTTTCCTATGTATTTTATTATACGGGATTCATACAACGCCAACAGTTTGTGCAGTGCTTTACAAAAAGACAGTAAAGCTACAGTACAATTCAATACAAGAGGAATCAGTGGGCCCTGCTCATTAGAACTTACAATCTAAGAGGGAGGGGCAAGTGATACAAAAGAGGGATGAGCGAATAGAGAAAGTAAAAAGACAATGTTAGTTAGAAGCAGGATAGGCTTCTCTGAAGAGATGGGTTTTCATGGATCCCCAAAAGGTGGATATAGTAGGAGATATTTGGACAGATTGGGGTGAGGAGTTCCAGAGGATGGCAGAGACTCTGGAGAAGTGCTGGGAGGAGGTGAAGTGGGAGCTAGAGAGTAGGAGGTGTTGTGAGGACCAAAGACAATGGTGTAGTTGGTATTTTGAGACAAGGTTAGTGATGTAGCTGGGGGCAAAGTTGTGGATGGCTTTGTAAGCTGTTGTTAGTATTTTGAATTTTATTAATTAGGTGAGTGGTAGCCTGGGTGCCCCGGGCGCCTGAATTCCAGTGGTGGGGGTGTTTTTTTTAAGCACCAGATTAGAGCCATAGGCTCTAATAGGCTTCAAAAAAGGTGGACTTGGAGCGCAGAGCATTGCGCTCGCAGTCCACCCAGATGTGTTGTAAAGCAAATTAATATTTTCTTTTCTAACACTGAACCGCCTCTCCGGCAATCAGGTAGCACGGTTACCTGATTGGCTGAAGGCAGAAGTGCTTCGACTGGACGCCTAGCAAAATGGAACAACAGAGGAGGGGGAAGAATGGAGGACACAGGAGCCATCCCAAAGCTCGCTGCTGTCACCCGCTGCCTGACCCACCGGGCAGACAGCGGGCGGGCATTACAGTGGCGGCATATGATAAGCACAGGTGGCGGCATTTGATGGGGCACAAGTGGCGGCATTTGATGGGGCACAAGTGGCGGCATTTGATGGGACACAAGTGGCGGCATTTGATGGGGCACAAGTGGCGGCATTTGATGGGGCACAAGTGGCGGCATTTGATGGGGCACAAGTGGCGGCATTTGATGGGGCACAAGTGGCGGCATTTGATGGGGCACAAGTGGCAGCATTTGATGGGGCACAAGTGGCAGCATTTGATGGGGCACAAGTGGCGGAATATCATGGGGCACAAGTGGCGGAATATGATGGGGCACAAGTGGCGGAATATGATGGGGCACAAGTGGCGGAATTTGATGGGCACAAGTGGCTGCAATTGATGGAGTTTTTTTTTCAGTATATTTCAGTTTGTTTGCGCCCCCCCAAAAATGTTGAGCACAAGCCGCCACTGACTACTGGTCACAAACTCACCATGTAATGGAGATGGACATACAGACAGACATGTTTGAAGTCCAGCCTGTGGGACAACCATACCTCCTGTTATAGATAACAGAGAAATGAGTGTAGAAACAAAGGAACAGAAAGTGTGTTATTTGCAGGATTGACTGGGTGAAAACGAAAGGAAAATCATAAAAAAATAAAGCCTACTAGTGCAGTCACAACATCTAAGGACTTGTGAGCTGCAATAAATGGCATTTTTGGTTTTGGGTTTAGATATTCTTTATAGGGAATCTGCCATCAAAAAATAGGATTTTTTAAAACAGCTTACCTGTAAAATCCTTTTCTTTCGAAGGACATCACGGGACACAGAGCCACAGTAATTACTGATGGGTTATATAGGTATCACTGGTGATTGGACACTGGCACACCCTATCAGGAAGTTCAACCCCCTATATAATCCCTCCCCCTTGCAGGGATACCTCAGTTTTGTAGCCAAGCAATATAGTGTATTAGAAGAGGGGCCTCTGTGTCCCGTGATGTCCTTCGAAAGAAAAGGATTTTATAGGTAAGCTGTTTTAAAAAATCCTATTTTCTTTCTCAAACATCACGGGACACAGAGCCACAGTAATTACTGATGGGATGTCCCAGAGCAATGCTACCTGAGGGGGGGGAACCACGACCAAGTAGGGTGCAATCAGACCTGAGGACCCTGTACCGCTGCCTGCAGCACACTACGCCCAAAGGCGATATCCTCATGCCTTCTCACATCCACCTGATAGAATCTGGTGAATGTATGAACTGAAGACCAGGTTGTGGCCTTGCAGATTTGAGCCATAGAGGCCCGGTGATGCACTGCCCAAGAAGCACCAATAGCCCTTGTGGAATGGGCCCTGATCTGAAACGGAGGAATCTTCTGTTTCAAACCGTAAGCTTGAATGATCAACTGTCGAATCCATTTAGAAATGGTAGCTTTTGACGCTGCCTGTCCTCTATTGGGACCCTCTGGCAGCACAAACAAAACATCCGTCTTGCGGATCTGAGTAGTTGCCCCTAGATAGGCCTTAACTGCTCTTACTACATCCAACGAATGTAGAGATTTCTCTTCCGGAGAACAGGGATCTGGAAAAAAGGAAGGTAGAACAATGTCTTGGTTTAAATGAAAATCAGAAACCACCTTTGGTAAAAAACTAGGATGAGGGCGTAGTACCACTCTATCCTTGTGTATAATCAAATAAGGCTCCTTACAGGAAAGAGCTGCTAATTCTGATACTCTTCTAGCAGAAGAGATGGCCACCAGAAAAATTAATTTCCTTGTCAACAATACCAAAGGAATCTGACTTATTGGTTCAAAAGGCTGTTTCTGTAACACAGCCAGGACCAAATTCAAGTCCCAGGGGTTTAGGGGCGCTTTAACCGGAGGATTAAGAAGCATCACCCCCTGCATAAAGTTTCGGACCAAAGAATGCGAAGCAAGTGGCCACTGAAATAATACTGATAAAGCAGAAACCTGGCCCTTGATGGTACTCAAGGCCAGCTTCATCTCTAATCCCATCTGTAGAAAATCAAGGATTCTACCTATGACATATTTCCTGGGATGCCAACCTCTGGATTCACACCAGGTTATATAAGCCTTCCAGACGCTATGATAAATCATCCTGGAAGCTGGCTTCCTTGCATTAATCAAGGTAGATATGACAGGACCTGAAAGCCCACGACTCTTCAGAACGTGGGTCTCAATAGCCAAACCGTCAAATTTAGCGTTTGTAAGGCAGGATGGAACACTGGACCCTGAGATAACAGGTCTGGGCGTACCGGTAGGGTCCACGGGGAACCCACCGTCATCCTTACTATTTCTGCATACCAAGTCCTTCTGGGCCAAGCGGGGGCCACCAGAAGTACCGACTTCCTTTCCTGCCTGATCCTGCGAAGGAGTTGTGGTAGTAGCAGAATAGGCGGGAATGCGTAAATCAGTGAGAACCGATGCCACGGAATCACCAACGCATCCGTCCCGCATTCAAGAGGATCTTTTGTCCTTGCCACAAATCTGTCTATCTTTTTGTTGAATCGGGATGCAAAGAGATCTACATCTGGAACCCCCCCATCTTTGGCATATGGCCCAAAAGACGTCGGGATGCAGAGACCATTCCCCTGGAAGTAACCTGCTGGCGACTTAGATAGTCCGCCTGCCAATTCTCTATTCCCGGGATGAAAACTGCCGATATGCATGGCACATGCATCTCTGCCCAGACTAAGATCTGGTTCACCTCTTTTTGAGCAGCTCGGCTCCGGGTGCCTCCCTGATGATTGACATAAGCCACTGCTGTGGCATTGTTGGACTGGATCCTGACCGGACAACCCTGTAGCCTGATAGTCCAGGCTTTTAGAGCTAGATGTATCGCCCGGATCTCCAGAATGTTGATGGGTAAGGTCCTCTCTGTCTTGGACCATACCCCTTGGACCGCAGCCTGTTCCAGAACTGCTCCCCAACCTGACAGACTGGCATCTGTTGTTACCACCGTCCAGGTAACCGGTAGAAAGGATTTCCCCTTCTGCAGGTTTTGTATGAGCCACCAATTGAGGCTCTGACGCACCGCATGCGACAGGTGCATCGGAAAGTCTAATGCCTGAACCTTCTTGTTCCAGGTCGACAGAATACTGTGTTGCAGCATTCTTGAGTGAAACTGAGCATAGGGAACTGCTTCGAATGAAGACACCATCTTCCCTAGTAGCCTCATACAAAGGCGGACTGAGGGACCCTTCTTGGTCCTTACTGTCAGAATCAGCTCTCTCAAAGCAGTGATCTTTGCCTGGGGTAGAAATATTTTCTCCTGGCTTGTATCTATAATCAGACCTAAATACTCCAGTCTTCTTACTGGTTTTAGGAAAGACTTTTCTAAGTTGAGGATCCAACCCAGGTGTTCTAGATACCTGACCGTGGACCTCAAGTTTCCATTCAAAGAGGCTACCGACCGGTCTATCAAGAGCAGGTCGTCTAGGTATGCTATGACAGCTATACCCTGAGCCCTTAATCTGGCCAGAGGAGGAGCCAAGATCTCTGTGAACACTCGAGGTGCAGTGGCTATCCCAAAAAGCAGAGCCACAAACTGGAAATGGCGCCCTCCTACCTCGAAGCGCAGAAACTTCTGATGAGCAGGAAAAATGGGCACATGCAGATATGCATCTCTGATGTCTATCGATGCCAGAAATTCTCCTCCCTGCAGGGTGGGAACTACTGTTCGAATTGATTCCATGCGGTAGGATTGAATCCTTAGGAATCGGTCCAGATCCCTTAGGTCCAAAATGGGCCTGACATCCCCATTTGGCTTTTGGACCGTAAAAAGGTTGGAATAGAAGCCCAATCCCTGGTCCTTTGCGGGAACTATCATAATGACCTCCTGCGACAAAAGTCGCTCTAACGCTAGAAGGAGCGACTGCTTCTTCTCTGGGTCTCTGGGAACATTTGATCTGAGGAACCGAGGAGAAGGGAATTCCTGAAACTCCAGCTTGTACCCTAAGGTTACCGTGGAGACTACCCATCTGTCCTGGAAGTCCTCGTGCCAGAGCTCTGAGAACTGTCGCAGTCTTCCCCCCACTCGAGTGAGCGGGGGCGCCCCCTCATGCAGAGGTCTTAGTGTTTTGCCTAGTAGGCTTCTTTCCCCAGGACTTCTTTTGTCCCTGGGGTTGACTCTTGTCTCTGGACCCCGATGGAGGCGGCCGTCGAGACTGCCTGGAGGCTGAAGCCCCCGGCGCTGGGGAAAGAGTCCGTTTGAAAGAGGGACGCTTACTCTTCTTCTTGACAGGTAAGAGAGTGCTTTTCCCACAAGAGATTCTCTTGATATAGTTATCCAAGTCCTCTCCAAACAACCTTGCACCACGAAATGGAAACCCAGCCAGTAGCTTCTTACATGGTGCTTCGGCTGACCAATTTTTCAACCATAGGATTCTACGTATATGCACCAACCCCAGTCAAAGACGGGAGGTTTGCACGATAGAATCTCTAATGGCGTCAACCACAAAGCATAATGCCGCTGGAAGGTTAGCAAACCCCTGGGCCTGCTGTTCAGGTAATACTTTGTTGACCTGCTTAACATGGTCTCTTAAGTATTGACAGACTCAAATCGCTGCTACTGCAGGTTGGGCCACTGATCCTGCTAAGGAGAAAACATCCTTCAATAGGGATTCCATCCTTTTAT
This sequence comes from Aquarana catesbeiana, assembly GCF_042186555.1. Lineage (NCBI taxonomy): Eukaryota > Metazoa > Chordata > Amphibia > Anura > Ranidae > Aquarana > Aquarana catesbeiana. Next base: position 270,784,142 of record NC_133326.1, read on the forward strand.
CTACAGGATCCCTGAGCATCTGAGCATTGTCTACAGGACAAGTCAGGCTATTATTTACGGAGGAAATGGCGGCATCAATAGCCGGTATTCCCCACATTTTAATAAACTTTTCTTCCATCGGATAAAGTGTTGAAAACTTTCTCGGCGGAAAAAAACGTTTGTCTGGGTGATCCCACTCAGAATAAATAAGCTTTTCAAGTAAAGTATGAACAGGAAAAGCATGTGCTGCTTGGAAAGGTTTCAGTGACCCCAAAGCAGAAGAGGATTCTTTAGCAGTTTCAGGTATGGGCAACTTAAATGTGGAGCGGACCAATCCAGTGAGGATCTGCACTAAGACTTTCTCCTCTTGGGAAGTCGCAGAGGGTCCCTCTCCACCTGAATCCTCCGAAGAGGAATCATCCATCCCATCCCGATCCTCTGAAAGGGATTCATCTCCTTTATCCCAGAGCTCCTCTGTCTGAGGGTCTTGGGGAACAGAGGAAAGCCTAGTGCGTTTTCTTCCACTGAGTGAAGACGTAATCACGGCCATTAATCTTTCCTCTAGACCATTAATGGTTGAGGAAAAAACCTCTTGTGTAATATATACAGGGGCTGAAGTGCCAGAAGCAGGTGTAGCCCCTGACCCCGATGGCTCTCCCTGGCTAGCCGTCCCTGGCCCATCTTTAGGGGGGGAGGATGCTGCCGACAGGGGGCCCTCAGAACCTGAACGAGATCCCCTAGTGTCTCTGGTTCCTGGGGTGCTTGAACCTCTTCTACCCATAGTGCAAAGCAACAAGGTGTGAGGTATACAAATGAACACTGCCCGCTGAGCGATGTAGTCTGGCTAAAAGCCTTGCTACCCAATGCTCAGTCTGGTGTTACTTCAGTAAATGCTGCCTAGGAGAATGCCTGTGTCCCACCTTACATGTGACCGTCAGCTCTGTGTCTCTCAGAAGGCTGAGTGCACCTGTACAGAGTGCCTTTAATAGCCTGCAGCTGGCCTGAGTGGGAGTCTAAACACTCTGTGCTGACGTCCCGCCCCCTCCTCTACTGCCCCCCCCCCCCTCGAGTTTTGAAAAAAACGAGCGCTTCCCGCACTGCCGACTCTCCTGTCATGCTTCTGGAGAAAAGGCTGGGGATGGGGGGGGGAGGGAGGGAGGCTGGTAACAAGATCTGCCTGAACGGCTATCTTCAGAGATGGTGGCCATTAGGCCGCAGAGCCCGGGTGGTATAACCACTTTCTAGACCCCTGTGGCCCCTCTCTAGCCTGGGGGGAACATTCAAACATGAGAAATCCCCCTTTCCACCTTACCTGCTTGCAGCCTGCTTTGAGATGCTGGGACATAATCAGCACTGAACACCTGAGACAGTCAGTCAGCATGTGTAGGTTTGTGCTCTTGGCAGCCCCCGGTGGTCACAATAGGCATAGCATGCATTTACTTTAAAGGAGAAAAGCCACTAGAACTCAAAAATTCTGTGGAATCTCCTCTTACCTTATCCAGCCGCAGGGTGCTGTTTACACAGACCCAATCTTCACCTCTCACGGTGGGCTCCGTTTGAAAAAACCGTCAGAGACTGGGGCCCCCATCAGTAGGGGGATCCAACAGTTCTGGGACCGTAAAGCACCTCGCCAGAAATTAGGAAGTTTAAAGCCATTTTCTGATCTGCAGGGTCCAGCTCTCTAAAAAGAGAAGCATTACGGGTAAAACCTCGTTTCTTCGGACACGAGGCCCGGGTACCATTCAATTCGGCCATGAAAAGACACTTTGAATGGATCCGGTTCGCCTGGCTTGCCCCAGTATAGGATCTTAGGATATTCCCTTTGGAGCTCAGCACAGGACATCTTTACACGTCCATCACCTAAGACACTGGCGTAAAAACTGAGGTATCCCTGCAAGGGGGAGGGATTATATAGGGGGTTGAACTTCCTGATAGGGTGTGCCAGTGTCCAATCACCAGTGATACCTATATAACCCATCAGTAATTACTGTGGCTCTGTGTCCCGTGATGTTCGAGAAAGAAATAGTATTTGGGCATACAGCTACCTAGTAATTAGATAAGGTAGAGTGTTCCCACGGTATCTGTCAGCCTCAGAATAGCCATAATGAAAAATGATCGCAAGTGTCCATTGTCTCCACTGAGCAGTGTTGAGAACTCCAACTTTCAAGGCCATTCAGTATTTAAATGTTTCCTATCTGGGATGGATCACTCCAAGCCGAAACTTTGAATCCAGATTAAAGAAATAAATAAAGAAGTGTATTACTTACAGTACTCCAAAAGCAAAGTCATTACTGATGTACTCCTCCAGCATGCTTGTGTCCACCATAGGATTATCCAAGGCTCTGTGTACATCTTGCCCTGAAAAAGCATTTGTTACAGAAAAATGTACATAAACCACTTACAACTGTACTGCCACTAGATTACTACCAACAATCTGATTAAATTGTTTGTTTTTTTTAATCGTGGGACTGGCAAGCACCAGCTGCCTACTACATCCTAGCTTTTTACACACCAGCACTGCAGTATCTCATGGTGACGTGGGCAGTCCCAGCAGTGCATTACAAGCAGGCTAGCACTCATTGTGTCCCACAGTCACAAAGAATTAGAAGACAGGCCCGTAGAGCCCATAGTGTCTTTCCAGAGGTGCTTGTAAATCCTGATTGGCAGCCCCCAGATTCAATAGCACCCGTTCTCCCCCGATTCATGGCCCAACCCAGAATTCAGGTGGAAACAGCAAATTTAACAACTCCCCTTGATCTTTCGAGCCGTTTTCCATCTGTTTTCCATCTGTATCATTTGATTGTGGACCAGAGCAATCTTTATGCACAACAATACTTTCAGACCAGCGATGTGGAAACGTATCACGTTTTCCGAATTTAAAACTTTTTTGGGCCTAACCCTTAACATGGGCATTTCAACGAAGAATAAATTTGCAGTCATATTGGTCCACAGACCTGATTCATCACATCCCCATGTTCTCTGCTGCAATGGCCAAGGAAACAATATGACAATAATGCTTTTCAGGCATTTTAGTAATAATACACGGTCGTCCTCGGGGTGATCCTGAATATGATTGGCTCTACAAAATTTGACACCTCATAAACTACCTCACCAAGAAATTTGCAGTTGTGTATACACCCCAACAAAACATCTTTGTAGACGAGTCTCTCATACATTTCACTGGCCGCCTTGCTATCAAGAAGTATCTCCCTAGCAAGCGTGCCAGATATGGGATTAAACTGTATAAGCTTTGTGAGAGGGCAACAGGCTAAAGATGCAGATTTAGAGTTTATGCCCGGACTACATGGGGAGCAGTGGCAAGATAGTATGGGACTTAGTGTCACCCTTGTTCTGGATGGGATACCATTTGTATGTGGACAACTATTATGCAAGCGTGACACTTTTTAGACACTTATGCCTTGTTTCCACTGAGCGGCTCGGTTCAGTACGGTACGCTATTCTTGGTGTTTCCATTATGAAAGCGGCCCATACAACCGAACCGTACCGCTCCATTCAGGGTCCTGCTTCAGATGTGGGGCCATAGAAAATGGAATGGTTCGGTTAGGGCGGAGCTACGATACATTCCACTGATTGGCTGACAGAAAACCCTCTGCTGTGCTATGCTGAGACATTTTTTCTAAACCCTGTATGGCCTCTTGTGGTCCCACTTGCAGTGGAAACGCTCCCCAGAATAGACAGGACCATTCTAGGCCATTCAAACTGTACTGACCCAAACCGATCCGCTCAGTGGAAACGAGGTATTATTCAGTCTTGGAATTGGATTGGCACCATGCAGCCTAATCACTGGGGCTTCCCCTAACTACTCATTAACAACTGACTTAGAAAGGGGGAGAAAGCCTGCTTGCAGAATTAATTACTTGCAGTGAAGTGGAATGACAAACTGGATGTTTTTCGTCCTGTCTTCCGTTAACGCAGATACAACAGTCCAAATTAACACGGCATCTGGTGTCATTGGAAAGCCTCTCTGTGTCCATGACTATAATCTTTATATATGAGGCGTAAACTTCAACAACCAAATGATGAAGCCATTTTTAGCTTCCTGCAGAGTTAGACATTGGTACAAAAAGTGTAAATTTATTTCAATTGGCTATATATAATGTTTTTGTATTATACAAAGCAACTGGAAGAACTGGATCCTTCCTAAAAGTTCAAGAAACGATCATCACGGCCCTTTTGTATCCAGCAGGTGCTGTGGCCCAAATCCCAAATCTGTTTACTCCCATTATCAGCTGTCATTGGCTGACAGCTGAACACGTGGTAAAGGGCCAGCTGTGATTGGCCCTTTACCCTGCTCTTTGGTCAGCTGAGTCTGAAGAACTCGGCGATCACATAGCGTGCCACGCTGGGACGGCACGAGAATGGGAGGACGTACATGGACGCCCTCCCGGCATTTGAGGTCCACGCTGTAGCCGTCTTTCGGCTATAGCATGGACGTCAAGTGGTTAAAGTGGATGTAAACCCAATGTCAACCTTTCTAAACTACTGCCATAAGGGTTATCTATAAGGATATACATGCCTCCTGCATGTATCTTTACCTGTCAAATGTCTCCCCTCTGTCTGTTATTAGACCCGAAAAACTGCATATTCTGTGGGTGGGTCTGTTGTCTGGAGCTCGGTGGGTGGAGTCGTGATGTCAGTAGACTCCCCGCCCACCTCTACACTCCCCTTGTCAACACTTCTGCTATCATCTCTAACATCCAGTGAAAAGACAGGAAAGTAACCACATGACTTCAGCATGCCAAATCATGCTGAGGTGTGGAACAGCCAATCCTTGCAGAGCTGCTGAAGAAAAGAGTGGGAGGGAATTAAAAAATACTGCATGTCTCTTAGGCTAGTGCACGAGATATGTAAATCACCTGTAAATTACCAGCAAGGGGGAGTATTTCACAAAGTTTTTCTCAGTTTGTCAAGATTTATCTCACTGAACAATACAAGAGGATTGCTCAGAGATGGATTAACTCTGTGTGGCAAGATTGGGCTAAATGATAGGAAATCTTATACTCTACAGTATGAAAAAATTTGGGTTTACATCCACTTTAAGAGGTGGAAGCAATTAGCTGGGAATGGTAGATTAAGTCACATTAGGTGTTTTTGCTGTCATAGACTGGGGCACATTGCTAGAGATTGTCATGCTGTGAAGACTGGACAACAGCAGGCCAGTGTTCCCAGGACAGTACAGAGAGATGCAGGTTTATTATTCCCACTGGAAATCTACGTATGCCTTTCTGTGAAAATGTTATAAGGCTACAGTGGGCACCCTACAGTAGTTTTACAGTTAGAAATGGGCAGATAGAGAAATGTAAGCAGCGAGCTATGATTTTTGGCACAGTTGGAAGGAACATATAGTCTGCTTTGTCTTGTACTCTTTTAACCACTAAGCCACCGCCCACCGTCATATGACGGCTGGACGAGGCTTCCATTGTTCTGGGAGGACGTCATATGACGTCCTCGCATTCCCGAGCCACTAGGGGGCGCGCGCGCGCGCCCGCTGTGTCACTCGGGACCCGGTGCGCGTGCCCGGCGGCCGCGATGTCCGCCGGGCACCCGCGATTGCCGGGTAACAGAGCAGGATCGTGGATCTGTGCATGTAAACACAGATCCACGTCCTGTCAGAGAGGAGAGGAGACCGATGGCGTGTCCCTTGTACATAGGGACAGCGATCGGTCACCTCCCCCAGTCAGTCCCCTCCCCCCACAGTTAGAATCACCTCCTTAGGTAATACATTAACCCCTCGAGCGCCCCCTAGTGTTAACCCCTTCCCTGCCAGTCACATTTACACAGTAATCAATGCAATTTTATAGCACGGATCGCTGTATAAATGTGAATGGTCCCAAAAATGTGTCAAAAGTGTCCGATGTGTCCGCCGCAATATCGTAGTCACAATAAAAATTGCAGATCGCCGCCATTACTAGTAAAAAATAAATAAATAATAAAAATGCTATAAATCTATCCCGTATTTTGTAGACGCTATAACTTTTGCGCAAACCAATCAATATACGCTTATCGCAATTTTTTTTTACCAAAAATATGTAGAAGAATACGTATCGGCCTAAACTGAGGAAAAAATTTGTTAAAAAAAAAAAAAAAATTGGATATTTATTATAGCAAAAAGTAAAAAATATTGTGTTTTTTCAAAATTGTCCCTCTTCTTTTGTTTATAGCGCAATAAATAAAAACCGCAGAGGTGATCAAATACCACCAAAAGAAAGCTCTATTTGTGGGGAAAAAATGATAAAAATTTAATTAAGGTGCAGTGTAACACGACCGCGCAATTGTCATTCAAAGTGCGACAGCGCTGAAAACTGAAAAATGGCTTGGGCAGGAAGGGGGTGTAAGTGCCCTGTATTGGGGTGGTTAAGGTAATTAACATCCAGAGGTGGAGCAGGCAGAGCAAATGACCAGGCCAGATGGGATGAAGCAGAATACAAGAGATGAGAGCAAGAGGAAGATGCAGATGATTTTATGATGGTGGCTAAATTGGAGTGGACTTTTATCTGAGCATTCCTGGACAAAGGCTTTTCCTATATTGTGCTATAAAAATCAAGAGGTGGAATGTGTTGCTATGGCTATTTTTAGTAATTTTTATAGCATAAATATGGAGCAACATTTTAGTTACATGTGTTCTTTTTAGAAGCTCCTCTATTCATATGCTAACAACCCATTTGGACTGGTTTGTGAAGCTCAGGACAGGAAATGATATACTGGAAGTGGAGGGAGGGGAAAGGTCTTGAACAAGCCATGTGCTCATGAACAAAAGGACAGTTGCTGGCAGGACGTCAGAGAAGTAAGAAAGATCTTGGATCCTGGAAGATTACTTCATCATAAAAAAAGACCCAACTGTTTAGTGTATGTCTATCACATGCACTGTAGGTACATGCTTATTTGGAAAGGATATATAGCTTGTATATTGGAGGCATATTTTGTAATATCTTTCAGTTGTGAATTGTTTTCCTAAAATTGTAATAGCTTGTATGTGTATAATTTTTGTTTAGTAAAAGCACATTAATATACTACAGAGGTTTAATCTTCCTTGGGTTTACTGCAAGAACCTTAATAGATGCAAAGCAAAACACCCACTGGCCTTTAAACTGTATACTTTCTAAAACCAAGGGTTGATTGAGAACTTTTATCCTGGGGTCAAATGCAACCAAGAAGCTATTTTTTCACAGGGGCTCAAGCTACATGCAGGGCTTACCCAAGAGCAAACATAGCAAAGCAAGTTGAAAGCACCAATTACAAATAATACTATGAAATGCAGAGTATGCAGTATAGCATACAGAGTAGAACAATATGGAATATAAAACATACGGCAGGATGTGCAGAATGTGGCAGAATGAAATAGGGATATACAAGCACAACATACTGAATGAGATGGCCTAGAATAGACAATGTACAGAAAAAGGTGGTATGGAAAAGGAATTGTATAGAAAGAGGCAGTGTAGAACAGGAAATGTGTGGTGCATTATTACTAAATGATCTCAGGGCTGTTAAAAAGCAACTTGCCATCGACAGGATCACTAAAAAGACTACTTATCTGCGCCTATAACATGCTTCCTTGTTGGCCAAAGCACTGAGGTGTCATTCCTTCACTGGAGAGTGAGATTCTGCAGAAATTTGACTACTGATGCAGGTGACTAGTCCCCAGTCTACTGAGCCCCCACTGACTTGAATGGAGCCATTTATTAAGACTAGATATCCTCAGGCCACGGTACAAGTCTGATACCAACCCGTTAAGTCTATAGGGATTTAGTGCTCAGGTTTGGACAACACTGAAGGAAATTTTGTCCGGAGGATGTAATACACACTGAAGCAGGCCATGGCTGTGATAAAGACATAAATAAGCACATGGGATGGGTAGTGTTGTTTAGCTTATACGGGCTGACATAGGGGGTCAGGGTCGTTATTGTTTAGAGAAAGCTCAACCTACCCTTAAGGCCTCTTGCACACAGAATGTTTGTTTTCCAAACCTGAATGCCTTTGCTCATGGCAGGAAAAAAGCAGCTTAAAAATGTGCCTAAAGCTGTGTTTATAATCTTGACCAAAAAAGGATTACCCAATCTAGCTGTGCTTGGAACAGCGTGCCCGCAATATTAGAAGGGAATCCAACATGGTGCCAGGCATGCGCGTCAAAGCCTCAATAAAGATATTGACCAGCAATGAAGCCTCAACAAAAATGGCGCCCGTTGGTGAGGCTTCATTGCTGGTCAACATCTTGCTGGTCAGCTACCTACCCCTCAAATTTGGGGTCTCTGTGACCCCTGGTCTCTGAGCTACGACCCTGACCCTCACCTGCCTCCCCTGACTACCCCATATTGTATGTCCTTGTTTCAGTGATCTTGGAGGAACAGACAGTTGTGGACAGATCTGTGTAAGTGGGCCTGACACGTACTTGGTGCCTTAGGGGGCAAAAAAAAAAGCAGAACAGAATGCATGCAAATGAACTAGAAAATAAGCAGCAGCACTCACATTGACCATCAGCAGCTGAGGTACAGTTATGGGATGTTGCTTAGTGAAAGTAATGTTAATGCGGTTTTCATGCCTGCAAGCTCAATTCCCCCTCTGCTCTGTTTCCTCCTCTATGAGTCTCTTTAAGCATGTTTGAATGGAACACATTGGTCACCTGTTGGACATTGCTATGTCATTACCGTGACATTGCTGTGAGGCCCATCTCTTTCTGAGACAGCAGCAGCAGGCAAGCTGAACTGACACCCAAGGCATTGCCCAAATTGGAATGGATGCCGGCAGAAGCAAGTGGTGCAGCACCACAGGTTCTCCATCTCCTACTTTTCTCCAGTCATAAAGATGGTGGTCTAGGAATTCGAAAGTCATGGTATCACTGAAAAATGCACATCGTGAAGCACACCCCAATCTCAGCCATTCAGGAATCTGCTGACCCAGAAACAGTGATGCCATCCCTAAGCAACTTCTGTAGAAGGGGCATGTTGGAAAAATTCTCTCAATTGGCTGCAGCTCCTGCCCAATGTATTCTGACTGCACTATAAAAAGTCCTGCATGCTGTATCTTTGGTGCAGTTTTTCAAAAGTGCACCAAAAAGAGACACCTTCTATTGTAAGTCAATGGGAACAAAAAAGTGCACAAAAAGCATATCAGTTTGTACAAGCCCTTATGCTTCCTAAATCACTTTACTTGCATTTAGATGTTCCTTATTTATAACAGCTTTAGCCATGTTTAGAGTTTTTAATTGGATTCTGAACGCACATAATTCTATTTTCTCTAAACAAAGCTAAACTGATTGCGGAGTTTGAATGAAACCATCAAAAAATCATTACCTGCATTAGGAAATATCAGGTTTGACACATGTGAATGAGGCCTTACCTGTTAGCAAGATGTCATTAATAGTCTCAGCTTTCCACAGGCCTTTAAATGTGTGAGCTGACTGATGCTCGGGGCTCTCATTCTGCTGTGGGAGCCATGCTTTTTTGCGATGGGGAACCCATTACTGGGCACCCTATTAGTAAAGATCTAACCTGTCAGTCAGCGGCTTACACAAGCAGATGTTTTCTATGTTTATGCTATGAACAAATGTTAAAAATGTTCAAAGCCACCCTGTATTGAGAGTTGTTCGTTTGCTGTATTGCTGAAAAAAAAAAACAAAAAACAAAAAAACACAAAGCAAACCTGCCTGGATTTTTTCCTCTAAAGCCTTGTGCATAGATTACCGTTGCTAATACCAATTGAGCCCGCCCCCTTACAATATATAGATAGTAATATTTGGATACATTTTTAAACTTTGGCATTTTTGGACTTTTCAAATTGTACTTGTGGCTAGCTATTTTTCGAATATGTTTTTTATATGATGTTGTTGTGGTGTATGCTTTGAGGAAATGAGGTTGCACGGGTAAGAAACATTTATGAGTAATAAACACCTCTTTAAAGCAGCTGACAAATAAAATTAAAATTGTGATGATAGCATAGGTGATTGGCACTTGGCCAAGTAGGTGATGTTTTACCAAAAATCAAAGCACACTATCATCAAAAGGGCCCTTTCACACTTGTCAGTTTTTGATGCACTTTAGATGCCTTTATTTTTCTCTTTCTTTCTTTCTTTTAGATACAGAGCTCATTATTTATTTATTTATTTATTTTTTTAGAGTATTGATATTTTTTATCCTTAAAGCGAAGTTCCACCCAAAAAGTGGAACATCAGCTTATATGCTTCCTCCCCCCCTTCGGTGCCACATTTGGCATCTTTCAGGGGGGAGGGTACCTGTTTTTGACAGGTACCCTTCACTAGTTCCAGCAGACTGCGCTGCGGTGTTGTTGCTCAGAAGTTCAGCCCCCTTGCTCTTTCCTCTGCCCCCAGGCCAGTTAGAAAGCACAGTGCGCGTCGCACAGTACTGGGGAACCGGCTGAGCCAAAAGGCTTCAGTTCCAGTTTCCCTTACCTTGAATGGCGGTGGCAGCACCCAAGAGCCTATCTGAAAATCGTCTTTGGGTGCTGGTATCACGGGAACCTTGGACAGGTAAGTGTCCTAATATTTAAAGTCAGCAGCTACAGTATTTGTAGCTACTGACTTTTTCTTTTTTCGTTGGGGGCAGAACTCCTCTAAGGTAATTGTGTCTCATTTATGCATGAACTCCGTGTATCATTAGCTCTTTATGACAGTGATTGTAACAGAAATTATTATTTTGTGTGTGGTGCTTCCCAGTCAAACATTACCATGAATTTGTATGCAATTTCCTTACTTTATTTTTTATTACATTCCCTCCCATGTGGACTGCCCTAATACAGTTTTTGCCCAAAGGGATTCATTCTGAATTTATTATTTCCACCTGCTATTTTATTACAATGTCCTGGTAATCATTTATAACTTGGAGCTTTAGGAGGTAATCCAGTGCTATATAATGGTCTCAGCGGTAGCTCAGGATATCAGGCTAAGAAAGGCAGGTTCTCCTTGAACCGTGTCCCATTTGCTACTGCGGGGTGGAGGAGTGCGGACAGCTTTACATATGATCCTTGCCAGGTCTAGGGGTGGGCTGCTCCCATCGCAGGCACGGTTTCTGCAGCCGACACGGAGATGCTGATTCACTCCCTGGTCAGGGGGGTGGAGTACACAGGACTGCTTCATTGGGAGCCTACTTTTTGCAACCCTCTCAACCCCATTTGTGAGTGTGATTTTTATAGATCCCTTTTATTGCTTTTGAATCTAATAAATGTTGCACTATGCTACACTATCAGGATCTTTTTGCGCTACTTTCTTTGTTTTTATGAACACATAAGTCCCCCTGTTTTGCTATCAAGTTGGTAGCATCTAAACCTGATTTATTACTAGTCATTAAAGTGATCGTAAAGTCTTTGTTTTTTCTATAAAAATAAAAAACATATTATACTTACCTGCCCTGTGTAGAGGATTTGCACAGAGCAGCCCAGATCCTCCTCTTGTCAGGTGCCTCTTCATTGCTACTGGCACCTTTCTCCTGCTTAGTGCCCCTACAGCAAGCAGCACCCGAGCCGAGCTGCAGCTCCGTGACACGGAGCTGCGTTTCGGCCCGCCCCTCTCTCTCCTGATTGGCTAATTGACTTGACAGCAGCAGGAGCTAATGGAGCTGAGGAGGGAAAGTCCCGGACGGCCGAGACACTCGTGGACAGAGATGGGGCTCAGGTAAGTATGAGGGGGGCTGCTACACACAGAAGACTTTTTATCTTAATGCATTGAATTCATTAAGATAAAAAACCTTCTAACTTTACAACCCCTTTAATTAGATATTGAGCGGAAGTGGGGGTAAAGTGTATGACCTGTGGCGTGATATAGAACCTGGTCATCCACCTTATACACTGCTCAAAAAAGTAACCAGTTCCGAACTGCCCACCCCGCACATATACTGCGGCAGGGCAGCCCGGCTGCGCGAAACAATGTACCTTGTTCGTTATCCGTGCTCCCTTGTCTGGTGATTGGAGCGAGAACCAATCAGCAGGGCTGGCGGCCGCGATCATTCTTGGGAATAACAGAACGCCGGTCTACCTATATAAACAAGGCAGACAATCCTTCTGTCACAGACAAAGAGAGATATCTGTGATTCCTAGTACTCAGGAACAGAGATCTCTCTCTTTGTCCAGTGTCAGCATCCCCCACACAGTAAACACACCCAGGGAACACATTTAACCCTTTGATTTCCCCAGATGTTAACCCCTTCCCTGCCAGTGTCATTTATACAGTGATCAGTGCATTTTGTTTTTTAGCACTGATCACTGTATTGGTGTCACTGGTCACCAAAAATAGGATTTTTACGTCATACTTACCTGTGGAACCCTTTTGAATACATCATGGGACACAGAATCAGGCTAATATTCATTACCTGCTGGGTTATAGTCCATCATTAGGTGAATGGACACTGGTAGACCGAAGGTCTTCAGACAGGAAGTGATCCCCTATATAACCCCCCCAATACAGGAAGTATTTTAGTTTTGTAGCAAGCACTAAATCCTCAAAAAAGAGGGGAGGGATCTCGGTGTCCCATGATGTACTCAAAAGGATTTTACAGGTAAGTATGACGTAAAAATCCTATTTTCTTTTTCATACATCATGGGACACAGAGTCAGGCTAATATTCATTACCTGCTGGGAGGTCACAGAGCAATAGCCTTGGAGGGGAGGGAGACATCCTGCCAAATGATAGCCATCAGAACTTATACGGCAGCCCGCAGTACACTGCAGCTGAAAGCCCAATCCTTGGCTGCTCGAACAACCACTTGATACAATTTTGTGAACGTATGCACTGAAGACCAGGTAGCAGCCTTACAAATCTGAGCCACAGATACCTGATGGCGAAAAGCCCAGGAGGTTCCTACACCCCTGGTAGAATGAGTTCTCACCCTAAAGGGAGGAGCTTTATGTTTCAGACCGTAGGCCTGAATGACCAATTGACTGACCCAATTGGCAATGGAAGCCTTGGAAGCTGCCTGCCCCTTCTTGGGTCCTTTTGGTAAAACAAAAACATGCGTGACAGCAAGTCTAATGGAATTTCCTTAATAGGTTCAAATGGTTGTTTCTGTAATACAGACAGCACCAAGTTCAAGTCCCAAGGACACATAGGTGACCTAATGGGGTGAAGCAAGCGAGTTGCCCCTTGCATAAAGGTATGGATCAGTTAATGGGAGGCTAAAGGCCTTTGGAAGAATACTGATAGGGCCGAAACCTGACCTATGAATGTACTCAAATCCAATTTAATTTCCACAGCTGACTGTAGAAAAGCGAATTTTCCCAATCACATATTTCCGAGGATGCCATTTTCTGGCTTCACACCAAGCAATATAAGTCTTCCAGACCTTATGATAAATCTTCCTAGTGACAGCTTTTCTAGCATTCACTAGAGTAGACACCACTGGTCCCGAGATGCCACAGTCCTTTAACACCATGGCTTCAATAGCCATGCCGTCAAAATTAGAGACTGTAAATTAGGGTGGAATATAGGACCTTGAGACAGTAGATCGGGGCGACGTGGAAGCGTCCATGGCCCGTCTATCATCAGTCTCACAATCTCCGGGAACCAGGGCCTTCTGGGCCAGGCTGGTGCCACCAGAATGACTGGAACCTCCTCTCTCTGAATCCTGCGCAACAAAAGTGGAAGGAGAGGGATCGGAGGGAAAGCATAAACCAGGGAGTACTGGTTCCATAGAACTATCAGAGCATCTGCTCCAATTGCCAGAGGATCTCTTGTTCGAGACACAAACTGCTGTAGCGTGTTATTGAACCTGGATGCCAGTAGGTCGACCTCTGGCCATCCCCAACGTTGGCAAATTTCCTGGAACACCTCTGGGTGTAGGGACCAATCCCCCGGGCAGATCTGCTGGCGACTGAGATAATCTACCGTTCAGTTCTCTATTCCCGAGATATGAACTGCCGATATCATTGGCACATGTCCCTCTGCCCAGACTAGTATGTATTTCACCTCCTCCAGAGCTGAACGACTCCTGGTAACGCCTTGGTGGTTTATATAGGCCACTGCCGTGGCATTGTCAGACTGAACCCTGATGGGGCAGTCCTGAAGCTCCACCTTCCAGGACCGTAAGGCCAGATGTACTGCCCATAATTCTTGGACGTTGATGGGCAGGGTCTGCTCTGTCCCTGACCATTTCCCCTGAGCTGCGAGCCCATCTAGGGTCGCTCCCCAGCCTGAGAGACTGGCATCTGTAGTCAGTACTCTCCAAGTTCCCGGGAGAAAGGCTTTTCCCTTTCGCAGGTTCTAATCCTGCAACCACCAGTTTAGGCTTAAGCATGCCTGAGGAGATAAGCACATTGAATAATCCAGGGCTTTTCTTCCTCTGTTTCAAGCCGACGAGGTGTCTTGTTGTAAAGGCCTGGAATGGAACTGGGCATAGGGCACTGCCTAGGAGGATACCATCCTCCCTAGAAGACTCATACAGAGCCGAATGGAGGGTTGTCTGGTACCCCTTATTTGACGCACCTGATCCTTCAAGGCACAGATCCTCACGGGTGGCAAGAACACTCTTGCTTGGACCGTGTTTAGAATCAGACCTAAATATCTTAGACTTTGAGCTGGTCTTAAGGCTGACTTTGATATTTATGATCCAGCCTAAGCTTTTCAAATACCTAACTGTGTATATTATGCTCTGTTCTAGAGCCTGTACTGAGTGTTCTCTGAGCAGGAGGTCATCCAGATACCCGAGCACCAGGATCCCTCGGGCCCTTAAAAGACCCAGTACTGGTGCTAGGACCTTTGTGAAGATCCAGGATGCTGTAGCAAGCCTGAAGGGTAGAGCCACAAACTGAAAGTGACGTTCCTCTACTGCGAAACGTAGGAACCTCTGATGAGGCTGAAAGATAGGTAGGTGTAAGTACGCGTCCTTTATATCGATGGAGGCTAAAAAGTCTCCCCTCTGGAGTGAGGTTACTACTGAGCGGACAGACTCCATCCGAAGGGACTGTATCAATAGATACTTGTTCAGGGACCTTAGGTCCAAAATGGGCCTTGTGTCCCCGTTTGGTTTCTGAACTGTAAACAGGTTTGAGTAGAACCCTGTGCCCCTTTCGAATACAAGAAACCTCTACAATCAATCTTTGATGCACTAGATGATGTAGTGCCTGAAACAATAAGTTTCTTTTTGGAGGAGCCAGGGGAACGCTGGATGTTAGAAACCTCTGAGGGGGAACCCCCCGCAACTCCAGCTTGTAACCGCGAGATATAATTGAGGTGACCCACTCCTTCTGAATTGTTGTTTTCCAAATGTCCGCAAAGTGCAGCAGCCTTCCCCCCACCCGATGGAGTGGGGGCGTCCCCTCAAAAGGAGAGCTTGGTGCTGGGTTTGGAAGAATTTTGGACCCAGGGCCTTTTCGGCTTGCCCATGGCCCTAGCGCCCCGTTGGCGGCGGAACCGCCCTGACGCTTGAAGAAGCAGTCCCCGGGTTTTTAAACAAGGGACATTTGATGCTTTTCTTTACATGAAGTAGAGAACTCTTCCCTCCGGAAATCTTTTGGATATATTTGTCCAAGTGATCACCGAATAAATGTTCCCCATGAAACGGGAAAACTGCCAATAACTTTTTACAAGGAAGCTCGGCTGACCAATTCTTAAGCCATAAAAGTCTGCACATATGTATAGACAAGAGAGCCAGATGAGGAACCTGCTGTGTTGAAACCTTTAAAGCATCAACAGCAAAACACAGCGCTCGAGGAATATCGGTCTTACTTTGAGGCAGATCATCCTCCTGGTTAGGCCTACACGGCCATTTGACCTGATCCTTTACGGACTGGTAAATACCAATTGCTGCAACAGCTGGCTGAATAGCTGAACTGGTCAAATTAAGGAAGCCTTTAATAATAACTCCAATTTCTTGTCAACAGGGTCTTTCAAGCTCTGTGCATTATCTACCGGACAAGTTAACGTCTTAAGAACTGAAGAGACTGCTGCGTCCACGGTTGGCATGCTCAATTTTCTAACAAATTTTTCATCCATGGGATATAAAAGGGAAAACCTTTTAGGAGGCAAAAAAGTCCTGTCAGTATGTTCCCAATTAGCATACACCGTCTGTTTCAACAGGGGGTGTAGCGGGAAAGTCTGTGCGACCTGAAAAGGTCTCAGAGATCCCATAGAGGACCAGGGGGGCTGAGTCACCTCTGCAAGAGGCAACTTAAAGACAGAACGAACCATTTCGGTCAGAGTCAGGATCAAAAGCCACTGCAACAGAGGCAGACATCAACTGGATATCTTCTTGTCCAGATTGCTTGGAAGCAGACTCATTTGCCAGGCACTCCACCGAATCCTGAGCTTTCAGCTCTTCCCCATCCTCAACCCATTCCTTCTCCATACTCTGGGGAGGGAGATCTGTCAGGTTTACTGCCACCCTGCGGGGTTGAGGCAATCATGCTGGCAATCCTGTGCCTTAACCCGGCTAGGGCTGAGGACAGTTCATCCTTAGTGATAAAGGGTGAAGCAGCAGCGTTGACTGTAGGCACAATACCAGATAGGCGCAGCGGCTCAGATTGCCCAGGAGCATCTGGTCTTTCAGGGGATACACCATTAGGGATACGACTATGTTCATCAGGAACTACTTGATGGTGTTAGTCCCACTCCTCTTTTTGGAAGACATTCAATGCCGCAAACAAAGTACTTGGGTGTAGTTAAAACACTTCAAAAGGGAGACCCTTTAATAGGGCTCCCCAAGCCCCTATGCAACAATCCTGCTAAGCACCTTTAGCCTGCCAAGCAACACCTGGTGACTCACGTGACCCGGGTAAAGAAAAATGAACCACTGCATGTGTCTGTTCAGAGCCTGCTCTGTGTCTCACAGCTGAGATCTGGAAGCACCATATGCTTGGCCTGCACAGCTTAAATAAGCTGGGTGTGCGCCAGAACGTTCTATGCGTGTGTGCTCACGCATGTGCGCGGTCCCAGCAAGCGGGCATGACTGTATTCCTGTGTGACGCGAATATTCATGCGCCTAGATAAAGGCTAGGGCGCATGTGCGACAAAACCGCGTGCACCATGGCTGCCAAACAAACCAACTGGTGAGCCCAGCAGCGCTCTTGCGAATGCACGTGCGCCATGGCGAACCAAGGCGAAATGGCGCACCATCGTGAGCCATCATACAGGTAAAAAACAGCCAGACTCAAGCAAAAAAGGTACACTTTTCAAACACCCACAGCTAGCCCAGAACTCCCCCGTAAGATCACCGCACACAGGTGTCCAGCCTTTAGCTAGCTTGACTGATTGTTACAATCACTGGGACACCCCACAATAATAAAATAAAGGGGTTTCACTTAACCGTCCAGGCACAGGGCCACTTAGAAGCTAAGGGCCCATCTTCACCCTTCACGGCGGTTCATGTCACTTGAACCTTGAAGAACTAGGTACCCTTTCATGTTTAGGGTCCACTCCCTTCAACCTGTACAGCACCCTGCAGGAAATGCCTTATAGCTGTAGTGTCCAGGATTTCCACTCCGCAGGGTCCAGTGCCCAGAGGCCACGTTACAGGCGAAACCTTGCAGGATCTTGAGTCTTCTTTGTGAGGCTCGGGTACCATTTATCTAAGCATAAAAGCCTGTGTCAAATGGATCCGATCGATCAATCCTTTGATTTATTTTTGGAACCGTTTGTGGGACTAGAGACCTGGAGCTCAAACTGTGCCATCCACCAGACACTGGTAAAAAACTAAAGTACTTCCTGTATGGGAGGGGTTATATAGGGTATCACTTCCTGTCTGAAGACCTTTGGTCTACCAGTGTCCATTCACCTGATGGAGTATAACCCAGCAGGTAACGAATACTAGCCTGACTCTGTGTCCCATGATGTATGAAAAAAGAAAAGTGTTACTTAGTGTTAAATTTGTCCAACGCAATGTCGTAGTCCTGCTAAAAATCACTGATCACCGCCATTACTAGTTAAAAAAAAAAAAGTCCCTAAATCTATCCCACAGTTTGTAGAAGTGATAACTTTTTTGTGCAAACCAATCAACATTTGCTAATTGGGATTTTTTTTTACCAAAAATATGTAGCAGAATACAAATTGGCCTAAACTGATGAAGAAATTACATGTTTTACATATTTTATTGGATGTGTTTTATAGCAGAATGTAAAAAATATTTTTTTTTTTCAAAATTGTTGCATGTTTATAGCGCAAAAGTACAACATCGCACGACCACACAATTGTTAGTTAAATTGATGAAGTACCGTTTTGCAGAAAATGGCCTGGTCATTAGGGGATAAATCCTTCCGGGGCTGAAGTAGTTAAAGGAACACTTTAAAAACACATCAGATCTCAATGGGGAAACATATCGTGCTGGATATCTAAACTGATATGGACTGGGTAACGTGTCAGGAATGAAAGGATGCCACATCGTTTGATGGAAATTAAAATTATCAACCTACAGAGGGCTGAATTCACTGACACCCCGAAAATCAAAGTGAAAAAATGTGCAGCAAGTGAGTCTATTTTGCTGAAATTTCATTGCAGCAACTCAAAATGGTACTTAGTAGTTTGTATGGTCCCCACGTGCTTGTATGCATGCCTGACAACATTGGGGCATGCTCTTAATGAGATGACGGATGGTGTCCTGGGGTATTTCCTCCCAGATCTGGACCAGGGCATCACTGAGCTCCTGAACAGACTGAGGTGCAACCTGGCGGCGTCGGATGGACCGAAACAATGTCCCAGAGCAGTGGCAGCCTGTCCATATGGGGCGCCGCCCCCCTAATCCATGGGCCTGGCCCCCAATCTACATGCAGGGTGCCAGATGCATGGATTCCAATAGGGGTTTGTTTGTTTTTTTGAAGCACATGATTAGTGCCCAAGGCTCCAATTGGCTTTAAAAAAGGGTGGGCTGCCCCCCGAGCCCACCCACTTGTTTGACAATAGCGAATTAATATTCGCTACTGTCTTCCTGATTCTCCTCCCAGCGAATCAGGAAGCAGTTCCTGAGACCCGATTGGGCAGGGAGTCTTAGGACTCCCAATCGCGTCTCAGGACACACTTCCTGTTCAGCCCAGAAGAGAACGGAGAGGAGAATGGCTCAGCTCTTCATTTCCCCTGCCTCCTATGTTAAGGTTAGTCTGCGCCACTGCCTCCTTCTCGTCCATCTAATGCCCAGGGGGGTCATTGGTGTGCTTGCGGCGATAGATGCCTTTGCGTCTGTCTGGGGGGGTGTATGGCGTTTGTTTGCCACCGCCCCCCTCCCCAAATATTTAGCACCAGCCACCACTGTCCCAGAGGTACTCTTTTGGATTTAGGTTGGGGGAGCGTGGGGGGCCATTTAATGGTATCAATTGTTTCATCCTCCAGGAAGCGGCTGCATACTCTTGCCACATGAAGCCGGGCACTGTCGTACACCAAGAGAAACCCAGGACCCACTGCACCAGCGTAGGGTCTGACAATGGGTCCAAGGATTTCATCCTGATACCTAATGGCAGTCATGGTGGCATTGTCTAGCCTGTAGAGGTCTGTGCGTCCCTCCATAGATATGCCTCCTCAGTGAAAAACAGTCAGAAAAGATGAGTAGGGAAAAAAATGTCAGTGGCCTCCAACTGTAAAACCATTCCTGTTTTGGAGGTCATCTCATTGTTGCCTATCTAGTGCACCTATTGTTAATTTCATTAACACCAAAGCAGCTGAAACTGATTAACAACCCCCTCTGCTACAGAACTGACCAGATCAATATCCCAGAAGTTGAACTGGCTTGGTGCTATACTCTGATTAAAAAGTGTTCCTTTTATTTTTTTTGAGCAGTGTATCAAGCTTTGAGTGGTTGAATCTTAGCGTCATGTTTGAAAAGTATACACTGTGTAACTGAATATACGTTAAACACACTCCCCATTTCCTGATGGTTATAAAATCTAAATGCATACCGTTTAGAATACACATAAATAGTGTAAAGCGAGTAACTGTGTCTCCTATTTGCTGTGGGACTAAAGAAACAGAGATACAGGGCGAGTGCCTTACCTGTCCATGGCACTAGTCCCTATATAGGGTCCAAGCGTCGCCCGTCACAGTATGCATACTCCTAAAGGGATCTTCGGGGTCTGGGTTTTGTAGGGATGGACTACAGCCCTGAACCTGTATAGCACACTGCAGCTATCGACATGGCCAAGTGCCAAGGTGAGTGCTCATGCAGGAACTGGTGCCCGAAGCAACCTTACAGGCCATCGCCATGGCATGGGCTACCAAGGTTTTACTGAGATTGAATGAACGACTCCTATTGCATTAGAAGACGGGGAATTCAGTTGACAACAACAGTTACTGAAGAGTTAACTGAACTAGTTAAGCTAAAAGTAATTTTGCCATGAGGTAGAAGAGGTCTTTTATCTTCAGACACTAGCAAGACACTGAGGACTCACAGAGTGGGAGTATATGGTGATGCCCAGGGGGCATGTACTCAAAACCTTTGCCAGTGTAGGGATGTAATGTAGGGACTTTTTTTTAATGTGACAATAAAGGTTCTGGTGGAGTATTGTGAAGAGACGTGGTCTAGCCAGGTATCATCCCAACAATAGTATAGTCAAATGGCAAAATGTATTGGGATATAAGTTATACTTTAGGCGACCAAATATCAAAATACAGAAAGTATAAAATATAACAAATTGAATTGATGTTCAGTTAAACGACATCATAAAAACTTGTGATACAGTAATTCATTACACTATCGATGTATGTCTTTGAGATAAGAGGGACTATGCTTCCTCAGGACCCGTAAGGATCAATACAATCAAGGTTAAGAACAACATTCATAAAAACTAGTACACAGGGAAGCTGGGAGGAGACATCCAGAAAAAAAAGAGGTATCTTCCTATTGGATCAATAAGTTTGTGGGCTCATGGGAGGAACAAATCCAGACTAGCCAGTGCCACAAAGTTCCTCCTTTTCAGGATGACCATGTGAAGGAATCTGTCAGCACATATAGCCCACAAGCAGAGAGCCCAGGGTCATAAAATAAATCCATCCCAGCAGACTGCCGACCGTCTGTGAAAGATGTAATACCACATGCGGTATGTGTGCAGTAACTGTAATGCCCCGTACACACGGTCGGATTTTCCGACGGAAAATGTGTGATAGGACCTTGTTGTCGGAAATTCCGACCGTGTGTAGGCTCCATCACACATTTTCTATCAGATTTTCCGACACACAAAGTTTGAGAGCAGGATATAAATTTTTCCGACAACAAAATCCGTTGTCGGAAATTCCGATCGTGTGTACACAAATCCGACGGATAAAGTGCCACGCATGCTCAGAATAAATAAAGAGATGAAAGCTATTGGCCACTGCCCCGTTTATAGTCCCGACGTACGTGTTTTACGTCACCACGTTTAGAACGATCGGATTTTCCGACAACTTTGTGTGACCGTGTGTATGCAAGACAAGTTTGAGCCAACATCCGTCGGAAAAAATCCTAGGATTTTGTTGTCGGAATGTCCGACCGTGTGTACGGGGCATAAGACTCATTCCCACACATCTTGGGTAACTTTGGTTAGACATGGCTATGCAGAAACTGGAAAGGTAAAAAACAAATATTGCGCTTACACTAATTAGTATAAGCTGCGACTAAAAAGTGGTAAACCATAAATCATATAAAAATCAAAAAGTCGTGCTAAAAGCTAGAAGGTGACAACAGGCAAATGCCTAGAAAACCTCATAGGAATATGAGGGTGAATAATAATCACTGAGTAAATAAGTTTTATAGGAGTGCTGAGCAATGCACATACACACTGTGATAATAAACAAAGCTAAAAATACTATTAAATAAATGGGACACAGATATTATAAACTATGTCCGTGTGGAAAAATCAATATTGCATGACCCAATCAATGACAGGTGAGTATCAATTATGATGCATATTATATTGAGAAATAAAATGAAATAAAAAGTAAAGGAATGGGTCAAAACCTAAGCAATAAAAATAAATGCATATAAAAAATTAATTTTACATATAATTAGGAAACCGTTTCCCTGAAATGAGAGGGCACTCCAAAAACAGCAAATCAAAAACTCAACATATAACATTATAAACTGACTCATTGCACTTTTTAAAAAAAAAAAAAAAAAAGAAAAAGAAAAAGTAATAAAAAGAAACTAGTGGTGACAAAAAACCTTTACTTCCTAAGAGTTGTCTATAAAGGCGTTAACATCTACATCGATGTTAAGACCAAAGGGGGTATAGGACTTCAATTTATGAACCCAGGCCATCTCTAATTTAGAGATGCTACGTACCAGGACACTCCCCCTCCAATGGGGCTTAAACTTGTCTATCCCCAAAAAAATGGTACCTGTGGGGTCTCGACGGTGAGCTGTCAGGTAATGTTTTGACACAGAGTGTTTTGTGAACCCTCTCCTGATATTATTAATATGCTCGCTTAATCTCACCTGCAGGGGTCTTTTAGTACGGCCCACGTACTGCACAAAACACTCTGTGTCAAAACATTACCTGACAGCTCACCGTCGAGACCCCACAGGTACCCTTTTTTTGGGGATAGACAAGTTTAAGCCCCATTGGAGGGGGAGTGTCCTGGTACGTAGCATCTCTAAATTAGAGATGGCCTGGGTTCATAAATTGAAGTCCTATACCCCCTTTGGTCTTAACATCGATGTAGATGTTAACGCCTTTATAGACAACTCTTAGGGAGTAAAGGTTTTTTGTCACCACTAGTTTCTTTTTATTACTTTATTTTTCTTTTTTTTTTTTTTTTTAAAAAGTGCAATGAGTCAGTTTATAATGTTATATGTTGAGTTTTTGATTTGCTGTTTTTGGAGTGCCCTCTCATTTCAGGGAAACGGTTTCCTAATTATATGTAAAATTAATTTTTTATATGCATTTATTTTTATTGCTTAGGTTTTGACCCATTCCTTTACTTTTTATTTCATTTTATTTCTCAATATAATATGCATCATAATTTTTTAATATATTTTTTCTTCATATCTGAGGTCAAGATTATGAATTGTAGTGCACTTGTTTCTGTTACAGAAACATGTGCACGTAACAGATATTATTTATTTACACATGCAGCCCTTTAATTATGGTTTCAACCCACCAATTTGTTGCAGCATTAATCCTGCAATTTTTTGGCCATATATGTTTGGTTCTGATAGTCTTGATAAAGACGTTCTATATATTCGCTTTTTGCCCTAAATATCCACTACTAAGGTAACGTTTTGTCCTTGCCCATACTGTTTCCCTTAGACAAGATGGCGCTTTTATTCTGTTGTGGCAATGAGATGTTGCTGATGTGTCTATATAAGCGGTGCGTCGGGACGCTGCTCACATCCCGTGACCACGTCCTGTTGTGACGAAACGTCGTAAAAGGGAGGAGGAGCTACGTCCCGACGACACCGCGATTTACACACCTGGAAGACACGGGTTATCTTGGAGCCGGCCGGCTTTTTCTCACATGTTTTAAACTACAATGTTTCTGTAAGTGCAACCTTTATCTTTTATTCAATAAATCACTGTTTTTTATGCTATGTGGAGCACTTTGTTTTTTGCATGGTGACATTTCCATATTTGCTGAGGCTGGTTGGAGAGAGTCCCTGGATTTGGATGCTGAGTGCCTGCCATAAAGATCCCTGGCTGGGGTTGCAGCCATCCGCCCCCTGGGTCTCCTGTAATTAAGAGACCATTTCTATCTGGTAAGAGGCAGCAATTTTTCCAAGAGGTGGAGGTCTGTCTACGCACTCTATTTTTTCACTACAGCAAGATCGTGTTACAATATTTCACAGAGCACTTGGAGACAAGCCATTTTTCATGCATGTTAATTTAACACGGATGGACTTTTATCAATACTGTTTTTGTTGAGCTATAGACAGATTTTTTTGGGGTTTATTATATATTTTTTTTTTTATTATTATTTTCCTATATCAATTATGATTTAGTTTTCATGGTTACAGATTTGTCACAATATTATTCCTTTAGATATTTGAGATACTCACCTGTCATTGATTGGGTCATGCAATATTGATTTTTCCACACGGACATAGTTTATAATATCTGTGTCCCATTTATTTAATAGTATTTTTAGCTTTGTTTATTATCACAGTGTGTATGTGCATTGCTCAGCACTCCTATAAAACTTATTCACTCAGTGATTATTATTCACCCTCATATTCCGATGAGGTTTTCTAGGCATTTGCCTGTTGTCACCTTCTAGCTTTTAGCGCGACTTTTTGATTTTTATATGGCTATGCAGAGCAAGTTTGACTAAGCTTTCCACATGTGCCTTTTTGGCATTTAAGTGCTTGCAAAACTTGCTTGCAATAGTCATATATGAAATGCAATAGTCATATATGAAATGGAAACAAATGCAAAATTATGCTTAAACATCTCATATAAAAAAGTTCCATATGCATTAAGGACTAAAACAGTAGTAAACCAAGATAAAACTGATAGGAGGCCACAAAACCAAAACCTTCACTCCTTCATTCTGCATCTAGTTGAAGTTATAGGTAGATAATGTGACTGCTCCAACTACACATTCAGAATGAGAACTAGCCTTGACCTCCATAACCAAGCCTCCCACCTACGTAAACAGGTGCCTGCTCTAAGTAGGTTGTACAAAGTTCGGTGGAAAGACTTTAAAAGCCTCACAGGGAATAGAGACAGAGAAAATGAAATTTCATAATAATAGGATAGCTGGATTTGTACAATTACTTTTTGGAACACGGAGTGTTAAAACACAGAGTTCTCCAGCAACATAATAATTACTTAATATTACGGGAAGGAAGTAATGGGATTTTTGTACTCACCGTAAAATCCATTTCTCTGAGTTAATCGACGGACAAAGCGCCTCCTTAATCTTGACCATTGGGTTATATCGCCTCTGCAGGAGTAGGACTAAGCAGTACAAAAAACACCTGGCTACTCCTATGGGCTGTCCTCAGTCAGTATATAACCCCCTCCCTGCTCTAGGTATTCAGTTTAGTAGCAAGCAGAGGGGTGGGTGCTATGTCCGTAGAACTCAGAGAAATGAATTTTACGGTGAGTACAAAAATCCCATTTTCTCTTTCGTTCCTTGTTCGCTGGCTGTACTGGGGAGGCCACTGGATCGAGATTATCCAGCCCGTTGCCGAGCCTGGCAGTTGATTGCAGATCTTCCAGGAGAAGATGCATGGAAGAAAGACAAAGTAAAATTTGCTAGGACCAAAAGATTCCAGCAAGGAGCTAGGTCCTTACTCCTGACTAGACAGAAATAAAGGGAATACCTAGAGCAGGGAGGGGGTTATATACTAACCAAGGACAGCCCATGGGCGTAGCCAGGTGTTTTTTGTTCTGCCTAGTCCTACTCCTGCAGAGGAGATATAACCCAATGGTCAAGATTAAAGAGGCTCTGTGTCCATCGATGAACGAAAGAGAAAACCTGTTGTTACTATGGAAACATAAAATCTTCCATTTGTGGGTGTTTTAGCACAAATGTATATGATGTAAAAACAAAATTAAATATACTACAATTTTCTATCAGGAATCATTTTAATTATAATAGTTAAAATGTTTACATGTTTATTTTGCTTTCTATTAATCAAAAAAAATGTGTTTGCAGCACAAGTATTATTGTATGTTTTAAGAAAAAATATTATCTATTTCAAGGTTTCCAAAATGATGAAGAAAAAACCTCCAAAAAAAATTCTAATTCTGGTGCAATCATTTAATCGCTTGCCGACCAGCCGCTGTAGTTGTACTGCGGCAACATGGCTCGGCTGCGCAAATCACCTTCATCTTACGTCGCTTCCATATTCAGCCACACGTGCCCCCTGCTCGCCCACGAAGCTGATGCGAGTGCCCGACGGTCGCGATCACCGCCGGGCTCCCTCGATCACTCGGGGCACACAGAGAATCGGGATCTGTTTGTGTAAACACACAGTTTCCAGTTCTCTGAGGGGAGAAGAGAAAGATTGTCTGTTTATACAGAGTATGAACAGCGATCTGTCATCTCCCCTACACAGTCCCCCCCCCTTCAGTTAGAACACACACTAGGGAACACAATTAACCCCTTGATCGCCCCCTAGTATTAACCCCTTCCCTGCCAGTGACATTTATACAGTAATCAATGCATTTTTATAGTACTGATCGCTGTATAAAGGCCAATGGTCCCAAAAATGTGTCAAAATTGTCCGACGTGTTCGCCATAATGTCACAGTTCCGATAAAAATCGCAGATCGCTGCCATTACTAGTAAAAAAAATTTATAATAAAAATGCCATAAAGCTATCCCCCATTTTGTAGACGCTATAACTTTTGCGCAAACCAATCAATATACGCTTATTGGGATTTTTTTTTTACCAAAAATATGTAGAAAAATACATATCGGCCTAAACTGAGGAAAAAAATATTTTTTTATATATATTTTTGGGGGATATTTATTATAGCAAAAAGTAAAAAATATTGCCTTTTTTTCAAAATTGTTGCTCTTTTTTTGTTTATAGTGCAAAAAATAAAAACCGCAGAGGTGATCAAATACCACCAAAAAGAATCTCTATTTGTGGGAAAAAGGGACATCAATTTTGTTTGGGTGCAACGTTGCACGACCGCGCAATTGTCAGTTAAAGCGACGCAGTACCGAATCGCACAAAGTGCTCTGGTCAGGAAGGGGGTAAAATCTTCCGGGGCTGAAGCGGTTAAAGCACACAGAGCAAAGTCACTTATGCAAGCCCCTGTGGAGGCATTTTACAGTATCTCACGAAAGTGAGTACACCCCTAAAATTTTTGTAAATATTTTATTTTACCTTTTCACATGAAAACACTGAAGAAATGATATTTTTCTGCAATGTAAAGTAAAGTAGTGAGTGTACAGCTTGTATAACAATGTAAATTTGCTGTCCCCTCAAAATAACTCAACACACTGCCATGTCTAAACCACTGGCAACGAAAGTGAGTACACCCCTAAGTGAAAATGTCCAAATTGGGCCCAAAGTGTCAATATTTTGTGTGGCCACCATTATTTTCCAGCACTGCCTTAACCATCTTGGGCATGGAGTTCACCAGAGCTTCACAGGTTGCCACTGGAGTCCTCTTCCACTCCTCCATGACAACATCATGGAGCTGGTGGATGTTGGAGACCTTGGGCTCCTCCACCTTCCATTTGAGGATGCCCTACAGATGCTCAATAGAGTTTAGGTCTGGAGACATGCTTGGACAGTCCATCACCTCTACCCTCAGTTTCTCCCACCACCATGCTTGACTGTAGGCATGACACACTTGTCTTTGTACTCCTCACCTGGTTGCAGCCACGCACGCTTGACACCATCTGAACCAAATAAGTTTATCTTGGTCTCATCATTACTGGGACATGGTCCCAGTAATCCATGTCCTTAGTTAGCTTGTCTTCGGCGAACTGTTTGCAGGCTTTGTGCATCATCAGCTTCCTTCTGGGACAACAGCCATGCAGACCAATTTGATGCAGTGTGCGGCGTATGGTCTAAACACTGACAGGCTGACCCCCCCACCCCTTCAACCTCTGCAGCAATGCTGGCAGCACTCATATGTCTGTCTATCTCCAATATGACGCTGAGCATGTGCACTCAACTTCTTTGGTTGACCATGGCGAGGCCTGTTCTGAGTGGAAGCTGTCCTGTTAAACCACTGTATGGTCTTGGCCACCGTGCTGCAGCTCAGTTTCAGGGTCTTGGCAATCTTCTTATAGCCTAGACCATCTTTATGTAGAACAACAATTCTTTTTTTAGATCCTCAGAGAGTTCTTGAAGTGCCATGTTGAACTTCCAGTGACCAATATGAGAGAGTGAGAGTGATAACACCAAATTTAACACACCTGCTCCCCATTCACACCTGAGACCTTGTAACATTAACGAGTCACATGACACAGGGGAGGGAAAATGGCTAATTGGGCCCAATTTGTTGCCAGCAGTTTAGACATTAATATCTGTGTGTTGAGTTATTTTGAGGCAACAGCAAATTTACACTGTTATACAAGCAGTACACTCACTATTTTACACTGTTGCAAAGCTTAATTTCTTCAGTGTTGTCACATGAAAAGATTTAATAAAATATTTACAAAAATGTGAGGGGTGTACTCACTTTTGTGAGATACTGTATATTTGCAGGAGTTTGAGAATTTCTACATACTGATAGTTGTCCGACTGTAAAAATGTGCCATGGACTTTAAAAAAAAGCACTCACCAGTGATGTCAGCCCTTTTGATCTGGATACTTGTTTTGGGTCAATTACGAAGAATTTTTAAAGCTAAACTCTAGTAAATTAGTTATTTTACCTACCAAAAGGGTTAGTTGTTTCTGTCATCCAGTTCTGAGATTTATGCTACTCTGCCATGTCTGACAGGGCAGGATAGCTGTTTTTTTTCTGCTGTAGATAAGTAACGCTTATAGGTCTTCTCCCTCTTATGAGTGGAAAGTAAAGGAAAACAGCAGCCTAATGAGCTTATTCCTCTGTCACTCTGCTCTCTCCACCTACCAGCATATTGCTTGTTAGTACATGAGCACAATTGACTGGTTGAAGCTCCCTTTCCCAGTTTAAGCTCTGCTGTGCAGGTGAGTGCACAAGGCTGATTCTAGGTCAAATTCATTTATTAATCAATATATAACTGCATTCATGTGTGATTTGTGTGTCTGAAGTCCAGCTTTAAATTTTCAATTGTTCCATAAAGGTATATAATATCCAAGTTCATCATCTATTGATCTCCCAGAATTATCCATTTTGCTTAGAGAGCAAAACCATGTATCAAGTCAAAATTAGGACCTTGTATACAACTACTACTACTTACTCTGGAAAAAAATATTTTAACAATTTACTAGGCAGGACTGACCTGTAAAGTACAGTTACCAAAAGCACCCAAAAGGAAAAAATCCTTTAATTTTTCTGACTACAGCAAACCACTGACTGATCGCTATGAACGACTTTACAAAATTGTTGTTTATATAGCGTTTTTTAAGTAAATGCCATTATTAAATAAATAAGCAAGGCTGCATTTTTGTAGGTCCAAATAAACAAAACAGATAGTTAACTCCATCTGAAAGTCTTCTAAGGCAGCAATTACTGGGCTAGAATAGAAAACACTCAAAGCAAATTTTCCACTTTAAATTTTTACCTTCAAAGAACTGTTGCAATGCTTCATTTTCACCGAGTACATCCAGCCGATCCATATTGGTGTCCTGAAGATTCTTGACAAGTATTTCAAGGAGACAATGTGATGTGTTAAAGATCTAGGCCATTCTTCCAAAGTGCAACTACCTTATGCACAATCATGTCACTGTGTTGTAGAGCAGATAAACTGCTAAAGACCGGGTCGTGTACACAACTTGTTACCTGTAGGCATTCATCTTTTACAAATTTCGATCAAACTTCTTTTAAGGTGAGGAGTCGTATATTTCACTGAGAACAGCAGATTACACTATATCCATCCCTTCCTGGTTTAAGGACCTTTAGCCTGTGTGCTCTGAACAGCACATGCGTAGAAAGCAAAGTAATAACCATTAATTCTTATCTAACATTTGTCCTTCCATGCAGCAAAACAATTTTTACAATGTATGCTATCAAGAATTATAATATGCCTCCTCAAGTATTGGCTGGATGGCACTAAAAGAGTTTACTACATCAGCATAAGACATACAATTCTCTGATCTGTCAAAAATTTTCATTGGATGTGGAGGCATGTGATACTGCATCTGGAAAAAACATATACGAATGCCAACTCTAATGTAATTTCCATGATTTATAGATGTTTCACCAACATTCCGAATTGATAACAAGCAGAATGCACCAGCAGCTATATTGTATGTATACCAAAAGTATAACCAGATAGCAAGCATAGCAGCTGTGTAGTTAGTTATATGTGATACTAACATACATAAAACAATAAAAATAGCATAAGCTGCAACATACTGTATACTGTATGTGCAAACTGTAGTAATCCTAAAAGTTTACCCATTCATATCTTATGCTTTTTCCTTTACTAAATTGGTTGATTGGTTAATGGCTTACCAATATACTACTCTTAGATGTCTCAATGTGTCCTCTTAATACTCCAAGTTGTACACTGTATCTCTTAATTCAGTTTCTTCCCAGTATAGTTTAATATTGTCAATCTCCCTAGTCATGGACACTTTGTTCATCTAGTGTTTTTCTCTATTGGTTCTTAATCAGTGTAATCAACAATGCCTAGCCAAGGCCTCTACATTTTCCTTCTTGCTTGAAGTTGCAGTGGCATTATTGACCAGAAGCATGTTCTATTGCCTTTAAATTTTCTAATTTACTATAAAATGTGTGTTGCAAAAGGCAAAACCTATTTGCAAATAGTTTTGTTTTCTTTCTGATCTCTTTGCGATTACCAGAGTACTAATATTAATTATGGCTGGCAATAAAGTAACCATGCTTAGAATTTGATTAATAATTAGACATGGCATAGTAATACCTACAATGAAGACATTTTAATGGAATCTTACAGGCACAGGCTAAACTGCTAAAGGGAGCAGAAGGTACAAATCTAGCCCTTTATATCTTATATACTGTACAACCTAGTGGAAAACATGCTCTTGTGTGTCCATAATATTTAATTGTGTAACAGAGAGAGAACCCCTCCTAATAACTTACAAATACTTACAATTACTTTTTTTATGGAGCCAGAATTAATTGGGGGTCTATTTATATTACATATATCAACCCTGTTTTGCTAGCAACAGGCCTGACTGCTTATTGGTACAGAGTCAGTCATACGATAAATTCATAGCATTATCACAACTAGACAGTTTAGCATGCAGTATTTATTATATTTTCCTGATTTCGGATTCTGCAGTAGTATTCAAAAACCTGTACCAAAGGTGCAGACTATTAAAACATTCAATAAGTCAGTACCATGTGCAAAAAACTTTAGCAACTAGATTTGTTTATGTGATTGACTTTAAGAGGTGTTATTTTTATCTAAACTGGTCCACGACCAAATACAACTGCAATTGAGGAGACATAACGACCTTCTGCGCAAAGCAAATAGGATTTTGTACTCTTGGTAAAATCCTTTTCTTCATGCCTATTGAGGGGCACACAAATTCAGATACTGTTAGGTTATACTGCTGTCTACAGAAGGATTGGGCACCAGCACACAAAAAATGTTGTAGACCAGCTTCAGGTTAATCCCTCTCCTGCCTAGTATGCCTCATTTGCCATTCATTCCTAACAAACAGTGATTGGGCTTGTGGAACTTAGATGGACAGTAGGATGCACATATATTATATGGACATTGTGATATTAAGGACATATTTGGAGCTATTTATATTTTTTTGATTTGATTTTTTTTTTGTGAATAGCACCTATCTTTATATAAGGTTGGCAACCTCTTACTTTAGTCTTTACATTCTCTCCTACCCCCAGAAATATCACTTGGGCCTTGAGCTTGCCTAACCCCGAGTACAAGCCATGGACTAAAAAGTTTCTGATTATCCAGGTTCAACAAAGTATCAACAGCCATGGTGTGAGGAGCGGGCATGCTAACAGATTTACCAAGAACATGCACCCTGATTAGGGGCAGAACCAAGAAAAAGCTGTAGGAAAGCCTACAAGACTGGTGACAATCCAGTGAGACACCTGGCTCTGAAGCGATGATTTATGCCTGCCCACACAAGGGGAAGAAACTACCTCATTCGTCTGGATGAACGGGTCTATAGAGACAGAGCTATTGGTCTGCTCAGAATTTAGAAGTACAGAGAGGGGGTGGAAAAGGACCTGGAAAAAACAGGAGAGGGAGGGCCACCCTAAGAGAGGGCTTCCCCAAAACCCTATGGCCATCAGAAGGGGTTGATTCCCTGCCTGATGGCCATGGATCTAAAAGCACAAAGGATGTTGACCCTTTTAGTGAGGGTTTAAACTGAATCACTTCACCCAATGGGAACAAAAAGGTGAAGACACTGGAAGCCAGTGAAGCCTGAAAATGGTTGTATCTTGACTATGTTAGGTCCTTCACGAAGGTGCTGACTACACATATAAATAAAACAGACTTTCTACCTGGCAGGCTGTCTGAGCATACCACAATGAAGATACCAGGAAAAAGCATTAGACTGAACACAAGGGCCATCACTTTGTGAAGCAGTATAATCGGTGAAATACATTTTGCAGTGGAGGGAAAGAAAAATTAGAGTTACGCTTACCGGTAACGTCTTTTCCTGTAGTCTTTCAGGAAAGCCACAATGAGACCTTGGCTCCTCTTCTGCCTTTGGAAACACTGCACCAGCCCCCATAAATTTTCACCTCCCCCTGCCAGCCTCAGTTTTTTCTAGAGCACCTCCAGTCAGCTGGAGAGACACAAGAACACGTGAAGAACATATCACATATTACTATTGTGCCTGTGTTTAGGTCTTTCTCAAGACCCCCCAAAAAAATAGGGTGGGTAACTAGGGCTGTCTTGAAAGACTACAGGAAAAGATGTAAGCGTAACTCTAATTTTCCCTCCCCGTCTTTCAAGACAGCCACAATGAGAGGATAGGCGAGCACTTACCACTTTAGGGCGGGACAACAGCTTGCAGAACCTTTCGCCTAAAGGCCTGCTTATTTGCCGATAACCAGGTCCACTCTGTAATGTTTCACAAAGGTGGTATAACTGGACCATACTGCTGCCTTGCAAATCTGCTCTGGCCTTGCTCCAGCTCTTTCCATCTGCGAAGCTGCCATAGCCCTATTAGAGTATGCTGTAATTCCTATGGGAGCCTCTTTACCTGCCAGTTTGTAGGCCTGGCTAATGGCTACCTTGAGCCATCTGGCAATGGTGCGTCTAGATGCCTTCTGTCCCCTCTGCACCACCAAACAAAATAAACAGAGAGTCTGACTTTCTAAAACTCTTCGTCAGCACTAAATACCGTAAGATACATCTCCTTACGTCTAAAGTATGGAACCTAAATTCGTTTTCACTTGAGGGATTAGGGCAAAAAGTGGGCAGAATTACCTCCTGGCTTCTATGGTATTTTGAAGCCACCTTTGTTAAAAAAAAGCCGGATCAGTCTTAAAAACTATGCAATCCAAAAAAATAACTCAAAAGGGGGGTCTAATTGAAAGAGCCTCTATTTCGCTGATCCTCCTAGCAGTGATCACTGCCACCAAAAAAACAGTTTTGTAAGTTAAGTTAAGAGCACAATCTTTTAAAGGCTCAAATGGAGGCTCCGTTAGGGCCTGTAAGACCAGGGAAAGGTCCCACTTAGGGAAGGATGGACCCTGCACTGGCCTGTCTTGCTAGAGCTTTGAAAAATCTGACCACCCAGGGGTTGGTGGTCAGGGATTTCTCTAAATATGCGCTGAGACTTGGCTCTTAAGGGTACTAGTGGCTAGCCCCTTATCTGCCCCGCATTTCAAAAACTCCAAGACTGCTATAGGGCTCTGCACCTTAAAGGAGTTCACTAAACACCACTCTCTAAAGCGCACCTTTTGGTAGATTCGTTGCGTCTCCTCCTTCTTACTACTGAGAAGGGTGGCTACTAGTTGATCAGAAAAACCCTTGGTTTTTAGTATTTCCTCTTCAGAAGCCAGGCCGCTAAGTTCCAGCGGTGTACCTGGGGACAGAGAACTGGGCCCTGTGATAGGAGATCCCTTCGGAGCGGAAGGAGCCAGGGGGGTTCCACTGCCAACTTCCTGAGGATCGAAAACCAAGCACTTTTGGGCCAGTGTGGAGCCACTAAGATTAGAGAGGTGTTTTTTAACTGAAATTTTCTTGGTACAACTGGAAGAAGAACCGGAGGTGGGAAGGCGTAGCAAGTTTTGAAGTGCCAGTTTTGTGTCAGGGCATCTACTACTAGAGCGTTTTCCCATCTGTTTAGTGAGAAGAAGCATGGGGGGTCTTTGCATTGCTGCTTGAAGCAAATAGGTCCACTTCTGGGGGGCCCCATCTCCTGACTATAAGGTTGAAAACCTCCTGATTGAGTACCTAGTCGCCTTTTCTCAGCTGCTTTCGGCTGAGGAAGTCGGCCACTACATGCTCTTCCCCCTTTAGAAACACTGCGGAAAGGGAAAGTGCATTGACTTCTACCCAGCTCAGGATCTCCGTTGCTAGGCTCAACAGGACTCTGCTCCTCATGCCACCCTGCTTGTTTATATAAGCAATGACCAAGGAGTTGTCCAAACGCACCTGGATATGTTGGCCCAGGAGTTCCCCTTTGAAGGCTTCGAGTGCCAATCCAGTTCTTTCCAGTTGGGTGACCTCTTGAGTTCCTCTTTTTTACACGTCCCCTGTGCCGGCCGAGAACAAGTGTGCTCCCCAGCCTCTGCCGCTTGCGTCTGTGGTAATCACTCTGGACACTGGAATGATCCACAGGTGCCCCTGTGACAGATTTATCTGCTTCCTCCATCACCAGAGGGATCTTTTGACCCAAGGAGGAATTGAAAGCAGGGCGTCTAATGACTCCTGGCTGTGATCCCACACCTTTACTACAAAGGCCTGCAGGGGGCGGAAGTGTAGGCCTGCCCATTGGACCGCCTGGATGGCAGAGGTCAGTAAGCCCAGGGTTGACATTGCTGCCCTTATTAATACCTGCTGGTTGCTTTGGAGCGAAGCTACCGCTCTGTCCACTTTTAGTATCTTTTCTGCTGGGAGAAAAACTCTCAGCTGTGTTGAGTCCAGCAGGTATCCCAGATAGGTGATTTGCTGAGCTGGAATTAAACTGGACTTTTCCAGACTCAGCAGCCATCCCAGCCCAGGGTTTGTTTTGTTAGTTCCAGATCCCCGATTAGCTGCTCTGGAGATACTACAAAGATGAGTAAATCGTCCAAGTATGCAATAATTGATACTCCCCTGAGTCGCAGAAAAGCCATGGCTTCTGCCATGACCTTTGTAAATACTCGGGGTGACGAGGATAGGTCGAATGGCAGTGCCTGAAACTGCAGATGAATGGTTTCTTCCTCCACCTCCACAGCTAGGTGCAGGAACTTTTGAAAAGTTTCCACAATAGGGATGTGGAGGTAGGAGTCTTTGAGATCCAATGATACCATATAACAGTTCTGGGGTAGTAATGCCCCGACTGAATATAGACTCCATCCGGAACTTTTTGTAGGCAATTGATCGGTTCAGGGGTTCAGGTTTAGGATTAATCTGTAATTCCCTGAGGGCTTTCTCACCACAAAACCGTGTGAATAGAAGCCCCTCCCTTCCTCCCCTTTTGGAAGCCTGCAAACTACATTCTGTTCTAGTTCTTTTAATGCCTCCAGGAGGGCCTCTGCCTTTGCCACACATCTAAGGAGAAGTGTGACTAGGCTTTGCCGTGGAGGGTGCTCTGTAAAACTCTAGGCAGTACCCCCTCCTTACAACCCCCAGGATACATTGGTTGGGGGAAATTACTTCCCATTGTGGAAGGAAGGCCCCCAGTCTTCCTCCCACTATGACTGGAGGAAAAATCGCTCCTCCTTTGCCCTTACCCCTTTGGCCCAAAATCTTCTTTTCCCATTTAGGCTTGGGGGAGGGCTTTCTTTTTTGTGGACAAAACCCCCTCTTGGTCTGAGTTGGGGGTTTCCGTTTCACAGGGAACGCCTTTTTCTTATCGGCTGTGCGGTCTAATGCTGCTTCCAGACCTGGGCCGAACAGACGTTCCCCAGTCAGCGGAATGCCACATCATTTAATTTTAGAGGCATTGTCGCCTGGCCATGTTTTGAGCCAGAGGACCCTCCTGGCTGAGTTGGCTAGTTTAGTAGGAAAAAAACAAAAAAAGGAAAAACAGGTAACAAAATAAGTACTAGGAAGTTAAAATTGGGGTGTGCCCATATTGAGGCAGGTATTTAAGAAATGCTGACGCGTTTCGAGGAAAACCTCTTCATCAGAGCCAGGAGAACTGGAGCACAGTCTGTATGGGCCGGTAGGCCAACATGTGTACATGGGGAGAGGTGGTGTGGCTAGTAGGAGGATGTGTCCTGTGATGGACAATTGATTATTCCAAGTTCCATACCCAGGTGTTCTAGATGGGGTATAAATAAGAACAATATATACCGTACACTACAGACTGGAGACGTAAGATAAGTTTACATTGAAAAATGCATTCATAAAATGATAAACAGTATATAATATAAATATATTAGAAATAAAAATTACCATATCAGTAGGCTGAGTTGGCTAGTGCAGCGGTCCTGGCTGACATGCAGACCGACTCAGCAGAAGCATCCACTATATATGCTAATGGTATAACAGTGCTAAAATAAATGATTAACCACAGGTGAGTTAAAACAAAAACGTCCATAAATGGATGTGAATGTCCAACTGCGTAGGAGGTGTAGGTACTCCCAGGGGTGGTGGTGATCTGATGGTTGTCAGAAGTCACCTGGCATCTTATAACGACTTCCCAACAGGATGGATCATTCAGAGAAAATGCAAAAAAGCCTCTTACCATATCTCGTGGATTCCCATGTCAGCGACAGGGAATCGCATGCGCAGTTTGTCACCAATGACGTGGAATGGGAGCTGGAATCGCCAATCCCTTGGGTTGTGGTCTATAAGGGTCTCCAACAGCAATCGGATGGGTCTTCCCACCAAACTGTCCAAGCGTGAATCCGGGAGTTTCCAAAAGGTCACCAAAAGGGAAAACGGTTGGAGGTACTGGGTTTCATGCGGTGAATGTGAAAACAAAAAGAATATGCCTCCACATGGTGCAGATAAAAAGGGTGTTTTTATTGACAAAAACAGCCATAGACAAGTAAAAAACGTGATCACGATGCATAAAAACAAATGGGCAACAAGGAGAGTGGTATATGTACCGACCTAGGGGTCTTCAACAGGGGCATAGACCACCCACTCCAGGTTGCCATATATATATATATATAATAAAAATATCAAGAGAGGACCAATCACAATGAGTGAAAAAACAAGACATTTCATTGGGTGGATGCAATCACATGACTTGCTTGGATGACTGAACATGAAGATCCTACATGGTCTTTGTAATTAAATAGATAACACTGAACTGAAACTCAGGGTACTGTAGAAAGATCAGCCAGCCGAGAAACAAAAAACTGTAAGATCTCTCTAATGGTGATAAAGCTCTTTGCATTAGGACCTAGTGAAGAAAATACTCCTCTGCTGACAGTCCAGCCGAATGTAACGCCCTGTCAGCCAGAGGAGCCAATCCCCGGTTGGTAAACAACAAATGTTGGATGGAACAACCAATAGGCCGCTGTGTATAAGCCGACCTTTGTCCCTGCACTTCCGCATGTCCGGCCCGTGGAGGGAATGACGTCACGTCCGTGGGCGTGTCTAACGTCTCCCTCTCACGTGGCTCGTTCGGCCAATCGGAGAGCAGGCGTCCGACCCAGCTGTGCTGTTCGTACTATCCGTACACAGCAGAGGGATAGGACGTGACGCAGACATACCAAGCGTCTTCGCCCTCTACCTTCACAACTAACGGGTGCTCAATGTGGCCAAACGGCGTCCCGGTTCAATATACATAAAGAAGTGTATGACGGGGGATATTGGATCCTGATAACCCGGAAATGTACATAAAGGTTAAGTGGGCAGGAAGTGTATTCAAATGGGGGACACACATAGTGAAATGTGTTGCAATGAGAAACGTCTCAATGAAATAAAATAAAAATGTGTAAAGAGGTGACCTGAATGGCACACATATTTCACTTGTGATCCATATGTATATTGCCGAAACTAGCTAAAAATTATGTAAACAGAAATCGAGGACACACCTAATGAGATGTGTTAGGATAATAAAATTTCTAAAAGAAATATAGAAATATGTAAAAAGGTGACGTGAATAGCTCACAGGTATCGTTGTGATCCCTTGAGTGATGAAAGTCATTCAAATAGACCGAATAGGTCAATTCTAAATAGAACAATTTCTATTGGATGAGTAGACCCTCTAGGTCCCCCCAATAAAAAATGTGTAAACAATGTGAATGTGATAAAAAATGTGAATATGATGAAAAGAAAAAAAAAAAAAAAAAAAAGAGGGGGGGGGGGCGTGTGTACAAAAGGAAGGGAAATTACGATTGATTAATAAAGGAGTTGAGGTCCCACTCCACGTTCAAGCCAAACGGGAAATAGGACCTCAACTCCCATATCCAATAAGTCTTGAGGCGTGAAACCCCTCGAAGCCGGGATTCTCCCCTCCAATGTGGGACAAATTTGTCGATCACCTGGAATAAAGTCCCCGTCGGGTCTTTATTGTGACATTCCAGATAATGGCGGGGTACTGTGTGTTTATCCTTGCCTTTCTTGATACCTGCCACATGTTCATTAACTCGTATAGAGAAAGTCCTGATGGTGCGACCAACATACTGTTTGTGGCAGGGGCAAGTGATCAAGTAAACAATGTATTGTGATGTGCAAGTTGTAAAATGTTTCATCTGATAAGTAAGAGAAGTGACTGTAGACTGGAAAGTGGTACTTTTTTGTCTGCCTCGGATGTTGTGGAGGCAGACATTGCATCTACGGCAGGGGTAATAACCCTGACATTCCTGAAAAAAGGATACTTTTTTGGGGGGATCTAATATATTCGCAGCAATCTGTCCTTGAATGGACCGTGCTCCCCTGAATACAACAGCCGCCCGTTCAGGAAGAACTGACCCAAGAAGATTGTCATTTAAAAGTACTTTCCAATGTTTCTTAATTATAGCTTTCACTTGTTTGGACT
The DNA here is from genome assembly GCF_042186555.1 of Aquarana catesbeiana. Classification (NCBI taxonomy): domain Eukaryota; kingdom Metazoa; phylum Chordata; class Amphibia; order Anura; family Ranidae; genus Aquarana; species Aquarana catesbeiana. The sequence goes on from NC_133326.1 coordinate 270,822,657, forward strand.
GAATGGAATGAGTAGTGAAAAAAGACCATTTGTACATAGGTTCAACTGTGGATTTGGGGCGTTCTATCAAGGTGGATTCTCTATCTGTAAATAGTGCCCTATTGAGTTCCTCATCTAGATGTCTGGGATCGTAACCTTTTTCGATAAATCGATCTCTCAGAATTAGTGCTTGTGACTGGAAATCAGTAGCATTGGTGCAATTGCGCCGTAGTCTCAAAAATTGGCTACGGGGGACAGACTTGAGCCACTGCTCCTGATGACAACTGTCAAGCGGAATGAATCCGTTCTGGTCCGTGGCTTTAAAATACGTGCGGAACTCGAGATGCTTATCTACCACAAATATTTCTAAGTCCAAAAAATGTACACTGGTAGAGCTAGCCTCATAGCTCAAAGATATTCCTCTATCATTGGTATTAAGACTGGTCATAAAAATATCAAGCGATGTGCGGTCACCATCCCATAGGAAGAGGATGTCGTCTATGTATCTGGCCCAGAGGATCAACTCGGATCTCCGGGCCGCATAGACGACATCCTCCTCCCACTGGGCCATGAAGAGGTTGGCGAGGCTGGGGGCAAACTTGGGATGGTGACCGCACATCGCTTGATATTTTTATGACCAGTCTTAATACCAATGATAGAGGAATATCTTTGAGCTATGAGGCTAGCTCTACCAGTGTACATTTTTTGGACTTAGAAATATTTGTGGTAGATAAGCATCTCGAGTTCCGCATGTATTTTAAAGCCACGGACCGGAACGGATTCATTCCGCTTGACAGTTGTCATCAGGAGCAGTGGCTCAAGTCTGTCCCCCGTAGCCAATTTTTGAGACTACGGCGCAATTGCACCAATGCTACTGATTTCCAGTCACAAGCACTAATTCTGAGAGATCGATTTATCGAAAAAGGTTACGATCCCAGACATCTAGATGAGGAACTCAATAGGGCACTATTTACAGATAGAGAATCCACCTTGATAGAACGCCCCAAATCCACAGTTGAACCTATGTACAAATGGTCTTTTTTCACTACTCATTCCATTCAGTCCAAACAAGTGAAAGCTATAATTAAGAAACATTGGAAAGTACTTTTAAATGACAATCTTCTTGGGTCAGTTCTTCCTGAACGGGCGGCTGTTGTATTCAGGGGAGCACGGTCCATTCAAGGACAGATTGCTCCGAATATAATAGATCCCCCCCAAAAAGTATCCTTTTTTCAGGAATGTCAGGGTTATTACCCCTGCCGTAGGTGCAATGTCTGCCTCCACAACATCCGAGGCAGACAAAAAAGTACCACTTTCCAGTCTACAGTCACTTCTCTTACTTATCAGATGAAACATTTTACAACTTGCACATCACAATACATTGTTTACTTGATCACTTGCCCCTGCCACAAACAGTATGTTGGTCGCACCATCAGGACTTTCTCTATACGAGTTAATGAACATGTGGCAGGTATCAAGAAAGGCAAGGATAAACACACAGTACCCCACCATTATCTGGAATGTCACAATAAAGACCCGACGGGGACTTTATTCCAGGTGATCGACAAATTTGTCCCACATTGGAGGGGAGAATCCCGGCTTCGAGGGGTTTCACGCCTCAAGATTTATTGGATATGGGAGTTGAGGTCCTATTTCCCGTTTGGCTTGAACGTGGAGTGGGACCTCAACTCCTTTATTAATCAATCGTAATTTCCCTTCCTTTTGTACACACGCCCCCCCCCCCTCTTTTTTTTTTTTTTTCTTTTCATCATATTCACATTTTTTATCACATTCACATTGTTTACACATTTTTTATTGGGGGGGACCTAGAGGGTCTACTCATCCAATAGAAATTGTTCTATTTAGAATTGACCTATTCGGTCTATTTGAATGACTTTCATCACTCAAGGGATCACAACGATACCTGTGAGCTATTCACGTCACCTTTTTACATATTTCTATATTTCTTTTAGAAATTTTATTATCCTAACACATCTCATTAGGTGTGTCCTCGATTTCTGTTTACATAATTTTTAGCTAGTTTCGGCAATATACATATGGATCACAAGTGAAATATGTGTGCCATTCAGGTCACCTCTTTACACATTCTTATTTTATTTCATTGAGACGTTTCTCATTACAACACATTTCACTATGTGTGTCCCCCATTTGAATACACTTCCTGCCCACTTAACCTTTATGTACATTTCCGGGTTATCAGGATCCAATATCCCCCGTCATACACTTCTTTATGTATATTGAACCGGGACGCCGTTTGGCCACATTGAGCACCCGTTAGTTGTGAAGGTAGAGGGCGAAGACGCTTGGTATGTCTGCGTCACGTCCTATCCCTCTGCTGTGTATGGATAGTACGAACAGCACAGCTGGGTCGGACGCCTGCTCTCCGATTGGCCGAACGAGCCACGTGAGAGGGAGACGTTAGACACGCCCACGGACGTGACGTCATTCCCTCCACGGGCCGGACATGCGGAAGTGCAGGGACAAAGGTCGGCTTATACACAGCGGCCTATTGGTTGTTCCATCCAACATTTGTTGTTTACCAACCGGGGATTGGCTCCTCTGGCTGACAGGGCGTTACATTCGGCTGGACTGTCAGCAGAGGAGTATTTTCTTCACTAGGTCCTAATGCAAAGAGCTTTATCACCATTAGAGAGATCTTACAGTTTTTTGTTTCTCGGCTGGCTGATCTTTCTACAGTACCCTGAGTTTCAGTTCAGTGTTATCTATTTAATTACAAAGACCATGTAGGATCTTCATGTTCAGTCATCCAAGCAAGTCATGTGATTGCATCCACCCAATGAAATGTCTTGTTTTCACTCATTGTGATTGGTCCTCTCTTGATATTTTTATTATATATATATGGCAACCTGGAGTGGGTGGTCTATGCGCCTGTTGAAGACCCCTAGGTCGAAACGTGTCGGGTACATATACCACTCTCCTTGTTGCCCATTTGTTTTTATGCATCGTGATCATGTTTTTTACTTGTCTATGGCTGTTTTTGTCAATAAAAACACCCTTTTTATCTGCACCATGTGGAGGCATATTCTTTTTGTTTTCACATTCACCGCATGAGGCCCAGTACCTCCAACCGTTTTCCCTTTTGGTGACCTTTTGGAAACTCCCGGATTCACGCTTGGACGGTTTGGTGGGAAGACCCATCCGGTTGCTGTTGGAGACCCTTATAGACCACAACCCAAGGGATTGGCGATTCCAGCTCCCATTCCACGTCATTGGTGACAAACTGCGCATGCGATTCCCTGTCGCTGACACGGGAATCCACGAGATCTGGCAAGAGGCTTTTTTGCATTTTCTCTGAATGATCCATCCTGTTGGGAAGTCGTTATAAGATGCCAGGTGACTTTTGACAACCATCAGATCACCACCACCCCTGGGAGTACCTACACCTCCTACGCAGTTGGACATTCACATCCATTTATGGACGTTTTTGTTTTAACTCACCTGTGGTTAATCATTTATTTTAGCACTGTTATACCATTATAAACACATATGTTCATTTGTACATGCGCTGCATTTTTCCTTATACCCATTTATTGTTTTTGTCAGACTGTATGCAGCAGCTCTCATTTATTCCACTGGTTAGCGCGGTGTTTTCTATTTACTTTTGACACTATATATGCTACCCCTTGCAAAATAGTCGGAAAAGAAGAAAAAAAGGTCTCTTTTGCCGTACCTGCCTCGATGTGGACTTGAATTTGTGTAAGCCAATGTTCGAGGTTACGAGCCACCACTGTGACCGCCATCTCTGGTTTCAGATTACCCAGAGTTGATTCCCAGGTCTTTTTTAGAAGGGAATCAATTCTCTTGTCCATGGTATCTGTCAGAGCCCCTAAATCATCGAAGGCCAGATCTGTTTTTCTGGAAACTTGCGAGAATGCTGCGTCCAGTCTGGGGTTCTTATTCCAGATTGACGCAGGGTCATCCGAAAATGGAAACCTTCTTTTCAGGGACCTGGAAAAGAAGAGTTTCCGCTCAGGATCCTGCCATTCCTTTTTGACCGTCTCTACCAGGACCTCGTGGACTGGAAACATTTTCTTTTTCTGTCCTCCCAAGCCCTTATACATTTGGTTGTGAAGAGATAAGTGTTTCTTGTCCACCTGAACACCCAGGGTGGTATAGACGGCCCCTAAAAGGTCCTCTACCTCATCAAGGGACAGTTTGTATCTTGAGGGATTTCTGGACTCCCGGTCCCAGTTCTCTCCCTCCGATTCTTCCTGAGAACTGGAGGTAGCACTGTCTGGTTCCTCCCTAGCCTCTTCTCTGGAAGCCCCCGCAGTCTCCTCTGCCAAAGCAGTGGGCAAAGGTTGGGAAGATGCAAAGCCCTGTGCCAGGGGCGGGGTTGTACTCTGTGTTGCAGGTGAGGGATTAGCGGGAAATTGTAAGCCCTCAAACAAGGTTTTGAAAGACAGAAAAGTTGAGGACAACTCTTTAACCGATGCTGCTAACCCTGTCTCCTATTCTGATGCCCTTTCGTTAACCAGAGCATCAATACAACCTTTGCATAAAACTTTTTTCCAAGCCTCCCCTAGAGTGTCCCTACAGGAGGCGCACTTCCTCTTAGAGTTATGCAGAGTTTTTTTTTCTCGTTAGCTTTCTGAAATACATACAAAAAAGCACAAATCAATATCCCCATAAGACATCACACAGAGAAAACAACCATGGGGAGTACCTAGCTTCTAAAAAAAAAAATAAGGGACTTAGACCCCCCCTCCGACCACCTAGAGGGGTTCCTTCGGATGGCTGGAGCTGGCATCGCTGAGCGCGGTCTGAGCGTCTGCTTCAGACATGCTGGTGGTGCTGTCTGTGGAGTGTTCACACCGCCTGTGCTCAAAATTGTCTCCAGCCTCTGCCCGGCCCCCTATCAGCCCTGCAACCCGGAACCAGAAGTCGCAGGTCAAAGGGAAAGCTTCCGCGCCGCCCCTGCCCCCCGGAAATGACGTCAACTGCCGTCCGGCCCACCTGGTTCCATTCTGCAGCTTGTACGCTGTACAGGGGGAACAGTGAAGCTTCTCTGCCAATAGCCCTGTGGCTGTGAAAGCGGGCCCCCGGTCTTCCACCTACACTCGGTGAAGCTGGGAAGGCAAACATGCGGCCGGTTAGTACCATGCCACTGCCCTAGGAGAACCGTCTCCAAAATAGGGACTAAAAATACAGCCCCCAGTCTCTCTGACTGTCCTAGGCCAGGTTCCTGCGCAGCGTCTCCCCATCGGGGGAAACACAAATAACTAAGGCCGGCAGGGGGAGGTGAAAATTTATGGGGGCTGGCGCAGTGTTTCCAAAGGAAGGAGGAGCCAAGGTCTCATTGTGGCTGTTCTGAAAGACGGGGAGGGAAAAGAGGGCATGTCCTCATTGGACCATTTGTACTGCTGTTCTGCCTGAAGACCCGAACCAATTAACAATTGCACCATTGAAAGTTGAGAAACAGGAAGACAACAGGCATCCCTGCAAAGAAGATTGGCAGGATTGAGCAGCCAACAGACATGCCTGGGATACTTTACAGGTAAGGGAATTAACTAAAGCTGTAGAGAATTATTTTATTTTTTTTTTTTTTTAGTAAACATCAGCTTCAAAGCAGAACTGAAGCCTTCTATATTTTATAGCCAAGGAAGCTGCCATCTTAGTCTTTTCTTGATCTGCAGCTGCCATGGTGCTGCACATGTGATCAGTGACGACACCAGCCATATCATTGCTTAACAGTTCGGTTGAGAGCCCAGGCAAATGGGAGTTATCATTCATGGCATGCCTTGAATGTAACAGTTTTTGGAAACTGATAAATCAAAGGGTTTAAAAAGGAGAAGTATAGCCAAAGCTTGTTTGGCTGTACTACTTCTAAGTATCACAGGAGTGCAATTCGTTTTGCACTCCTGTGATCCGTTTTCAGCAGAGAGCGGACTGAAGTCTGCTCTCTGCCGACGTCACCAATGTCAGTCCAGGCACTGTGTCATCCGAACCACGGAGTCTGAATCCGCCAGCTGCCTGGACCGACACCTGGCTCAGCCTCTCAGGGAGCTGCTGAGAGCCTGAGACGACCGCTCTGCCCCCCTCCACAGCTCAGCACTCCAATGAGCAAGAAGGGAGAGCAGAAGAGAGCTGTGACTGACAGTTCACAGAGCTCTAAAAGAGTGATTGGCGGTGTTCGATCGATCTGTCCAGGGGACGGATGCAGCATCGGACCGATGCTGTATCCAACTAGGGAAGTATGATGGGGGGGGGGTGTTCCTTTACTTCTCTTTTAACTCTGCTTTAAGATGGGTCACTGAAGCATCCACAGTGGGAAAAGACCACTGTTTACCAAATTTCCAACAAATTCCCATTTGGGGCCCAGAACCCTGGGTGCCACGTCCATTATGCATAGAAGAATACTTTAAAGCAGTGATGGCGAACCTTGGCACTCCAGAAGTTTTGGAACTACATTTCCCATGATGCTCAACTACACTGCAGAGTGCAAGAGCATCATGGGAAATGTAGTTCAAAAACATCTGGAGTGCCAAGGTTCGCCACCACTGCTTTAAAGTATTCTTCTATGCATAATGGACGTGGCACCCAGGGTTCTGGGCCCCAAATGGGAATTTGTTGGAAATTTGGTAAACAGTGGTCTTTTCCCACTGTGGATGCTTCAGTGACCCATCTTAAAGCAGAGTTAAAAGAGAAGTAAAGGAACACCCCCCCCCCCCCCCCATCATACTTCGCCATCACTGCCTTAAAGAGTGGGTTTAATTGAAATGTCTTTGCAGCTGTAGACCCAAGGCTGAAGACAGCAGGTTGATTCCCCAAATGCAGGTTAGTATACACTGTAAAAATAAGATCAGAAACAATCCTTTGCAACTCTGAGATGATAGCAGGAGACTGCAGTGCCTCAAATACAATTTATGACCCTGGAGAGACTAACATGGACCATTTGTTCTACCTGACACAAAGGCTAGAGAGGTTCAGAAAAACTATTTGAGGGATGGTGCTGAAGTTTGATTAGAACCCCTGAGGTTTATGGCCAAAAAGTCCAGAGGGGAACAGACAGAACAAAGGAAGACTTATGTAGCAAGGTATCCAGCCTTGTCCAGTCTGAGGACCTCCAAGGCCAAAGATAGCTGACATCCTTCAATATGTAATGGGTTGTGAGGCATAGTGGGTGCAAAGATGGTGAAAGTAATTGGGCGCCAGGACACTTCTTGGATGTAAAAGAGGTTTTATTTCTTTTGACAGTCCTTTTTGGAGTTTTGGGGGAAAGAGGGTTCGGGCCAGGACACCCTTAAGTAGTTATAGATTCAATTGGCAGACTCCGAGACTTCAAGACAGCCGTGAAGGGAAAGGCCCCAGCAAGGCGTCACATCTGCACATGCAGGAATGCTGTCTCCTATGTTCTTTAACAGTTCCTAACTCAAACGTAACAGTCCTTTCAGCTCCACTACAACTGCCTCTTGTAGTTCTTCAACACTGAGCTCCCGGTCCCTCACTAGACCCTCCGATTCACTGACTCAATCCCTTGAGCTCCTCCATTGTTTGCGGTGGCACACCCTCAAGCGTCACCCACGCTTCCCTTCTGGGTCCCTAGCTTGGACTTCAGATACTTCTCAAGCTTCACCCCTGCTAACCCGTGAGGTCCCTGGCTTAACTCACAAGGCTGCTCTGCAAGCGTCTCCTCCGCGGGTTGGGTCCCTGACTTGATTACCGCCTGAAGTTTCCTGATTCTCCACCGTGTCCGTTCGGTGAGAATGTGGTTCCGGTACTTTCAGTTACTCACTGTGGTCCCGGTACTTTCTTCAGTTACTCACTGTGGTCTCTGGTAAAGGTGGTTGGTCCCTTTGTGGCGAAAGCTTCCCTTATACCTCCGACCACTGACAGGTTATCCGTCTGGCAGAACCGTCACTTCTGGTTAGACTGCAAGCCGCAATCCCAACCCTGCGCTGCTCTCTTTACTTCTGGATAGGCCCTTACACAGCCTAGCAGCCAGGTGCCCCCGGGATAGGCCCATTTTCTGGCCTAGCAGGCCCGGGTGTACGACACACATCCACCCAGACAGCCGTCCAGATGGCACAGAACATAGATCACCTGACCCCAGGGTGCTACACTTAGATGATGTAGGTCCTATAACTATAGAAGTATCAAATTCCAGATGCCAGCTCCCTCAGAGAATAGCAAGTAGATACACCAGAACAGTATGGGCTGGGATCACCTGTCTGCGTCTTTGTGCAGACATGCTGCATCTGTGAAGCAGTGACACAAACAGCTACCAGGCCTTGGGTACTCACAGGTAGCTAGTGTTAAGGGTTGAGAGGCCAGAGGTAACCAAGAGTTTCATCCGGTGTTTTGAAAGCAGGAGCAGCAGTTGGATGGTGCTTCCTCTAAATTGAATAGCGAGAAAGAAAGAGCAGAGCTTGTGCAACACTCAACCTAGGGGATGATGTTAGCGCTTAGTCCCTCAGAGTTCACGCTTTCTATAATGGAAACTGGGCTAGCAGAAAATTTGAAAAGGTGCCCAACAGTGCAATAGGCCCCACTACTTTAGAATGATCAGCCTTACTCACAAATCATATTAAGATTATATTGGCGCATACAAAATATTACTCACAAGTCAGTCTTCAGAAATAGGGGCACGCCCCCGACAATGAAACGTGATAAACGCATAATGAGGAGCCTGACGTGATGTCATCATACATGAGTCACTAACATGAGTCCTGACCTTAACTCGATAGAACACATTTGGGATGAATTAGAGCGAAGACTGCAAGCCAGGCCTTTTTGTTCAACATCAGTGCCTGACCTCACAAATGTACTTCTGGAAGAATGGTCAAACATTACCATAGACACACTCCTAAACCTTGTGGACAGCCTTCGCAGAAGAGTTGAAACGGTTATAGCTGCACAGGGTGGGCCAAATCAATATTGAACCCTATGGACAGACTGGGATGCCATTAAAGTTCATGTGCGTGTAAAGGCAGGGGTCCCAATACTCTTGGTAATATAGTGTATACGTATTGTGGTCAGGAAGTGGGGCTGAATGCTCCCTCTAGTAGCTAATTAGGGTCTGTCTTTAAGGTCAGGGTCCTCCTCACTTCTTCTTCGGGACAGGTGTCTCTGTTCAGACAGTCGGAACATCGAGGGGCCACAGGGTGGCACATTTGCTGCCCAAACCCCACCAACAGCCAGTTCATCTCAATCCACAGATCCCTGCAACAGGCCCAGGTGTAAAAGCTTAAAAGTCTATACATGTTAACTGGTTACATGGAATGAAGCTCCCGATTGGAGGAGGGGGAGTAGCTTTGCATGCCCAGGTGGCCACCCTAGTAAAAAAGGATTAAGATTCCCACTTAACAACTGTGCTTATTTATCTTATTACAGGTATTCATGTATACTGATAATTTACATACTGTACATTCACATAAGTCTCTGCCTTCAAGGGGGTTCAAGGTCCCTATGACCAGCTCTAGGGCCAATTTAGACTGGATCTAACATGCCAGCATGTCTTTGGACTGTGGGACAAAACCCTTGCATGCACAGGGAGAACATGCAAACTCCACAACAGGAACCCTAGCACTGCATTGCAGTAGTGCTAACCACTAAGCTACTGTACTGCCCCAAATCATTTGGGTACTGGCAAGGAGCAAAGATTTCCATATCTTCTGGCTTTCAAGAAATAAGAGTTTTGGCAGGTTTTTTAGTGGACAGGTTCTCTTTATCGCCCCATACATGACAAGTCCTCTTTATACTCCCATACATGACAAGTTCTCCCACACACGATCTCTTTATTCTCCCCTATTGGCAGCTCACCTTTTATTATACCTGTAGCCAAGTGCCGGGTCCCCTTTGGTCTAATGAGAACCTCCAGAGTTAGGGATAGCCGACATCCTTCTATGTAGAGTGGGTTACGAGGCATGGTGGGTGTGATGCAAGATAGATTAATGGGTGCCAGACACTCCTTGAATGCAAAGAGATTTATTCTCTCGTAAAAGGACTGTGGGAGAGAGCAATGTTAACCGGCAGATTCCGAAATTTCTTTAGGTAGACAGCCATGCAGAGACCCAGACACCACATCTGCATGTGTAGGCACGCTGTCTCCTATGGCAACAATCTTGAACAGTTCCTATCAAAGGTCACAATGAACTCTTTTACTTCCTCTACAATCTCCAATCTATAGTAGATCTTCACTCAACTGTGCTCCCAGTCTCTCTCTCTAGACTTGCAGATCTACTGCCACTGGATCTCCTGAGCGCTTCCAACCTTCTCGCTCAGTATCTTCCACAAGCAACACCCCCGCATCCCTAGCTTGGCATCCATGATACCTCTCAAGCGTCACCCCACTGGCCTGCTCGGTCCCTAGCTTGACACACAAGACTGCTCTGCAAGCGTCACCTCCGTTGGCTGGGTCCCTGGCTTGACACCTGCTGAAGTTTCCCAATTCTTCACCGTCCCCGGTTGGTGAGAATACTGCTCCGGTGCTTACTTCAGCTACTCACAGTGGTCCCTGGTAACAAGGTGGATGGTCGCTGGAGACAGCGTCCCCTTGAACCACCGACCATGACATGTTCTCCGGCCGGCAGAACTGACAAGATGCAGTCCCAACCCTACGCTGCTCTCTCTTGCTTCTGGAGAGGCCCTCAGACAGCCTAGCAGCCAGATGTCCCCGGGATAGGCCTCAGGCTCTGGCCTAGCAGCCCAGGACAGCACAACACACGTCCACCCAGACAGCAGTCCAGGGGGCACAGAACCCCGATCACCTGACCTCAACCAAATAAATAGGCTCTCCCAACAGGCCAAAGGACCCAAGAAGATCCCTGCCTATTGGTTGAGATACCCCATCTACTCCTAATCTGTCCTTGCAATGCCCTTGTCTTATCTAATGCTACCAGATACCCGGCCATCTAGTGACAGAATGGAGAAGTGCAGCAATTCCAGAATTATGTGGAATCAATTGATCCCCTATCAATTGGCCAAGGCAACTATACCTGGCAGGTAAATGTACTAGCAACCCTGCCTAAACATCAGGGTGTTACGTACCATACATAACAGATTTACTTTACTCTCCCATGCATGATGAGTGGTAATATACCATGCACAACAGGTTCACATTACACTCTGAGGTCATCTTTATTCTAAAAAACATGACAGGTCATCTTTATACTTCTATACGTAATATATCCCCATGCTGAGGCGAAATCTGCAAGCGTTCGGCAAGCAATCTTGCTTTTCTGTAATTATGAAAATAAAGAATATTATAAAATTTGCTATTACTGACTTGCAATAATTAAAAAAAAAATATTCAAAGTGTAATTTTAGTGAATTGAATCATAAAATGACCCAAAGCCTCCAAACCCAAATTATAAATCGCACATATGTGTTTTTCTACTGACCAGTTCAACTTTACACTTGTTATTCAATAATCAAAACTTTTGGTCTTTTCTAGTGATTACAGTAGAACCAATTCAAAGTTAATGCACAAGTGACATCTAGAGGCTGATAGTGGCAATCACACCTATCTATAGAAAACAAGCAACTCCAAAAAGCAATGGGAGAAATCCTACAAGCCATTAAAGACTCTCAAAGATCCCAAGTGATCCTTAGGATTGGACACTGAGAAGTTCATCGTATGATCCAGAAGACATGCAGCCGCACACAGCTGTGACATGAACTTCCTCGGCACTCGTTCTCTTGTTCTTTCCTTCCCCCGCTCTCATCTAAATTCTCCGCAGCAGCAGACAGGATGTCTGTAATTGGACAAATGAATATAATCATAAATAAAATGTTCATTTTTAATATTTTGTTGAGAATTAATGACTGCCTGAAGTCTGGAACCCATGGACATTACCAAAGAAGCGCTGTCCAATCAACTTTGCTGTGTTTGGCTGAATCTGGGCTGACAGTATATCTCTAAACAATGCAGAATTAATCCCGGCTCTCTTCTGTCACATCAATAAACACCAATGACCCATTGCAACTGGAAGCCATGCATGCCCATGCCATCACACTGCCTCTCCACCATGTTTTACAGATGACATTGTGTGCTTTGGATCATCATCTTCCCATCATTCTGGTACTCATTAATCTTAGTTTCACCCGTCCAAAGAATGCTTTTCCAGAACTAGTCTGGCTTTTTTTAGATGTTTTTTTGGCAAAGTCTAATCTGGCTTTTCTATTCTTCAGGCTTATGAATGGTTTGCACCTTGTGGTGAACCCTCTGTATTTGCTCTTGTGAAGTCTTCTCTTGATTGTAGACTTTGACAAGGATACGCCTACCTGCTGGAGAGTGCCCTTCACTTGTCTGGATGTTGTGAATGGGTTTTTCTTTACCATAGAGAGGATCCTGCGATCATCCACCACTGTTGTCTTCGGTGGACATCCAGGTCTTTTTAATTTGCTGAGCTCACCAGTGCATTCTTCTTTCATCAGAATGTACCAAACTGTTGATTTGACCACTCCTAATGTTGCTGCTGATGTATTTGTTTTGTTTCTGAAACCTTACAATGGCCTGTTTCACTTGCATGGGCAGCTCCTTTGAACACATGATGTAGGTTCACAGCAATAGATTCCAAATGCAAATACCACACTTAGAATCAACTCCAGATCTTTTACCTGCTTAATTGATGAAGAAATAATGAAGGAGTAGCCCACACCTGGCCATGAACCGCTTTTGATTCAACTGTCCAATTACTTTTGGTCCCTTAAAAAGGGGGTGGCTATTCTTAAGAGCTGTAATTCCTAAACCCTTCCTCTGATTTAGATGTACATACCCTCAAATTAAACCTGAGTGTGCGCACTTTCAGCCCATATCCAGCTTGAATATGTTTTGGTAAATACCTGTAAAAATCTAAAATGGTGCCTGTGTCTAAATATATATGGACCCAACTGTATTTACAATGTCCTGTATAATTGAAGCCAGAGTTTCTGTTCAATAAGAAAAAACTATTTCAGTCAATTTTATTAACAAAGCAGAATATTCCATTTCATCAAGCAAAATGTTTCATAGGTCTATAAAACCCATAAAAGCTTTAATTTACCCAAAATGTTATGAGAGAATCTAGCTGAAAATGGACAACAAGGCAACCCACAATCTGGACAGCAAGGCGATCACAAGCTGAAAATAGCCTGAAAAGTACCTGCACTACATCAAAGTGATCCTAATAAATATTGAATTTGCATTCCATGGAAGACCTCAATGAAGGTCACTTTGTGCTTTGACCATGAAGACAGAAACAAACATGGGCAGTGTTACTGATAGTCACTTTTGATTAAAGTGATTGTAAAGATTCACTTTAAAAAAAATAAAATATAACAAACATGTTATACTTACCTCCTCTGTGCAGTTTGTTTTGCAGCCCAGACCCTCCTCTCGGGTCCCTCTTCTGCTCTCCTGGCCCCTCCCTTCTCCAAGTGCCCCCTCAGCCAGCAGCATGCTACAGGGGGCACCCGAGCCAAGTCAGAGCTCTGTGTATCCATTCAGACACGGAGCCCTGACCTGGCCCCGTCCCCTCTCTCCTGATTGTCTGACAGACTTTGATTGACAGCTGCGGGAGCCAATGATGCAGCTTCCGTGTCTCAGCCAATCAGGAGGAGTGTCCTGGACGGCTGATGGGATCGTGGACATCGCTGGAGAGAGAAGGGACTCAGGGGTAAGCATTAAGGGGGTGCTGGGGAGGCTGCTACACACAGGTTTTTTTTTTTATCTTAATGCATTCAATGCATTAAGATAAAACATATTCTGCCTTTACAACCCCTTTAACCTTTATACTATCTGTTCCAAGATCCTAGTCACCACCTAGATATCAGTAAATGTCAAACTGATTACATTTCAAACTACACTTTATTTCTTGAAATTTGCATGTTTCACCAATAATTTACAGATATTAATGCCTGCAAAAATCCTCAGGAATAAACTGTCAGTAGCACACACAGGATAGGCCAGTTTCATACAGTGTAGTTTGCAGAGTACAGAGGATAGATATTGTGTGATCTCAGTGACAAACAAAACCCTGTGTTATATCATTTCTTCCATCTAACTAATATGGAAGATATTAAGTCCAAGTACAATCCATTAGTGTTCTAAAGTTCTTCTTTGAAAAATCCAAGTTTCGCTCGAGACATCTCTTTTCTCAGTTGCATGACCTCCCAGAACATCTGGTCAACTGTGCAGAAAAAAGAGAGATATACACATTCAGACTTTGTTTTAAGGGGGTAAAGTCAATTTACACAATGTGTAAAAGAAAAGAATATGATAAACTTTTTTTCAGAAAACTCCTTGTACATTTTTTACTACTGAATATAGGCACTCTTAAAATCTTCGATTGTACCAATCTATGAACATGACTCTATGAAGAATCTATTGATATTTGACAAATCACTGTAGTGTACACATGGGGCAAAAAATTAACGCATTTTACCAGTGCATATTGTTTTTCACATGGTCTCTAAAATATAAAGGAGAACCCACGTTATTTATAACATGCTGATGAACCTAGAATTTGGGGAGAAAAACAAACAAAATGAAAAGCTCCAAACTCAAGGAAACAATAGTAGTAAGCCTGCCGAAGGTGATGGCTGCTGTAAAATAATGATTGAACATTCAGTGGACATCAAGTGAGCATTTTGTGGTACTAATATGCTTTGTATACCTAGCACTGTGCACGAACTGAGAAATGGCATTGGTAAGAAATTGTTCAAGCTAAAGTAAAGTTTAAAAATCTTATGAACAGGTAGGCCATTTGTAGCAGAAGAGACATGCAATGTCTTGTCTGCATTAAGATAAACCTACCTGTATTCTCACAGTGCTCTCCACAGTGTGCATTGAGCTGCGCAAGCACAGCTCAGTTTACATTTCCAGCATAGTATCAGTGTATTGGGATGACTAAATCACTACCAGTGTGCCAGCATTGTGTCACCCTGGGCTGGCCGATCAAGATGGCCGATGACTAGCCCCCAGAAGAAGATGGAGAGAAGATGCGGACAAAGGACCTCATGGACAATGGAACATTTGAGAGGAAGTATCTGTGGCTTTAGTTCTGCTTTAAAACAGATGTTTGTTTTTTGTTTGCTCATTCATACTTACCTAGGTGGATGCATCATCAGTCCGTTGCTGCATCTGTCCCCTACCCCCTCTGCACTGAGAACCGAGCGATCGAACATCGCCGACTGCTTGGTTCTCACAGATGTCAGAGCTGCTGACTGTCAATCAGCAGCTCTCCTCTCTGCTCCTCCATGCTCAATGGAGCGCTGAGCTGAGAGCCTGAGACGGGCATCAGTCCAGGCACCATGCGGATCCAGACTGTCGCAATGACGCAGTACCTGGACTGATTCCTGTGACGTAAGCAGAGAGTAGACTTCAGTCCACTCTCTGCTGAAAACAGGTCACAGGAGTGCAAAACGAATTGGAGAAGTCCAGCCAAACAAGCTCAGGCTGGACTTCTCCTTTAAATGCAGTTTTGCATTCTACATTTCCCAATAAATACTTGGGAACAGATCTTGTCTAGTATGCTCTGCTTAACATGTCAGACTTTGCTGTGTAAATCCACCGTATGACTTTGGTTTAGCCTTTGATTTAAAGCACCAGAATTTCCCATATTACGTTGTGGTGCCACATTTTGTTTTCAACACAAAGATGGATTTGCTGCTTAAACTATGTGAATAATTAAGTCCTGAAACCACAAACCCCAACCTCAGTTCATATTGTTGAGCCCTTCACACACCAATTATAAAAGCCAAACAATAAAGCAGTGCGCCAATAGTAAGATGAAGAAGTTGGGTCAGAGTTTGATTTTAGGAAGTAATGTTAGGATCTCCATAAATAAGTGCAATTTTGGTTTTAGCTTCATAACCCTCACTGCAACTAAACATTTTTAACTCTCTTTAATCTTATTTTGTAATTTCATTAGAACATTGTATACCAAGTCCTGTGCTTAAAGTGGTTGTTAAGCCACTCTCACTACTTTATACGATTCGCCCTGCCTCTTAATGCTGTCCCCCCGTGTGTGATTTATAAAAGAAATTGCGATTATACCTAATTTCAGAGTGCCGATTGGCACTCACGTGACCAGCCAGCTCTCTCCTCTCCCCGTCTGACAGCTAGAGTGGGCGGGGCCAAGATTCCCCCTGGTGACGTCAGTTGAGAGGAGGAGGAGAGCCGATGCTCTGAAATGAGGTGTAATCAGCATTTTTTTTTTATAAATCACAGACACAGCATTAAGAGACAGAGCGGATAGAATGAAAATGTACATGTTATTTCAGCAGCAGGAGGGGGAGGGCACTGTCACGAGCTGACAGATAGGGAGGGGAGGGGGGGGGAGCAGAGAGGAGAAGAGACAGCAGATGACAGAGGCACATAAACTGACCACGGTGTCAGGGCTCAGCAGCCATAAACCGTGGTCAGTTTACAGAGGGGAGGGTAGAAACTGGCAGGATCAGCCAGGTTTTTTAGGTGTTACAGAGGGCCAAATTACACAGCACAAGCACTGTGCTGTATAACAATCTTTAACCACTTCAGTCCTGGAAGGATTTGCCCTCTTAATGACCAGGCCATTTTTTGCAATACGGGCACTGCGTCGCTTTAACTGACAATTGCGCGGTTGTGCAATGTTGTACCCAAACAAAATGGACGTCCATTTTTACCCACAAATAGAGCTTTCTTTTGGGGGTATTTGATCACCTCTGCGGTTTTTTTTTTTCGCACTATAAACAAAAAAAGACATTTAAAAAAAATTATTTTTTCTTACTTTCTGCTATAATAGATATCCAAAAAAAAAAATAAAATTATTTATATATATATATATATTATATATATATATATATATATATATTTTTTATTCATCAGTTTAGGCCAATATATATTCTACCAATTTTTGCAAAAAAAAATAAAAAAATCGCAATAGGCGTATATTGATTGGTCTGCGCACAAGTTATGACGTCTACAAACTACGGGATAGATTTAGGGACTTTTTTTTTTTTTTTTTTTTTTTTATTGTTTTTACTGGTAATGGCGGTGATCTGCAATTTTTAGCAAGACTGCGACATTGCGGTGGACAAATCTGACCCAAAAAATTACACTTTTTGGGGACCAGGGACATCTTACATTGATCAGTGCTATAAAAATGCACTGATCAATGTAAAAATGACTCTGGCAGGGAAGGGGTTAAACACTAGGGGGCAATCAAGGGGTTAAATGTGTTCTAACTGTAGGGGGGATTGGTTTACTGGAACATGACAGAGATCACTGTTCTCGATCACTGGGAACGGTAGATCTCTGTCATGTCATCTGGCAGAACGGGGAATCGCCTTGCTTACATAGGCAGTTCCCTGTTCTGCCTCTCGTCACCGCGATCGTTGGTTGCCAGCGGACATAGAGTCCGCGGGCGTGCACCTGCTATCCTCCTTGCACGGACTGACGTACGGGTATGCCGGTCTAGGCAGGAGAGCCGACCTGCCGCAGCATATCTGCGTGAGCTGGTCAGTAGATTAAAAGTTAAAAAGGAACATGATCCTTTTTTTTTTTTTTTTTTTTGTTAGGGTAACAACCGCTTTAATGTTACTGCCCATCTTCTCCCCTGTAAGCATGAGGGAGGAGATATGGATCAAAAGATACCTATATGCTCGATTGTGTATTTTTTTTGTAGGTTTGTTTTTATAGCTCTTTTACACTACACAGTGGTTGTCTTTGGATAACAGAACTAATAGGTTTTTCATCTCTATTTCCTCCCTAAGTATTTAATGATATCTGCTATGCATTGGGTAGTTGCTAAAAAATGTAAAGTACTGCAAATGAGTGACTAAAAATCTCTGTATATATTGTGAGGAATTAGCAAGGCGGTGTAAACAGCAGGTTTTGGTGAAAGACACATTGGCCTTGCTTGAAACCTCATGCTTCAGATAAGCTATATCCAATCCATTATATGGATCGGAATAGCCTTGTGGAGATTTAAAACTCTACACTAACCAGGATGATTCCACACTACACGTCAAAATATTTGAAAACAAGCATTATAGCCAACAGTCAGCACCCTAAAAACAGTCATTCACCTCATTATTGCTGCACAAATAGGCAAAACATTTCTCAGGTGTGTTAAGAGATCAGGACACATTCACTGATTTTTATTATCTGTAATTGCTTGTCTTGTAATTTTTACTGCTACACAGACAACTTCTAGGCACCTAACTAATCAATAGCTTCACAATTACACCCTGCACTCACTAGATAATGCTATACTTGGCATATGACATATACCAAATATGTGTGGCCTACTGCTTACATCTGGTGCTGCACTTGAGGCCATCTAGCGCTAATAAATTCACATAACTGCTTGATGTAATTCTCCCTGGGAAATATATTATTATGTGATATGTAAAGAAGCACAGTACTGCACTGGAGAACAAAGTACTGTTGACTGTGGAGGGGCGGGGAATCGGCTGGCTCAGTTGCCCAGCAGCTCGCCGAGAGGCCGAGTCAGCTGCCGGTCCAGGCTTCTGGGTGGATCCCGACTGTAAATTCAGGATTGATCCAGTGCCTGGACCGGCTGAGTGACATTAGCCAACAGCAGGCTTTAGCCCGCTGTCGACTAATAAGTCACAGGAGTGCAGAACAAACTGCACTCCTGTGATCCATAGAAGTAGGGCCAAAAAAGCTTTGGCTATACTTCTCCTTTAAGCTTTTTTCACCTCTACATTTTTATGCAACACACTGCTACCCACCTCAACACAGCATTCTGAGCAGATCAATGCAGTGCATCTGATGTGGTGTGAACAAGCCCTTAAACATTCAGGAGGTGGGGCAATAATTTGAAAACCTGCTAATTAACAAGAGCATTTCCCAGATATACTTTTTCCTTTTGGTAAAGGTTATTTCCATAAAATTGTTAGATGCGCTGTAAACATTCTTTTAAGTAAGCAAAAAAATTGATTTTATACATTTGCCAAGTATTGCAAACGTTCATATATCAAAGATTACGCAAAAATTATAACCCAAAAAGTGGCATGTTTACAATTACTAAAATTGATTAAAATTGATTTCACACTCACCATCCTGCTGCTTTACCAGTCCTTGATGAATGTACCGAATATATGTGAAGAAATTACATACAGAGGTAATCTAAAATAAATCACAATTAAAATTGAAATTAATGAATTATAACCATGCATGTATAACCAAAGAGAACCAAATAATGGACTTTACTCACCCTAAATCTACAACATGGAGAAATATAGTAATAATTGCTGGAGTCTCCAAGCTTAATCCTGTGCTTACAAGTCTTAGTTTGACCACTCAAAGCACATTTCCTAGGTTAAGTAAACAAAAAAACAATATACATCAACTATGCCGAGTAAAGAAGCACACACAGTAAAACTACATCACGTGAAGACAGATTGGCCCATATAATTCAATATAACCCAAAGCTATTCCTTGCGGCCCAGATTAACCAACAATCCAAAATCAGGAATTAAAGTGGTTCTAAAGCCTTAAGGTTTATTACTTTAATGCATTCTATGCATTAAAAAGTGTTACTAAACCCACAACAGTAAAATCAGTTTGTTTATGCAGTAAAGCATGCTTTTTATACTTACTGTGGAACCCAAGGGGTAATCCTCTGCATTGTGTAAAAAAGGCTGTTTGATCCTGTTTTCTCTGATCCTCCCCTTCTTCCACTGTCTCCAAACCATGTCCTGATATAACAGAGCCTTGGGGGCAAGCTGTGCATGCTCAGTTTGGTGTGTATTGCTATAGAGTTATTTTTTCTTGGGAGAGTGCGTGTGATCAGCACAGGGCCAATCAGCACTGTCCAGACAGAGGGTCAGGGGTTCTGCAGCCTCATAGGACAATCAGGGGAGAATGAAAACTCCTCCTACAAGCTTTAACCAGACACTGACAGAAGTCACAAGACTGCTCCAACTGCTGATGAGAAAAGGTATTAAGCCTTTTCGATTTACTAAAACAATTGCATTTCATTGTTCTCTGTAATGTGGGTGACCAGATATAGTGAATGCAGGGTCCTGGGTTTAGTAACACTTTAAAAAGGTAAAAAAATCTTCTGTGTGACAGGATTGCCATCAGCCAGGTTAACTGTGCCCAACCTCGATCCAATGATGTGCTCGAGAGCAGCAGCTCTTGCCACTGTCTTCTTCCTCACTGAGCAGATTGGCCAGCAGCAGGAGTCAAATGCTGTGACAAGGGAGTAGAGAGGCAGGGCAGAGCCGCCTGGTGTGTGTGCGTGTGTGTGTGCGTGTGTGTGTATATATATATATTTTACACACACACACACACACACACACACACACAGCAGCTTAGGAGCGAGCAGCATGAGTGCTCCCATAGATGAGCCAGTTTGGGGATCCCAATAGGATCAGTGCAAAACCACTGATTTTTTCAGATTTAAAGTGTCTTTCTGAATTTTAACTGGTTTCAGAAATCTTCAGATAATTTTCTCACCCTCAATAGGTTTCTTTACTGTTCCTATGCAGGTAGTGTTATCTCTTTAAGGCCCCTTTCACACTGGGGCGGTTTGCAGGCGTTATTGCGCTAAAAATAGTGCCTGCAAACCGACCTAAAACTGCCGCTGCTATTTCTCCAGTGTGAAAGCCCGAGGGCTTTCACACTGAAGTGTGAAAAGGAGAGAAAAAAAACCTCCTGCAAACAGCATCTTTGGAGTGGTGAAGGAGCGGTGTATTCACCGCTCCTGCCCATTGAAATCAATGGGGCAGCGCGGCTATACTGCGGCTGTAGCGGCGCTATGTGAGCGGTTTTAACCCTTTTTCGGCCGCCAGCGGAGTTAAAACCGCACTGCTAGCGGCCAAATACCGCCACAAAAACAATGGTAAAGTGGCGCTAAAAGTAGCGCCGTTTTACCGCCAACGCCCCCACCGCCCAAGTGTGAAAGGGGCCTAAATAAGGTATGACCATTACACAAATGGCATTCAAACTATGAGACAGGGTGACAGGAAGATAAACAATATTTATATTGCCTTCTGAACCTCACAATGTTTATTAGGACTGTGTTAAGAGGGTAACCAGATCTCAGAGAACGATACCTGCTGCCTACATGATCATGAGCCTCTTAACACTATTATATAGTGTGTTATCTACATACAGTGCTTTGAAAAAGTACTCAATTCCCTGTGAATTGTTCCACATGTTGTTATATTGTACCTAAAAACGTAAATGTATTTTATTGGGATTTTATGTGATAGACTAACACAAAGTGGCACATAATTGTAAAGTGGAAGGAAAATGATAAATGATTTTTTAATAAATATCTAAAAAGTGTGGCATGCATTTGTATTCAGCCCCCTATACTCTGATACCCCTAACTAAAATCTAGTGGAACCAATCAGTCACCTAATTAGTAAATAGAGTCCACCTGTGTGAAATTTAATCTCAATATAAATACAGCTGTTCTGTGAAGCCCTCAGAGGTTTGTTAGAGAACCTTAGTGAACAAATTGCATCATGAAGACCAAGGAACACACCAGACAGGTCAGGGATAAAGTTGTGGAGAAAAAAAGAAAAATAAATATCCCAAGCTTTGAACATCTCATGGAGCTCTGTTAAATCCATCATCCTAAAATGGGAAGAGTATGGTACAACTGCAAACCTACCAAGACATGACCATCCACCTAAACTGACAGGCTGGGCAGGGAGAGCATTAATCAGAGAAGCAGCCAAGAGGCCCATGGTAACTCTGGAAGAGCTGTAGAGATCCACATCTCAGGTGGGAGAATCTGTCCACAGGACAACTATTAGTCTCCACAAATCTGGCCTTTATGGAAGACTGGCAAGAAGAAAGCCATAAGAAGTCCCGTTTGCAGGAAGCCATGTGGGGGATACAGCAAACGTGGAAGAAGGTGCTCTGGTCAGATCGGACCAAAAATTAACTTCTTGGCCTAAAAGCAAAACACTATGTGTGGCGAAAAACTAAGGCTTAATGGACACGGAACGCTTTGAAACCTCCTGAACGCTTTAACTTGACAGATAGTAACCAACGTTTAAAAACATCAGTTTTGCCGCGTTTACATGCCGCTTTTTTTTTTCAAACAGTCAAAAAGGTATCTCCATTAAAAATGCCTGTAAACGAAACGCAGCTAAATGCGAGTTACCACGTTTACAAGTGGTTACAGGCATTTGGCGTTTCAAATGCCTCCGAACATGCGTCCTGAACCCATTTTTTTGCTTTCCAAAAAATGCTTCTAAACTCAACTGCCTAGAAACTACTATAAACGACCCTGTGTACATGTACTGACAAGATAACAGGAGAGTTCAGGGGTAGCTGAAAAAAAAACGCCCAACTGCTCCTAAACGTCTGTTTACCAGCAGCAGTGTACATGAAGCCTTACACTGCACATAAATCTGAACAATCCATCCCCCACCATGAAATATGGCACGCGCGTGCACCCGCTACAGCGTCTTAAAGAGCCGATGTACAGCTACGACGGCTTGCCCAGGAGAACTGACCTGCTGCAGAATAACTGTGACGGCTGGTCGGGAAGCGTTTAAACAAAAAGCTTTGTTTCGGTATCGTACTATAAAAATTTTGTGTTTGTCCTTTGGGATAAGTTTGCAAGAACTGTTGTGATCAGCTCTTGAAAGCTGTGTACGAATGATCAGATTATAATACGATCGCTTCGAAAAAAGTGGTATTTTTCATCCAATTTTCTGATCATGTGTACTAGGCATTAGATGTGTTTCCCAACAAAAAATAACGAAAGCTTTGGTAGCAGCAGTAAAAATCCAGAGTCTTTTGCAAATAGTAATTTGTGCATTTGCCCACTGACAAAGAAATGATCAGTCTATAAAATTTAATGGTAGGTATAGTTTAACAGTGAAAGACAGAACAACAAAAATATCCAGAACAAACACATTTCAATAAAGTTATAAATTGATTTGCATTTTAGTAAGTGAAATAAGTATTTAATCCCCTATCAATCAGTAAGATATCTGGCTCCCAGGTGTCTTCTATACAGATAACAAGCTGAGATTCAGAGCACTCTTGAAGGGAGTGCTCCTAATCTCAACTTGTTACCTGTATAAAAGACACCTGTCCACAGAAACAATCAGATTCCAATCTCTTAAGACCAAACAGCTGTCTAAGGATGTCAGAGACAAGATTGTAGACCTACACAAGGCTGGAATGGGCTACAAGACCATCGTCAAGCAGCTTGGTGAGAGGGTGACAACAGTTGGTTTGATTATTAGCAAATAGAAGAATCCCAAAATAACTGTCAATCTCCCTCGGTCTAGGGCTCCATGCACGATCTCACCTCATGAAATTTCAAAGATCATAATGGTGAGGAATCAGCCTAGAATTACACGGCAGAATCTTGTCAATGACGTCAAGGCAGCTGGGACCATAGTCACCAAGACAATAATTGGTAACACACTACGCTGTGAAGGACTGAAATCCTGCAGCGACCACAAGGTCCCCCTGCTCAAGAAAGCACATGTACAAGCCTGTCTGAAGTTTGCTAATGAACATCTGAATGATTCAGAGAACTGGGTGAAATTGTGGTCAGATGAGACCAAAATCGAGCTCTTTGGCATCAACTCAACTTGCCATGTTTGGAGGAGGAATGCTGCCTATGACTCCAAGAATGCCATCCCCACCATCAAATATGGAGGTGGAAACATCATACTTTGGGGGTGTTTTTCTGCCAAAGGGGACAGGACAACTTCACAGCATCAAGCGTACAATGGACAGGGCCATGTACCGTCAAATCTTGGGCGAGAACCTCAGTCCCTCAGCCAGGGCATTGAAAATGGGTCGTTGATGGGTATTCCAGCATGACAAAACACACGGCCAAAGCAACAAAAGGAGTAGCTCAAGAAGAAGCACATTAACAAAAAGGTCCTGGAGTTGCCTAGCCAGTCTCCAGGCCTTAATCCCAAAGAAAATATGTGAAGGGAGCTGAAGGTTCGAGTTACCAAATGCCAGCCTTGAAATCTTAATGACTTTGAGAGTATCTGCAAAGAGGAGTGGGACAAAATTCCTCCTGAGATGTGTGCAAACCTGGTGGCTAACTACAAGAAAAATCTGACCTCTGTGATTGCCAACAAGGGTTTTGCCACTACTTTGCCATCATGTTTTGCGTAGGGGTCAAATACTTACTTCACTCTTTAAATGCAGATATTTTTGTTGTTATTCTGTCTCTCACTGTTAAAATAAACCTATCATTAAAATTATAGACTGATCATTTCTGTCAGTGGACAAATGTACAAAATCAGCAAGGGATCAAATACACCCCCCCCCCACTATACAATGCTCCAGGTGCTGCAATATTTGTTTACTCAGGTTTTAATACTGATCATTTGCCAGTGATTAAAATGCAAACTCACTTTGGTCCTCCACATTCAACAGCTGAGGCTTTGACAAATCTTACAGGCTGCAGCCCTGCAGGTTCAATGCTCAAGGTGTTGTTTTCAACAGCTTCTAGGACAGCTGCAGCCAGCTAGGAATGAAAAAAACAGTTAAATTTTGCTGGTAGTGATCTTAAATAAACCATGTTGCACTTTGTACTAAATATGAATAACAAAAATAACTGTATTAGCATCACATACCACCATAAGTTCCAAGATCATGCACCATTTGATTACAGAATATAATTGGAGTAGCCCTTCTGAACCACAGTATTCTGGACTCTCCTCCAGAGGTCTCTCAGATTTTTTTTTAACGATGTAAGTTAGTTTACAAAGTTCCAGCAGCAATGTCACTTGCAGGACCAATAGTATGGGACAAATGGATCCTCTTCCCTGTCTTTCAGGTTAGCAACTACAATGATCTTTTTAGCCGACTGTGAAGGGGTGCATTCTGTCCTCTCATCACTAATGTAAAGGGGCATACTTTCCAATGGTTCCCAATTAACAGTATTCTAGCCACTGACCATCAATATAAAAAGGAGCATTTTTCTATTGATTACCAATATAAAGCAACATAATATTTGTAACCATTTGGCCATAATTCTCCTGTAGGTCACAGGAGTGCACTTAGTTCTGCATTCATGTGATCCAGAATTAGCCAACAAAGGGCTCAAGCTGGCTCAGGCTTTCAGTGTGCCACTCTTGCCCCCTCCCCAGCCCTCCAATGGGCTAAAACCCGCTGTTAGCTGACATCACAGAGTGTTTCTGGGCCCTGCAGGAATCCCCACAATAATGTTGGGATTCCCCCTGATGCTGGTTCAGGCTCTCAAGATGTCACTCAGGCCTCCTTAAGCCCGTCGCTCCAGTCAGTGCAGGAAGGGCAGAGCACTGAACAATGGTCCCTGCTCTGTGCTCAGAGCAGACCCATGAACTAAGCGAGATGAGGTATTTACTAAGGCTCACTCAACTCTGTATAAGGCTCTGCAACAACCCGCATCACATGGCTTAACTGTAGCAAAGTATGGACCACCTTGGACATGCCCACCCTAGGTAATAACTGGGGTGACATATGGGAGTATCAATTTAGTCATTTAATATTGGCTAGATAGATTTGTGCAATTTAAAATTGTTAAAATTGTACCTCACACCAGCTAGGCTTGGTAAATTCTCCACTGACCATTCCGCATGTTGGAGATTCTCCAGTTTACGTGCAGAATTAAATTTATATTTTTTGGACCTGCCTGGTTATAGGGTTAAATAAAAGGTATAAGTGATGCCAGCGCTGGGATAGAGCAGCCGTATATCTCAATCCCTAAATCTAGGGATAATGCAATACTCCTTCAATAGAGAGATAGAGATTATATATATTGTTGGATAGAGATTATATATATATATATATATATATATATATATATATATATATATATATATATATATATATATATATATATATATATATACATATATATATATATATATATATATATATATATATATATATATATATATATATATATATACACACACACACATTTATTTTACACACAGCACTGACACTAGACATGAATACTTAACAAGCAAGCATGCATATTTCTTAATAGGTGTGAGTGAAAAATAATAAAAGTGCCTACTCTAAAAAGTCTGTGAAAAAAGTGTCCAACCAATCCTCAAAAGACCTTCAATAAAGTGTCACAGTGCTATACTGTACATATAATAAAAAGTGCTACAATAGTTCATGACCATTCTTTAACATTTGGACAATAAAACGTGCAAAACTTCTTTATAA